>NC_086446.1:519573319-520176652 GCF_028390025.1 Pseudophryne corroboree | reverse complement strand
CCCTTTCACTTTTTACTGTATGTGCTACGGGTGCTCTTCGGGTAACGCCTAGAACCATGGATTAATATTCACTTACATTAAGACGTCTCAAATGTACATCTCTATAGATTTACCAAATGTTTAACACTATATCTGCAACCGTGAAAATCAGAAACTCCCGTGCGAAGAACCGGCAGAATAGCTAGTTTGATTTATAATTAAATATAATATCAGTGAACCGCAGGGTTTAATTTTACTATACACCTTTCTTTACTATAGTTTTAATATTTTGCCGCCATAATGATTTCCAGTAGGAGATATTTTAATGCATACTGTATCTTACCAATAAAGTTGCATTATTTTATCAAACATTTAAACAAAAATGGGATTCTAGAGTGCACCACCTGAACAACTCTTCTTTTGTTGTTTGTTAATGCACTTATTTATAGTTAGTGATAGCACCTCAGTCATTACATACATACATAGGAAGTAGAAATTCTATTCTTAAAGCTATGAGTACACCATATTGAGAAGAGACAAATAGCAATTTAAAAAGGTATAAATATACACTGGTGTGGGATCTATTTTGTATGCATGATGGTAAACCCATTTGCTAAATAAACCTGTCTAGGACAACATGCAGACGTGACTTCTGACATTAATTTTATAATAGTGTCATAGAGACACAGCAGAAAATGCTGACATGCGTTTCACTATCACAACTTTTACAAGGCTGACTGGAGAAAAGACATTTTTATGTTTACTTAAATAAAGCATTACATACTCCCAATCCCATGGACACTGATTTAATGGAATATAACTGCAAGACAGGCATACAGCAAATTATACTTTTTTAATCGATGTTTCATACTTCGAGCACTTATTCTATTACAAAATTTGCTGATGTTATTAATTAATAAAAGTTACATTTTATTCTTATACTTCCTTATACTTCTGTATAGGACAGTTACAGATATGTCAGTGAGGAGTCCAGTCAGCTTTATTGTCACAATTTCACTTAGCAGGGTAGTCATTCACACTTGTCAGAATGTCAGCCTGAAGAAAAGCAAAGAAAGTAACATAACCTCGTGATTGCAACTGGTACTTCAAGATCATTGTGAGACATCAGGCATTACACAAATAGTGTGTCTGATGGCATGTGTCATCAAGGCTGACAAAATAATACCTCTGCTGTATAACTATAACACACAAGGGATACAGAGCAAATGATCTTATCTGATGACCTTTTCTGTTTCGCGATCTTAAAACAAAACAATGAATTAACACCTACTGTATAGTGTCACAATAGCATCACAATATGAAAACCAAGTTTGCACTGCGTAATACACATTCCGCAAAGGTGACAGCACTGCTGGTTGCTCTGATTCACATTTGCCATTCCGAGCCCTCCACTCAAGGGTTGACACTCATCATTTATATTATTTTTTTATTGAAAAAGCAGTCTTTATTGACATAAAGAAGCAAAAAAACATACATAAACACTACACACATAAGTACCGTGTCGCAGCACAGCTAAAACACAAAACAGATGCAGACGGTATAGCACATTTCAAGAACTACGGCACAGGCCAGCCAACACTATAAATAATGAACTGCACTATGCATTTAAACTATACAATAATACAACAGTTAATAAGGCTATGGGTATGGAGGGTAGGAGGGTGAGGGAGAGGGAATCACATGCCCGAAGCTTTATTGAAAGGCAGACACATATAAGGGGAGGGGCAATAAATAGAAAGACATCAGTAAAACAACAGACATTTTGAATGAGGGGAAAGGGGCCACGGTCCCAAGTCTTATTATGCAGTTCAAACAAGGGGAGAGGGGCAGAAGAAGGGGGGTTTAGTCCTCTTCTTCCTCAGGGCTGTCCAATATGGAATAGTCTCTTAGCAGGCTGTGAACCAGCCTGCAACAGTCCTGGATGGACATCCTCTCCCTCCGCAATATGAGGCGGTTCCTGGCGATCCACGAAGCGTCCTTAACACAGTTCATAAGGCGCCAGGCTTCCTGGATCGCCCCATAAGTGTGGGAGCCAGGGAATAGTCCACAGAGTACCGAGTGGTACGTGTAATAGTTCCTTGGCACACAGTCTTTCAGTTTGTTTTCCAGGGCATCCAACAACAACTGTGCACAGGCACAGTCCCAAAACAAGAGCATAGATGTTTCCTCATGTATGATGCACCTGGGGCAATGTATGTACCTGCACAGGTTCCGGGAGTGCATGAATGACCTGAGTGGCAAACCCCCTTGAAGGGCCATCCACGACAGGTCTTTGTGTCTGTGAGCCTTTTGGAGGCCCCATTCTCCCAGACCTGTTTGGCAGTTGCTGAAGGGAGCCCCGGAATCGGCTCCATAACGTCTTTAGCTCTGATGAGCTTGTAGATGGTCCTTGGTTTCCACAAGCCAGGTTCAACTCCCTCCAGTTGGTGCTCCCTCACAAACTTGGACACGTCCAGGTAGAACCAGGGGGTTTTCCAGTTGTAAGAGATGGAGCTGTGCCATTTGTCCCAGCCGAGGACCCTCCAAAGGGGCAGGAGGAAGAAAGAGGACTTATATTATTTATTTATTTTTTTTCTTTTACTTGAAGCCCGAGGTGCGCGACTTCATCTCCCAGTGTCTGTGCCAAATGTGCTGGGGGCGTAGGTTCTTGGACCCTCTCCAAAAGGAGAAGGGCCCCATTACTCCCCTACCCATCAGAGCTAAAAGGCCTACTGAGGGGAAAAAGGGGCTATGGGTCCCCCCTTGCCGAAGCGTAGAGGGACCCTTGGGTATCCCCAAGGTTGGCCGAAGCTTCCCCCTGGGGATCCAAACAGCCTCTGGCCCTCCCCAAAAGGAGAGGGCCTCGGCAACTAGGGGAGAGGGTGGCCCATAAGGGTCTCACCTAAACCCCAACAAAAAACTGTGACGTGACTTACAAAAAACATAAATAAGTGCAGTGTAGTGCAAAATAGTGCAAAACACGTGAATAAATAAATAAATAAGCCCCAGCCAGAAGGCCAGGGGAAATATAAAAAATTATCCCTGCCCTAGCCAAAAGGCCAGGGCAAAGGAAGTGGGTGCAGACAGGAAGGATTGAAGTTTTCTGTGCTAAAGTGCCCTAGTGCAATGGTGGTCCGAATCCCCAGTGTATTTCAGGCACCCCTGTACTTTCCAGTTCCAGGGGCACAAAACACCTCAAGCTTCAGGCTGCTCCTGACCTCTCAGCCAGACCAAGCTTCATACCCACTCTGTGTCAGGGTCAACCCCCAGTACGAGAGTAGATACTAGACCAGGCCGTTCCAGCTCCACGTAAGGGGTCCTATTTCAACCCCAAAGAAGGCAACGGATACTAAGCCCAGTTTTTCTCCACTCTCGACCAGAGGCATTGCCACACCCTGGCATGGTACTCCACAAGGTGTTTCTCCATTCCACACTAGGAACCTCTCACGCTCCTAGTGTAAGAACAGGTACTCCACCAAGTGTTTCCAACGAGCAGGTACTACACTTGATCTTAGCCAAAAGGCCGAGAAGCCTAGGGTTGGGTCTGGAAATATGCCCGTTAAAGAGAGTTATAATTATAAACTTATAATATACCCCAGGATTTATATAATGTCACATAATCCAAAGTAATTTCGATTCTAACATTTTCCTATCTTATAGTGTTCTAGTTTGCTTAACTTTTGTAAAAGTTATTTACAAAACTCTGTACATACATTATTGGTTTACACACCCATAACCCATTTCTGACTGATTTCTCCAGGTCAGTGCCTATGGATTCATAACACCAAACTATAAGAAGTTCTCAGACCATTATTTCGATACCACCTACCACAAAGTCATTTTCTACATAAACCACAGCTTTGGTAAGGAGATGGAACTCTGGCAGAAACTGCACAAGGCTGGCGTGATTAAACTGTACATGAGAGACGAGGAGGAGACCTAAAGTCTGTAGTGTGAAGTGGTCATCAGGAAATATTACTGAGAAATCTTGAGACATGGGTACACAGAAGACTACTACACCTCCATGTCCTGCAGGATTATTTAACTGAAATGACATAGCAATGGCGGGACCAGCCTCTTCTGCCATGCCTCTCGTTTGGACTCTTTACTGAAGAACTTAACGGTCTATCAACGGCTATGGCTTTAAACAAAAAAAGTTTTTTCTACAAAATTACATAAGTCTAGTTCTATACAACCTGATACTGCAACATACACTGTAGAAACTGAAGTATATACTGTAGGTTAAATTCAAACACTAATCAGGGGCTGTACATCACTGTGAAGAAATGTTTTTTTATATGTGACTGTGTTCTATATTAATTTAAAGCTGTGGGGATCCTTTACACAGTAATCGACCACACAATTAGAAATGTTTATTTATATTTTTCATGGGATGATAATGACAATTGTTAATTGTTCAGAATAATTATTATATTATTTATGTAATTGTTTTTTAAAAAATGTTATTGAACAGTTGCTTAACTCTTATTGGATATATTATTATTATTATTATAAAGAAATAATATAAAAAAGAAATCTAGACTAGTAAAATTTATATATATATATTTTTTTTTTCATGGGGCCTAACCAGGGATGGATTAACCATTAAGCCAAATAAGCACATGCTTAGGGCATCTCTTGAAAGTGAGCACCACACAATCGTTCCATTGCTGGATTTACCATGGACCATAGGGGTCATTCCGAGTTGATCGCACGTAGCAACTTTTTGCTGCTCCTGCGATCAACTAGACGCCGCCTATGGGGGAGTGTATTTTAGCATAGCAAGGCTGCGATCGCTTGTGCAGCCCAGCTAAAAAAGTTTTTTTGTAAAAGAAGACTAGCCCTGCAGTTACTTACCTTGTGCGATGAATCCAGCGATGAAGGTCCCGGAATTGACGTCAGACATCCGCCCTCCAAACGCCTCAACACACCTGCATTCGGATCTCCGTACCCGGAAAATGGTGAGTAGACGCCCCGATCCGCCTTTCAATCTTTCAATCTTTCCGCCTTTCAATCTTCTTGCGATCCACGCTGCGACCGCTTTCTTCGTTCCCAGCGTCGTTGCCCAGCGACTACCGTAGCTGAGCAATGACGCGCCTGTGCATTGCATCCGCCGTGCATGCGCACAACTGGCCCGTTCGCACTGCTGCGATGAACCGCAGCATGCGAACAGGTCAGAATGACCCCCCATATCGGGCAAAACTGCAAATGGTGCAGCTGAACCAGGTTCCACTAAAAGGGTCTCCCACAATAAATTAGAAAAATACATACATATACATATAATAGAGTCTAATGATATTCATTAATCCAGTGGTTCAAGTAGAAATTTTTTCTTAGTGGTACTGATATTAAAAATGGGCATTGTCACACAAAACTAGGGGAGTGGCTACGTGACAATAGGAGCATGGCCACATTATGCCACACACCGTAATGCCCCTTACACATTATGCCAAACACCGTAATGCTTATTACACATTATGCCACACACTGTAATGCCCATTACACATTATGCCACACACTGTAATGCCCATTACACATTATGCAACACACCCTAATGCCATACATATTATACCACACACCGTAATGCCTATTACATATTATGCCACACACAGTTATGCCACTGACACCATTTTATGTCCCACACAAAAATTCCCCTTATAAATTATGCCCCAGCGGTAGGCTGGTGGTACTGCGTACCACCTCCATATTTCTTAATGGTACTCAGTACCTCCCCGTACCACCCTACTTTCAGCACTGTGTTAATCTTGGCAATGCAGCAACATTAAAATCTGGTAATTGGTAAACTGCCACATGGTCCACTAAGGCTCACGTGATCGTTCTTGTCTTGATCATGTCAGCTGTCCTGGTCAGTCATCCACTGAGAGTGAGTGCAGTAGTGCTCAGTACAGTGTTGCCATATCGGGGGGGGGGGGGGGGGGGGTCTCCAAATTTGGAGGGTTTTAAATAGAGATGTGCGGTGAACAGTTTTTGGATTTTGTGTTTTGGTTTTGGATCTGGATCCCCGCTCGTGTTTTGGATCTGGATTGGTTTTGCCAAAACCACCCTTTTTTGTTTTGATTTTGGATCTGGATGATTCTTGAAAAAAAACATAAAAACAGCTAAAATCACAGAATTTGATGGTCATTTTGATCCTATGGTATTATTAACCTCAATAACATTCATTTACACTCATTTCCAGTCTATTCTGAACACCTCACACCTCACAATTGTTTTAGGCCAAAAGGTTGCACCGAGGTCACTGGACGATTAAGCAAAGCAACACAAGTGGGCGGCACAAACACCTGACCCATCTAGGAGGGGCACTGCAGTGGCAGACAGGATGCAGTTTTAAAAAATAGGCCCCAAAGAGCACATAATGCAAAGAAAAAAAAGAGGTGCACCGAAGTTGCTGGATGACTAAACTAAGCCACACGAGTGGGCGGCACAAACACCTGGCCCATCTAGGAGTGGCACTACAGTGGCAGACAGGATGGCAATTTTAAAACATTAGCCCCAAAGAGCACATAATGCAGAGAAAAAAAAGAGGTGCACCAATGTTGCTGGATGACTAAGCTAAGCAACACAAGTGGGCGGCACATACACCTGGCCCATCTAGGAGGGGCACTGCAGTGGCAGACAGAATGGCAGGTTTAAAAACTAGGCCCCAAAGGGCACATAATGCAAAGAAAAAAAAGAGGTGCAAGATGGAATTGTCTTGTGCCCTCCCACCCACCCACCCATATGTTGTTTAAACAGGACATACGCAGTTTAATAAACCCATCATTTCAGCGACAGGTGGTCCCCCTGGAAAAAGTTTGCCAGGTTCTCCGAATCATACCTAGCTACAAACGTACCACCTCCTTCTTTGATGACTTTTCACATTATGAGAAGAGGCAAAAAGAAAAGGACAGTGTCAAGAAGGTGATTAAAAATTAGAGAGGCACACACAATCAGAAACAACACACAGGCTTTCACCTCCACTACTATATTAGTGTGGAACAGAAAGGACTTCAACCAAGTAAATATATAATTATTAATTACCACATTAATGGACAAACTGAAAAACTAGGGGCCAAAGCCTCCAAATTTGTACCCCCTTCTCAATGTTCAGGGATTAAGATTGTCGAAGTCAAAAATATTACATGCAGAAAACATACAAACTCCACACATTATGAGTCGCTATGCTTGCGAATACGCGCAGCGAGCACAGCGATATATGGTAACATACGCACTCACACAGACACGCCACAAAGATATATTCAACACATATTTCATACCACACATAAATGAAACATGTCAAGCACTAGACATTATAAGGTTTTAAATTATACAATGGAGTATAACATCACGTATGTGTATTGTTGGAGCGCAGCAAGATGGGCATGTCGTGCTTGGTGTCAAAATTATCGGAGGAATGTCTGGATTGGTTTGATACCTGTGATTAGGTTGTAGCACATTGCAATGAGTAGTTATGATTAAATGTAGGAATATAAAGTCACTCTTATTGGAACAAAAGGACATGCCAAGGAAAGCAGATGGACAGGAAACCAGAAGCCAGCAACAAAGAACAAAAGCCCTCACACTGACCAGTGACTCATCATGAATGAGAAAGTTCCCTTCCCTGGACCAATAACAGAAGACATGTACTCCCCCAACATACACAGTGTATAGCTGATTGCAGACTCACAAGAAGTTCTGTTTTGCTGTTTCTCTGCTACTGTGAGCATTGAGAGAGAGAGAGAAAGAGAGAGAGAGAGATGGAGCAGAGTGTAACTAATGAATTCTCTTGTCTTGTGTAAATGTAACATTATAACTGAATGATATATACTGTACATGTGTTATATTGTATGCATATCCTTTTAAATATCAAATATATACATCAATGAGCGTTGGACCTCAGCCAAAATGAGTGCGTGTACTTGTTTTCTCTTAAGGGATGTAGTGTTTGCGACGTACAGTGCACTTTTATCGTATATGGTAATAAGATGCGCCTTGCGTCCGCTGCATATATTAACGCTGGCATTTTAGATATTTATTAGAAATTAACCTGAATTTCTCAAGATAATCTCGGATTTAATGCTGTGATGCAAATAAACTGGTGTATATCACAGAATCAAGATTAGATATTTTCCCCTCCACGGAGTCTGGAGACTTATTTTGTGAAAATCTTGTGGGTTTCTTTTATTACATTTTTTATTGCATTTTTATTTACATATTTTGTGGCAGATGCCTTATTTTCATTTTTCACAGCTCTCTGTTACACGCATGTGAGCATAGCTGTGTGTCAAGGGTGTACTTATCATAGGTGCAGGTAGTGCAGCTGCTATGGGGCCCAGAGCTGAGAGGGGCCCACCTTCCCTGTCACAGTTACATGTGTTATATACATTTTTCGGCATTGGGTGGTACATAGGGGTCCTTTCAAACTTTTTCCTTGGGGCCTGCAATATATCTAGGTATGCCCCTGGACCTGCTCATTGTAGTGTGGTATAAAATGAACTGGAGGGCATTTTAATATAATATGAACCAGGGCACTGTAATGAGGCACAATATGAATGGGGAGCACTATATATAATAATGTGCATTGGGGGTACTATGCAGCATAATGTGTACTGGCAGCTCCGATCGTGCCACAGAGAATGTGCAGAGATGAACGCTGCGTATGCAGCGATATGCATTCATCTCTGACTAAACCCCAGTGTGCAAAGTAGTGCACCGGTACGGGAAAGGGGTGGGGACGAGTGGGCACCAGTCAGTATTGTGGGAACTAAGGGGGTCATTCCGAGTTGATGGTAGCGGTGCTAAATTTAGCACCGCTATGATCATCTTCCCTGACATGCTGGGGGACGCCCAGCACAGGGTTAGTCCGCCCCGCGAGTCAGGCCGCCCCCCTCCCCAAGTACAAAAGCATCGCTCAGCGGCAATGCTTTTGTACTTTTAGAGTAACTCCCGGCCAGCGCAGCTTACTGCTGCTGGCTGGGAGTTACTTGTCGCTGCCAGGGTCGCAACGGCTGCGTGTGATGTCACGCAGCCGCTGCGGGCCGTCCCCCTGCACGATGTTGTCCAGACCACGCCCCTAAAATGGCAGCTAAATGCTGCCGTGCCGCCCCCTCCCGCCCAGTGTTCGCCTCTGCCTGTCAATCAACTGCAGCGTGCGATCGGGTCAGAAAGATCCCCTAATACCATTTACCCATTGCCTGCATGTCCCTGACTGCAGTGATGCTGACTCGGGTGGGCGCCCCCTACCCAGTACTGGTGTGCGTCTTTGCACACTGTTGCTGTACTTGAATAAAATGAAATTTTTCCTAAATAATGGGAGGAAGGGTTGACTTGCCCCACCCCCCGAATCCGCCTATGCATGCGTACGTTGTTGCTGTGTCACTACCACCAGCACACACAAGACAACACGTCTGCAAGTCAAACTCAAGTCTACGTACAGTATATAGCACTCCCGGTCGCACAGGCACTATATGAGTGGGCTCCTTTTGCGTTTGACGTGTCCATGCAATCTTCAAGAATTTTCATATTACGACATCTTTGCACTTTTGTTAAGATATCTGTTTTTATTTTTCAACGTTAAGTATTACTCAAATAAATAACTAGAAGATATTAAGACAGATGAGTAAACTAAAAATATGGGAAAGACAAAAATGTATCATTTAATAAAATTAATAATAACTCAGCAACGATGCGAGTCATACAATTTGTAACAAGCAGAAGCACAACCCTGACCACTACCACATAACTGATCCTAAGGATGACAGGTAAGCACAACCTACTTAATTTAGTAATTATTTCTGAATAAGAAACATTAGGCTTAGGGGCAGGGGCGTAACTAGAACTTTGCAGGCCCCATAGCAAAATTTTGGAAGGACCCTCACCCCCTATCATTTGTCACTACAATGACCCATAGGGGCAGGAAAGAGAGGGCAGCGAGAGAGCAAAAAGGGTGCCAGGGGGAGAGAGAGAGAGAGAGAGAGAGAGAGAGAGGAGCGACTTAGAGAGGGAGAGAGAGAAAGATATAGAGGATTTTCATGGAAAAAGAGAGAATGAGAGAAAGAGAGAGAGACAGTGTCAGGGAGAGAGAGAGAGTAGCGAGAGAGGGGGGGGGAGAGAGAAGGAGCAAGCAGGAGAGACACTACTTGACTACAGCAGAGGACGGGGTGGAGGTATAGACAGACAGATGGATACATTGTTACTCTATTGCAATCAGTAACCAGGAAGAGCATGAATATAGATAAACAGTCAATGCACTGTAGTCAGAGGCTTAACTAGGGTTTTCGGAGCCCAGGGCAAGATGGAAAATGGCACCCCCCCCCCCCGACAAAAAAAACATACAAGAAGAATCATGAGCGCGCGCGGCGAAAAAAATGGGCATGGCCACACTCCAGAAGGGGTGTGGCCACGCTCCAGAAGGGGTGTGGCCACTGAAAATGGCCCACAGTGCCAGTTACATTGCCCCACAGTGCCAGTTACATTGCCCCACAGTGCCGAATACATTGCCCCACAGTGCCGGATACATTGCCCCACAGTGCTGGATACATTGCCCCACTCAGTGCCAGTTACATTGCCCCACAGTGCCAGTTACATTGCCCCACAGTGCCAGTTACATTGCCCCACAGTGCCGGATACATTGCCCCACAGTGCCAGTTAAATGCCCCACAGTGCCAGGCCCCACTCAGTGCCAGTTACATGCCCCACAGTGCCAGGCCCCACTCAGTGCCAGTTACATGCCCCATTTGGTGCCAGTTACATGCCCCACAGTGCCAGATACATTGCCCCACAGTGCCAGATATATGCCCCACAGTGCCAGGCCCCACTCAGTGCCAGTTACATGCCCCCATTTGGTGCCAGTTACATGCCCCACAGTGCCAGATATATGCCCCACAGTGCCAGGCCCCACTCAGTGCCAGTTACATGCCCCATTTGGTGCCAGTTACATGCCCCACAGTGCCAGATACATTGCCCCACAGTGCCAGTTACATTGCCCCACAGACAGTGCCAGATACATGCCCCACAGTGCCAGTTACATTGCCCAACAGACAGTGCCAGATACATGCCCCACAGTGCCAGGCCCCACTAGGTGCCAGATACATGCCCCACAGTGCCAGATACATTGCCCCACAGTGCCAGATATATGCCCCACAGTGCCAGGCCCCACTCAGTGCCAGTTAGATGCCCCATTTGGTGCCAGTTACATGCCCCACAGTGCCAGATACATTGCCCCACAGACAGTGCCAGATACATGCCCCACAGTGCCAGTTACATTGCCCCACAGACAGTGCCAGATACATGCCCCACAGTGCCAGGCCCCACTTGGTGCCAGATACATACCACCCCGTGCCGCCGGACCCCCCCCCCCCCCCGTCACTTACCGGCCGGTGGCTTCTTGTTGCTATGTGAGGGGAGGAGAGCGCAGCGCCTCTCCTTCCCCTCGCCGCTCCAGGTCTCCGGCGGCTGTGTGGCGCCGGTTCGCTAGCCAATCAGAGCTCGCGGACCGGCAGCCAATCAGGAGCCGGTCCGCAAGCTCTGATTGGCTAGCGCCGGAGACCGGACACAGCAGCGCTGCTAGTGCTGGCAGCGGCGGTGAAGGGAGGGAGAGACGCTGCGCTCTCCTCCCCTCACATTTAGGGTTTACAGGGGCGAGTGGGGCATGATGCCCTGGACGCCGGCGGCGCCCCCCTCTCCTGGCCTGCCAAGGCGCCCAGGGCACGTGCCCCACTCGCCCTACCCTAGATACGCCTCTGACTGTAGTATGCATGTTGTCTGCAGGCTATGTCCTATATTACGGTTAGCCAAGCCTCTATGGTGGCTGGCCACACCCATTAAGCATGGGCCCATGTGACTGCCTTCCCTCCCTGGGCCCATCATGTCCCAGGCCGACACTGATGCCACCACTACTCTATCCCTTTATCCCTTTCAAAATAAAATATACAGTGTGGAAATGGGATAAGAAGATGTCCGAGGACAAACACAGAGACATTCAAAAGGAATAAGGGCCCTTAAATTCGAAATTAGCAACCAGGTGCTCAAGTAAGAGAAATCTCGGCCACCTATAATACCAAGGTGAAGATACAAGGAGAACACGTCGGAAGTTCTGGGAAGGTGGCGGACATGAAAAAGAGCTGCTCCCAGGTGAAGACGCAGTGAATAAATAATTAAAACAGTATGTGTTGTGTTTTTATTTTAATATTTTCTTTACAGGTGGACTACAGGTGCCAACGGGCCCTTTATGTCCGAGCATGCTGGCACTTGTGGTTCTCCATGTGCCAGCATGCTGGGGCAGGCTTGCTGGGACCTGTAGGCGACCTGTAAAGAACAATATTAACATACAATGAACCCCGCACCCACCACCACCAGGGGTGCGGGGGCATAGCAATGGGGCTGGTAGTTGCTCAGGAGGTGGGGACCCCATTTTATTTTTTGCGGGTCCCCACTTTCCAAGGAATTCCAGGCCTGGGCTGACCTGTTTGAGGGCTGGTTAATGTAATGGCAGGGGGACCCCACACTGAGTGTCCCTCCTTCTTGTGCCAGGTGCTGGTTTTTGTTAAATGGGGAAACTGCACGCAATATTTTTTTTTTAAAGGGAAGGGGGGATGTTAATTAGGCAGTGCCTCCCCAGTCATACAACTCACTGCATGTCACTGCACTATAACACCTTCCAATGGGAGTCCCAGCCATCTTCAGCACTCAGGGAAGAAGAATAAACAAACCTTGATTAGCTATATATAGATAAAGAAATAATTAATGTTGGGCATTGACGTGAGAACAGACTACTAGGCCCCACAGTTCTACCAATGTGTGAAAAGACATAAAAAATAGGGATAAGTCAGACAAGCTAAGCGACTGGAGCAAACATTATCCCGGCAACATTGTAAAAAGATTGGGTGAAAACCGTAATAGTCCGGACCCTGGAATTCTGTCTCTCTGCAGCAACCTCTGCCATTCTGGAGCTTGTAGCCCTTCAGGGGCTGTCCCATCCAGTGGGGGTGTCTGTGACAGCTGTCACTAAGAAGATGGAGAGTATTAGATTATTGCCTCTGTGAATGGCTCAGACAGTTCTGGTTTTTACCCCATCCCTGGACTATACAGGGAGGTTGTAACCTCTCCCTCCCTCTCTCCCTGGTGACAGATGTCACAGACACCCTTAATGATGGAACACCCACCTGGATAGGAATGTGCACTACAATTTCCGGAGTGGCAAAGGTTGCTGCAGGGAGCCAGTCTGGTCTGGTATTCCGGTGTCCGGATCAATCCGATTTTGACCTAATCCCGAAGATTGCCAAGCCACTAAGGACAAGAGGGCTATGATGTATCAATTGCTGACCTGGACACTGAAGGCAAAGAAATCTACGGTGTACACCTTCGATAAAGTCACGTGAGCGTGACGAAACGCGTCAGGACCCCGCCTCTATGCACACTTTGCTCAGGTGAACGTCAGGTGCAATCCGAACTGTTTTAGCCATAACACCAATTGACTACTTCATCACTGCAAGCGGCCGCCTCTGATCATACCGCTCCGGTCAGCGAAAGTCATCTGGCGGCTATTGCATTTCCTCTCCGCTGCACAGTGTTGTGGGCAACACAGGACTTTTAGCCGAGGACGCTCGGCTAATTAACCAGCCCACCAGAGAGGTAAAAACCTACATAACTATTCTACCTGGTGACTTTGAGCTACTAACTATTTGGAACTGCACCCCCAGCACTTTAATTTTCTCCACTTCAGCCACCTTTAACAATTTGTGGAGTACGGACATTGTCAATTCATATTTACTATTAAGTACATGGCAAACTAGTTTATGAATTACCTGAGATAATTTCAGGTGTGCTTCTGTTGTTTTTTATTATTTTCTATATGTTTTAATTTGTGAAGCATCGTTATTAAATTTTATACATTCACACGTTGGCTCTCCTGGGCACAGCAATGTACTGGGGCCCCTACCCACCCATCAGCGGTAGGGGTGGGGGGTGCTATCAGCGGCATCTTTGATGTCCTGCGGGCGGTAGGGGGTGATCTATCTTTCGCTCAGCATGTAGGACCTGGAGCAGTAATTTCTGCTAGTTACTCCTTTACTGCACAAATGGGACGGGAGGGAGAACACTAAACTGTAGAAGGGGACATTGGGCTGAATGAAGGGGCCAGGGTATGTGACTTCCAGGATGGTAGGGGGTTTTAATACACAGGGGAGGGTGGATAGTGGAGTGGGCTTAATATTCATAATTTTCCGGGGGTCAGGGCAGCTTGCTTTACTGCAGATATCTCCAGTTCCTGGAAATAGATTTCTTAGCTTTAATGGGATAAAAAAAACTAGAGAATCCCAGCTTTCACGAGGTACTGGGGACTTGAGGATCAGAGTTCAGGAGCAAGAGCAATCCACCAACAAAAATATAAACTGCATACCAGGCGTGTGGAGCTGGAGCAGGGACCAGCTGCTTGAAGGCTGCTATCTCTGGTTTTGGGCATAGTAGAGACAAGCTGCTAGTGTCCACTGAAAGGGTAGAGTGCCAGCTTTTGGAGTATACCCTCAGAAAAACTCTAAGTCAGACAGACCCTGAGATATCAGGCTGGGAAGAGCAATTAACAGGCTTGGATGGGGACCACTGCTTTGAAGTCGGATATCTCCGGTTCCCCAGGGCCGATTTTCAAAAATCTGGTACCCCTGGAAAGAGGGGACCCTCAGCTATTAGCCTAGGGCCCTTATACTCCTGGGGCCCTTGGGCAAGAGCCCATTGAGCCCATACGAAAAGACGGCCCTGAGCGCAGCCGTTGTTTTTTTCTTTGTTTGCTCTATCACTCCACATAGTGTTTTCGGCAAGCGCAGTCTCTCAGGAGTTTTTAATTTTACTTAACACATATACTTGTAATATTGTTGTTGAGGCACTGTTTAGTAGTTTTTTGTCTTTATCCAGGTCGTAGAGCCTGGACAAGGTCACCCCAAGTAGAGAGTACCAGGTGTCACTGCAGCAGTCAGGAAACTGCCTCAGCTCCCAAAATAATACCCGCCAGAGCAAGCAGTGCAGAAACCGAGGTGCAGGTACTGATGAGACCACAGAGTTCAACAGAGTCTCTGGACTTCCAGTGAATACAAAGTCCCTCCAAATGTCCCCAAGTTTTGAGGGACTGTCAGGAAACACAGAGAATGGGCACAATGAGAGCTGAAAACGCCATTCAATTTCTGACAGAGCCCACTCAGAATGTGCGCATCATGTTGGGCCACCAGGACATGTCCCCACTTGTGCTTTATTTAACACATAAAACACTAGAAAGATTGAAAAGGTTTGGGTATTAAAAACCATTTCTCTGTGCGGATGTGATTGTCCATAATACCCAATTTCCCGTTGGAAGTACCTGTTTTTGGTCATAAGCAGTGGCGATTGTTGTGGTGGAGCTGTATCACAGCCCAAAATTGAAGTAATAGAGTCACACCAACTGCTCCCCCATACACTGCCCCACATCGCTGTCTAGGACTCACTGTCACTCACTACTACCAGGAACCGCATGCAGCAGCAGCAGCAAAAGACAGGATAACACCAGCGCTGCATCATCAGCCCGCCCCTCAGGCCAACCAACTTCTATTGGCTAGCTATCTGCCCGCCCTAAGACTCATGAGTCATAGATAGATAGTTAGATACCCAATAGTAGATTGTTGGCTACTGAGGCTGGGGTCAGGCTGATGATCAGACGCTGGTGTCAATCCTGTCGGTTGCTGCTGCTTATCATTAGTACTGTATGTGCACTGCCCCATTCTACTTGAAGTGCAAGAGATCCATCAGAAACAGGCTTCCTTTCTCCGTTTGTATGATTCTTCGCTCTTGATGTTCCCACAAGTCAGCATAGTTGTGTGTAATCACAATGTTACCGACCAGATCCCACATTGAAATGACCAATATTCACGGAAAGACAGATCTGCCCCAATTCCGTCCAACTGAAAATAGGCCAGACATCCATACAAATGTGTAAATTAGCATCTGCGCATGAACTGAATGGAAAAAGTCACTGTTTGCATCCATGTACAGAGATCCGTCCTGATCTGCCTCATTATCTCTGAGTGATCACGTTAGGATGCCAATGTTTCAGATTGTTTCATCTGTCTTTTGAAACGTATCAATTTGCTGCGCATCCTTTCATAGCATTCTAAATGGTGATGGGAAATCAGTAAGCTGTGAAATAAAGTTTGCCTTTCTTAAACTTGTCTCATTTCTTATCCCCTAGTCTGGTTGTTTCATGTTGGAAATTGCTGTAATCTTAGCTGGGTCTGTCCAGAGACCTTCTGCTGACACTATGTAATCAATCATCAAAGGACTTTACTTCACTATTATTATTATTATTATCCTTTATTTATATGGCGCCACAAGGGTTCCACAGCGCCCAATTACAGAGTACATAAACAAATAATCAAACAAGAAAACAGCAACTTACAGTTGACGACAATATAGGACAAGTACAGGGTAAATAAACATAGCTACATCAGCAGATGACACTGGAATAAGTATCAGGTGGCAGAAGACTGCTGGATTTGGTGCAGTTGAAGATTATTAAAGTAAGAAAAGGGTAAGCACATGAGGGAAGAGGGCCCTGCTCGTGAGAGCTTACATTCTAACGGGGAGGGGTAGACAGACAGGGGTGAGACAGATGGGGTACATAGAGAGCGTGGAACAGAGGTTTAGGATGAGATTTGGCTGGGTTTGGTGTAGAAGTGGGTCTTGAGAGCCCGTTTGAAGTTTTGTAGAGAGGTGGAGAGTCTGAGGGGGAGAGGTAGGGAATTCCAGAGAAGTGGTGCAGCGCGTGAAAAATCTTGGAGGTAGGAGTGGGAGGAAGTAATCCGTAGGCAGGAGAGTCGGCGAGCATTAGCAGAGCGAAGAGGACGGGTGGGAGTGTAAAGCGAGATAAGATCAGAGATGTAGATGGGAGAGGAGTGGGTGAGGGCTTTGTAAGCAAGTGTGAGAAGCTTGAAATGGATTCTGAAAGGGAAGGGGAGCCAGTGAAGGTCTAGTAAGAGAGGAGAGGTGGACGTAGTGCGTTTGGTGAGGAAAGTGAGCCGGGCAGCAGCATTGAGGATAGATTGGAGTGGAGAGAGGTATTTGTCAGGAATGCCAGTCAGGAGGAGATTACAGTAGTCCAGTATGGAGATGACCAGTGAGTGGATACGAGTCTTAGTAGCATCCTGGGTCAGAAAGGGTCTGATCCTGGAAATATTTTTTAGATGAAAACGGCAGGTTTGTGAGAGGTGCTGAATGTGAGGTTTGAAGGAGAGGGAGAAGTCAAGGATTACTCCAAGACAGCGCACTTGGGGGGTAGAGGAGATAGTAGTGCCATCAATAGATAATGAGATTGTAGGAGGTGAGGTTATGCGGGAGGGAGGGAAGATGATCAGCTCGGTCTTAGACATGTTAAGTTTAAGAAAGCGCTAGGACATCCAGGAAGAGATAGCAGAGAGACAGTTGGAGATACGAGTGAGGAGAGTAGGGGAGAGGTCTGGAGAGGAAAGATAGATTTGAGTGTCATCAGCATAAAGATGATATTGGAAACCAAAAGAACTAATGAGCTTACCTAGTGAGGACGTATAGAGAAGAGAAGAGGACCAAGGACAGAACCTTGGGGTACCCCTACAGTTAGTGGAAGTGAGGGGGAGGTGGAGTCATGAGAGGAGACAGAGAATGAACGGTTAGAAAGGTAGGACGACAACCAAGAGAGGGCAGTGTCACGCAGACCAATGGAGTGAAGGATTTGCAGTAGGAGAGGATGGTCCACAGTGTCAAAAGCAGCAGAGAGATCAAGTAGAATAAGTAGAGAGTAGTGTCCCTTAGATTTAGCAGCATGGAGGTCATTGCATACTTTTGTAAGGGGGCAGTTTCAGTGGAGTGGAGAGGACGGAAGCCAGATTGGAATGGGTCAAGCAGTGAGTGTGAGGAAAGAAAGGAAGTAAGGCGGTTGCAGACAATACGCTCAAGGAGTTTGGAGGCAAAAGGGGGGAGAGAGATGGGTCGGTAGTTGGAGAGAGTGTTTGGATCAAGGGTAGGTTTTTTAAGAATAGGAGAGATGAGTGCATGCTTGAAGGCAGAGGGGACAGTGCCTGATGATAGGGAGAGATTGAGAAGGTGGGAAAGATGGGAACAAGCAGAAGAAGAGAGGTAGCGGAGGAGGCGGGAGGGGATAGGGTCAAGTGGGGAGGTGGTGAGGGGACAGGAACGAATGAGGGCCATGACTTCCTCTCCAGATGCATGGGAGAAAGATGACAGAGTTGGTGCGAGGGATGGGGAGGGTTGGTAAGGGATGGGAGAAGGCTGGTTACTGATGGTCTGGTGTGATGTGATGTCCTGACGTATGGAGTCAATTTTGGATGTGAAGTAAGTGGCAAAGTCAAGAGCAGAGAGTGAGGAAGGGAGACGAGGTGGAGGTGGGCAGAGGAGTGAGTTGAGAGTGGCAAAGAGGCGCCGGGGGTTGGAAGACTGGGAGGAGATGAGGTTCTTGAAGTATGACTGTTTAGCAAGAGAAAGGGCAGCACTGAAGGATGAAAGCATAAGTTTGAAATGGAGGAAGTCTGCCTTAGAGCGTGATTTCCTCCAGTGTCGCTCAGCAGTACGTGAGCATTTTTGCAGATATCTGGTGCATTTGGTGTGCCAGGGTTGAGGTGTTAATTTGCGAGGGTGAATAGTGGTTGGTGGAGCAACAGAGTCAAGAGCAGAAGTAAGGGAAGCATTGTATGTGGAAGTGGCTTGTTCAGGGCATGAGAGAGGGAGAATAGGAGAGAGAAGTGAGTCAAACAGGGAGGAAAGGAATGTGGTGTCAATAGCTTCAATGTTACGCTTAGTGATGGTAGCCTTAGGAGGTAGAGATGGGGAAGTCGAGAGAGATAGGTTAAAGGAGAGCAGGTGGTGGTCAGAGAGGGGAAATGGGGAGTTGGAAAAATCAGAAAAATCACAGCGGTGAGTGAAGACCAGATCCAGTGAGCTCCCATTCACATGGGAGGGTGAGGAGGTCCACTGGGAGAGACCAAGTGAAGAGGTGAGGTTAAGGAGTTTAGAGGCAGGGGATTGTGTGGGGATGTCAATAGGGATGTTGAAATCGCCTAGAATAATGGTGGGAATGTCAGAAGAGAGGAAGTGAGGAAGCCAGGAAGCAAAGTTGTCGATGAATTTGGAAGCAGTGCCAGGGGGGCGGTAAATGACAGCTACTCTAAGATGGACTGGTTGGAAGAGGCGTATGGCGTGGACCTCAAATGTAGAGAATATAAGGGATGGTTCTGGTGGTATGAGTTGGTAGGAGTAACTAGAAGGTAAAAGGACCCCAACACCACCCCCATGGCGACCCCCAGGTCGGGGTGTGTGTGTGAATGTGAGGCCCCCAGCAGAGAGAGCAGCAGCAGAAGTAGTGTCAGAGGGTGTAATCCAAGTTTCAGTAATGGCTAGTAGGTGTAGGGAGTTGGAAATGAAAAGGTCATGAGTGGGGACCAGTTTGTTACAAACAGATCTGGCATTCCAGAGTGCACAGGATAGGGGGTATGAGTTTGTGGGAGAGATGTGAATGAGATTTTCAGGGTTGCTGTAGCGATGAGGTGGGATTAACTTTGAGGGCAGGGATGATGAGAGAGTAGTGATGGTACGGGTGCCTGAGCTAGGAGGGAAAACTGCAGGAGGTGGGCAGGGGGGGAGGTCAGTGTGATGTGGATGGGGGTGTGGGCAGGTGACAGGGAAGGGAGAGAGGGAGCAGGGCTGAGTTGTGGGGTAGCAGGACCATGGGGCAGAGGTGAATGAAAGTGGGGTAACAGGAAAGGTGGGGGTAGGAAACAGGGATGGAGGGGAGACAGAGGAGGGGAGAGAGGAGGAGGTGTAGGAGACTAGGGGGGAAGGATAAAGATACATTATTAGGTAGACACTGAGTGATGTGGGGAGTATAGGAAAGCCTTGACATAATGTTAAGTAGGTAAATAGGTTGAGGGAAAGTGGAAGTAGGAGAGGAGACTGCAAGTGAATCCAAGCAGAAGATTTGCTGAAATGCAGGTGAGAAAAGCAGTGTAGGCTCAAGGGGTGTAGATTTAGTATGGGGCCCTATACACTAGCCGATCCGCCGCCGAGCTGCCCGACGGCGGATACGGGCGACGAGCGACCCGGCGGCGGGGGGGCAGTGACGGGGGGAGTGAAGTTTCTTCACTCCCCCCGTCACGCGGCTGCATTGAAGTGCAGGCAAATATGGACGAGATCGTCCATATTGGCCTGCATGCACAGCCGACGGGAGACCAGCGATGAACGAGCGCGGGGACGCGCATCGTTCATCGCTGGAGCCTCCACACTGAAAGATATGAACGAGTTCTCGTTCATTTATGAACGAGATCGTTCATATCTTTCCAAAAATCGGCCAGTGTGTAGGGCCTATATGAAAAGAGTCAAAAGCGTAGATAAAGTGGCTGCAGAAATGTATTTGGAGTGTAAGAAATGAAAGGATTGTGAGAGGTTTAAGAAGCAATGGTAATTATGTTAGTTTTTTTTAAGTGTTTGCAGGTTAAATTGCATTGGTGCAGCTGTGCTTAAAAAACAAAATTACAATGCAGATACAAGCATTTGTAGGTGAAATGGACGGTTTTTGAAATGTCCAAGTAAGGTATTTTCGTGCTATTTAATCAGATGCAACAATCAGGAGGTAAGTGATCTGAGGAGTAAGTGACTCACATTTGTTATTAGTTCTTCAGTTTTTTTTGGTTTTGTTTGATTGTTGTGCTTCTGTGTTCCTTCTTTCACTAGCTTGTAATGTGCATTTTTGTAAATTCAATTTCCCACCCCTTTTGCCTGAGTATTTGATGAATGGCTTTAACATTGACATCACGTTCCTCCAAACTTGTGGCATTTTCTTAAATGTCATATACATCACATGCTGAAATATAGCAGAAACTTGCATGTCTTATCTCTTCCTTCTGATAGAATTTAAGGACAGGGTGAATACCAAATTAGAGATTAGTACAACGGTACCTTCCTTGAACAGCGTACAAACATCAACTCCACAAAAGTTTAATGTACCTATAGAAATCCAGTAAAAACAAAAATGTGACATGTTCAGTTAGGAGTAAATCCAGCTAAATGGTGCAAATCTGTAGCTGATGAAATCATTCTGTGATGCGGGGGAGGATGGGGGATCATTTCTGTTTTGCATACAGGGAAGTAGCACACAAATACTGGGCAGCTTTAGCTTTACACTGCAATTTGGAATTGATCAAGAGCTCTTTCCCAACTGAAAATCTGCCCAGTGTGTAAATGTTCACCTTAAAAGCCTGTGAGGCTGAAGGCAGCTTTCCTGGTTGCCATCGTCCTGCCCTGCAAGGACACTGACATATTTTACTCATGCTGCTTGCTTGTGATGCCCTCTAGTGTTGGCATTTCATAATTTTTTATATTTATTTATTACCTGTCATTACTAGTGACTTTGTGAATTCTGGGCTTATCTTTAGCCAAAGTCTCTTTTATATCCATTCAAACTCCAGACTACTGAGCTCCAGATTATTGGCATAACCCTTACAAAACATTAACATTTATTTATTTTGGGATTTATTTTTTTTATATTGTGACTTTTTGTCCTTTTCTCTGTGTGTTCAGCTACTATATACACAGGATCTAAACCGGTCATAAGACGTAAAGGGACACTATAATTTTGTATTTATTTGCATTTATAGGATCAAATGCAGATTTGGACACACCTGCATCTGCATCTTTTTACCACCAAAACAAGTTGCACCAGGCATAATGCTAAATGGCTGTATCATGCCGACTGCAACAGGGCCGGCACTTGCAAATCCATGCATGTAAGGGGCCGAGCCAGGTGGGAAGAGATGTGTAGATGCAGTTGAAGAACAGTAACTTTTTTTAGTCTCCCATTGTATTTATTATTATTATTATTATTATTATTATTATCCTTTATTTATATAGAGCCGCAAAGGTTCTGCAGTGCCTAACAAAGTGCATAGATAAATGAGCAAACAGGGACTTACAGTATAAAACAATGCATAACAATAGCAAGAGATTAAAGAAGGAGAGTATAGGCCCTTTAAAAGACAAGTTGGGAGTCTTAAGCAAAAATGATAATGACATAGCGGACACACTAAATGAGTTTTTTTCAACAGTATTCACTCGTAAGGACCCAATTCAGGGACTAACGCACAATCTCAATAATGAGAATATCACACTGATAGGTACTTATTTAAGCGAGGAAGTAGTCTGTGACCGATTAAAACATTTAAAGATTAATAAATCACCAGGGCCCGATGGTATTCATCCAAGGGTTCTAATGGAGCTTCACTCTGAACTGGCAAAACCGCTATCTTTGATCTTTAAGGATTCAGTTATATCAGGTATGGTTCCCAAAGACTGGCGTATAGCGGAAGTAGTGCCTATATTCAAAAAGGGAAGTAAAGCTGAACCAGGTAATTATAGACCAGTTAGTCTTACATCTATAGTGGGGAAAGTATTCGAAGGTATTCTAAGAGATAGTATTCAGAAGTTCCTTGAAACCAATAAGGTCATTAAAAGGAATCAACATGGGTTTATGAAGGACAGATCCTGTCAAACCAACTTACTTGACTTTTATGAAACAGTAAGCGCAAACCTAGATCAGGGTAAAGACGTGATTGTAATCTTTTTAGACTTTGCCAAAGCGTTCGATACTGTACCACACATGAGACTTATCTACAAGCTACAAGAATCAGGGCTAGGAAGCACAATATGCACTTGGGTCAAAAACTGGTTAGATAATAGGAAGCAGCGCATTGTGGTTAATGGATATTTTTCAACTTGGACTGAAGTGCTAAGTGGTGTGCCGCAAGGCTCAGTATTAGGACCGCTATTGTTCAATATTTTCATTAACGACCTAACAGAAGGTCTAGAGAGCATGGTGTAAATTTTTGCAGATGATACCAAATTGTGTAAGGCTATAAATATAGAGGAGGATGCCGAGTCTCTTCAGAACGACTTAGTTAAATTAGAAGCATAGGCAGCCAAATGGAGAATGCGCTTCAACACAGACAAGTGTAAGGTAATGCACTGTGGTAACAAGAACATAAATTACACCTACCTACTAAATGGGGTAAAATTAGGGGATTCTGTACTGGAAAAGGACTTAGGTGTCCTCATAGATAGCAAGCTAAGCAGTAGTACCCAAAGTAGGACTGCAGCAAAGAAGGCTAATAAGATATTAGCATGCATAAAACGCGGTATTGATGCTAGGGACGAGAGTATTATACTCCCGTTATATAAATCACTAGTGAGGCCACACCTTGAATACTGTGTACAATTCTGGGCACCGTACTACAAAAAGGATATCCTGGAGCTTGAAAAGGTACAGAGGAGGGCGACCAAACTAATTAAGGGCATGGAGACGATGGAATACAAGGAAAGGCTTGAAAGACTAGGCATGTTTACATTGGAAAAGCGGAGACTAAGAGGGGATATGATCAACATCTACAAATATATAAGGGGACAATACACAGAGCTTGCGCGGGACTTGTTTTTGGTTAGATCAACACAGAGGACTCGTGGACACTCGCTCAGGTTAGAGAAGAGGAGATTCCGCACAATACGGCGTAAAGGCTTTTTCACGGTAAGGACAATACATGTTTGGAATTCCCTGCCCGAGGGAGTTGTAATGGCGGAATCTGTCAACACCTTTAAGAATGGGTTAGATAAATTCCTAATGGATAAGGATATCCAGGGGTATGGTGCATAGTCATGCATTATAGTTACTATAAATTAGAGATGAGCGGGTTCGGTTTCTTTGAATCCGAACCCGCACGAACTTCACTTTTTTTTCCACGGGTCCGAGCGACTCGGATCTTCCCGCCTTGCTCGGTTAACCCGAGCGCGCCCGAACGTCATCATGACGCTGTCGGATTCTCGCGAGGCTCGGATTCTATCGCGAGACTCGGATTCTATATAAGGAGCCGCGCGTCGCCGCCATTTTCACTCGTGCATTGAGATTGATAGGGAGAGGACGTGTCTGGCGTCCTCTCCATTAGAATAGAGATAGATAGATTAGATAGAGAGAGATTGTGCAGAGTCGCAGACAGAGTTAGTTTACCACAGTCAGTGACCAGTGCAGTTGCTAGTTAACTTTTATTTAATATAATATATCCGTTCACTTCTCTCTGCTATATCCGTTCTCTGCCTGAAAAAAAAAACGATACACAGCACAGTCAGTCACACAGTGTGACTCAGTCTGTGTGCACTCAGCTCAGCCCAGTGTGCTGCACAGTCATCAATGTATAAATTAAAAGCTTATAATTAATTGTGGGGGAGACTGGGGAGCACTGCAGGTTGTTAGCAGGAGCCAGGAGTACAATTATATTAATTAACAGTGCACACTTTTGCTGCAGGAGTGGTGACCAGTGCCTGACCACCAGTATAGTATTGTTGTATACTACTAATATCTCTTTAAATATCAACCAGTCTATATTAGCAGCAGACACAGTACAGTGCGGTAGTTCACGGCTGTGGCTACCTCTGTGTCGGCACACGGCAGGCAGTCCGTCCGACCAGAATTGTATTATTTATTATTATATACCTACCACCTAACCGTGGTTTTTTTTTCATTCTTTATACCGTCATAGTGTCATCCTAATTGTTACGAGTATACTACTATCTCTTTATCAACCAGTGTACAGTGCGGTAGTTCACGGCTGTGGCTACCTCTGTGTCGGCACACGGCAGGCAGTCCGTCCGACCAGAATTGTATTATTTATTATTATATACCTACCACCTAACCGTGGTTTTTTTTTCATTCTTTATACCGTCATAGTGTCATCCTAATTGTTACGAGTATACTACTATCTCTTTATCAACCAGTGTACAGTGCGGTAGTTCACGGCTGTGGCTACCTCTGTGTCGGCACACGGCAGGCAGTCCGTCCGACCAGAATTGTATTATTTATTATTATATACCTACCACCTAACCGTGGTTTTTTTTTCATTCTTTATACCGTCATAGTGTCATCCTAATTGTTACGAGTATACTACTATCTCTTTATCAACCAGTGTACAGTGCGGTAGTTCACGGCTGTGGCTACCTCTGTGTCGGCACACGGCAGGCAGTCCGTCCGACCAGAATTGTATTATTTATTATTATATACCTACCACCTAACCGTGGTTTTTTTTTCATTCTTTATACCGTCATAGTGTCATCCTAATTGTTACGAGTATACTACTATCTCTTTATCAACCAGTGTACAGTGCGGTAGTTCACGGCTGTGGCTACCTCTGTGTCGGCACACGGCAGGCAGTCCGTCCGACCAGAATTGTATTATTTATTATTATATACCTACCACCTAACCGTGGTTTTTTTTTCATTCTTTATACCGTCATAGTGTCATCCTAATTGTTACGAGTATACTACTATCTCTTTATCAACCAGTGTACAGTGCGGTAGTTCACGGCTGTGGCTACCTCTGTGTCGGCAGTCGGCAGGCAGTCCGTCCATCCATAATTGTATTATTATTATAATATATACCACCTAACCGTGGTTTTTTTTTCATTCTTTATACCGTCATAGTGTCATACTAGTTGTTACGAGTATACTACTATCTCTTTATCAACCAGTGTACAGTGCGGTAGTTCACGGCTGTGGCTACCTCTGTGTCGGCAGTCGGCAGGCAGTCCGTCCATCCATAATTGTATTATTATTATAATATATACCACCTAACTGTGGTTTTTTTTGCATTCTTTATACCGTCGTCATAGTGTCATACTAGTTGTTACGAGTATACTACTATCTCTTTATCAACCAGTGTACAGTGCGGTAGTTCACGGCTGTGGCTACCTCTGTGTCGGCAGTCGGCAGGCAGTCCGTCCATCCATAATTGTATTATTATTATAATATATACCACCTAACCGTGGTTTTTTTTTTCATTCTTTATACCGTCGTCATAGTGTCATACTAGTTGTTACGAGTATACTACTATCTCTTTATCAACCAGTGTACAGTGCGGTAGTTCACGGCTGTGGCTACCTCTGTGTCGGCAGTCGGCAGGCAGTCCGTCCATCCATAATTGTATTATTATTATAATATATACCACCTAACCGTGGTTTTTTTTTCATTCTTTATACCGTCGTCATAGTGTCATACTAGTTGTTACGAGTATACTACTATCTCTTTATCAACCAGTGTACAGTGCGGTAGTTCACGGCTGTGGCTACCTCTGTGTCGGCAGTCGGCAGGCAGTCCGTCCATCCATAATTGTATTATTATTATAATATATACCACCTAACCGTGGTTTTTTTTTCATTCTTTATACCGTCGTCATAGTGTCATACTAGTTGTTACGAGTATACTACTATCTCTTTATCAACCAGTGTACAGTGCGGTAGTTCACGGCTGTGGCTACCTCTGTGTCGGCAGTCGGCAGGCAGTCCGTCCATCCATAATTGTATTATTATTATAATATATACCACCTAACCGTGGTTTTTTTTTCATTCTTTATACCGTCGTCATAGTGTCATACTAGTTGTTACGAGTATACTACTATCTCTTTATCAACCAGTGTACAGTGCGGTAGTTCACGGCTGTGGCTACCTCTGTGTCGGCAGTCGGCAGGCAGTCCGTCCATCCATAATTGTATTATTATTATAATATATACCACCTAACCGTGGTTTTTTTATACCACCTAACCGTGGCAGTCCGTCCATAATTGTATACTAGTATCCAATCCATCCATCTCCATTGTTTACCTGAGGTGCCTTTTAGTTCTGCCTATAAAATATGGAGAACAAAAAAGTTGAGGTTCCAAAATTAGGGAAAGATCAAGATCCACTTCCACCTCGTGCTGAAGCTGCTGCCACTAGTCATGGCCGAGACGATGAAATGCCAGCAACGTCGTCTGCCAAGGCCGATGCCCAATGTCATAGTACAGAGCATGTCAAATCCAAAACACCAAATATCAGAAAAAAAAGGACTCCAAAACCTAAAATAAAATTGTCGGAGGAGAAGCGTAAACTTGCCAATATGCCATTTACCACACGGAGTGGCAAGGAACGGCTGAGGCCCTGGCCTATGTTCATGGCTAGTGGTTCAGCTTCACATGAGGATGGAAGCACTCAGCCTCTCGCTAGAAAACTGAAAAGACTCAAGCTGGCAAAAGCACCGCAAAGAACTGTGCGTTCTTTGAAATCCCAAATCCACAGGGAGAGTCCAATTGTGTCGTTTGCGATGCCTGACCTTCCCAACACTGGACGTGAAGAGCATGCGCCTTCCACTATTTGCATGCCCCCTGCAAGTGCTGGAAGGAGCACCCGCAGTCCAGTTCCTGATAGTCAGATTGAAGATGTCAGTGTTGAAGTACACCAGGATGAGGAGGATATGGGTGTTGCTGGCGCTGGGGAGGAAATTGACCAGGAGGATTCTGATGGTGAGGTGGTTTGTTTAAGTCAGGCACCCGGGGAGACACCTGTTGTCCGTGGGAGGAATATGGCCGTTGACATGCCAGGTGAAAATACCAAAAAAATCAGCTCTTCGGTGTGGAGGTATTTCACCAGAAATGCGGACAACAGGTGTCAAGCCGTGTGTTCCCTTTGTCAAGCTGTAATAAGTAGGGGTAAGGACGTTAACCACCTCGGAACATCCTCCCTTATACGTCACCTGCAGCGCATTCATAATAAGTCAGTGACAAGTTCAAAAACTTTGGGTGACAGCGGAAGCAGTCCACTGACCAGTAAATCCCTTCCTCTTGTAACCAAGCTCACGCAAACCACCCCACCAACTCCCTCAGTGTCAATTTCCTCCTTCCCCAGGAATGCCAATAGTCCTGCAGGCCATGTCACTGGCAAGTCTGACGAGTCCTCTCCTGCCTGGGATTCCTCCGATGCATCCTTGCGTGTAACGCCTACTGCTGCTGGCGCTGCTGTTGTTGCCGCTGGGAGTCGATGGTCATCCCAGAGGGGAAGTCGTAAGCCCACTTGTACTACTTCCAGTAAGCAATTGACTGTTCAACAGTCCTTTGCGAGGAAGATGAAATATCACAGCAGTCATCCTACTGCAAAGCGGATAACTGAGTCCTTGACAACTATGTTGGTGTTAGACGTGCGTCCGGTATCCGCCGTTAGTTCACAGGGAACTAGACAATTTATTGAGGCAGTGTGCCCCCGTTACCAAATACCATCTAGGTTCCACTTCTCTAGGCAGGCGATACCGAGAATGTACACGGACGTCAGAAAAAGACTCACCAGTGTCCTAAAAAATGCAGTTGTACCCAATGTCCACTTAACCACGGACATGTGGACAAGTGGAGCAGGGCAGGGTCAGGACTATATGACTGTGACAGCCCACTGGGTAGATGTATGGACTCCCGCCGCAAGAACAGCAGCGGCGGCACCAGTAGCAGCATCTCGCAAACGCCAACTCTTTCCTAGGCAGGCTACGCTTTGTATCACCGCTTTCCAGAATACGCACACAGCTGAAAACCTCTTACGGCAACTGAGGAAGATCATCGCGGAATGGCTTACCCCAATTGGACTCTCCTGTGGATTTGTGGCATCGGACAACGCCAGCAATATTGTGTGTGCATTAAATATGGGCAAATTCCAGCACGTCCCATGTTTTGCACATACCTTGAATTTGGTGGTGCAGAATTTTTTAAAAAACGACAGGGGCGTGCAAGAGATGCTGTCGGTGGCCAGAAAAATTGCGGGACACTTTCGGCGTACAGGCACCACGTACAGAAGACTGGAGCACCACCAAAAACTACTGAACCTGCCCTGCCATCATCTGAAGCAAGAAGTGGTAACGAGGTGGAATTCAACCCTCTATATGCTTCAGAGGTTGGAGGAGCAGCAAAAGGCCATTCAAGCCTATACAATTGAGCACGATATAGGAGATGGAATGCACCTGTCTCAAGTGCAGTGGAGAATGATTTCAACGTTGTGCAAGGTTCTGATGCCCTTTGAACTTGCCACACGTGAAGTCAGTTCAGACACTGCCAGCCTGAGTCAGGTCATTCCCCTCATCAGGCTTTTGCAGAAGAAGCTGGAGGCATTGAAGAAGGAGCTAACACGGAGCGATTCCGCTAGGCATGTGGGACTTGTGGATGCAGCCCTTAATTCGCTTAACAAGGATTCACGGGTGGTCAATCTGTTGAAATCAGAGCACTACATTTTGGCCACCGTGCTCGATCCTAGATTTAAAGCCTACCTTGGATCTCTCTTTCCGGCAGACACAGGTCTGCTGGGGTTGAAAGACCTGCTGGTGACAAAATTGTCAAGTCAAGCGGAACGCGACCTGTCAACATCTCCTCCTTCACATTCTCCCGCAACTGGGGGTGCGAGGAAAAGGCTCAGAATTCCGAGCCCACCCGCTGGCGGTGATGCAGGGCAGTCTGGAGCGACTGCTGATGCTGACATCTGGTCCGGACTGAAGGACCTGACAACGATTACGGACATGTCGTCTACTGTCACTGCATATGATTCTCTCAACATTGATAGAATGGTGGAGGATTATATGAGTGACCGCATCCAAGTAGGCACGTCACACAGTCCGTACTTATACTGGCAGGAAAAAGAGGCAATTTGGAGGCCCTTGCACAAACTGGCTTTATTCTACCTAAGTTGCCCTCCCACAAGTGTGTACTCCGAAAGAGTGTTTAGTGCCGCCGCTCACCTTGTCAGCAATCGGCGTACGAGGTTACATCCAGAAAATGTGGAGAAGATGATGTTCATTAAAATGAATTATAATCAATTCCTCCGCGGAGACATTGACCAGCAGCAATTGCCTCCACAAAGTACACAGGGAGCTGAGATGGTGGATTCCAGTGGGGACAAATTGATAATCTGTGAGGAGGGGGATGTACACGGTGATATATCGGAGGGTGAAGATGAGGTGGACATCTTGCCTCTGTAGAGCCAGTTTGTGCAAGGAGAGATTAATTGCTTCTTTTTTGGGGGGGGTCCAAACAGTGGCGTCACAAGGCGGGTGCGGGGGGTGCGGCCCGCACCCGGGTGTGACACCTGGAGGGGGTGACACCAAATGTCAGCTCCTCCGTAGTGACAGGAGCCAGGTGCTGCAGTGTGAAATTCCGCTACAGCACCCGGCTCCTGTCATAGCAGAGGAGCCGACAGCACACTGAGACCGTCTCTGGGGGAAGCCCAGCATCTCCGGAGATGCTGGGCACGCCCCCAGAGTGACGATACCAGTATCCCCGCGAAGCCACGCCCCCTAGCTGTAAGGCCACGCCCCCTTTTTTGCCGCGATCGCGGCAGTACATCAGGGGTGCGCACCGGGTGTCACCACACCTGGTGACGCCTTTGGGTCCAAACCAACCCGTCATATCAGTCACAGTCGTGTGGCAGACCCTGTCACTGAAATGATGGGTTGGTTAAAGTGTGCATGTCCTGTTTTGTTTATACAACATAAGGGTGGGTGGGAGGGCCCAAGGATAATTCCATCTTGCACCTCTTTTTTCTTTTCTTTTTCTTTGCATCATGTGCTGATTGGGGAGGGTTTTTTGGAAGGGACATCCTGCGTGACACTGCAGTGCCACTCCTAGATGGGCCCGGTGTTTGTGTCGGCCACTAGGGTCGCTAATCTTACTCACACAGCTACCTCATTGCGCCTCTTTTTTTCTTTGCGTCATGTGCTGTTTGGGGAGGGTTTTTTGGAAGGGACATCCTGCGTGACACTGCAGTGCCACTCCTAGATGTGCCCGGTGTTTGTGTCGGCCACTAGGGTCGCTAATCTTACTCACACAGTCAGCTACCGCATTGCGCCTCTTTTTTTCTTTGCGTCATGTGCTGTTTGGGGAGGGTTTTTTGGAAGGGCCATCCTGCGTGACACTGCAGTGCCACTCCTAGATGGGCCCGGTGTTTGTGTCGGCCACTAGGGTCGCTTATCTTACTCACACAGCGACCTCGGTGCAAATTTTAGGACTAAAAATAATATTGTGAGGTGTGATGTGTTCAGAATAGGCTGAAAATGAGTGTAAATTATGTTTTTTGAGGTTAATAATACTTTGGGATCAAAATTACCCCCAAATTCTATGATTTAAGCTGTTTTTTAGGGTTTTTTTAAAAAAACACCCGAATCCAAAACACACCCGAATCCGACAAAAAAAATTCGGTGAGGTTTTGCCAAAACGCGGTCGAACCCAAAACACGGCCGCGGAACCGAACCCAAAACCAAAACACAAAACCCGAAAAATTTCCGGCGCTCATCTCTACTATAAATAGGGATAAAATGTAACGGCTGACAGCAGCATCAGTCAGAAATTTTAGTCAAATCATCATGCATAGGAGACCACAAATAGGTTGAACTCGATGGACAATTGTCTTTTTTCAACCTCAGATACTATGTTACTATGTTATGTTACTAAGTAGTCATAAGTTAACACTCAAATAAGCAGCAGTGTGGCAGAAACCAACTACTCCACTTATACCCCTTTCACACTGCACAAATAACCCGGTAATGACCCGCATTTTGCCAGGTCGACATGGGTTGGTGTGCGTTGTGAAAGGGCCATGGTTGAATTCCCGGGTTGCCTGACCCGGTAATTCAACCCGGGAATAAAGCAGCGTTATTCCCGGATTGAATACCAGGTCAATTGCAGCGTGAACGGGCTCCCGGGTCGCAAACATTCACTACACAGGGAGAGGCGGCGTGGAAATGAGCTCATCTCCCAGCTCCGCCTCCGCCCCCGCTGCCAGCTCCGCCCCCCGCCACTATGGCAACTGACCCGGCAAATTCCAATGCCGGAAAGACCCGTTTCCAATTCCCAGGTGGGGGAGCACAAAATATGAAATAATTATTTATACTGGTGAGCAATTGTTGCTTTTTAGATATTTATCAATATACTGTATTTACAAGTGTGTAATCATTTATGTGTGTTTTGTTTTTGCAATTATTTTAATATATTTAGAAAATGTATGTGAATCCATTGCTTTGTTGACACAAGCAGCACTTAATTAGATTTTAATAATACTTCAATAGCAAAGTAGAATAAATTGCCTTTTTTTATTTGAAGTAGGCAGGATGTAGGAAGGACTCCTGCTAGGCGCTTCTTGCCTATACCCCTCCGGGAGTAGATGGAAGGACTCCTGCTAGGTGCTTCTTGCCTATACCCTTCCGGGAGTAGATGGAAGGACTCCTGCTAGGTGCTTCTTGCCTATACCCCTCCGGGAGTAGATGGAAGGACTCCTGCTAGGCGCTTCTTGCCTATACCCTTCCGGGAGTAGATGGAAGGACTCCTGCTATGTTCTTCTTGCCTATACGCTTCAGGGAGTAGATGGAAGGACTCCTGATAGGTGCTTCTTGCCTATACCCTTCCGGGAGTAGATGGAAGGACTCCTGCTAGGCGATTCTTGCCTATACGCTTCAGGGAGTAGATGGAAGGACTCCTGCTAGGTGCTTCTTGCCTATACCCTTCCGGGAATAGATGTGTACCACAAGTAATCCTTTAAAGGGCTCATTGTATGAAATGTGCGTTGGAGCTAAATAGTGCTGTGGATTGTGAACACAATGCTGACAGTATCTAGCCTCTCCCTGGTCCCAGTTACAGGAGAGCACAGAGACTAGTAAAACCGGCAAGGAAGGGAAACACCACAAGAGCAACCGCTATGGACAACCAGACTTGAGAGTGGGAGGGGGCACTATGACATTATTTTCATAGAACAAAGTTATATTGGCTCCACCCTATCCATGTTTATTAGTGATTTGCAGAATTATCCATTCCCATGCTTCCAGGGGTGCGGGAGAATTCTCCCATACTTTCTGGGAGAGTAGGCAAGTAATTTATGGTAGAATACCAGATAGCACTACCTGGTTTCAGACTGTCCAGTCCAACTTATGGTCAGAGCCTTACTTTCAGAAGATATTACTTTTCTGGCCATTCCAAGGGCCTCCAGTTAGTACATCTTGGGTCTACCTTGGCTGCATCTACACCCTTCTCAGCTGGATTAGCTATCTGACCCGATCTTCTTCTGGAGTCCAGCCTGTTTCGTACATTACTACAAAACTCCTCACATATGTTACTGAGCGTTGACACGCACAAGGCCTTTGACACGGTCTCATTGTGTCATTTATTTGATGTATTGATAAGCAGAGGGTTTCAGGAGAAATTTGTGGGACTGATCGAATACTTGTATACAGCTCCGGTAACCACTTTGTTGATTAATGGCAAACAAGGGACTCCAATAACCATGCAGAGAGGTACGAGACAGAGGTGCCCCCTGTCGCCGCTTCTCTTCAACTTGTCTATAGATCCCCTCTTCCGTATAGTCCAGGATTCATCCACATACCAGGGTATATGAATAGGGAATACGGAAATAAAATTGTCGGCATTTGCGGACGATGTTTTATTATATATTGGAAACCCCAAGGAATCTCTTAGAGGTATACTAGAGCTATTAGATAGTTTAGGAAAGGTGTCAGGCTTTGCACTTAATTTAACCAAATCAATAGGTCTGTATTTAAAAGCTGGGACAATGAGGCTGCGATGGGGGCGACAAATTCCACTAACCTGGGCCAAGTCCTACATAACATATTTAGGCATTGAACTTCCAAAATATCCTTCGGAATTTCATAGATTAAATGTGATAGAAGCATTACGTCCCAACCTTAAGTTGTCTTATTTGGGGAGGGCAAACCTCATTAAAATGTGCACTTTTCCGCACTTGTTATATCTCAAACAATCCCTGCCAGTAATAATTAGCAGGTCTGATTTGACCAAGTTCGTGACGCTATTTAAACAATTTATTTAGAATGGCAAGAAGCCACACATTGCTATGCTGCAGTTACAGCAAACAAAATTTAATGGTGGTATAAATTTCCCAAATATCCAACTTTACAACCATGCTTCTTTATTATGCTTTTTGAGGAATTGGATAAATGATACTGACACTTATGCAAATACTCACTTGGAAGCCCAATTTCTAAAAGAGGGGAACCTGATTACATTTTTACACGGGATAGAGGCGGAACATGATCAGGAATTAAAAGATAATCCTTTTTTGTGGACAGTCTATCGCTATTGGCACATTCTACGTCGCTCCCGGAATTTGGGTTTGCACAAATTGCTGTATTTGACGTTTCTTGATAATAGTGACTTCCAGCATGGGGAGGCGGACTTTCCGTTTACAATATTTTATCAAGAAAGTCAGAAAAATATAAAAAATTTGGTTGACTTTAGTAATGGAAATCCTATGACATTTACGCAGGCTCAACAGTCTTACTCGTTTATTAGTAGTGATCCATTCGCATTTTTTCAGATGCAGCATTACGTTAGCCTAGTGCTCAAATCGTTATCCGCATTGGACTTAGATAACACTTTAGATGGCATTTTGGGATCTCCCCCTGCCATCAAGAAGGCTCTATCACTTCATTATAGGTTATTAAATACAGCTATGGATCACTCTGCTTCAATGAAGGGTATACAACAATGGATCCTAGACATCCCCATACTTACAGGTGATAAACTATTAAAGAACTTAGCGAATTCATGTAAGCTGATACCATCAGTGGTCCAATATCATGAAATGTATTATAATAATGTTCACAGGGCCTATTACTCCCCCCATAGACAATTTTTAGCGGGTATGTCCGACTCGGATGCATGTTTTAAGTGCAATACTCCAAGAGCGGATTTAATGCACTGCTTTTGGAATTGTCCAATGTTACGCCGATTCTGGCTTCAAATTAGACACTACACAACGGAACACTTAATTAACTTTTTCCCACTTATGGTTGAATGGGCTCTGTTTGGAATTACTTCAGAGAATCAAAGCATCACCAAAGGCTGCAGGACTTTATTGCTTGCTATAAGCTCGGCAGCTCGCAAAGCTATATTACAATCTTGGATTCTCCACAGCCCCCCCCCCCCCCCCCCCCCACGTTAGCTTTATTCAAACAGAAATTACATTATTTATTCCAAATGCAATGGTTGGAAACCATAATACATAAAGCTAAACTAATTGGTTGATTTTTTGACGTTTGGGAGAGCTATATAGTAACTCTCCCTACAGATTATGAAAAACGAATATGATGCTCACTTAAAAATACTGAATTGTATGAAACAAGAATACTGCTAGGTGCCCCCCCCCCCCCCCCCATTGTATTGGACACTGGAATCTATGACATGTCTAAGGAGAAAAATGCTCCCGAGGCCTGGCTTCCTCGCATACCTTGTAGATACATGATGGTAATCCTTTTTTTTTTTTCTTATGAGATCTATGTTATTGATTCTGTGATTTGGGGAATAATGAGCTGTACACTTCTACTCATGCTTATATTATTTTCATTATTTTTATTATCCTTTATTTGTATGGCGCCACAAGGGATCCGCAGCGCCCATTACACAGTACATACTCAAATAACCAAACAAGAAAACAGCACTTACAGTACAAGACAATATAGGACAGGTATGGAAAACCAGGGGTTAGGTGCCATCAAAGGGAGTAAGGCGTATAAGATTGTGTAAGTAAGAAAAGGAAAGGCACATGAGGAAAGAAGTCCCTGATCTTGCGAGCTTATAATCTAAAAAGTGAGGGGCTAACAGACCGGGGTGACACAGAAGGGGTAGACAGTATAGACAAGAGGGTTAGGAAGAGAGTTGCCTGGGTTTGGTGAAGAAGTGTGTCTTGAGAGCCCGTTTGAAGTTTTGAAGAGAGGTGGAGAGTCGGATGGGGAGAGGTAGAGCATTCCAGAGATAGGGAGCAGCACGTGCAAAATCTTGTAGTTAGGAGTGGAATGAGGTAATCAGTTGGCAGGAGAGATGGAGTGCATTAGCAGAGCGAAGAGGACGTGTGGGAATGTAAAGAGAGATAAGGTCAGAGATGTAAGCGTGAGAAGAGTATGTGAGGGCTTTGTAGGTGAGTGTAAGAAGCTTGAATTGGATTCTGAATGGGAAGGGTAGCCAGTGGAGGTCCAGCAAGAGAGAGGATGTGGATGTAGTACGTTTGGGGAGAAAGATGAGATGGGCAGCAGCATTGAGGATAGATTGGAGTGGAGAAGGGCAGATAGGAGGAGATTGCAGTAGTCCAATCTGGAGATGACCAGTGAGTGGATGAGGGTCTTAGTAGCGTCCTGGGTGAGAAAGGGTCTGATCCTGGAGATGTTTTTGAGATAGAAATGGCAGGTTTGTGAGAGGTACTGAATGTGTGGTTTGAAGGAGAGGGAAAAGTCAAGGATTACTCCAAGACATCGCACTTGGGGCTAGAGGAGATAGTTGTGCCATCAATGGATAATGAAATTGTGGGACGTGAGGTTATGTGGGAGTGAGGGAAGATGATCAGCTCAGTAGACATGTTAAGTTTAAGAAAGTACTGGGACATCCAGGAGGAGATAGCAGAGAGACAGTTGGAGATACGAGTAAGGAGAGCAGAGGAGAGGTCAGGGGAGGAAAGGTAGATTTGAGTATCGTCAGCGTAGAGATGATACCTTAAGTCAAAAGAGCTAATGAGCTCACCTAATGAGGATGTGTAGAGAGAGAAAAGGAGAGGCCCAAGAACAGAACCTTGGGGGACACCTACTGGTAGAGGAAGTGGGGGTGAGGTGGAGTCATGAGAGCATTACAATGTTTTGATCAATGCATGTTGTACCAAATGTGAATGTTACCATCAATTTCTGGTTGCAATTGTATACTTTTTGTCTTCCTCGTCTTTTATATGTAAACTTGTGATGATGTGAAGTGATGCATTAATAAAAACAAGTTTAAAAAAAAACTAAGCCCCAACGAGCACATAATGCAAAGACAAAAAAGAGGTGCAAGATCAAATTGTCCTTGGGCACTTCCACCCACCCATATGTTGTTTAAACAGGACATGCACAGTTCAATAAACCCATCATTTCAGCGGCAGGTGGTCCCCCTGGAAAAAGCTTGCCAAGTCATAGCTAGCTACAGACATACCACCTCCATATTTGATGACTTTTCACATTATGAGAAGAGGCAAGAGGAAGAGGACAGCGTCAAGAAGGTGATTAAAAATTAGAGAGGCACACGCAATCAGGAACAACACACAGGCTTTCACCTCCACTCATATATTGGAACAGAAAGGACTTTAACCAAGCAAATATATAATTACCACATTAGTGGACAAACTGAAAAGCTAGGGGCCAAAGCCTCCGAATTTGTACCTCCTTGTCCATTTTCAGGGATTTAGATAATCTCAGATTTAATGCTGGGATGCAAATAAACTGGTGAATAGTATGAATACCACAGGATCAAGATTGGCTATTTTCCCCTCTACGGTGTCTGGACACTTACTGTGTGAAAATCTCGTGGGTTTCTTTTTTTACATTTTTTTATTGCATTTTTATTTACATATTTTGTGGCAGATGCCTTATTTTCATTTTCATAGCTCCCAGTTACACGCATGTGAGCATAACTGTGTGTCTTGTTTATTTTATTCATATTTTATTTTTAAATAAAGCAGCCCCTTAGATATTTTAGCAGCCCCTTGAACAGGCAAGTTGAGTTCGGGTGGGTTTGGTAAAGTATTAAGCAGAACTGTGCAGTGAACTTTTTGTTATTGAGCCCCTGCCCTAGTGGAGCTTACCTCTCTACAGTCGAAACTCATTTCATACTACAAGTAGGACTGTGAGAGGAAGCAATGCTAACCTTTGTGCCAACAGCATGCCTCAGCCTGGCAAGCCAGACATCTTCCTGACTGTAAGCCAACATGAGACTCCATACTGGGCCCTTATTCAGTAACTGTTTGTGCCTCACAAGAGCTCCTGGCCCATCTAGTGCTGCAGTGCAATGGAAAGCTTATGCAATGCAAAATCACTGAAACTCTGTTCCTCTAACACCACAAAGTCTTGCAATAACCCCACGCAGCCCTTACATTGTACAATTATTAAGGAGAAAACATTTACAAAATAAAGGAAAAGAACCCTGTACAACAAATGTGCATCCTGTAAATAATCCAAAAATGTGGAACATTAATAATAAATCAAAATTAAGGTTGACTAATTGGAGCCATTCATTTGAGTCCCTAACATGAAATAATTGAGAAGAACCTCTCTCTAATGCTGGGTACACAGTGCACACTAGAAGATATATCTACTAGAGATGAGCAGGTTCAGAGCGGGCACCCCTGGAATTATATGGCAAACATATAGACATAGGCCCTCATTCCGAGTTGTTTGCTCGCTAGCTGCTTTTAGCAGCATTGCACACGCTAAGCCGCCGCCCTCTGGGAGTGTATCTTAGCATAGCAGAATTGCGAACGAAAGATTCGCAAAATTGCGAATAGAAATTTCTTAGCAGTTTCTGAGTAGCTCGAGACTTACTCTGCCACTGCGATCAGTTCAGTCAGTTTCGTTCCTGGTTTGACGTCACAAACACACCCAGCGTTTGCCCAGGCACTCCCCCATTTCTCCAGCCACTCCCGGGTTTTTCCCAGAAACGGCAGCGTTTTTTCACACATACCCATAAAACGTCCAGTTTCCACCCAGAAACACCCACTTCCTGTTAATCACACTCCGATAACCAGAACGAAGAAAAATCCTTGTAATGCCGTGAGTAAAATACCTAACTTTTGAGTAAAATAACTAAGCGCATGCGCTCTGCGAACATTGCGCATGCGCAGTAAGCAACTAATCGCAATATAGCGATATTCGGCAACGAGCGAACAACTCGGAATGAGGGCCATAGGTGTGTTTGGAAAATCTAGTTTTCTCCTGCAGTTGCCAGAGAAAATGAAGTAGGAGATGTTGCCATGTCATGTTCCGCTGGATTATGATTATGAGTCTTTTCTGAGTCTGACTGACTTTGCCCACAAATGTGGTCTCTCCCCACTTTATTGGAAAACACTGTCAAAATTGCAGTTTTAATTTCCACCTTAGCGGCTATATGTTTTCACAAATCTGGTTGTGATGTTGAAGCTTGTTTCATATTCTGCTCTAGGCTTTAATTTAAACCTAGGATCAAGCACAGCAGCATGCCAGAAATTATACGGCAGCGCCTCCGGACTTACAGCAGATAGGCAGCACCCCTGGACTTATACAGCAGATAGACAACAGATAGACAACACCCCTGGACTTATACAGCATAGGCAGCACCCCTGGAGAATTACACAGCACAGCAGACAGGCAACAGCACCCTTGGACTTAAACAGCAGTGAGGCAGCACCCCTGGACTGATAGGGCAGTAGGACAGCACCCCATATAGAGCTGCACCCCTGGAATGATGTGGCAGACAAAGAAAAGATGTGCAAGATGGAATTGTCCTTGGGCCCTCTCACCCACCCTTATGTTGTATAAACAGGACATGCACACTTTAACAAACCAATCATTTCAGCGACAGGGTCTGCCACACGACTGTGACTGAAATGATTGGTTTGTTTGGGCTCCCACCAAAAAGAAGCAAATAATCTCTCCTTGCACAAACTGCCTCTGCAGAGGCAAGATGTCATCCTCATCCTCTGATTCCTCACCCCCTTCAGTGTTTACATCCTCATCCTCACAGAGAAATAATTCCACACAAAAGAGATGGATTTTTTGGTATTTTCCCCAGGCATGACAATGGGCTTTTTCATCCCATGGCCAACAACTGTGTCCACTGGTGCCTTATTCAAACAAACCACATCACCATTAGAATCCTCATCAGCAACTTCCTCCTCAACGTCAGCTACACTAATATCCTCCTTATCCTGGTGTACTTCTACAGTGACATCCTCAATCTCAATATCAGCAACTGGACTGGCAGTGCTCCTCCCAGCACTTGCAGGGGGCGTGCAAATGGTGGTAGGAGCCTCCTCCTCCCATACATTCTTGGGAAGGTCAGACCAAGACATCGCAACCGCGGACACACTTGGACACTCCTTGGGGATTTATGATATCTTTGAACGCACAGTTGTTTTTTCATGTGCTTTAACAAGCTTTATTGGGCCTAATTCAGATCTGTTCGCTCGCTAGCGTTTTTCCGCTATGCAGCAATCAGGTAACTACTGCACATGCATATGCACCGCAATGCACAGGCGCGCCATACGGTTACAAAGCAGATCTTTGTTGTGCACTGGTTCTAGAAAAGAAACCATTTGCACAGCCGTTCGCAAGGAGATTGACAGGAAGAGGGTGTTTGTGGGTGGCAACTGACCGATTTCTGGGAGTGGTTGGAAAAACGCAGGCGTGTCATAGCGTTTACAGGGCGGGTGTCTAACGACAATTCCGGGATCGAATAGGCTGAAGTGATCACAGCGGCTGAGTAAGGTCAGAGCTACTCAGAAACTGCACAAGCTGTTTTTGTACAGGGCGGCTGCTCACGCGTTCGCACACTTGCAAAGCTAAAATACAATCCCCTGTAGGCGGTGTCTATCTGTACGCAGTGCTGCAAAAAATAGCTAGTGAGAGAACAGATTTGAATAAGGCCCATTGCTTTAATTTTTTGAGAGGGAGGAGGGCTTCTATCTTTATGAGAAGCTGAACCACCAGTCATGAACATAGGCCAAGTCCTTAGCCTTTCCTTGCCACTTCGTGTTGTGAATGGCATATTGCCAATTTTACGTTACTTATCAGATAAGTTGTTTTTTTTTGTTATTAATTTTTGATTCTTGGATATTACATGCCCTCTATGACATTGGGCATCGGCCTTAGCAGACGGCGTTGATGGAATTGCATCGTCAATGTCATAACTGGTAGCAGCAGCAGCTTCAGCACTAGTAATTGGTGAGGGAGCCCACTCGCAAAGACTCAATATTAGATTTAATTCTTACAAATGGTGACAGGATATCAGACATATATGTGGGTGAACACCTGGGATCCAGTGATCATCAAGCAGTATGGTTTAGTATAAAGACAGGATCCAACTCCTGTCACACAAAAACAAAGGTGTTGGATTTTAGAAATGCTGACTTTGCAAAAATGGGGAGATGTTTAAGTGATTCATTGGTGGACTGGAGGAACTTGGAAGGGGTGCAGGAGAGGTGGGGAAAACTGAAAAGTGCAATAGTAAGTGCAACAGACCTTTGTATCAAAAGGGTTAGGAAAAGCACCAGGAAAAGGAAGCCAGTGTGGTTCACAAAAGAAGTATCAATTAGTGTGAAAGCAAAAAAGATGGCTTTTAGGAAATACAAACAGACTCAAAATAATAATGACAAAGAGGTGTATCTTGACAGACGGAAGGATGCTAAGAAAGTGATCAGACGTGCAAAGGCAGAAGCTGAGGAGAAAATGGCCCAGTCAGTAGATAAAGGGGGCAAAACTTTTTTTAAGTATATAAATGAAAGGAGAAAATCAAATGGAGGAATAATAAGACTTAAGACAGAGAGTGAGAATTTGGTGGGGGGAGAAAAGGCAATAGCAATCACCTAAATAATTATTTTTGCTCAGTATTTACTACCGAAGGAGAAGGGAAGGGACCAGAGTTAAGTTGCAAGGACATTCATAAAAATAAGGTAGATGAAAGTACATTTACAGAGGAGAAGGTCCTAACTGAACTTTCAAAACTAAAGGTGAATAAATCAATGGGGCCAGGTGGGATACACCCAAGGATACTAAGAGAGCTAAAAGATGTGCTGGTGGCACCATTAACAGAATTATTTAACCAGTCACTAAATACAGGTGCCATTCCAGAGGACTAGAAAAGAGCAAATGTAGTTCCACTGTACAAAAGTGGAAGCAAGGAAGAAGCAAGTAACTACAGACCAGTAAGCCTTACATCAGTAGTAGGGAAAAACTACTAAAATAAAGAGTTGTGGAATATCTTAAATCAAACAACTTACAGGATCCAAAACAGCATGGATTTACTGGTGGGAGATCATGCCAAACAAATCTTATTGACTTTTTTGACTCTGTGATGAAAATAATAGATCAAGGGGGAGCTGTAGATGTAGCATATCTAGACTTTAGTAAGGCATTTGACACTGTCCCACATCGCAGACTGCTAAATAAACTTGAAAGTGTGGGGGTGGATTATAAAATAGTTAAATGGATAAGAAACTGGTTGCAGGATAGGAAACAGACAGTTGTAGTAAATGGAGTGCAATCTATGGAGGGAAATGTTACCAGTGGAGTACCCCAGGGATCTGTACTCGGACCAGTTCTCTTAAATATCTTTGTTGGTGACATTGCAAATGGTATTGAAGGGAAAGTAAGCCTTTTTGCAGACGATACAAAGATATGCAACAGGGTAGACACACCAGGAGGGGTAAAAGAAATGATTGATGACCTAGCTAGACTTGAAAAATGGTCAAGAACATGGCAACTACAGTTTAATGCTTAAAAAATGCAAAATCATGCACTTGGGGTCTCAAAAACCCAAAGGCTAAATATAGTATCAAGGGTACTATAATGGAAACTACTGAGGAGGAAAGGGATTTAGGAGTCACTATTTCAAGTGACTTAAAGGCAGGAAAGCAATGCAACAAAGCAATGAGAAAGGCAAGTCAGATGCTTGGTTGCATAGTAAGAGGAATCAGTAGCAGGAAAAGAGAAGTAATAATGCCACTGTATAGGTCATTGGTGCGGCCTCATCTGGAATACTGTGTCCAGTTCTGGAAACCATATCTCCAGAAGGATATATATACATTAGAGAGTGTAGAAAGAAGGGCAACTAAAATGGTGCATGGCCTACATCACAAAACTTACCCGGAAAGGCTAAAAGATCTTAACATGTATAGTATGGAGGAGAGAATGGAAAGGGGAGACATGATAGAAACTTTCAAATATAACAAAGGTTTTAACAAAGTTCAGGAGGGAAACATTCTTCAAAGGAAGAGACGTATTAGAACTCGAGGACATACACTGAAACTGGAGGGAGGCAGGTGCAGGGGAAATTTAAGGAAAAATTACTTCACAGAAAGGGTAGTGGATAAGTGGAATAGCCTCCCAACAGAGGTGGTAGAGGCTAAGACTGTAGAGCAATTTAAACATGCTTGGGATAGGCATATGAATATCCTAACAAAGAATTAAGGTTCAAAAAGGGTTGAGATTACCTAAAGGATAAAAAGTAAAAGGGGCAGACTAGATGGGCCAAGTGGTTCTTATCTGCCGTCAAATTCTATGTTTCTATGTTTAGTACTAGGACCTGGAAGTAGTTCCTGATCTTTCACTGTTTTTTCCTCCAAATTTTTGTTCTCCATTTCACAGGACAGCACCCCTTTATTATTACAGCACACAGAACAGCGCCCCTTTATTTTCACAGCACACCTGTATTTTTACAACATACAGGACAGGGCCAATGCCCATTTATTTTCACAGCACCCCTGTATTTTTACAGCATACAGGACAGGGCCAGCGTACCTTTATTTTAACAACAGCACCCCTGTATTTTTAAAACATACAGGACAGGGCCAGTGTACCTTTATTTTCACAGCACCCCTGTATTTTTACAGCATACAAAACAGGGCCAGTGTACATTTATTTTTACAACACCCCTGTAATTTTACAGTATACAGGACATGGCCAGTGTACATTTATTTTCACAGCACCCCTATATTTTTACAGCATACAAGACAGGGCCAGTGTACATTTATTTCCATAGCACCCCTGTAATTCTACAGCATACAAGACAGGGCCAGTGTACATTTATTTTAACAACAGCACCCCTATATTTTTACAGCATAGCGGACAGGGCCAGTGTACATTTATTTTCACAGCACCCCTATATTTTTACAGCATACAAGACAGGGCCAGTGTACATTTATTTCTGTAGCACCCCTGTAATTTTACAGCATACAAGACAGGGCCAGTGTACCTTTATTTTAACAACAGCACCCCTATATTTTTACAGCATAGAGGACAGGGCCAGTGTACCTTTATTTTCACAGCACCCCTATATTTTTACAGCTTACAAGAAAGGGCCAGTGTACATTTATTTTCACAGCATCCCTGTAATTTTACAGCATACAAGACAGGGCCAGGGTACCTTTATTTTAACAACAGCACCTCTGTATTTTTACAGCATACAAGACAAGGCCAGTGTACATTTATTTTCACAGCACCCCTGTCATTTTACAGCATACAAGACAGGGCCAGTGTACCTTTACAACACTCCTGCATTTTTTACAGCATACAGGACAGAACCAGCACACCTATATTTTAACAGCACCCCAGTATTTTTACAGCATACAGGACAGGGCCAGCACCCCTGTATTTTAACAACACTCCGGTAATTTTACAGCTTACAATACAAGGCCAGTGTACCTTTACAACACCCCTGTATTTTTTACAGCATACAGGACAGTGCCCTTGTATACCACAGTGGCAGGACAGCAACACTCATGTACAGCTGCAGCACAGGACACCACAGTGACAGGACAGCACCCCTAACAGCACACAGGACAGCAGCCCTAAAGAGCATACACTGATCCCACCTGACGCCACCACAAACAGAGAGAGAGAGGTCTGTCTCCCACACACTCCAAGTTCGGAGTGAAAATGGTGGCGACGCGCAGCTCCTTATATGGAATCCAAAACCCGCGAGAATCTGACAGTGGGATGATGATGCTTTGCCTCGTTCTGGGATCCGAGTCTGGTGGGAAGTCGCGAGAAGGACTCGGTACCCGGCTCGGATCATGAAGTTTGGGGGGTTCGGATCTCAGACAGCCAAACCCTCTCTACTTATAACCTTATTCAAATTTGTCATGGTGACGAGTGGAAGACCTTACTTTCTCACTCAGTCTCTGAGAATCTCCACAGATCTCTTGGAGACTTTTTTTCCCCCCACACTAAAGATATTAAGAGGTGCTATCATGCTGAGGCTAATAATACTATTCTGGAGGAAGAGAAAAGCTGATGCACACTACTAGCACTAAGAACACTGATAGTAATTTAAATAAACTCTCACAATTAACATGCAGTTAATTGTTAATAGTGAAGTTCCAAGCACAGGTCAGGCTCCTTCCTGCTGGTATTGGCACCCGTCCTATTCACCATCAGGTGTTTTATTTAGCAGGGGTCCTACATTTCAGATCACACATTGATATGGACTCTATTTAAAGGTAAGACCTGGATAAATGTATATAATGTCATAGTATTACAAATGTTAGAGACCCATGTGAAATAAAGTCACCTGGTCGCGGTCAGTACCTTCTTAACAGCAGTGTAGGCCCCTGGGCAAAGCAATGCACTGGGGCCCCTACCCATCCTCCAGTGATAGGGGTGGGTGGTGCAGCTTTGATGTCCTGTGGGCGGTAGGGGGTATTCTATCTTCCGCTCAGCATATAGGACCTGAAGTAGTAATTTCTGCTAATTACCCCTTTACTGCAGATGCTGGGAGATGGGGCGGGAGGGAGAACACTAAACTGTAGAAGGGGGCATTGGGCTAAATGAAGGGGCCCAAATACAGGACTTCCAGGGTGGTAGGTGTTTTTTTTAAATATGCAGGGTAGGGATTGATAGTGGAGTAGGCTTAATATTCATCATTTTCCAGTCGGATGTCAGCTCGCTTCACTGCAGATATCTTCAGTTCCTGGTAATAGATTTCTTAGCTTTTAAGAAGATAAAAATCTAGAGAGTTCCACCTTTCAGGAGGTACTAGGTACTTTGGGAGCAGAGTTCAGGAGCCAGATCAATCCACCAACAAAAATATAGAACCGCATTCCAGGCATGTGGAGTTGGAGCAGGAACCAGCTGCTGGAAGGCTGATATCTCTGGTTCTAGTCATAGTAGAGACAAGCTGCCAGTGTCCACCAAAAGGGAAGAGTCCCAGCTTATGAAATGTACCCTCGGAAAAACTCTAAGTCAGACAGAACCCAAAATATCTGGCTGGGAAGAGCAATTATCAGGCAAGGATGGGGACCCCTGCTTTGAAGTCAGATATCTCCGGTTCCCCAGGGCTGATTTTTAAAAATTTGGTACCCCTAGAAAAAGGGGACCCTCAGCAATCAACATAGGGCCCTTGGGCAAGTGCCCATTGAGCCCATACAAAAAGAGCCAGCCCTGGTCACGGTGCATGGGCCCACATATGTGCGTAAATGTGTGCTAAGAACTTCACTTATACTCCATGTTAATTGTGAGGGTTTATTTAAATTATTTACACTATCAGTGATCTTAGTGCTAGTAGTGAGTATCAGCTTTTCTCTTCCTCCAACAAAGTATAATTAGCCTCAGCATGATAGCACCTCTTAATATCTTGAGTGTGGGGTGTGCAGTCCAGCTCCCCCCTTTTTCCTCTGTATGTATGTTTATATTGTACACTTGAAGGTCAGGCTCCCTCCTGCTAGTATTGGCACCCCTCCTATTCACCCACTGGTGTTTTAATTAACAGAGGTCCTACATTTCAGATCACACATTGATAAGGGCTCTATTTGAAGGTAAGACCTGGATACATTTATATAATGTGAAAGTATTAGAAATGTTAGGGACTCATGTGAAAGGAAGTCACCTGGTTGTGGTGCATGGGCCCTCATATTTGCGCAAATGTGTGCTGAGGACTTCACGTATTTATACTCCATGTTAATTGTGAGGGTTTATTTAAATTACTTATACTATCAGTGTTCTTAGTACCAGTAGTGAGTATCAGCTTTTCTCTTATTCCAACAGACTTCTTTTCACATCAGCTTCATTCTGTGCTGTGACCTGTGGACTGCTGGCATTGCAGCAGTTCTTGGGGATCACTGGGGGGTCCTTAAACTCTGCACTTCCTAGTTAGTAGCTTAGAACAGAATCATCCAACTCACAGTACAATATGACAGTGGGTAGAAAAATGCTTTTTTTTGGACCTCATCTTACCTTTGCCATCAGCAGTAACTTGCATTAAATATAGAAAAAGATATATACCCTGTGCTTGGAAATAACCACACACCTAATAATAGTGACCGTTGCTGCTATGAAAAAGGAGGTATACTCCAGAGCTACCTCACAAAAACAAAAGAATTCTTTCTATTTTCAAAATGTATTTTTATTTATGACAATATGTCAAAATTGCAAACAATGGGCCTAAGCCCTAATTCCGGTTGGATCGCAAAACGCGATCCAACCGCAAAAATTGCTAAGAAGATGCGGGCCGCAGAAAATGCAAGAGGCGATTGCGGGTTCGGAGGGGGGGTCAGTAAAGCCCGATTTCCTAGGCGGAGACGGAGAGCTGCAAGGGCGGAGGTGGCCAAACGGGGGCAGCGTCGGTGAAAAACGGGGGGGGGGGGGGGCGCCTGCATGACATTAACTTGCGATATACGCTGCATCGGCCATACGGTCTTTAATGTTGTTCCTGTAATCAATCCTCAATCCTCTTCACTATCCAAAGGCAGCAAATTATTGTTGGCACAAATAGCCGCAGCCACAAAGAAATCCATATTATCCCAATGGGTGCATAAAGGACCTGTGTCTATTGCACTCACGTTCCCCTGATTATCCTACCTTTACCAAATGGTCTGGATAGAGTGTTTATGAGATGCAGAATCATGATCTCCAAAATTTTTTGCTATTTAGCTGCCTTATAATGTTACTCTACCGTTGCCCACCAGGGATATTATGTGTAAAGTGGTCAGACTCACTACTTGGTATAACATGGAATTGCATACACAAGGTTCTCCGGCCTTTCTAGTCCACATATATTACTGATTAACATTGTTCCTTTAACACATTTTCAATGAATGTCATGGTTTCTTTTACTTGTACATTCCTTTTATGTGCATTTACTATATGTTTTGTATTTTGTTACGGCAGTGGATTTAGTGACATTATGTACACTCATATTATTGTACTTTCATTTGTGTGAAATTGTCTTCAATATATATATACCTATAAAAAAAAATGTTTTAAAACCAAGCCTTATCTGCGCATCAGCTCTCTGTGAACTGGTCCTGTAGGTGCACAAGACCCCACCTATATGTAACTTCACAATGTATGACATCACATAAGGGTGGAGCAGTGGAGCAGAATCTTTTTTGGAGGGAGGGAAGGGCCCGGTCTATTTTATCAGTCCCAGCCCAACAATTTCTGATGGCAGCGGACATCCATGCATTTATTTATTTATTTATTTATTTATTTATTCATACTGTATAAATAATTCAGTAAATGCATGGATGTCCGCTCATCAATTGAGCACACAAAAATATTAGACAAACAAACAAACCAGGCACTTCCCTAGTGTGATCTTCCCAGTCTATGTGTCCATCCTCCCCAAGCATAAGGTAGGAAAATGCAGTCAGTCAGTAGGCTGATAGCTGGAGTGAACAGGACATAGGGGGGCATTTACTAAGCAGTGATAAGAGCGGAGAAGTAAGCCAGTGGAGAAGTTGCCCATGGCAACCAATCAGCACTGAAGTAACATCTATAATTTGCATACTATACAATTGTACGGAGCAGCTGATTGGTTGATGGGGCAACTTCTTGACTGGCTCACTTCTCCACTCTTATCATTGCTTAGTAAATGTCCCCTTAATATCAGACAATAGAGACGTGTGCGGACCCCTGTGTTTTGGTTTTGCCAAAACCATCCTCTGTGTCTGGGTTTTGTTTTCCAATTTTAGCAAAACCACCCTCATGTGTTTTGGTTTTGGATCTCTATTTAATAAAAAAATAATAATAATAATTGTTGACAACAGCTAAAATCATGTAATTTATGCATGTTTTAATTCATACAGTATAATAATCCTCAATAACATACATTTTCAGGCATTTCCAGTCAAGTATGACCACCTCACAGCTAACAATATTGTTCACCAATATTGGCCAAAGGCTGGCTGGCTAAAATGAAGCAAGAGAGCAGCGGCACAAACACACAGCAGTTACTTTAATAATATAGCACAGCTACTGTATGAAACATTGTGGCACAGCAGAAGAAAAGGCTCCAGGGCAGTACATGATGGTGGAGTATGTAGTGGCAGGCAGGTAAAGCAATGATGAATCTTTCTACACGTGCGTCGAGTGGGGGGAGCTGGGAGGTATCCAATTCTTGTAGTTTGCAATTTTATTTATCACTTCACTTTTTACTCTTAGAAAGTATAGATGGGTCATCCTTGTAAGATTGTCTATTATGGTCATGAAATACCTGAATCCACTAAAAGATTCACGTTCCATAGGACCACATACATCTGTGTGCGTGGGATGTACTGTAGTTATGTGACCGGCGGTCAGGAGACAACGGGTCACAATACCTTCCCCCACACCCGCACCCTCACAATCATGTCCAACAGAGACTATTCCCACTCGTAGGTGTCCACAACACCCATTGAGTGGTAATAGAACCCGCGGTGACCGCAGGTCTCCACCGTGCCCGCAAGGAGCTTGTTGCACTCGCCCCACTTCCCCGGCGGAGGTATGCTGACCAGCGATCTCCAGACCGCCGGTCACGCATACTACACACGTGTGCACCAATAATAGTCGTGCCTCAGCTCTAGTTGCTGATTTTGGAAAGGGACATTGTTTGCCCTTGATACAATTGTCACACACCGGACGCTCCGGATTACTTATTATTCCTTGCACCATCCCTTCTTGAAGTTTTTCTATGTTTCCATACCCTAAATGTCCCAATCACTTATGGAACAGTTTCATACTTTGAGGGGGGATATGTAATAGAGTCAGAGTTGTTTTGCGAGTTTGCACCTGCCAAAACTTGCTGCACATTATGTTGCAAAAATGTCCCAAAACTCACAGCATGTAATAGCCTGCAAGTTACTAGGTGCCTAAGTAATTTGCAAAGATGCCATGAGGGTTTCCATAACCCTCAAATCACAAATCGAGTTTCATTACATGCAACGTGTTGGTTTTGAAACTAATAATGTAGCCATTGGTTTGTCAAAGTCGCATACTGTACCCAGTAGTTAGTACTCCGGCATGTGTCCACCTTCAAACTTCTGCCATAGGGCTGACTGACATAAGATATAGGCGTTATAACAAGATCCTGGGTAACCTGACACCTAAATTTGGATGGAGGGGAACATCACAGACCACTTGCACATACAGGGAGTGGTAGTGATGCCTACTGACATACACTTCCCCCCTCCAGTGTGGTGCACTGAGCTCAATGTGGGTACAATCTATGGCTACAAGGACATCTGGGAATCCTGCGATCCTATATATCTTCAAGGCATGTGATATTTGAGTAAAAGATCTAGAAAAAGTGGTCTGTGTAATCCCCAATACCCTAGAGCTCACTAACTGAAAGTAGCCTGTTGCAAAAAAGTGCAGGGCACACAATTTTCTTTTACAGCTAAGTTTTTTATGCGAGTTCTGTGCAAGATTACGACTCACAGCCTATTACCTCTGGAGAATTGTATATTTAACATGGGCGACATCTGGATGGAGTGTTTTGCCGGTGTAAGAATGGTTGTTGTGAATTTACATGTTCTCAAAGCCTATTACATACGATGATTGCATGTTTTTTTGTGGGAATCTCTTTTTCTTTTTTAAATCACAACTTATTACATTTACCTATAGAGTTGCTGGCATCAGGTAAAGATACTGTACTGTAGCTATTATTGTCCTTTTTTTATTGCACACACTACACTTCCCTTCTGCAAAGTTAATTTTGTAGTTTTTTCTTTCCAAGAATACGGATGGCAATTAAGTAAGTACCAAGGTCTGGTACAAATAAAACTTAAAGATCTGTGACTATTCTTTTGCCTTTGATTTTTAGGTTCAGTGGAATTGCCCTGACTTAAGATGGTGTCAGGACTTTGGGCCTTATTCAGGTTTGTTAGCAAACCAAAACAGTAAGCAATTGAGTAAAACAATGTTGCACTGCAGGTGGGGCAGATGTAACAAGTGCAGAGAGATTTAGATTTGGGTGGGGTATGTTCAAACTGAAATCTAAATTGCAGTGTAGAAATTAAGCAGACTGTATTTACCATGCACAGAAACAATATAACCCACCCAAATCTACATTTCTCTGCACATGTTACATTTGCTCAACCTGCAGTGCAACATGTTTTGCCCAATTCCTTACTTTTTTGGTTTGCTAACAAACCTTAATAGCCCCCTTTGTCCCCATTTTCTCAGACTGTAATGGGTTTACATTCACTCATTGAGTTGAACCATTTGTCATTGCAACTAAAATAGTGACCCCCCTGCCCCTGAATCCATATACCAACAGTCTCTCCTACTGTATGACTGTTTGCTATGTTTAAAGTAGACTCACTTTTGTTATAATGCTTTTCTACATGCCACTTTGGTCTTTTAGTATGCAGTCTACAGCCTTGTGTCCTACTTTGTGGCAAATAAAGCATTTGTACTTTGGGCTTTTAAACTTAGTGTCCTTAGTATATAAGGCAGATGTTCCAAATAATACTGTCCATAGGTATCCATTTCTGCAATTCTTGCAGCTTTGTCTTAACGATATCAGTAGTTAATGCAGTAGTATTTGATTCCAATGCCACTACCAGAAAATCAAACTCTGGTCAGGTTTTTCAACATAGCCATAGCGACCTTGTTACCGGGTGAGCAGAATCTGCAATCATTTCTATCACATGCTATAATTTCTATCACATGCTAGGAGCCGCCCAGCGCAGTGCAAGGCCATCCAGCATGCTGACCATCCTGCCCAGCGGCTGTGACCACAATTTAATTGTGGTTTCAGCAGCTGTGGATGACCCCTGCCTTCGCAGGGGTCATCTTTTCCATCTGAGCGACTGCAAGTGACATCATACAGCTGCCCAAAAATGATGCCAACCCACCCCATTTGTAGCATCATACCCCTGCAATGCTGTGTCACCGCCCCATGAAGGCCTCTGCTAATCAGGCAGAGTAGTTCGCATTGGCCGGGTCATGCACGTACCGGATGGGACCTGCATGTGCGCATAGGCGGCTGTTAGGGTAAATTGCGGTCGTATTGCAATGTGAATAAGGCCCAAAGTCCCATACAAAGCTGTTTACAGGACTACCCACATGTCCTTTACTGATGCCTTCTCATTAATAATGGAATATACTTGCTGCTCTACAGCTAAGCAAATGAACCCAATGGCTTGATCCACCTCTTCGGCAGAGGCGGAACTACCGCCAGTGCAACCAGTGCGTTGCACTGGGGCCCACCTCTGTCCAGGGACACAAAGCATGTAATGAGTCAAACTGACTCATTACATGCCACTGTGTGCTGCGGGCAACCGCTGCCCGCAGCACACAGCCGCCCGGAGAGGAGAGGAGCGCAGCGGTACGGGGGAGAAGGAGGAGGAGGGAGGTGGAGGAGGGAGCCGCAACAGCAGCGCTTTGCTACTGGTTGAGGCGCTGCTGCCCGCAGCACACAGCCGCCCGGAAAGAGAGGAGAGGAGCGCAGCGGTACATGGGAGAAGGAGGAGGAGGGAGGTGGAGGAGGGAGCCGCAGCAGCGCTTTGCTGCTGACCCTCTGCTTCACTATAGGCTGTCTTCCGAAAACAGCCTATAGTGAAGCAGACGGGCAGCAGCAGCAGCGCCTCCGCCAATAACAGAGCGCTGCTGCGGCTCCCTCCTCCACCCCCCTCCTCCTCCTTCTCTCCTGCCCGGGAATCATGACCAGAAGTTGCACCGAGGAGCCTGAGCCAGCGGAGAGGGTAAATATAATTCTTTCTTTCTTTCTCTTTCTTTCTTTCTTTCTTTCTTTCTTTCTTTCTTTCTTTCTTTCTTTCTTTCTTTCTTTCTTGCTTTCTTGCTTTCTTTCTTTCCATGTACAAAAAGGGGGACTGTCTGCCGCAATGTGTAAAAAGGGGGAATCTGCCTGCCGCAATGTGTAAAAAGGGGGAATCTGCCTGCCGCAATGTGTAAAAAGGGGGAATCTGCTTGCCGCAATGTGTAAAAAGGGGGAATCTGCCTGCCGTAATGTGTAAAAAGGGGGAATCTTTGCCGCAATGTGTAAAAAGGGGGAATCTCCCCGACGTGATGTGTAAAAAGGGGGAAACTGCCTGACGTGATGTGTAAAAAGGGGGACGCTGTCTGCCGTGATGTGTAAAAAGGGGGATGCTGTCTGCCGCAATGTGTAAAAAAGGGGAATCTGCCTGCCGTAATGTGTAAAAAGGGGGATGCTATCTGCCGTAATGTGTAACAAGGGCACGCTGTCTGCCGTAATGTGTAAAACGGGGACGCTGTCTGCCGTTATGTGTAAAAAGGGCACGCTGTCTGCCGTTATGTGTAAAAAGTGTACGATGTCTGCCGCTATGTTTAACAAGGGCACGCTGTCTGCCGTTATGTGTAAAAAGTGTACGCTGTCTGCCGCTATGTGTAACAAGGGCACGCTGTCTGCCGTTATGTGTAAAAAGTGTACGATGTCTGCCGCTATGTTTAACTAGGGCACGCTGTCTGCCGTTATGTGTAAAAAGTGTACGCTGTCTGCCGCTATGTGTAAAAAGGGCACGCTGTCTGCCGCTATGTGTAAAAAGTGCACGCTGTCTGCCGCTATGTGTAAAAAGGGCACGCTGTCTGCCGTTATGTGTAAAAAGAGGGAACTCTGTCTGCCGTAATGTGTAAAAAGGGGACGCTGTCTGCTGTAATGTGTAAAAAGAGGAATCTGTCCGCCGTAAGGTGTAAAAGGGTCTCTACCTGGTGTAGTGGTGCTACTGTGCTGCGTAATTTGAATAATGGAGACTACTGTTCACCGTTTTATGAATTGGTATTATTTTGTGGCCACATCCCTTCCCTACGAAGCCACGACACTATGTATTTTTGCACACGCCTATGGCGCGCACTTCCCCTGTTTTGCATGCAGGGGTGGGGCTCCGATGCTGTTTCTTGCACACAGTGCTAAAATGTCTAGTTATTACGGTACTGTTGCTAGGTATCCATTTCTCTGGCCCTGAGCAGGTCCCCCTCACCAGATCCTCTCCAGAGGTGAGGGGGTGGACTTGGATGGGATGGGGGGGCCCAAAGCATTTTGTGGCACCTGGGCCCACCGCTCGCTAGTTCCGCCGCTGCTCTTCGAGATTGTCTCCTGGATCAGTCGTGACCTTCCACTGACTGCAGTTACTAATTACTAGTGTTACTAGTTGCTGATTAATATACTGCTATGTTTACAGCAGTGATCCTGAAATCTTGATCTGTTATTGACCTCTAAACATCCTGCATGTTCTCTGTAGCCATCTTGGACTCTGTCATGTGATTCAGCAAACCTCTGTGCTGCAGCAGTCATCTGATTTCATTGTCCAATGGACTTCATCCTGTGATTTAAATCTTCGACAGACAAATGTTCCTGGTCAGAGCAATGCCTTCCCTCTGGGATAGTTCCTGATCGCAGAACTTTGTTACCTGAATGCATCTAGGGCTATATCACTGTCCCTCTCCAGTGTCAGCGTGTTTCTGCCTTCAGCTCATCTGTGTGTCCTGTCCAGCACTTCCATGTGCCCTACTCAGCACTGCCATCAGCTAATCCTGGTATCCTGCTATGCGCTGTCTCCAACTATGTGTGTGCTGATCAACGCTGTTCTCAGTTCAGCATATCTGGATTCCCCGCATCTGCTACCTTTCCAGCATATCCGGATTCCCTGCTTCTGCCTACATCTCCAGGCTATCTGCATCTTCTGTACCGGTTTAAGCATCTGCTGTCTCTTTACATATCTGGATTCCTTGTGTCTGCTACATCTTTTATATCTCTATATCCTGTACCTGCAATCATCTTCAGTATATCTGCATATCTTGAATATGCTACATCTCCAGTATATCTGGATATCCTGTTTCTGCCAGCTTTCAGTGAACTTTATTACCTCTGTGTATCATCAATCAGCGCTGCGGCTTCCAGGGTGCACACAGACTTCATTCCAACACTCCACGTCCAGTCCGGCCACGGTACCTGCAGTTCATCTCATCTGCTGCTGTATTCACCGCTAACCTTTCTTGTGGATTCCACTCTGCAATGTGCTGGATACTTTCATGGACAGTGTTTGCTGTTTGTGCTGTTGTCTTGGTATGGCAGTTTAGTGTGTACAGGTTCCAGGGCTGGAGTGCATGATCAGTTTACAGTCTATGCACTCCGGTGTCTCCAGTACTGTTTTACCTGGATTGTTCCTCTGTTCTGAGTTCCTCATCTGGATTCTGGGACCAGGTCTTGTGTCACAGCAGTATCAGGGATACAGCTTTCTCAAGCTCTTTCCTGGTTACATAGGACTCCAATTCCTGATTTGGATTCCGATTCCGATTTCATACTGTCAGTACTACGCTGCTTTGAGTTCTAGGAGTTGCCTTGTTTCTGGACTGGGTCTCTGGCCTGACTGGTCTCTCTGATCATTAGGTGAGAGGCTGCCCAGTGGCCTGATGGCTTCCGGTTCCATTTCAGTATCCTTGCATATCACCAGTCTGTGGTTCCTAGGTGTCACTAAGGTGCTTAAGCCCCTGTAAAACCCCAAGCATGCCCATACTACATCCTCCTCATGTCACTCACATGCCTATGTCAGTAGAGCCCAAGGGTACCAATACGGATCACAGACTTGCTCAATCCATTAAATACCTTCAGTGTTTCCAGTGTTCACCAGCCCTGAGTATAGAGCACAGCAAGGCCCAAACCCACTTGTGGGGATCCCTGGTGAAAACCACTGATACATTACACTCTGTGGTGGTCATTCCGAGTTGTTCGCTCGCTGCCGTTTTTCGCAACGCAGCGATTAGGTGGAAAATGTGCATGCGCATGGTACGCAGCGCGCATGCGTTCACTAATTTAACACAAAACTTTGGAGAATTGCACAAGCTCGAGCGACGGTTTTTTATCACTCGAGTGATCGTAGTGTGATTGACAGGAAGTGGGTGTTTCTGGGCGGAAACAGGCCGTTTTCAGGGAGTGTGCTAAAAAACACAGGCGTGCCAGGTAAAAACGCAGGAGTGGCTGGAGAAACGGGGGAGTGGCTGGCCGAACGCAGGGCGTGTTTGTGGCGTCAAACCAGGAACTAAACAGACCGAGGTGATCGCAATCTAGGAGTAGGTCTGGAGCTACTCAGAAACTGCTTGAAAATTTTTAGTAGCACTTCTGCTAATCTTTCATTCGCAATTCTGCTAAGCTAAGATACACTCCCAGAGGGTGGCGGCCTAGCGTGTGCAATGCTGCTAAAAGCAGCTAGCGAGCGAACAACTCGGAATGAGGGCATGTGCCTCTGTTGTGGACATTAGCAAATCTATGGGTAACATCCATAAGCGCTGCGTGAACTCAATTGTTTTTTTCAATCTGTGTTTATTGAGGGAAACAGCAAATAATGATTCCAAACCATCCAGGTAGAAATACAGGAGAAAAAGCCAGGAAAGGCCGATACAGTAATCATGCATTGTAATCCTTCACCACTACAGATTATACAGTATTTCAATCAGTAAATATATTCTGAATCAGTAGTATATAAAAATACAGAAATACAATTTATTGATGTAAATACATGATGTGATCAAAAGTGCATGCAATACAAAAGAATGATAATAAAACAAGAAACAATACTCAATTTATATGTGAAAGTTCTTAAATATGTCCTTCATAGCTATATTCATCTGAGGAAGATCCGTCACCGATATTTTTATGCCCAGAATCGATGGTCAGTCAATGCAGAAATACAGTACTAAGCACAAAAGGTCTAAGCGCAAAACGTATATATCATTCCGCTGCCTTAGGTGAATTCCAATTAAATTAAGACCTTCATATATAGTAATTTTTGCCTACAAAGCTATTCCCAATAATCTTGTCTTTAATGTGGCCCATAATGTTACAGACTACATTATGACACATTGAACGGAATTCAATTCTTGCTGCTCCTATCCACAGCCATTCTGGTTCTGCTGACGGGTAGCGAGGCGCCCAACCCTTTAATCAGCGAAACCTGATTACTATGGGCACGACAACGGGAATAAGGTAAGTGAGACTGCAATGGGGAGGAGAGGAACAAGAAATTTGAGGCACACTGGAAGAAAATGTCCACAGGGAGGAGCTATACAGTGAGATGTATATAGTCTTGATGTTTTTAAAGCTCAACAAGCCATATCATGTGAAAGTAAAGCATGAGTTTTTCAGTAAGATAAAGTACATTAGATCTTCAATCGTCACATAAAAGGTCAATTATCTGGAACCACTGAGAGAGGGATGGCAGAGACAGGGCTCTCCTTAAACAGTCGGATGCCAGCTCTGGCAGCATTCATGATGTGTCTATGTAGGGACTTTTTGAGCTGAAAGAGGGGTATATCCAAAAGGTTGAATAGTCATAACTAGGGTGGCCAATCCCGGGATCAGGATTGGTGGGATCCCGGGATCCCGGCCTAAAATTGGCCGGGATTCAATCACAGGATTGGAGCTTCCAATCCCGGGGATTTCGGGATTGGCCATCAACCTATTTTTGGATATGTCGGGCAGCTCCTTCTGCTCACCTCCCCCGGCTCCAGCGGGACCTCTGACTTTACGTCACGCTGCGCAGCCACAGAACCTAACCATCGCACTGCCCGCCCAGCTGCCAGAATGCCTAGGAAGTGTAAAACAATTCTCCTCCCCCTGCCCGGTAAGATTGCTGTGCTTTATTTGAGCTGGGCAGGGAGGGGGGTTACTGAAATGCAGCCTATCCTGGGTATCCCGGGAATCGCGGGATTGAACATTTTTCAATCCCGATTCCCGGGATTGAAAAAATGGCCCGGGATTGGCCACCCTAGTCACAACTCAGGAGGTAAAAGGGAGTGGGAGCCCAGTAATGAGTTTCAAAGTCTCCAAACCACCCCCAGAAGTCCAATATGGAGGAGCAATACCACCAAACATGCCAGCAAAGGTTTGAAGGCTCCGGAAACAGCTTCTTGAGAAGAATGGGACACCTATACCATTGTGATAGTATTTTGTATTGCATATCTAGTACAAGTATGGAGGTAGAGCTGGCATGAATATATTGAAATATCTGTGACCATTGTTCTTTGTGGAGCTCACTGCTGCTGGGGTCCAAAATGCATGGTGCAGGTATGAGGGCAGTGACAGGGTGAAGAGGCATCACACTTCCGGGGTTCAGGTCACACTGTGAGGCTGCCGCTCATGCCACGTCCCTATCAGCACTGCAGAGAGAGCCTGATGTAAGGTGACATGCACGATCTGATACCTGTCCAGAGGTGGCTGTGGGGTGCCGGGAAGCTGCTTCTGTGGTCCCGAGTCCATGAGTCCAGGAGTAAGAGAGCAATGACTGGGGGAAGGGGTAGCACACTGCCGCTGTAACCACTGCTGCAAGGAGGTCGGGTAGCGCTGAGCCACTGCTGAGGCTGGGAAGAATACAGAGCCCTTTTTTTGATATTCCCACCAGTGCAGTGACAACATGAATAAATGAAATGACTTCACTCAAGGGTAAAACAGGAACTGATGTCAGAGATTTCTGAGGTTCCGGGGCCCGGTACAAGTGTCCCCTTTGTCCCCCCCTGTCGCCAGGCCTGCAACTGGCAGATAACCAGTGTGCTAAAAAAATAAAAATAAAGCAAATGCAGACAGAATGAACTACATTAATTCACAAAACTATTAATTTCAACATTTTGGTATAAATTTGATGGTTCTGTTAACTTATTTGTTAATGCAAAAGCAAGACTGTATGCTAGAAACTAACTTTACTTCTCAGTGTAGATTGCTCAGTGAAGAGAGACTTTGAATGATTTGTTTGGGTGGAACGAGAGACCAGGTTTCAGAAGGTCACAGGATTACAGGCAGGAATCACAGTCGACTACAAGAACACGTATTATAATGTCAAAAGTTTGCTGGGCCTGTGGCACAGTCAGACAAATTCATGATTATCCTCAACACATTCAGGTCACCTGAAAAGCCAAACTAACCGTTTTATATTTACAGCTTGCCCACATACAAAAATAAAATAAAATTAAATAAAATTAATAATAAAATCAAGGCATCTGTCAATTGCGCGCGTACTCTGGGCCTAATTAAGAGGTAGGAGTAAAGCAAAAAAATAGTAAAGTCATGTTGCACTGCAGATAGGAGAGATGTAACATGTGCAGAGGGATTAAGATTTGGGAAAGGTGTGTCAAACTCAAATCTAAATGGCAGTGCAATTTACATCTACCAGCCATCAGCCTGTAGCGCTACTGACCAGGAGTCGGTGCCTTCCTTGGCGCTCCCAGGTGGGAGAGAGGTATACGGACGGGCCCCACCAATGAGATCAGTGCAAGTCTATAGCTCAGAACAGCGAACTCTCTATGCACCTCCTGCCGACGAAGACAACAGAGGTGGGGAAAAGATTTTATTTAGAGAAGCTGAGGGATCTAAAGACGTCTCTCGCACCAGAAACCTGTTCCAGCAGCACGGATGCTGCGGTGCTGATGCTTATTCTGCTGCCTGAGGGAAGCTGCGTCCTTGCAAACTACACAAGCAATGATGGCCTTCTGTTTGTACTATGGGGCTAATTCAGTAAGGATAGCAAATTCTGCTAATCAGCAGAATTTGCTATCCTTTTGCTCGCATGCTGGGGGCCGCCCAGCATACTGACCGGCGCCCCCCCTTCGACAAGCAGAAATTGCGATCACTTTGCAATTTCTGCTTGTCAGCAGAAACTAAAGACGACTCCTGCCGGCGCAGGTTAGCTGCTACCGCAGGAGTCCTGGCGCCATTTTACCTGTCTCGGCGGATGGCTGTGACATCACGCAGCCCCCGTTACCACGCCCCCGATACGCCTCCGTTCATCCGCCTCCACCCACCATTTGGGTCACCCCGCCCCCGCAACACTCCGTCTCCTCCCTGGAAATGGAGCATTGCCGACCCCCACCCCGCAACCGCCTATGTCTGATTGACAGGCAGAGGTGATCGCTTTTTCTGTGCTCCCCCCCCAGCAGGAGGTACAGGCGCATGCGTAGGACTGGTGCTGCGCATGCGCCCGCGGGGCCATCGTAAAAATTCCGGTTGGATCGCAATTAGCCCCTATAGTGTATATGAAATGATAGTCTCAACTTTTTGTAATTCTAGTTAAATAAACATATTTAAGTGATAATTATAGAGAAAATGAGTAATTATTATAAAGAAAAATGTTAAGACAGAATTAATGTGTGACCCAACAGTACAATTACTTCATTAATAAAATAAAATAAAATTAATTATGTTCTAAAGCTAAAAGATTCATTTCTAAGTAAAGAGACCTGTGGTAGGTTATTAGCCAATATTATTTAATCATTCAAAGTAAGTAATGTTGACATCATAACTATCTACATTGATTGTTGACTTTGTGAATGTCAAAATAATGACTGCATGGGGGGCGTGGCCTGACCAGCAAGCAGGAGAGACGTGCCTGTGTAGAGCTCCGGACCAGGGTTATCATAAAACCTTATTTAGCCCTAATTAGCCCACATTTGGCTCCCACCACACCTTGTATAGCACCCTTACTCCCTGGACCAAGTGTGCACAGTCTCAGAGCCGGGGGGCCTTCAGCCTCCTTGCGGGTTGAGGCCTGCAAACTCCACAGGAGCCGGGACCTGTATTTTCACATGGGTCCGGAGCCGATGAACTACTTTCGGAGAAACAGCATTGCACTGCTCGCTGACCAGCCCTGCTTCCTCCCCTACTCTGTGTCCAGCTCTATTTCCCTGTTGGCAGCCCTGATCGTGAAGGCGTGAGGGGTCTCCTACCTGCCGGAGGGTTGGAGCTGGCTGCCGCATCACAACCCGGGACCTGGAGACTGAGGTATTTCCCGACAGAGGCTCCCGCTTCCCCCAGACCTTGCTCACCACGGCTCCGGATCTCATCCATCTCTCGCCACAGCTCCCTACCTCCTTCCACTGCTGAGCTGATCTCCTGCACGGCGGGGACTACGCTGGTGCCAGCCCGGAGGTGATTCTCTGATGGGCGGCGGGTAATCCTCGCGTGGCTGGGCTCCGTGGACACAGATGCAGTGACTGCGGAGCCAGTGCCGCTGACGGCTGCAAGGAGTGGAGGGGCTCTGTGAGGTGGGGCCGGGGACCTTGAGTCTGAAGTGAGCTCCAGGACTGCGGTGCGGCCGCAACCGGAGCTTGAGGCGGCCTGTCATCACCAGTCTCCCCTCACACAGCAGCAGCTCCTCACTGCAGGCCCCCAGAAGTTACCAGGTGGAGGGGATGCCTTTGCTTGAGCTCCCAGGCTGTACAGTATAGTGTGAAATCCCCTGGCTGTGGCACTGCCGACGGCCATATCTTCCCACATCACTGCACAGTCATTATACCTCACTTTGTGGAGGTACGAATCACACAGCAGGCTTGCTGACCCTTCTTTCACATAAACCCCTGCACCTGGGTTTTCACCATTTTTGCCCTCAGTTTCTTTTACACGGTTCCATAAACCTCTGGCCGAACAAAAACCACAATTGGGCCTTTTTCTAGTTACAAACTGCCTTTTCACTGGTCAGCACTGTGAATTAACGAATCCGGCCTGTTATATTGTCCTGCCTGGTGTTTTTACAGTATATTTTCGTCTCCAATTGAGCTCCAGCATGGAAATGCAGCTTTACAGTGAGTGAGAGATGTGATCTCCTGCTTGTGCCTTCCCACCCAGGGTCTTCTTGCTAAATATATGACTTTATCTTAGGACCAACATTCCCTTCACTCTGTAACGTACCGCCCTCCGAGACCTCCTTCTGCTTAATTATCCATCAGCTTCCTTTTTGTTTTTCTCATTATGCCACCCAAGAAAGCTAAGGGAATGCTTCCTCCTCCAATCTCTTTTCCGATTCAGAAGCAGCCTAGGTCGTCGCCCTCTGGGCAAGGACTCTCTGTTCCTTCTTCCAAACATCCTAATCAGAATGACCCGACCAGTTCCTTCACGGTACCGAGTGTGGATCACGGTAAAAACCCTCTGTCAGGTCTTGGCAGCCTTTAAATCTGGCCTTTCTCAGGAACTGATGGCTGCAATACGTGAACTCAAGGTCGAACTCTCAGATATTGGCGATGGGACGGATAATCTTGAGCGTAAAATGAAGGAGCTGGTGGCGTCACACAATGACCTCATTACAGCTCATGATCAACAACAAAGTGAATTGGAAGCATTCAAAAACAAAACGGCTGATGTGGAGGACCGTTCCAGACAGAACAATGGTGGTCATTCTGAGTTGTTCTCTCAGTAATTTTCTTCGCATCGCAGCGATTTTCCGCTAACTGCGCATGGGCAATGTTCGCATTGCGACTGCGCCAAGTAAATTTGCTATGCAGTTAGGAATTTTACTCACGGCATTACGAGGTTTTTTCTTCGTTCTGGTGATCGTAATGTGATTGACAGGAAGTGGGTGTTTCTGGGCGGAAACTGGCCGTTTTATGGGAGTGTTTGAAAAAACGCTACCGTTTCTGGGAAAAACGCGGGAGTGGCTGGAGAAACGGAGGAGTGTCTGGGCGAACGCTGGGTGTGTTTGTGACGTCAAACCAGGAACGACAAGCACTGAACTGATCGCACTGGCAGAGTAAGTCTCGAGCTACTCAGAAACTGCACAGAGAAGTCTTTTCGCAATATTGTGAATCTTTCGTTCGCAATTTTGATAAGCTAAGATTCACTCCCAGTAGGCGGCGGCTTAGCGTGTGCAAAGCTGCTAAAAGCAGCTTGCGAGCGAACAACTCGGAATGAGGGCCAATATACGACATCTGGCGCATTCACAACCCTTCCGATAGAGACTATACGTTCCAGACGGAACAATATAAAGATTTGTGGAATATCCGATTCTATAGCTAACTTGGAACTGTTGGATTTTGCTATGTCTCTGTTCCGTAAACTTCTACCCGATACGGAGGACTCGGAACTACTTATTGATCGGATACACCACCTGCCTAAGCCTAGATCTCTACTTCTTCGCCTAGAGACACGTTACTACGAGTACACTTCTTTACTGTCAAGAGCGTCTCCTTCAAGCAGCTTGTGACATGGAGGACTCTGACGTTCTAGGCGGATAACAACTCTTTCCGGATTTCTCTGCATTTACAATCTCTAAAAGGCAACAATTGGCTCCTATCACGTCTGCCCTCCGAGCTCATGAGTTTCGCTACAGATGGTGCTTCCCAGTGAAATGAATAGTCACCTCCTCGTTTATTAGATCTGATTTGGAGGCTAGAGTGAAATTGCTTGCGGACTGGGACATTTCTGCAAAATTGCCGACAGCTCTAGAAAGACGTCCCCCACCTCAATCAGAATGGTCTACTACCTGAATAAGCTCTGTAACTATTACCATTACTTGTTTTACTATGCTCTTTTAGAGGTGTACTACTTAATGCAGTTTCGACTTTTTATATTGATTACTATGCCTCGTTAAGACAGTTGGTAATGCTCCGTGTTGGTTCTAAATGTTTATGTCTAGATCATGTTTTTATTTAGACTAAATTATTATTTTATATAGGCTACATCTTTCCTGAATGTATTTGTCTTCTTTTCATACACCGAACCCCTATGGTTAGTGATGTGCCGTTATTATTATTCTTTATACATGTTCTCCGTTATTCCTGTTTGACTCTGGGTGGCGTGTTGAGGCCACTTTCCCCTCCTCTTATGTACTGTATACTTTTCCCCCTACAGTAGCAATGCAGACCCGATATACTGTGTCGTTTTGTTTTTTCTTCCCTTTTTCTAAATGTTTTCTTTTTATATTTCCCTTGTTTGTTCCATTTTACTCACTTTCCCAATCCCCCCCCCCCCCCCTCCTCTAAGTTCCCTAGAATTTTAATTGAGTCGTTATGGTAGGAATTTTCTCTTTAAATGTTAAAGGTTTAAATTCCCCTAACAAACGTAGGTTAGCTTTGTCCTCCTTTTATAAATATAGAGCTGATATAGTCGCCTTGCAAGAAACCCATTTTTCCTCTCATAACCCGCCTATCTTTAAAGATCAGAGATACCCTATAGGTTATTTTGCTAACGGTCCGTTTAAGAGGAATGGAGTGGCTATTTTATCTTGAAATACTATTTCTTTTACCGTTCACTCCCAACTTGCTGATAAATCGGTCCTCTAAATGATTCTCACAGGTACTTTAGAAAAGTAGCCTGTTACCATCGTCTCTTTATATGCCCCCAATTCGAATCAAGTAGCCTTTATTAGAAAACTTTGTTTAATTATTCAAAAGATACGTGTTGGTTCTTTAATTTTAATGGGAGATTTTAATTTAGTAATCGACCTAAAACTGGATAAATTGACTTAACTTTCTTCTGCAACAGCCAGACCCAAGCTCGGCCCATCGTTGGCTTTCTGTAACGTATTAGCCGAGTTTGATCTCTACAACATCTGGCACATTCACAACCCTTCCGGTAGAGACTATATGTTTTTCTCACCAGTTCACAATTCCTACTCCCGTATTGACCTTATACTATGTGATAAATGGACTTTACAAACTTCTTGTTCGGTAGATATTTTGCCCATCACTTGGTCCGATCACGCACTGCTTTATTGGAAATGGGATATTAATAAAACATTTATGCCTCCTAGACCGTGGTGATTGTCTCCCCATCTCTTATCTAACCCATTAGCGAAAAAGATTATTTCTGACTGTATTTCTCTTTATATACTGTAGATACAAATTCCCCTTCTGATATTTCTTTTCAAAATTACTGGTGTGCACTTAAAGCAGTGGTCCGGGGTTCAGCTATTAAGGCTGGAGCTACACTTAAACAGCAAGCCAAACAACTTCAAACGAATTTAGAAGGTAAACTTAAAGTGGCTGAAGATGAAAACAAGCGACACCCTACTCGTGCTTTACGCAAAGGAATTATCTGATATTCGTAGCCAATTACAAAATCTCCTGGTTGTTAAAACTCAGGCAGCTCTCAATATACTGCGACAAAAATTCTATTTAGTTAGTAATAGGCCTGGTAAAATGCTTGCACGCAGGCTACGGGTTCAACAAGCTCGTATCAGGATTAAATATATTATTTCCTCTACAGGTTCTAAATTAGCGAATCCCCTAGATATTGACAACCAATTTGCAGACTACTACGCGAAGTTGTATAATTTAAAATCCGACCCCCTTACGCAACAACCTTCCTCTGAATCTATACAGTCCTTTCTATCCATGTTAATTTGCACTTCTTGACTCCTGACCAGCTAGATTCCTTAAATGCCCCTTGGACCACACTTGAGGTGGAGACAGCAATTAAATCACTCCCTAAAAACAAGGCCCCTGGCCCTGATGGATTCATCAATGATATCTATATTACCTTTGCTGACCGTTTTTCTGATACGTTGGCTTCTTTATTTAATGAAGTCACCCATGTTGGTTCCTTCCCTAGAGAAATGTTAGAGGCCCAAGTAGTAGCAATTCCCAAACCAGGGAGGGACCCCGCCTATTGCCAAAATTACCGCCCGATTGCACTGCTTAATAGTGATGTAAAACTATATGCTAAGATAATAGCATCCCGTCTTAACGCTTACTTACCCTTATTGATACATCCGGACCAGGTTGGGTTTGTACCTGGCAGGCAAGCCTCTGACAACACCCGTAGAGTCTTTAATTTAATTGACACGTCTTCTGGGAGCGATGGGTTCCTGTTGCTCTCCTTGGACGCGGAGAAAGCATTCGACAGGTTGAATTGGTCTTACATGCGCACTGTCCTAACTAAATTTGTTTTTTTCTGATCAGATTTTGTAATCAATTTTAGCGTTATACAGTTCGCCAACACCAAGAGTGTTCAATAATGGCTTCCTGTCAGACACATTCCTAATTTCTAATGGTACGCATCAGGGTTGCCCTCTCTCACCCCTAATATTTGTACTAGTGAAAGAACCCTTACCTGCTAAGGTTAGATCAGACAAAGCTTTTCCAGGATTAACTTGTGGTCAACTTTCTCATAAACTATGTCTCTTTGCTGACGATGTACTCTTATTTGTTTCACACGCTTCCTCCTCCCTTCCTCACCTACATTCTTTATTGAATAGTTGTAGCGAAGCCTCCTATTATAAATGAAACACAACAAAACTGACACTTTGCCTATCCATCTGCCTGATACAGTTACAGCTACTTTACGCTCTCACTATCCATATCATTGTAAATCTGACTTGCTTATATATCTAGGGATACATATTCCCTCCTTCACCTCTAAAGTTTTTGATGTGAACCTACCTCCCCTGATAATTACCTTTCAAGCCTTGACATCCTCTTGGCTTTTATATGAAATATCCTGGTTAGGGCGTTTAGCTGCATTTAAAATGACCTTATTGCCCAAGCTTATGTACCTATTTCGGACCATACCTTATTCTTTCACTAAATATTACCTTGATAAATGCAGACTTATTTTGACAAAATATCTATGGAAATCCCATGCCCCTAAATTAGCACGCACTAGAATGATCCTTCCTCATTATCGTGGAGGTCTTGCTCTCCCTGATTTCGTTTTCTACCAAGACGCTTGTCTGCTAGCTCAACTAAAATGCTGGAGGTTATCCCATTCGAACTCCTTGTGGGCACATATTGAGAGTGTTGGATGTTTAGGCTATCCCCTGGAGGACCTTCTATGGACTCCAAAGGCCCTCTGTCCCTTAAACTTATCCATTTTTCCTGCTACGATCTCATCTTTACGAGTGTGGGATAATTTAATGGGTAAACTTCCCGGATTTACTGCCCCATATGCAGGTCTTTCACTGACAGCTGTAAGTAAGTTAATACCCAATTTGAATATTTCTGTTTGGAGCGACTGCAGTATTTCTACTCTAGGAGATTTATTGGATGGAAACACTCTCCTCACGTCAGGGACGGATCTAGACTTTTCTTTAGGGGGGGGCGGTTTACCGTTTAATCTTGACTCCTCCCTCTACAGTCCCAACTCCTCCCATCTGCAATCCTAACTCCTCCTCTCTCAATTCTAACTGAACTTTTTGAGTGAGACTGAGATAGAGCTTTGTGATTGTTCTATGTACATGCGACTATGCTATGGGGTAATTGTATTTATTAGCCCTAGTACCCATACACCAGCAAGTGAGGGGCAAATGCTCTGTAACCCTTGCTCTCCTGGCTCCTCTGTGCTGCTGTGGTATAAGCTGCAGCACATCGTTCTGCCTCAGGCTCTCCCCGGAGAGCTCTCTTCTGCTCAAAAGTGGGCGTGGCTATGACTGTGTTAGGGGGGGCGGTCGCCCCTTTCGCCCCCCCCTAAATCCGTCCCTGCCTCACGTTCCCTCAACTACCCGACTGATTCTCTCTACCTCATAACGAACTGTTTCACTACTTTCAAATTAGACACTGGTTTAAGAGCCTGCCCCATTCTCAAACCCCTCCCAGTTCTATATCTCAATCTGTTTTATCCTGTATATTACTGACTACTTCCTCTAAAGATATATCTTTTTGGTATAATATATTTATAGCATAAGTTCCATCCCCAAAGTCTAATGCCCAGAAACGCTGGGAGACGGATTTAGACGTCTCCATAACAGATATACAATGGGAAAAGTTATATTGTTTAACATTCCGTATGTCTAGATGTTTAAATCATTCAGAAATGCATGTCAAACTATTGAATAGGTTATATCTAACTCCAGATAGACTACACACCTTTTAGCCTTCATGCTCTCAATATTGTTGCAGGAATTGCGGAGAAATAGGCCATTTGTTTCATGTTTTTTGGTCGTGTCCCTCACTCCGAATTTTATTATCAGATGTCTTTCCGCTGATAAATAAAGTTTTGCAAACATCTCTAAATCCATCCCTCACTTTAGCGCTGCTTCATATCTATCCTTCAGAAGTGCCAGCTCATCAAAGATATTTACTGGGACACGTGTATAGCTGCAAGAGCCACTGTAGCTCAAGCTTGGAATCAGTCAGTAGCACCCCCTGTTATAAAGGTTTTCCATAAGATTCACTTTCATTATACCATGGAGACTGAATACATGCCTTATTCCTCCTCCGCTTCCTCCCCCATTGTAAGATGGCTATCCTGGCATGACTATGTTACAGCTGGAGATGGTGCTGCCCTTATATCACACCCTTCTAAGTCGTCTCCTTTACAGTTTAGTTTAATGAGAATTCTACCTCTTAATGTTTACTTGGTCACGATAACTGTATTACTATTACCTAATTTATAAAAATGTTTTGACTTAGAGGTTGCCATTCTCTACACATTTTTGCTATGTGGTTTTGTTTTGTTAATTTTCTGTTTCACATTACCTGGTTCATTAATGTGTTCTCTTTTTCATTTATTTTTTTGAATATATGTTTTATATTATTCGTGTGTACATCCCCCCTCCCCTTATTCTCTGTTCCCCCCTCCTTAATCCCTACTCTTTTTCCTGTACCTCCCATATCTGTGTAAAATTTCAATAAAAACTATTGATGTAAAAAAATAAAAAATAATAATGACTGAATACCTGGGAAAGTTCTAATTACCCTTTATGCCATTCTTAACCCCTGGGTTTTACCTGGAGTTTGTTACCAGTGCCGTTTCTTGAGGCGGGCGAGCCGTGCAACCGCACGGGGCCCCCGCCGCGGCACTTTGCGGGTCCTTATCTCCCCCTCCTCCCGAGCACTCCTGCTCGGGGGGTGGAGTTTCACGGAATGACGCGGTTGCGTCGTGACGTCATGACGCAATCGTGTCATTCCGCGAAACCCTGCACCCCTGAGCAGGAGTACTCGGGAAGAGGGAGAAGGAGCAGACAAGCTGGAAGGAGGAGGCTGCCAGTGCGAGGAAGGAGAGGTGACCCGACCTGAAGAGCGGGAAGATCCTCTTCATGTGTAAGTAGTCTCTCTCTCTTCCCCCCTCCCTCTCCGTTACTTCCCCCCTCTCCCTTCCTCCCCCCCAACATGACACTTGCCAGCCGTACTGTGTAAAATGGGGACACTTGCCTGCCATACTGTGTAAAATGGGGACACCTGTCTGCCGTACTGTGTAAAATGGGGACTCTTGCCTGCCGTACTGTGTAAAATGGGGACACCTGTCTGCCGTACTGTGTAAAATGGGGACACCTGCCTGCCGTACTGTGTAAAATGGGGACACCTGCCTGCCGTAATGTGTAAAATGGGGACTCTTGCCTGCCGTACTGTGTGAAATGGGGAGTCTTGCCTGTGTAATGTGTAAAATGGGTACACTTGCCTACCGTACTATGTAAAATGGGGACACCTGCCTGCCGTAATGTGTAAAATGGGGACACGTGCCTGCCGTACTGTGTAAAATGGGGACACGTGCCTGCCGTAATGTGTAAAATAGGGACACTTGCCTGCCGTACTGTGTAAAATGGGGACTCTTGCCTGCCGTACTGTGTGAAATGGGGAGTCTTGCCTGTGTAATGTGTAAAATGGGTACACTTGCCTACCGTACTATGTAAAATGGGGACACCTGCCTGCCGTAATGTGTAAAATGGGGACACGTGCCTGCCGTACTGTGTAAAATGGGGACACTTGCCTGCCGTAATGTGTAAAATGGGGACACTTTCCTGCCGTACTATGTAAAATGGGTACACTTGCCTGCCGTAATGTGTAAAATGGGGACACTTGCCTGCCGTACTCTGTAAAATGGGGACACGTGCCTGCCGTACTGTGTAAAATGGGGACACTTGCCTTCCGTACTGTGTAAAATGGGGAGTCTTGCCTGCGTAATGTGTAAAATGGGGACACTTGCTTGTCGTACTGTGTAAAATTGGGACACGTGCCTGCTGTAATGTGTAAAATGGGGATTCTTGCCTGCCGTACTGTGTAAAATGGGGAGTCTTGCTTTCGTAATGTGTAAAATGGGGACACTTGCCTGCCGTACTTTGTTAAATGGGGACACTTGCCTGCCGTACTTTGTTAAATGGGGACGTCTGCCGTAATGTGTAAAATGGGGACACTTGCCTGCCGTACTGTGTAAAATGGGGAGTCTTGCCTTCGTAATGTGTAAAATGGGGACACTTGCCTGCCGTACTTTGTTAAATGGGGACGCTTGCCGTAATGTGTAAAATGGGGACACTTGCCTGCCGTACTGTGTAAAATGGGGACACGTGCCTGCCGTAATGTATAAAATGGGGACTCTTGCCTGCCGTACTGTGTAAAATGGGGAGTCTTGCCTGCGTTATGTGTAAAATGGGGACACTTGCCTGCCGTACTGTGTAAAATGGGGACATGTGCCTTCTGTAATGTGTAAAATGGGGACACTTGCTTGCTGTACTGTGTAAAATGGGGACACGTGCCTGCTGTAATCTGTAAAATGGGGACTATTGTCTGCCGTACTGTGTAAAATGGGGACACCTGTCTGCCTTAATGTGTAAAATGGGGACACCTGTCTGCCGTAATGTGTAAAATGGGGACACCTGTCTGCCGTAATGTGTAAAATGGGGACACTTGCCTGCCGTACTGTGTAAAATGGGGACACCTGCCTGCCGTACTGTGTAAAATGGGGACACCTGCCTGCCGTACCATGTAAAATGACTACACGTGCCTGTCGTAATGTGTAAAATGGGGACTCTTGCCTGCCGTACTGTGTAAAATGGGGAGTCTTGCCTGCGTAATGTGTAAAATGGGGACACTTGCCAACCGTACTATGTAAAATGGGGACACCTGCCTGCCATAATGTGTAAAATGGGGACACCTGCCTGCCATAATGTGTAAAATGGGGACACCTGCCTGCCGTAATGTGTAAAATGGGGACACTTGCCTGCCGTAATGTGTAAAATGGGGACACTTGCCTGCCGTACTGTGTAAAATGGGGAGTCTTGCCTGCGTAATGTGTAAAATGGGGACACTTGCCAACCGTACTATGTAAAATGGGGACACCTGCCTGCCATAATGTGTAAAATGGGGACACCTGCCTGCCATAATGTGTAAAATGGGGACACCTGCCTGCCGTAATGTGTAAAATGGGGACACTTGCCTGCCGTAATGTGTAAAATGGGGACACTTGCCTGCCGTACTGTGTAAAATGGAGAGTCTTTCCTGCGTACTGTGTAAAATGGGGACACGTGCCTGCCGTACTGTGTAAAATGTGGACACTTGCCTGCCGTACTGTGTAAAATGGGGACACGTGCCTACCGTAATGTGTAAAATGGGGACTCTTGCCTGCCGTACTGTGTAAAATGAGGAGTCTTGCCTGCCGTACTGTGTAAAATGGGGACACCTGCCTGCCGTAATGTGTAAAATGGGGACACTTGCTTGCCGTACTGTGTAAAATGGGGACACTTGCCTGCCGTAATGTGTAAAATGGGGACACTTGCCTGCCGTACTGTGTAAAATGGGGACATGTGCCTGCCGTATTGTGTAAAATGGGGACACTTGCCTGCCATACTGTGCAAAATGGGGACATGTGCCTGCTGTAATGTGTAAAATGGGGACACTTGCCTGCCGTACTGTGTAAAATGGGGACAGCTGCCTGCTGTAATGTGTAAAATGGGGACACTTGCCTGCCGTACTGTGTAAAATGAGGACAGCTGGCTGCTGTAATGTGTAAAATGGGGACACCTGCCTGCCGTAATGTGTAAAATGGGGACACGTGCCTGCTGTAATGTGTAAAATTGGGACTCTTGCCTGCCGTACTGTGTAAAATGGGGAGTCTTGCCTGCATAATGTGTAAAATGGGGACACTTGCCTGCCGTACTGTGTAAAATGGGGACACTTGCCTGCCATACTGTGTAAAATGGGGACACCTGCCTGCCGTAATGTGTAAAATGGGGACACTTGCCTGCCGTACTGTGTAAAATAGGGACACGTACCTGCCGTAATGTGTAAAATGGGGACTCTTGCCTGCTGTACTGTGTAAAATGGGGACACTTGCCTGCCGTACTGTGTAAAATGGGGAGTCTTGCCTGCGTAATGTGTAAAATGGGGACACTTGCCTGCCGTACTGTGTAAAATGGTGAGTCTTGCCTTCGTAACGTGTAAAATGGGGACACTTGCCTGCCGAAATGTGTAAAATGGGGACACCTGCCTGACGTAATGTGTAAAATGGGGACACTTGCCTGCCGTACTGTGTAAAATGGGGACACGTGCCTGCCGTAATGTATAAAATGGGGACTCATGGGGGCGTGGCCTGACTAGATATGGAGTAGGACGTGCATTCCTAGCTCCCCAGCCTACCTAATCCTGTTTGATATCCTGCTGCACTTGTATTTGCCCACCTGGTCTTGCCTGCGTAATGTGTAAAATGGGGACACTTGCCTGCCGTACTGTGTAAAATGGGGACACCTGCCTGCCGTAATGTGTAAAATGGGGACACTTGCCTGCCGTACTGTGTGAAATGGGGACACGTGCCTGCCGTAATGTGTAAAATGGGGACTCTTGCCTGCTGTACTGTGTAAAATGGGGACACTTGCCTGCCGTACTGTGTAAAATGGGGAGTCTTGCCTGCGTAATGTGTAAAATGGGGACACTTGCCTGCCGTACTGTGTAAAATGGGGAGTCTTGCCTTCGTAACGTGTAAAATGGGGACACTTGCCTGCCGTACTGTATAAAATGGGGACACCTGCCTGCCGTAATGTGTAAAATGGGGACACTTGCCTGCCGTACTGTGTAAAATGGGGACACGTGCCTGCTGTAATGTGTAAAATGGAGACTCTTGCCTGCCGTACTGTGTAAAATGGGGACTCTTGCCTGCCACACTGTGTAAAATGGGGACTCTTGCCTGCCGTACTGTGTAAAATGGGGACACCTGCCTTAATGTGTAAAATGGGGACACTTGCCTGCCGTAATGTGTAAAATGTGGACACTTGCCTGCCGTACTGTGTAAAATGGGGACACGTGCCTGCTCTAATCTGTAAAATGGAGACTCTTGCCTGCCGTAATGTGTAAAATGAGGATTCTTGCCTGCATAATGTGTAAAATAGGGACTCTTGCCTGCCACACTGTGTAAAATGGGGACACGTGCCTGCCGTAATGTGTAAAATGGGGACTCTTGCCTGCCGCACTGTGTAAAATGGGGACACGTGCCTGCCGTAATGTGTAAAACGGGGACTCTTGCCTGCCGTACTGTGTAAAATGGGGACTTTTGATTTTTTTCCCTGTGGTGGCCGTGATATCAGATGAGGCCACGCCCATTTTAAGGAGACCACGCCCATTTTAAGGAGACCACGCCGCCTTAGGCGTGCGCATGTTTTTTCTTTTCATAGCTATGGGGGGGCACATTTTTTTTGTATATCAATAGGGGGGCGCATTTTGAAATCTCGCACTGGGAGCCAAATTGGCTAGAAACAGCCCTGTTTGTTACCACTCAGATCCTCTCTCATGAGAAGTGGTTCTATGTGTTGGGAATAAAAATAAGGTCTGCAATATGTTGTGTTTGTTTCCAGCAGATTTTCGTGTATAGTTTGCATAGAGTCTATTGTACCACTGAAGGCAGATATGGATTTCCCAGTAGGCATGTGAGGCACGCGCCCACGGGTGACACTTGAATGAGAGCCCTGCTAGGCCGATGGCTTGTAGCTGGTAAGGGGGAAGGAAGCAATTGTGAAGGTGAAGGTGGGAGGAGGGGGTGGGTTAGTGTTGCTTTGGCAGCTGGAAAGCCCCAACTTGTAGAGTGCAACAGATTATTGTGTACCTAGTGGCGGCCTCTTTACCAAGGTGAAGCAAGAGGCAGCAGCACCAAGATGTATTAACATCCCAGATGCCAAAGCGGGGGAGTAAAAACGACCCCCTCCAGCGATTGCTACCTATGCCCCACAGCACATCATCCTAGTGCTGATGTGCTGTGTCTCTCCCAGGCCGGCAGCGGTGCTCATGTGTGCTACTCTTACGAGATCTCACATGCAGCACGGAGCCGGCACCCACTGCACTCAGGGACAGTGCTGTCCCTGGCTGCAGTGAAAGGGCAATGACACCTGCAGCTGTCGAAATCAATAGCTACATGAGTCGGAATGGTCAGTGCTACTGATATTGTTGACAACAATATCGGCATGCTATCTTGTAAATAGCAGCACCAATATAGACACTGGGCACACATCTCCTCCTTCATACATGGGGGAGTAACCGTATCAGTGCACATAATGGTGCTGATACCGCTTATCCCCCGTAATGACATTTCTTACATCTACCACTCAGTACCCCGAAGCAAAGGACAGGTACATACTAGTGATGTGCACCGGACATTTTTCGGGTTTTGTGTTGGATTCGGTTCCGCGGCCGTGTTTTGGATTCGGACGCGTTTTGGCAAAACCTCCCTGAAAATTTTTTGTCGGATCCGGGTGTGTTTTGGATTCGGGTGTTTTTTTACAAAAAACCCTCAAAAACAGCTTAAATCATAGAATTTGGGGGTAATTTTGATCCCATAGTATTATTAACCTCAATAACCATAACTTACACTCATTTTCAGTCTATTCTGAACACCTCACACCTCACAATATTATTTTTAGTCCTAAAATTTGCACCGAGGTCGCAGGATGGCTAAGCTAAGTGACACAAGTGGCCGACACAAACACCTGGCCCATCTAGGAGTGGCACCTCAGTGTCAGGCAGGATGGCACTTCAAAAAAATAGTCCCCAAACAGCACATGATGCAAAGAAAAAAAGAGGCGCACCAAGGTCGCTGTGTGACTAAGCTAAGCGACACAAGTGGCCGACACAAACACCTGGCCCATCTAGGAGTGGCACTGCAGTGTCAGGCAGGATGGCACTTCAAAAAAATAGTCCCCAAACAGCACATGATGCAAAGAAAAAAAGAGGCGCACCAAGGTCGCTGTGTGACTAAGCTAAGCGACCCAAGTGGCCGACACAAACACCTGGCCCATCTAGGAGTGGCACTGCAGTGTCAGGCAGGATGGCACTTAAAAAAATTGTCCCCAAACAGCACATGATGCAAAGAAAAAAGGAGGCGCACCAAGGTCGCTGTGTGACTAAGCTAAGCGACACAAGTGGCCGACACAAACACCTGGCCCATCTAGGAGTGGCACTGCAGTGTCAGGCAGGAAGGCACTTCAAAAAAATAGTCCCCAAACAGCACATGATGCAAAGAAAAAAAGAGGCTCACCAAGGTCGCTGTGTGACTAAGCTAAGCGACACAAGTGGCCGACACAAACACCTGGCCCATCTAGGAGTGGCACTGCAGTGTCAGGCAGGATGGCACTTCAGAAAAATAGTCCCCAAAAAGCACATGATGCAAAGAAAATAAGAGGCGCACCAAGGTCGCTGTGTGACTAAGCTAAGCGACCCAAGTGGCCGACACAAACACCTGGCCCATCTAGGAGTGGTACTGCAGTGTCAGGCAGGATGGCACTTCAAAAAAATTGTCCCCAAACAGCACATGATGCAAAGAAAAATGAAAGAAAAAAGAGGTGCAAGATGGAATTGTCTTTGGGCCCTCCCACCCACCCTTATGTTGTATAAACAGGACATGCACACTTTAACGAACCCATCATTTCAGCGACAGGGTCTGCCACACGACTGTGACTGAAATGACTGGTTGGTTTGGGCCCCCACCAAAAAAAGAAGCAATCAATCTCTCTTTGCACAAACTGGCTTTACAGAGGCAAGATGTCCACCTCATCATCATCCTCCGATTCCTCACCCCTTTCACTGTGTATATCCCCCTCCTCACAGATTATTAATTCGTCCCCACTGGAATCCACCATCTCAGGTCCCTGTGTACTTTCTGGAGGCAATTGCTGCTGGTGAATGTCTCCACGGAGGAATTGATTATAATTCATTTTGATGAACATCATCTTCTCCACATTTTCTGGAAGTAACCTCGTACGCCGATTGCTGACAAGGTGAGCGGCTGCACTAAACACTCTTTCGGAGTACACACTGGAGGGAGGGCAACTTAGGTAGAATAAAGCCAGTTTGTGCAAGGGCCTCCAAATTGCCTCTTTTTCCTGCCAGTATACGTACGGACTGTCTGACGTGCCTACTTGGATGCGGTCACTCATATAATCCTCCACCATTCTTTCAATGGTAAGAGAATCATATGCAGTGACAGGAGACGACATGTCAGTAATCGTTGGCAGGTCCTTCAGTCCGGACCAGATGTCAGCACTCGCTCCAGACTGCCCTGCATCACCGCCAGCGGGTGGGCTCGGAATTCTTAGCCTTTTCCTCGCACCCCCAGTTGCGGGAGAATGTGAAGAAGGAGATGTTGACGGGTCACGTTCCGCTTGACTTGACAATTTTCTCACCAGCAGGTCTTTGAACCTCTGCAGACTTGTGTCTGCCGGAAAGAGAGATACAACGTAGGTTTTAAATCTAGGATCGAGCACGGTGGCCAAAATGTAGTGCTCTGATTTCAACAGATTGACCACCCGTGAATCCTGGTTAAGCGAATTTAGGGCTCCATCCACAAGTCCCACATGCCTAGCGGAATCGCTCTGTTTTAGCTCCTCCTTCAATGTCTCCAGCTTCTTCTGCAAAAGCCTGATGAGGGGAATGACCTGACTCAGGCTGGCAGTGTCTGAACTGACTTCACGTGTGGCAAGTTCAAAGGGTTGCAGAACCTTGCACAACGTTGAAATCATTCTCCACTGCGCTTGATTCAGGTGCATTCCCCCTCCTTTGCCTATATCGTGGGCAGATGTATAGGCTTGAATGGCCTTTTGCTGCTCCTCCATCCTCTGAAGCATATAGAGGGTTGAATTCCACCTCGTTACCATCTCTTGCTTCAGATGATGGCAGGGCAGGTTCAGGAATGTTTGGTGGTGCTCCAGTCTTCGGCACGCGGTGGCTGAATGCCGAAAGTGGCCCGCAATTCTTCGGGCCACCAACAGCATCTCTTGCACGCCCCTGTCGTTTTTTAAATAATTCTGCACCACCAAATTCAATGTATGTGCAAAACATGGGACGTGCTGGAATTTGCCCAGATGTAATGCACGCACAATATTGGTGGCGTTGTCCGATGTCACAAATCCCCAGGAGAGTCCAATTGGGGTAAGCCATTCTGCGATGATGTTCCTCAGTTTCCATAAGAGGTTGTCAGCTGTGTGCCTCTTATGGAAAGCGGTGATACAAAGCATAGCCTGCATAGGAACGAGTTGGCGTTTGCGAGATGCTGCTACTGGTGCCGCCGCTGCTGTTCTTGCTGCGAGAGGCAATACATCTACCCAGTGGGCTGTCACAGTCATATAGTCCTGAGTCTGCCCTGCTCCACTTGTCCACATGTCCGTGGTTAAGTGGACATTGGGTACAACTGCATTTTTTAGGACACTGGTGACTCTTTTTCTGAGGTCTGTGTACATTTTCGGTATCGCCTGCCTAGAGAAATGGAACCTAGATGGTATTTGGTACCGGGGTCTCTAGTTGCCTCTGAATTAACGGTGGATACCGGAACCACGTTTCTCACCGCCCAGGCTGCCAAGGCCTGAGTTATCCGCTTTGCAGCAGGATGACTGCTGTGATATTTCATCTTCCTCGCAAAGGACTGTTGGACAGTCAATTGCTTACTGGAAGTAGTACAAGTGGTCTTCCGACTTCCCCTCTGGGATGACGATCGACTCCCAGCAGCAACAACAGCAGCGCCAGCAGCAGTAGGCGTTACACTCAAGGATGCATCGGAGGAATCCCAGGCAGGAGAGGACTCGTCAGACTTGCCAGTGACATGGCCTGCAGGACTATTGGCTTTCCTGTGTAAGGAGGAAATTGACACTGAGGGAGTTGGTGGTGTGGTTTGCAGGAGCTTGGTTACAAGAGGAAGGGATTTAGTTGTCAGTGGACTGCTTCCGCTGTCACCCAAAGTTTTTGAACTTGTCACTGACTTCTGATGAATGCGGTCCAGGTGACGTATAAGGGAGGATGTTCCTAGGTGGTTAACGTCCTTACCCCTACTTATTACAGCTTGACAAAGGCAACACACGGCTTGACACCTGTTGTCCACATTTGTGTTGAAATAATTCCACACCGAAGAGCTGATTTTTTTTGTATTTTGACCAGGCATGTCAATGGCCATATTCGTCCCACGGACAACAGGTGTCTCCCCGGGTGCCTGACTTAAACAAACCACCTCACCATCAGAATCCTCCTTGTCAATTTCCTCCCCAGCGCCAGCAACACCCATATCCTCATCCTGGTGTACAACAGTGACATCTTCAATTTGACTATCAGGAACTGGACTGCGGGTGCTCCTTCCAGCACTTGCAGGGGGCGTGCAAATGGTGGAAGGTGCAAGCTCTTCCCGTCCAGTGTTGGGAAGGTCAGGCATCGCAACCGACACAATTGGACTCTCCTTGGGGATTTGTGATTTAGAAGAACGCACAGTTCTTTGCTGTGCTTTTGCCATCTTAAGTCTTTTCATTTTTCTAGCGAGAGGATGAGTGCTTCCATCCTCATGTGAATCTGAACCACTAGCCATGAACATAGGCCAGGGCCTCAGCCGTTCCTTGCCACTCCGTGTCGTAAATGGCACATTGGCAAGTTTACGCTTCTCATCAGACGCTTTCAATTTTTATTTTTCGGTCATTTTACTGAACTTTTGTTTTTTGGATTTTACATGCTCTCTACTATGACATTGGGCATCCGCCTTGGCAGACGACGTTGATGGCATTTCATCGTCTCGGCCATGACTAGTGGCAGCAGCTTCAGCACGAGGTGGAAGTGGATCTTGATCTTTCCCTATTTTAACCTCCACATTTTTGTTCTCCATTTTTTAATGTGTGGAATTATATGCCAGTATCAATAGCAATGGCCTACTACTATATATACTGCGCACAACTGAAATGCACCACAGGTATGGATGGATAGTATACTTGACGACACAGAGGTAGGTACAGCAGTGGCCTACTGTACCGTAATGCTATATATTATATACTGGTGGTCAGCAAACTGTGCAAAACTGAAATGCACCACAGGTATGGATGGATAGTATACTTGACGACACAGAGGTAGGTACAGCAGTGGCCTACTGTACCGTAATGCTATATATTATATACTGGTGGTCAGCAAACTGTGCAAAACTGAAATGCACCACAGGTATGGATGGATAGTATACTTGACGACACAGAGGTAGGTACAGCAGTGGCCTACTGTACCGTAATGCTATATATTATATACTGGTGGTCAGCAAACTGTGCAAAACTGAAATGCACCACAGGTATGGATGGATAGTATACTTGACGACACAGAGGTAGGTACAGCAGTGGCCTACTGTACCGTAATGCTATATATTATATACTGGTGGTCAGCAAACTGTGCAAAACTGAAATGCACCACAGGTATGGATGGATAGTATACTTGACGACACAGAGGTAGGTACAGCAGTGGCCTTCTATACCGTACTCCTATATATTATATACTGGTGGTCAGCAAAATTATGCACTGTACTCCTACTATATACTACAATGCAGCACAGATATGGAGTGTTTTTCAGGCAGACAATGTATACTGGTGGTCACTGTCAGCAAAATTCTGCACTGTACTCCTTCCTATATAATACTGCTGCTCCCCAGTCCCCACAATTAAGCAGTGTGAGCACAGATATATGCAGCACACTGAGCACAGATAACGGATAAGGAGCGTTTTTTTCAGGCAGAGAACGGATAAAACTGGTGGTCACTGATCAGCAAAACTCTGCACTGTACTCCTCCTTTATTAATAATACAGCTGCTCCCCGGTCCCCACAATTAAGATATAAGCAAGCACAAATATTTGCATCAACAATGAATAAACGGAGAGGACGCCAGCCACGTCCTCTCCCTAACATTTCCAATGCACGAGTGAAAATGGCGGTGACGCGCGGCTGCTTATATAGAATCCGAATCTCGCGAGAATCCGACAGCGAGATGATGACGTTTGGGCGCGCTCGGGTTAACCGAGCCATACGGGAGAATCAGAGTATGCCTCGGACCCGTGTAAAATGGGTGAAGTTCGGGGGGGTTCGGTTTCCGAGGAACCGAACCTGCTCATCACTAGTACATACTGGTCCTATCATAACAAAAGCCATGCTGGTGCAGCTGTTTCTGTTTTTCTACTTTGCTGCTCCAGTTATGTTCTAGGATAGGCCTGGCCAACCTGTGGCTCTTCAGATGTGGTAAAACTACAGGTCCCACCATGCCTTGCAACAGTTTTGCTATTAGGAAATGCTAAACCCGTGGCAGGGCATGCTGGGATCTGTAGTTTCACAACATCTGGAGAGCCACAGGTTGGCCAGGCCTGTTCTAGGAATTCATTCCTATGGATTTGTACATTCCCGATGTTAACTTTTGGAAAATAAAGCAAACACTCTCTGTGACATTTAGATGCAGAAAGAGGTATCAGAAATTGTATTTCATGTAAAGGGTATGTAACAGCATGGCTGCTAAGCTGTGTCCTGTAGTTGACCTAACTTTATCCAGGAAAATGGAAGGAGAATTTATGTTCAGGAAACAGATAACAATCTCTTATCTTGTACCAGTCATAAAACTTTTTTTGGGGAAAATGCATACTTCACTTTCTAAACAACCAGACCTGGTCAAGCTAGGTCAAGAAGAATAGATTCTAGTTGAATTTCACTTCTAAGTGTCCAGTGCCCAGCAACAAAATAGTTAAAAACAAGAGAGTGGGGGCTATGCAGTTGGAATGGAATAACTAGAATCTTTCCTGAGTGTTTTTAAGTGATGCTATGACTCTTTCTTACATTGATTCTTTTTTATTTTCTGCATTTTTTTTGCGTATAACCTGTTATACATATTTGTAATATTTGTAATATTATCATTTTTGTAGTCAAACCTTGGTGATTTTTTTTTGGATTAAAAAAACCCTTAAATGGAGGAGGAAGCACACTGGGAGAGCTCCCTCATATACTACCTCACTGTGGGTCATTAAGTGCGGGTTGCGTAGCTGGGAAATGGTGATGCCATTTTCGCGGGTTGTGGCCTGCACTTTCATCCAGAGCCTGAACCCAAATTTGGAGCTCAGGGCGGGAAGCGGGAGTAACTGGCGCCGTCCGCGCCCGAGTGTGTCCCGCGGATCTACCGGCAGCAGGGGTCCCAGAAGCACCCACTCGGCCCTCTCTCACCTCAGGCAGGACTCTGGTCTCTTTAGTGAGGCCGGCTGGAGATCACCAGACGGGTGTGCGGAGCCTGCAGCCACTACAATACAGGTGAGTAGGGTGACGCAGCAGCCCCTTCAAACAGTGTGGAGCTGCCTCTCCTGGTCATTTTGTAGCCCTTGCTCCTACAATATCTCCCTGGCTATACTCTATATACATCCCGCATGGGGTTCTGCTATTGTGATCTCCACAGCCTACCTATCAGACTGCCCTGCATCCTCAGATTTGTTCTTTTTTCATGCTCCCCGTTCTACATTATTACTACAGCTGCAACTACCTTCTGCTGAACCACTTGGTAAATGCTTTGCACGCATATTCCCTGGAATTGATAGTTCCATTAATACTCTGCAGCTAGATTTTTGCACTATAATATACTTATTTGTGTCACTCAGCTTGAACCTTTCTGGCATGGAACAGCCCTTGAGCTCCCCCCAGTGGCTTATATTGTTATGTCATACCTGTTTGTTATCTAACCTGTTTCCTACCAACTTCTCCCACCCAGTGGATTGTACAGCATTCAATACTCCATACAGGGGCTTGGTTCTGACCTGCAGTTGCAGTGCTGCTCCCCTCCCTTATAGCTACAATGAGATGTCATGTCTCTAAATCTACCACCGATGTAACTTATACCCACATATGCTTTATTGATCAAGTTTCAGCTCATTTAAGTCAGCATTGAGGCATTGAAGTCCATTAACTGCTCCATATTTGCACTCTGGACAGAGTTCATTGCTAGTATGCCTCCTAGAAAACCCAGAAGAAACTGACTGAGGACTCTCCTTTGCCTAATGGTCAACTTCTCGCTTGCCTGATACTTCATCCCTGGGCTGCCCTTCAAGTACCTTCTCTGCTATGGGAGTGGACTGCGAATCGGATGCCCCGCTCATGGTCAAATCATTATGTCAAATCTTCTTGGCCTTCAAAGCTAATCTAACTAAAGAATTGACATCCACAATCCGAGAAGTCAAAACTGAGTTAGTGGTTATTGGTGACCACACAGACCACCTAGAATGGACAATGGAGGAATTGGTAGCGTCACACAGTGACTTCATTTCTTTACACGACCAACTGCAGAACAAATTGGACGTACTCAAGAATAAAACAGCAGATCTTGAGGACAGATCCAGAGGAAATAATATAAAAATCAGAGGTATACCGGACTCTGTTTTCAACTCCAAACTGGAGGATTATGTGCTAACCCTTTTTTGTAAGCTTTTTCTTAACACAGAATACAGGGACTTACTCATTGACCGCATCCACCGTCTGCCCAGACCTCGGTCTCATCCTCGATATGAAGTAACATGTTGCTTCAAGTACATTTCTTCACGATCAAAGAGCGCATCCTTCGGGCTGCATGATCAGCTGGGGACTCTGATGTATTGGGAGGCTCACAGATTTTTCCGGACTTCTCCGCCTTTACAATTCCTAAACGGAGATCATTTGCCCCGGTCACGATGGCTCTTCGGACCCATGACATTGCCTATCGTTGGGGTTTTCCAGTGAAGCCCATCACCTCGTATGAAGATTCTTCTTATACCATCTCCTCACTGGATGCCAGGATTAAGTTGGTAATGGATTGGGACATCTCGGTCAAACCACCCACTGGCACCAGGCAGAATCCTGCTCCATCTGATGAATGGTCTACTACCTGAGGCCTTATGACCTTCTTTGTGATCTCCTTCTCATCTGCTATGATCTGGACTTTTATGAAGCACCTTCTTCCGGTTTCCGTGTACTGGACGGGCTAATAAGTATTGATTGCCAAGTTTTCCTCTATACCTCGCTTAATGTTTTATGCTTTCTCATTGGTGTGTATTGATACGATGCAGCTTACGTGTTGTCAAAGTCAGAAAAATATCTCTATGCACACTACCATATTTGCACCTCACACAGGTCCGTGCTGCGCATGCGTACGCTCTCCCGTACGTGCGCATACTCACAGTCGCGGGCACCCGCAGGTGCATGGTATGCGTATTTACGGTAGAGTTTATGCGATTGTAGCGTGCGACTCAATCATTACATATTTTCACTAATAATGTATTTTGTAGATCATGGTCCCTTTGATAGATTCTGAAAGTTTGGTTAATATAGAATGTTTATGAACAGAGGAATCCCTCTTTGTTTGATACGAAGGGTCAGACAGGAGTAATACAGTGGTGTTTAGTATCCATCGGAAGAATATTTAATTAGAAATATTCCGGTGTTGGTTTGAAGCGGATCAATCGCTCGTGCGAATAGTTATGGACATAAGAAGTTTATGAACATTTACTTTATTTGCACTTTATTACCCATGCGGCGGGAAACCCAGTTTCCCTCCCACCTGAGCAGTTGGAAATAGTCACAGCCCACCTGTATGAATCAACCTATGACCTTTTGTTATAATGCGAAGCCGAATTCCTGTGTCCAATGAACAATGAGATTGTAGGGACCATTGAATTGTATTGTGTGTGGGGCATAAATAGCGGGCCGACCATATCCAACTTCACTCTCTCTTCAACGGTTCTCATTGCTGATAATCGGGAGCTGGATATCGAGGCGCATGCGATCGTTTCCCCTTGTGCGTAAGTTCTCTCCGTAATCATATTGTCTTACTGTGAGCCATTTCTCTCTCTCCCTCTCTTCTCTTTCTCTCGTATTTTCCCTTGATTAGACTTAATTGTATTGTATTGTATTTCCTGTGTAGTTTATCTGGTTAGTTGGTTTATGTTATATTGTAGTGTATCATTTGTACTGTGATTCCTTTTTGCAAGTATAATAGTTATAATACATATAATAGGTTTCGGACCCTAAGCCCAGGTATCGGTGTATTCTTTATAAGGGTTAAGTATTCTCTGAGCGTCGGTGACGCTCAAGCAGCTTTGTAGTTAATCAGGTTACACCAGGTTGCACTTACACTCTGTCTCTACACTAAGGTATACTGTGTATCTCACTGTTGAAGGTATAGATATAAAGGTTTAACGTTGTAAGCGTCCGCACCGCTGGTGATCTCCTCGTGGTCCCGAGCGTACGCTACGCTATAGCGAATCATTACGTTAGTCGGCAGCCAATAGCGTGCCTGCCTGTGATCACTGGGCCGTAAGCGAACGTGACGCTTGAGCGTCTCGACTACGGCTGAGCGATCGCTACGCAACTTGCGTACCCTTACGGTACTTCTTACGTAGATAGCGTATAGTGTTCTAAGACCTAATATTGGGATATATATACGATAAATATTCAGCTTTATCAATTGGCGGCTCGTCCTGTCCTTCACATATCTGCACTAGGTAGATCAGCAGACATTATCCCTCAGCAAAGGGCGGGAGGTTGTCTCGTAGTGCTGACGGGATAAGCGTCTGCTTCGCTTAGATAAAAGAGTGCTGAAGGAATCCGGGAACCGGAGGTAAGAACAAAACGCTAAGTGTCTTTTAAAACTGTATTTTTCTGTCTTGCGTACACACGCACGCACACATATATATATCTGCATTTCTTTTTCTTTTTCATTTTCGTATATCACTCTCCTGTCTGCCAGTTTTTATAGTTGATAGAAGTGCTAAAAGAGATTTGCCGTTATTTCATAGTTTAAGAGTAAAGATAATATAGTTAAAAGATAGACAAACACACAGTTTTGCCTAGGAGATAAGGCGAAGTCAGTGTGGTGTGTGGTAGATGACCAGGGATCATCTACATTGATAAAAGTATAAATTGTGTTACGGTGGATCTTTGCTTTGCGTACACGTGTCCCTAACAAAAGACTTGTGTACGCAATCCAAAGGCAGACGCACGCAGCGTACATTACGCAACGGAGCGTCCGGTTACGCCCACGTAGCTCAAGTCACGATAAGTTGATTTTTAACGCAACGCGATAAGTAACGCAAAGCGGTAAATAGCGCCACAGGCGATAAATAACGCAAGTCTATTTTTGGAAATCCGAAATTTAAATTAACAGATCCTGCTTCTAATTGGTAACACAGCTGGGCTAAAGAAAAATTTCTGCGCAGAAATAGAAATAGAAGCAAAAGTGTACATGTGATGAGTGAGTGTTTTTGTATTACATAAGTTTATATAACTTAGAGGTTGAACCAAAAAGAAAAGTCGAGTACTCGTGAGGGACATACGTGTAAGTGACGTGCACGGTGGCTAGGGAGGCATCTCTGGTTAAATATACAATTTTGAGCATTAGAGTATAGCGGACCAGTATAGAACAAGACCAGGAGGTCAGACCAGGAGGTCGTACAGAACAAGACCAGGAGGTCATAGTAGACCAGCAGGTCCAGGTACAGTAAACAGGGAAGTCCGCTATACAGTTCAGAGGCACAACACCAAAAGAAGGGTTGGTGCAAGACCCATATAGGCCGTACAAGCTCTGGCTGAAGGAATTCGCAGTCGTAAGTTTCGATTCCATTGGTCTTTCCGTACATAAGCTTAGTTGTTTGTGTACTGAACGACTGGACCGCACGTAATTGTGTACAGTAGTTAGTAATCTGACCTAGTACCATTAGAGTAAAGGGGTCACAAACGCTATTTGTACATTCTGACGTGATTTGTGTAATTTTTTATTTTTTCAAGAAGGGAAGTTCGCTGGTCACTCAGGAACTATCTGACAACCTCACCTTTACTGGAAAGAGTAAGTGTTCTGCGGATAACCCTCGCATGTTCCAGTAAACAAAGGTTTTTATAGGTGCCCTGGGTCGAGTGCGCCAGCACCATATCGGTGTGATCAGGTCGCATTGGTCGGCGTGGGCGAGTGAGTGGGGTACTCGGTAAACCGCCACCGTCAGCCTATTGTGAACAATCTGGTTTTCTGTAAGGGTTCGCTGAAGACCTTGATATAGAGATCAGAGGTAGAGCAAGCAACGCCTGCAGAGTTATGGGGGCCAGTTGTTCAGGTAGGGGGCGATCAACCTCGGTTCGGGTTGATCCTGTAAACCGTCCAGTAGGATCGGCCAGGTACGTAATGTGTGAGAAATATGGAAGTCACACAGAGGTTTTATGTGATGAATGGGAGAGAATGACGGTACAAGACCGGGAGAAATTCCCAAGAATAGGTAGCTTCAGCTCAGAAGTGTTACAAAATTTAAGGAGGAGGATATGTCTCATAAAATCAACAAAGAGACGAATCCAGCATTATGATTATTTACAGTTGTGGCAACAGGAAGGTGAGATACAGAGAGGTTTGGCTCAGGCGGCGGGATCTGGCTCTAACAGAAAACTGATTGCCACGGCCCCGCCGCCACCATACATATCAGGAGAGAAGTTGATTGCGGAGAAAGACGCACTAAGGTGTAACACAAAATCACTTAGTAACTGTGTAAATGTTAATGATAATGTTAACCCATTAACCCATGCAAGTATTAACCCGTGCAAGTTGTACCCTGTTTTGAACTTTCCTCAGGAGTGTGATCAAGAGGACGAATCGGCAACGATTTCAGCGCTCTCTCTAGCAGCCACCATAGCAGAGACCACAGTAGGCACAGCTCCACCCACGAGATTAGTAAAGGCCCCTAGCGGAGGGATAGGTGAGGTCGTATCAACTGGTAAGTACGGCACCATGCATTATGCTGAAACTATTTCACCACAGCCTGTAGAATCTACACAGAATGAGGTTGTTAGAATTACACCTGTTAGAGTAATAGCAGTGCCAAATGGGAAAACAGACGCATCAGGAGCCACTCCCATTAGGAACATTGCCATGTACACTCCATTTTCCCGAATGGAATTAAGGACCATAGTGTCTGAATTCCCTGACCCTAGAAAAGATTTAGTTGCCAGCCAAAAATACATCACAGACTTAGGAAACACTTTAGAGCCCAATAATAAAGATTGGCAGATATTGCTAAGAGCTTGTTTACCCTCCAATGTCGACTCAGCTCAATTTTTAGCAGATTGTGGACTAGATCTGGATGTACCTCTTACAGATGTGTACAACAAAGATAACGTAAAAAGGATAAACTTACAGTTAAAGGAGCATTTCCCAGCAGTTGTTAAATGGAACAAAATATTTTCCATTAAACAAAAAGAGTCAGAAACAGCTGCAGAATATTTTCACCGGGCACTATTAGAAATGGCAAAGTACACTGGTATAGAGGACATTAGGACAAATCCAAACCATCAAGAAGTAGCAGTATCTGTACTAATGGATGGTTTGAAGGAAACATTAAAGGCAAGGGTACAGACCACGCAACCATGTTGGCGAGGTCTGTCAGTGTCCACTTTGAGAGAGGCTGCTATTGATCACGACCGAAACATCACCAGACACAGGGAGTCGCAGAGTGATAAGCTAATGTCGGTAAGTATACAGGCCCTGACCACAAAGCAGCCTGCGTATGTACCACCAAACCCTGTGGGTAAGTCAACTATGGTAACATGTTATTCTTGTCAAAGACAGGGACACTATGCACGAGATTGTAGAGTAAAGAATCCACGAAACTCATACCAAACCCCTAGACAACGACACGACACACGACATTGGGAGCAAGGTCCGCAGAAACGGAGTTATGAGCCACATACAGGGGAAACAAAAAGATATCCCCCAAACAGAGACTGGCATGCCTCTGGTAGTTCCCAACTATCTCCCTCACAAGTAGTTGCTGCCAGCGGAATACAGACCGGTCACCATACCCAATAGGGGTGTGGCCATACCTGTAATCTGCAGCCAGTGAAATTAATTGCCAATCTTGGAAGTGAACCCGAGATCGCAATTAATGTAGCTGGTAAAACTTTAAACTTTCTTGTAGACACAGGGGCGGCCAAGTCAGTGATAAATTCGACAGTGGGCATGAGAACCACTGGTAGGACAATTCCAGCCATGGGAGTAACAGGAGTAGTCCAGCACTACCCTGTTAGCAAACCAGCCGAGATTACAATAGGGCCTTTGCATACCAAGCATTCCTTTTTGCTGGCTGCATCGGCACCAACCAATCTCCTGGGAAGAGACTTACTGTGTAAAATGGGGTGCGTCATTCATTGTACTCCTGAAGGTGTATTCTTGGACATACCTGAGAATCACGCTCAGGAAGTGCGAGACATGTTAGACTCCCCGTCAAAATTAATGTCACATACCATTATGACAAATAGGAATCCATCCCAAATAGAAGAGATGACATCTCAGATACCAGAGTCACTTTGGACAAAAGACGGACAGGACACTGGATTAATGGCAAACGTAGCTCCAGTAGTTGTACAAGTAAAAGATGGTAGGATAGCTCCAAAAATCCCACAGTATCCTCTGAAGCCAGAGGTGGAGTTAGGAGTTTACCCAGTAATAGAGCGCTTGCTACAACAGGGCATTCTGGTAAGAACGTCCAGCACTGCCAATAGTCCCATCTTCCCTGTTAAAAAGAGTGGGGGGAGGGGTTACAGGCTAGTGCAGGATCTAAGGGGGATTAACAAAATAGTTGAGAGTCAGTTCCCCGTAGTGCCAAATCCAGCTGTCATCCTAATGCAAATCCCTCCCACTGCCAAATTTTTCACTGTTATTGACCTCTGCTCCGCTTTCTTTTCGGTACCTCTGCACCCTGACAGCCAATATTTGTTTGCATTTACATACAGAGGAGTCCAATACACGTGGACTCGATTACCCCAAGGTTTCATAGATAGTCCAAGTATATTTTCCCAGGCTTTGCATGATTGTTTACAGTCTTTCCAACCAGACAGTGGATCAGTATTGATACAGTATGTGGACGATTTATTACTGTGTTCAGATTCACTGGAAGCATCTCTGAAGGATACGAAACAGCTCCTGTTTCATCTTTCAGACACCGGACACAAGGTGTCCAAAGACAAGTTGCAATTATGCCAAACTAAGGTAAAATATTTGGGACACTGTCTAACACAAGGACTGAGACACCTGACCGCTGATAGAATCCAAGCAATTAGAGACATGACCCTGCCACAAACCCAGCAACAGATCAGAACGTTTTTAGGAATGTGTGGGTATTGCCGTAATTGGATCCCAGGGTTTTCCATTTTGGCGTTACCTTTGCAGGAAATGGTCTCCTCAAACAAACCTGATAGGATTTCGCATACAGACGAGTCCGAAACAGCATTTGAGAGACTCAAACAGTGCCTAACGCAGGCACCAGCACTAGGTATGCCAGACTATGGGAAACCCTTTGAACTATACGGAACAGAAAATGCTGGTTGCGCGGCAGGAGTACTAACCCAAAAACACGGTGATGCCAGCAGGCCAGTTGCATACTACAGCGCTCAGCTAGACACGGTAGCGCGATCCCTCCCCACATGCTTGCGAAGCGTTGCTGCGATAGCATTGCTAGTGACAAAAAGCGAAGATGTCGTGCTAGGCCACAACCTCACAATCCATACGCCACATGCAGTGTCAGCCTTATTGAATTCTGCCCAAACCAGACATGTCTCATCAGCGAGGTTTACAAGATGGGAATTAGCACTAATGGCCCCCGTAAACATCACCATAAGGAGATGCAGTGCATTAAATCCTGCAACATATCTCCCAGGTGTGCCTGGTCAGGCACAAAGGGTGGAAGGTGAGAGTGATGGGGAAGGAGGATTTAATACAAAGGAAGATACACATGATTGTATGGAATATTTGACCCAAAATTTTACCGCAAGGCCTGACATCAGTGACAACCCACTGGAAGATGCAGAACTCACGTTCTACACGGACGGTAGTTGCCATAGACAGTCAGACTCGGGAGACTTGTGTACTGGATACGCAGTCGTAGATGACCAAGACACCATAGAAGCGGAACCGCTAGGCCCACCTCACTCAGCCCAGGTTGCTGAACTGGTCGCCCTAACCAGAGCATGTGAATTGGCTAAGGGTAAGTCAGCCAATATCTACACCGATTCTAGATACGCATTCGGGGTAGTCCATGATTTCGGAGCCCTATGGCGCCTCAGAAATTTCATGACGGCAGCTGGTACACCGGTAGCGCATGCAGCTCACATAAAAAGGCTTCTAACAGCGATACAGGAACCCGACAGAGTGGCTGTTATCAAATGTAAAGCACACACATATAGCCAAGACCCAGTATCACTTGGTAACAGCCGAGCAGACGAAGCTGCTAAGTTAGCAGCTGCTACCCCCATACAGACAGACACCACACAATTGATGGTATTTAATACCATTAACACACAGAAGTTGTGTGAAATGCAAAATTTGTGTTCCACACAGGAAAAGGCAGTCTGGAAGGCAAAGGGATGTGGCCAGGAGTCCTCAGGACTCTGGACGGATGGACATGGTAAACCAGTGGCCCCCAGAGCATATCTTCCATGTCTGGCTGAAGCAGCTCACGGGCTGACTCATCTAGGCAAGGAGGGAATGTGCAAATTGGTAAGAGCATATTGGTGCGCCCCAGGATTCTCCTCTCATGCGAGTAAAAGAGCAATGTCATGCCTTACCTGTCTGAGAAAGAATATTGGAAAGGCAATACCTACAGAACCATCCCATATCCCACCTGCCGGCGGCCCTTTCCAGGTAATACAAATTGACTTCATTCAATTACCCCCTTGTCGGAATTTGAAATATGTACTTGTTTGTATAGATGTTTTCTCGAATTGGGTCGAAGCATTTCCTGCAGCTACAAATACCGCTATGTTTACAGCTAAGAAAATTGTGCAGGAATTTGTATGTAGATATGGTATCCCTAGAATAATCGAAAGTGATAGGGGTACCCATTTTACAGGTGATGTCTTTCAAGGAATGTGTAAGTTGATGGGAATTGATAGCAAGCTGCACACTCCGTACCGTCCACAGGCGAGTGCGAAGGTCGAAAGAGTGAACAGCACTATTAAAAATAAATTGAGTAAAGTGATGGCAGAGACAGGATTGACATGGCCAGAAGCTTTACCCATTGTATTGTACAGTATCAGAACCACTCCCAGGTCCCCTCTTAATCTGTCCCCCTTTGAAATCTTATTTGGTCGACAACCGCATGTCATGATTAACCCTCAGGATGATTTGAAATGTAACAATGAAGTAACTGTAAAGTACTTGGTTAACATGAGTAAACAGTTAAGGAATCAAAATGATAATCTGAAGTTGGTGATTCCTGATCTACCTGATAGTAATTGTCATGACATTGAACCTGGGGATTATGTAATGATACGAAATTTTCTACGCTCAGGTTGCCTTATTGACAGATGGGAAGGACCATACCAGGTCTTATTGACTAGCACTACAGCATTGAAAGTTGCTGAGAGAGAGACGTGGGTCCATTCATCCCACTGCAAGAAGGTTGCTGATCCAGAGAAGTCCCGTGATAAGGAACAGACGGTAGAGGTTGTATCACTGGAGTGTCTGTTCCAGGAGGACTGAGGCGGCACCTGAGCCTTGAAGACCGAAAGCAGTTGTCGACTCCCCACTCCCTTTTATTGTTTTTCTCCACTTCCCATCCCCTCTCCCTTGAAAATTCTTTTTCCCCTTTCTCATTTTTCTTCGTTTCCTCCTCAAAGATGGACTTGCCCCAAGAGACTGTGATCCGGATTTTCCTGTTGACCATGATGTTGACCAGAGCAGTCTGTTCCGGCGAGAGTACCATGGAGGTCGAGAGAGGTTCTGGAATGGGTTCTGATGATAAAGATGGAGGCGTAGTTTTCCAAGATCAACCTAACCAACAAGCAAAGGCGAGTATCAGAAAACGATCCGATAGCATTGATCATAGAAGAAATTGTGACGGATTGTTAGCTGAAGAAAACTGTATCTGTAGGCTCTGTAACAATGTCATTGAGGATGGGTGCATTAAGAAATGCCAATCCAGTTTTAATATCCATATGGACCGGCATCCATTGAGTGACTATCACTCCTTAGTGGGTAATGTGTTAAACAAAACAGATTGTTGGGTATGCTCTCAAGTACCTCAAGGTCATAGCAAATCAGGGCTAGTGCCATTTCCTTTAACGATAGGGGAGGTACTTGAGTTAAATGGTGGGAGACCGGTGGACAGGAGGTTTAATATCTCCAGCCCTCCTAGTTTGAAGCTCCACCAATACCATGTGGATAGGTCCCTATTATGTTTCAACATCTCCAATCCCAGAAAGCCGGGAAATTGGGAAGTATCATGGAGTAACCACACCATGACCTTTTCACATAGAGCAGATAGAATGCCGACAGATACAGAGCTTGTACGCCACATAGCCAGTAGAGGAAAATCTTTCCGGTATAGGTACACCTTAGGAAATAGGATTACGAGAGTTGGAGAAGTATCACCAGGATACTGTGCACATATCGTACAACCTGATACGTGTATTAAGCAGATGGAAGAATTAGGGTTAGGAGATTTCACCTGGAAGGTGTGTAATATGGTTATGTCCTTCTCCGTCCCATATGTTCTCCCCGATGATGCATATTTCATATGCGGGAGAAAGGCGTACAAGTGGCTTGCCCCAAACTCTGAAGGATTGTGTTATATTGGAAAAGTATTGCCTGAAGTAATGACTGTAACACATGACAAAATGAAAGACATACACCGTGGTGCCCAAGCTCCTTATACTCACACCCATTACGAGCACGTTGTTAAAAGGCACCTGATAGAGAAGACAGAGCATCCGGCCTCTGATCTGATAAGTGAATCCACCGGGATTCAATTCTTAATCGCGTTAGATTTCACCCGCACCGCTAGAGGAGTGCTAAATTATAAATACATTTACGCACTCGCCAATTTGTTAGACAATATCACTGAAATGTATGATGACACGTTTAGATATACGGGAAGGGAACTTCAAGCTTATAAAACAGAACTGGTGCAGCATAGAATGGTTCTTAATTACCTCACAGCAGTGACAGGCGGATATTGTGTTACATTGGCAACACAGTACGGCGTGAAGTGTTGCACGTATATCACGAATAGCACCGAGGATCCGGTCGAGGTCATAGACCAAAAGATGGACGATATTCTCCAATTGAAGTGGGAATTTCGCCGAAAACACAATCTCACTCTTGCTGCTGTAGGTAATGAGCTGACTGGTTGGGTGTCATGGTTGAACCCGCGAAATTGGTTCTCCGGTTTGGGAGACTGGGCTCAAGGAGTCATAATGGATGTTGGGAAGTTTCTCCTATGTATCTTAGGTGTTATCATAACGATCGGTTTGGTATTTAGATGCGGTCAGGCTTTAATGAGGTGCAATCGTCGTACTAAGGTAATGAGTTTGAGGAGTGAGGAAACTGTAATTAACCTGGATTTGATTTACGACCCAACGATAGAAACAATGATGTGATGAAAATGCGATTTCTACGGTCCGTTTCTTTCACCTGTTTTTCTGGTTTTTCTCCAAGATAAAAAGACCCACTTGGACGAGGAAGTTGACGAGACGCTATACAGACAACGGATAGACCAAAGAAGAAGTTTTGACCACTTGAGATATGGACATTTGATGAACTTTGCCATGGATCCCCAGTTTCCCTAGAATTCTTAAACTTACGCTAGCCCAACATTTTTTGTAAATCTAATGGCATTGACAAAGCTTTTTGCTCACCCCTAATGGGCAACACAGCGCAAAGAAGACGACTTTCAACTGATACCGAACAAAACTTCAACCGACAGATGTACATTAACCTGACATAGAATACCACCGCATTTACCGTAATTATGTCTTTTCTTCATTTCTACAACCCTCAGGTAATGACACACATAGTATAGGGAATACAGGCACAGATATCAGCAATCGCATATTCCCCCATTCATGTATCATCAACTAAAATGTGCTCCCCATTTTGTTCAAAATCCGAAAAAGAGCTCGGTAAAGTTTGACAGCCCATCCACAGACCCGTACCACGGGATAAGAAGGAATTCAAATGTATACTTCGCAATACCTCGAAGCTTGATTTACAACACGTACGGCACGATGATACATGACCCCCCAAACACGGATTCATACACACATGCTTCTGCTATCTCACTAGGTCATACCCTCTTCACACCTACTCCTCTCTCCTCCCTTACCCAACCATGGAAATGAATTAACCCCTAACATATATTTTTCTCCTTTTGAAATGTTTTCAGGAAGTGGCAGTTATTATTGACTGCCAAAGGGTGGACTGTCAAAGTCAGAAAAATATCTCTATGCACACTACCATATTTGCACCTCACACAGGTCCGTGCTGCGCATGCGTACGCTCTCCCGTACGTGCGCATACTCACAGTCGCGGGCACCCGCAGGCGCATGGTATGCGTATTTACGGTAGAGTTTATGCGATTGTAGCGTGCGACTCAATCATTACATATTTTCACTAATAATGTATTTTGTAGATCATGGTCCCTTTGATAGATTCTGAAAGTTTGGTTAATATAGAATGTTTATGAACAGAGGAATCCCTCTTTGTTTGATACGAAGGGTCAGACAGGAGTAATACAGTGGTGTTTAGTATCCATCGGAAGAATATTTAATTAGAAATATTCCGGTGTTGGTTTGAAGCGGATCAATCGCTCGTGCGAATAGTTATGGACATAAGAAGTTTATGAACATTTACTTTATTTGCACTTTATTACCCATGCGGCGGGAAACCCAGTTTCCCTCCCACCTGAGCAGTTGGAAATAGTCACAGCCCACCTGTATGAATCAACCTATGACCTTTTGTTATAATGCGAAGCCGAATTCCTGTGTCCAATGAACAATGAGATTGTAGGGACCATTGAATTGTATTGTGTGTGGGGCATAAATAGCGGGCCGACCATATCCAACTTCACTCTCTCTTCAACGGTTCTCATTGCTGATAATCGGGAGCTGGATATCGAGGCGCATGCGATCGTTTCCCCTTGTGCGTAAGTTCTCTCCGTAATCATATTGTCTTACTGTGAGCCATTTCTCTCTCTCCCTCTCTTCTCTTTCTCTCGTATTTTCCCTTGATTAGACTTAATTGTATTGTATTGTATTTCCTGTGTAGTTTATCTGGTTAGTTGGTTTATGTTATATTGTAGTGTATCATTTGTACTGTGATTCCTTTTTGCAAGTATAATAGTTATAATACATATAATAGGTTTCGGACCCTAAGCCCAGGTATCGGTGTATTCTTTATAAGGGTTAAGTATTCTCTGAGCGTCGGTGACGCTCAAGCAGCTTTGTAGTTAATCAGGTTACACCAGGTTGCACTTACACTCTGTCTCTACACTAAGGTATACTGTGTATCTCACTGTTGAAGGTATAGATATAAAGGTTTAACGTTGTAAGCGTCCGCACCGCTGGTGATCTCCTCGTGGTCCCGAGCGTACGCTACGCTATAGCGAATCATTACGTTAGTCGGCAGCCAATAGCGTGCCTGCCTGTGATTACTGGGCCGTAAGCGAACGTGACGCTTGAGCGTCTCGACTACGGCTGAGCGATCGCTACGCAACTTGCGTACCCTTACGGTACTTCTTACGTAGATAGCGTATAGTGTTCTTAGACCTCTTAAAGTGTTTTATATACGATAAATATTCAGCTTTATCAGTGTCTTTATAATTTGATGTCTTTATTATTTGATGTGGTGTCTTTATTATTTGATGCTGTTGTCACTTTCGTATAATGTTTGAATTGTTTCTCTCCATGTTCTATTTGTGACAGTTACACAGATATATGGGTTTTATATATTCACCTGTTCTCGTTTACTATTACCGTTATATGGGGGATGAGGTCAAGATCCCGCTGGACGGAATCCCGGCGGTCGGAATACCGACACCGGAATCCCGACCGGCACAATCCTGACATATTTTCCCTCCGTGGGTGTCCATGACACCCATAGAGGGAGAATAAATTAGTGAGCCGAGCGTAGCGAGTCACTGTGCCTGCAGCATGGTGAGCGCAGCGAGCCCGCAAGGGGCTGTGTTCCGCTCGCCACCCCTGTCGGGATTGTGCTGGTCGGGATTCCGACGCCGGGATCGCGTCCAGCGGGATTTCGGACTGATCCCTATATGGGTAGTGGCGTCAAGCCACATAAAATCCCCCTTTTTCCTCTGATACTACTACAAGGTTGTTAAGTTTCTGCAGTAGTTATGCAGGCCCGATATACTGGGCTGTTTTTTTGTTTGTTTTTCCTTTCTTCTTTTCCCTTTATTCTTCTGACTTTCCTCTTTGATCCTGCCTTCTCCCCTCTTTTATTCTCCCTGTTCTCACATTCCACAGTGTGTGTTTTGTCATTACGACTTATTGTGTAATCTTTTTTCCAGAATGTATAGCAATAGTTGTTTATCACTTGTTTTCTTAAGACATCATGACCACAGTCTTATCGTTGAATGTTAAAGGACTGAATTCCCCTAACAAGCATAGATTAGCTCTTTCTTTTTTTGCTAAACAAAAAGCCTCAGTTGTAGCATTATAGGAGACCCACTTCTCTTCCTTACGTCCCCCCATGTTTAAAGAGCGCAGATATCCTCTTGGGTACTATGCTAACGGCCCCTTTAAACAAAACGGAGTAGCTATCTTATTTAGTAATGACTCGTCCTTTGTCCTTCATTCCCATATTTCTGACAAAAATGGCCGTTACTTAATCCTGACTGGTCTTCTTAATGACAAATTAGTCACTTCAGTATCCATATACGCTCCAAATTGTAATCAAGTCCCCTTTCCTACGTAAACTTTTCCTATTGATTTGTAAGTCTTTTAAGGGTTCCTTAATTCTTATGGGTGACTTTAATTTAGTTTCGACGCCTAAATTGGATAAATCCCTCTCTGTAAAGTCAGTCGCTCGCCGCCTCATTTTACTCAGGTCCTTCTGTCGCATTTCAAAATTTACTATCTGAATTTGATCTTTACGAAATATGAAGAACACAAAATCCAACCGGATGGGACTATACATTTTAGTCCCCTGTACATTATACATATTCCAGGATTAACCTGATTCTCCGTGATAAATGCTCTTTGCAACACTCTAAATCATTTGACATCCTTCCTATTACATGGTCGGATCATGCCCCATTACGGTGGTGCTGGGAACTTACTCCTCATCACTTCCCACCAAGACCTTGGCATCTATCCCCTCATTTTTTATATGATGTCATGAAAAAAAAATATTTCAGATATATAGTGTCTTATATGGCCACAAATGTCCCTCAAGACACATCTATACTAAACCATTGGTGCGCGTTTAAAGCCGTCGTTCAAGGCTCTACTATACTGGCAGGCGCTACCTGTAAAAAACAGAATATCCAACCTTAGCGTGACCTAGAGATTAAGCTGAAGGACCTAGAAGATTGGAATAAAGCCTCGCCTAATAAACTCTTACATAAAGAACTCTCTGACATTTGTAGCCAGTTACAGAAGCTGCTCATGGCACAAACCCAATCAGCTTTAAATAGACTACGTCAGAAATGTTATCTATTGCGGAATAGGTCAGGTAAGATGCAGGCCCAAAAATTGAGAATGCAACAAGCGAGTAACAGAATCAGGCATATTTTCTCCCCTACCAATGCTAAGATTTTGAACCCTAAAGACATATCAAATCAATTTGCTAAGTATTATTCCCGGCTTTACAATCTCTTTCAAGACACTTCAACTTTTCAAACCTTTTCTGCCTCTATATCTTCCTTTCTAGATAAGTTCCATTTACCATCTCTTACTGATGATCAATTGGCCGCATTAAATGCTCCCTGGACTAGTTTAGAAGTCAATGAAGCTATAAAATCTCTGCCCAAAGGTAAAGCCCCAGGCCCTGATGGCTTTGTCAATGATTTCTACACCTCATTTTGGGAGATTTTGACTCCTCTGTTGACTGAACTTTTTAATATGATCTCCACATTAGGTACTCTTCCCACAGAAATGCTGGAGTCACAAATACTAACTCTTCTCAAACCAGGTGAGGACCCCGCCTAGTGCCAAAATTACTGACCCATAGCCTTATTAAATGGCAATATTAAACTTTATGCAAAGCTTATAGCCACCCGTGTTAATTCCTTTTGCCCTTGCTGATTCACATGGACCAAGCTGGGTTTGTTCCTGGCAGGCAGACATCCGATAACACTAGAGTGTTCAATGTAATAGATTTCTTAGCCCAGGAACAAGGCCTTCTTCTGCGGTCTCCTGACGCAGAAAAAACTTTTGACTGTCTAAACTGGTCATATATGAGAGAAGTCTTTCTTAAGTTTGGATTTGGTGGTCAAATTTTAGCATCTATATTAGTGATGAGCAGGTTCGGTTCCTCGGAATCCGAACCCCCCCGAACTTCACCCATTTTACACGGTTCCGAGGCGGACTCGAATCTTCCCGCCTTGCTCGGTTAACCCGAGCGCGCCCGAACGTCATCATCCCGCTGTCGGATTCTCCCGAGATTCGTATTCTATATAAGGAGCCGCGCGTCGCCGCCATTTTCACTCGTGCATTGGAGATGATAGGGAGAGGACGTGTGCAGCGTTCTCTCAGTTGTGTTCAGTGTGCTGCAAATATCTGTGCTCAGTGTGCTGCAAATATCTGTGCTCAGTGTGCTTGCAAATATCTGTGCTCAGTGTGCTGAAAATATCTACGTTCTCTGCCTGAAAAATGCTCCATATCTGTGCTGCATTGTAGTATATAGTAGGAGGACAGTGCAGAATTTTGCTGACCAGTGACAACCAGTATTATATCAGTACGGTACAGTAGTCCACTGCTCTACCTACCTCTGTGTCGTCAAGTATACTATCCATTCATACCTGTGGTGCATTTAAGTTTTGCGCAGTATATAGTAGGAGGACAGTGCATAATTTTGCTGACCACCAGTATATAATATATATAGCAGTACGGTACAGTAGTCCACTGCTCTACCTACCTCTGTGTCATCAAGTATACTATCCATCCATACCTGTGGTGCATTTTAGTTGTTGTGCGCAGTATATATAGTAGGAGGACAGTGCATAATTTTGCTGACCACCAGTATATAATATATAGCAGTACGGTACAGTAGTCCACTGCTCTACCTACCTCTGTGTCGTCAAGTATACTATCCATCCATACCTGTGGTGCATTTTGGTTGTTGTGCACAGTATATATAGTAGGAGGACAGTGCATAATTTTGCTGACCACCAGTATATAATATATAGCAGTACGGTACAGTAGTCCACTGCTCTAACTACCTCTGTGTCGTCTAGCATACTATCCATCCATACCTGTGGTGCATTTTGGTTGTTGTGCGCAGTATATATAGTAGGAGGACAGTGCATAATTTTGCTGACCACCAGTATATAATATATAGCAGTACGGTACAGTAGTCCACTGCTCTACCTACCTCTGTGCCGTCAAGTATACTATCCATCCATACCTGTGGTGCATTTAAGTTTTGCACAGTATATATAGCAGGAGGACAGTGCATAATTTTGCTGACCACCAGTATATAATATATAGCAGTACGGTACAGTAGTCCACTGCTCTACCTACCTCTGTGTCGTCAAGTATACTATCCATTCATACCTGTGGTGCATTTTAGTTGTTGTGCGCAGTATATATATAGTAGGAGGACAGTGCATAATTTTGCTGACCACCAGTATATAATATATAGCAGTACGGTACAGTAGTCCACTGCTCTACCTACATCTGTGTCGTCAAGTATACTATCCATCCATACCTGTGGTGCATTTAAGTTTTGCGCAGTATATATAGTAGGAGGACAGTGCATAATTTTGCTGACCACCAGTATATAATATATAGCAGTACGGTACAGTAGGCCATTGCTATTGAAATATTACTGGCATATAATTCCACACATTAAAAAATGGAGAACAAAAATGTGTAGGGTAAAATAGGGAAAGATCAAGATCCACTTCCACCTCGTGCTGAAGCTGCTGCCACTAGTCATGGCCGAGACGTTGAAATGCCATCAACGTCGTCTGCCAAGGCCGATGCCCAATGTCATAGTAGAGAGCATGTAAAATCCAAAAAACAAAAGTTCAGTAAAATGACCCAAAAATAAAAATTGAAAGCGTCTGATGAGAAGCGTAAACTTGCCAATATGCCATTTACGACACGGAGTGGCAAGGAACGGCTGAGGCCCTGGCCTATGTTCATGGCTAGTGGTTCAGATTCACATGAGGATGGAAGCACTCATCCTCTCGTTAGAAAACTGCAGTGCCACTCCTAGATGGACCAGGTGTTTGTGTCGGCCACTTGGGTCGCTTAGCTTAGCCACACAGCTACCTCATTGCACCTCTTTTTTTCTTTGCATCATGTGCTGTTTGGGGACTATTTTTTAAATCTGCCATCCTGTCTGACACTGCAGTGCCACTCCTAGATGGGCCAGGTGTTTGTGTCGGCCACTTGGGTCACTTAGCTTAGCCATCCAGCGACCTTGGTGCACCTCTTTTTTTCTTTGCATCATGTGCTGTTTGGGGACTATTTTTTGAAGTGCCATCCTGTCTGACACTGCAGTGCCACTCCTAGATGGGCCAGTGGTTTGTGTCGGCCACTTGGGTCGCTTAGCTTAGTCACACACAGTGGCGTAACTAGAAATTTTTCTCCCCCAAGCCAAAAAATTCTTCGACGCAAAAAGGGGTGTGGCTTCGTGTAAAGGGGCGTGGCATTGCAGGAAAAGACTACCTTATACCCCAGTTTTGCAACCTGCACGCCCAGACGTTAGCCACCGCAGGAAAGAAAAATAATCCGGGTTCATGCCCCTTACATTATTTGTCATTTTTCCTCCTTATAGTAATGCCCAGTATACATTATTCCACATACTGCAATGGCCTTAGCCATTATGCCACACACAATAATGCACATGACACAATATGCACACACTGTAATGCCCCCGACACATTATGCCACACACCGTAATGCCTGTGACACATTATGACAGGAATCGCAATGTCCGTGATACATTATGCTACACACTGCAATGCCCCTGATACATTATAGCACATGCAATGTCTGTGACACAGTATGACACACACCACAATGATCCTGAGACATTATACCACATACCACAATGCCCGTGATATAGTATACAACACACCGTAATGCCTGACACATTATGACACACACCGCAATGTCCGTGATACATTATGCCACACACCGTAATGCCCATTACACATTAAGTTCTACAGTAAGGCTTCTAATTACTTTTAAATTACCTGCTCGTTGCCAGGGGTTTCATGCTCTTGGTTCCATGCACGGTGCCAGGGGTTTTCATGCTCAGGGTGTCATGCTCGTTGCCAGGGGTTTCATGCACTGGGTGTCATGCTCGTTGCCAGCGGTTTCATGCTTTTGGTTCCATGCACGGTGCCAGGGGTTTCATGCACTGGGTGTCATGCTCGTTGCTAGGGGGTAGTGCTTGTTGCTAGCGCCGTGCTCCCAGTGCCACATATGCCCCCAGTGCCAGATATTCCCCCACAGTGCCAGGTACATGCCCCCAGTGCCAAATATACCCCCTCAGTGCCTGCTCCCCCCAGTGCCAAATATTCCCCCACAGTGCCACATATGCCCCCTCAGTGCCTGCTCCCCCCAGTGCCAGATATTCCCCCACAGTGCCAGGTATATGCCCCCAGTGCCAGATATTCCCCCACAGTGCCACATATGCCCCCTCAGTGCCTGCTCCCCCCAGTGCCAAATATTCCCCCACAGTGCCAGGTATATGCCCCCCATGCCAGATATTCCCCCACAGTGCCAGGTATATGCCCCCAGTGCCAGATATTCCCCCACAGTGCCAGGTATATGCCCCCAGTGCCAGATATTCCCCCCCAGTGCCAGGTATATGCCCCCAGTGCCAGATATTCCCCCACAGTGCCAGGTATATGCCCCCAGTGCCAGATATTCTCCCACAGTGCCTGCTCCCCCCCCCACTCGCTCCTTTGTGTTCGGGGACACGGAGCGCACAGCGCGCGCCTCTCCAGTGTCCCTCCTGACTCTCCGGCTGCTCTAATAAAGGAAGTGCCGGTTCGTGAGCCAATCAGAGCTCACGAACGGCACTTCCTTTATTAGACCGGCCGGAGAGCCAGGGAGGGACACAGGAGAGGCGCGCGCTGTGCGCTCCGTGTCCCTCCTTACAGCAGTGGAGGGAAGGAGACCGCAGATTGACATGCGGACGCTCGTCCGCATGTCAATCTGTGCAAAGTCAGTGGCGCCCCCGCAGCCCCTCGCCCCCAAGCCACCGCGAGGACTGCGGGGGCAGTAGTTACGCCACTGGTCACACAGCTACCTCATTGCACCTCTTTTTTTCTTTGCATCATGTGCTGTTTGGGGACTATTTTTTAAATCTGCCATCCTGTCTGACACTGCAGTGCCACTCCTAGATGGGCCAGGTGTTTGTGTCGGCCACTTGGGTCACTTAGCTTAGCCATCCAGCGACCTTGGTGCACCTCTTTTTTTCTTTGCATCATGTGCTGTTTGGGGACTATTTTTTGAAGTGCCATCCTGTCTGACACTGCAGTGCCACTCCTAGATGGGCCAGGTGTTTGTGTCGGCCACTTGGGTCGCTTAGCTTAGTCACACAGCGACCTTGGTGCACCTCTTTTTTTCTTTGCATCATGTGCTTTTTGGGGACTATTTTTTGAAGTGCCATCCTGCCTGACACTGCAGTGCCACTCCTAGATTGGCCAGGTGTTTGTGTCGGCCACTTGGGTCACTTAGCTTAGTCACACAGCTACCTCATTGCGCCTCTTTTTTTCTTTGCATCATGTGCTGTTTGGGGACTATTTTTTAAATCTGCCATCCTGTCTGACACTGCAGTGCCACTCCTAGATGGGCCAGGTGTTTGTGTCGGCCACTTGGGTCGCTTAGCTTAGCCATCCAGCGACCTTGGTGCACCTCTTTTTTTCTTTGCACCATGTGCTGTTTGAGGACTATTTTTTGAAGTGCCATCCTGTCTGACACTGCAGTGCCACTCCTAGATGGGCCAGGTGTTTGTGTCGGCCACTTGGGTCGCTTAGCTTAGTCATCCAGCGACCTCGGTGCAAATTTTAGGACTAAAAATAATATTGTGAGGTGTTCAGAATAGACTGGAAATTAGTGGAAATTATGGTTATTGAGGTTAATAATACTATGGGATCAAAATGACCCCCAAATTCTATGATTTAAGCTGTTTTTGAGGGTTTTTTGTAAAAAAAAAACACCCGAATCCAAAACACACCCGAATCCGTCAAAACATTTTCAGGGAGGTTTTGCCAAAACGCGTCCAAATCCAAAACACGGCCGCGGAACCGAATCCAAAACCAAAACACAAAACCCAAAAAATGTCCGGTGCACATCACTAATATTTTCATTGTATTCGGCCACCTTGGCCCGTGTGTTCAGCAATGGCTTTTTATCTGATGTCTTTCCAATATCTAATGGAACTAGGCAGGGTTGCCCCTTATCCCCCCTAATTCCCTCCTGTCATCCCGCAGCGCTGTCACAGTGGCCTTATGTTGTTTTCAGATTGGCATCTCTGGTCCGCCGCGGCCTCCACCGCCGCTCCTACATTTGCAATTCAGAGTCTTCAGGATAGCGTCTATTGTCTGCTGCGGCTTCTGATGTCGCTTGGGAGTTCCAGTTTACTAGAGATGTGCACTTGAAATTTTTCGGGTTTTGTGTTTTGGTTTTGGGTTCGGTTCCGCGGCCGTGTTTTGGGTTCGACCGCGTTTTGGCAAAACCTCACCGAATTTTTTTTGTCGGATTCGGGTGTGTTTTGGATTCGGGTGTTTTTTTCAAAAAACCCTAAAAAACAGCTTAAATCATAGAATTTGGGGGTCATTTTGATCCCAAAGTATTATTAACCTCAAAAACCATAATTTCCACTCATTTTCAGTCTGTTCTGAATACCTCACACCTCACAATATTATTTTTAGTCCTAAAATTTGCACCGAGGTCGCTGGATGACTAAGCTAAGCGACCCTAGTGGCCGACACAAACACCTGGCCCATCTAGGAGTGGCACTGCAGTGTCACGCAGGATGGCCCTTCCAAAAAACCCTCCCCAAACAGCACATGACGCAAAGAAAAAAAGAGGCGCAATGAGGTAGCTGTGTGAGTAAGATAAGCGACCCTAGTGGCCGACACAAACACCTGGCCCATCTAGGAGTGGCACTGCAGTGTCACGCAGGATGGCCCTTCCAAAAAACCCTCCGCAAACAGCACATGACGCAAAGAAAAAAAGAGGCGCAATGAGGTAGCTGTGTGAGTAAGATAAGCGACCCTAGTGGCCGACACAAACACCGGGCCCATCTAGGAGTGGCACTGCAGTGTCACGCAGGATGTCCCTTCCAAAAAACCCTCCCCAAACAGCACATGACGCAAAGAAAAAAAGAGGCGCAATGAGGTAGCTGTGTGAGTAAGATAAGCGACCCTAGTGGCCGACACAAACACCGGGCCCATCTAGGAGTGGCACTGCAGTGTCACGCAGGATGTCCCTTCCAAAAAACCCTCCCCAAACAGCACATGACGCAAAGAAAAAAAGAGGCGCAATGAGGTAGCTGTGTGAGTAAGATAAGCGACCCTAGTGGCCGACACAAACACCGGGCCCATCTAGGAGTGGCACTGCAGTGTCACGCAGGATGTCCCTTCCAAAAAACCCTCCCCAAACAGCACATGACGCAAAGAAAAAAAGAGGCGCAATGAGGTAGCTGTGTGAGTAAGATAAGCGACCCTAGTGGCCGACACAAACACCGGGCCCATCTAGGAGTGGCACTGCAGTGTCACGCAGGATGTCCCTTCCAAAAAACCCTCCCCAAACAGCACATGACGCAAAGAAAAAAAGAGGCGCAATGAGGTAGCTGTGTGAGTAAGATAAGCGACCCTAGTGGCCGACACAAACACCGGGCCCATCTAGGAGTGGCACTGCAGTGTCACGCAGGATGGCCCTTCCAAAAAATACTCCCCAAACAGCACATGACGCAAAGAAAGATTAAAGAAAAAAGAGGTGCAAGATGGAATTGTCTTTGGGCCCTCCCACCCACCCTTATGTTGTATAAACAGGACATGCACACTTTAACCAACCCATCATTTCAGTGACAGGGTCTGCCACACGACTGTGACTGAAATGACGGGTTGGTTTGGACCCCCACCAAAAAAGAAGCAATTAATCTCTCCTTGCACAAACTGGCTCTACAAAGGCAAGATGTCCACCTCATCATCATCCTCCGATATATCACCGTGTACATCCCCCTCCTCACAGATTATCAATTCGTCCCCACTGGAATCCACCATCTCAGCTCCCTGTGTACTTTGTGGAGGCAGTTGCTGCTGGTCAATGTCTCCACGGAGGAATTGATTATAATTCATTTTAATGAACATCATCTTCTCCACATTTTCTGGATGTAACCTCGTACGCCGATTGCTGACAAGGTGAGCGGCGGCACTAAACACTCTTTCGGAGTACACACTTGTGGGAGGGCAACTTAGGTAGAATAAAGCCAGTTTGTGCAAGGGCCTCCAAATTGCCTCTTTTTCCTGCCAGTATAAGTACGGACTGTGTGACGTGCCTACTTGGATGCGGTCACTCATATAATCCTCCACCATTCTTTCAATGGTGAGAGAATCATATGCAGTGACAGTAGACGACATGTCCGTAATCGTTGTCAGGTCCTTCAGTCCGGACCAGATGTCAGCATCAGCAGTCGCTCCAGACTGCCCTGCATCACCGCCAGCGGGTGGGCTCGGAATTCTGAGCCTTTTCCTCGCACCCCCAGTTGCGGGAGAATGTGAAGGAGGAGATGTTGACAGGTCGCGTTCCGCTTGACTTGACAATTTTCTCACCAGCAGGTCTTTGAACCCCAGCAGACTTGTGTCTGCCGGAAAGAGAGATCCAAGGTAGGCTTTAAATCTAGGATCGAGCATGGTGGCCAAAATGTAGTGCTCTGATTTCAACAGATTGACCACCCGTGAATCCTTGTTAAGCGAATTAAGGGCTCCATCCACAAGTCCCACATGCCTAGCGGAATCGCTCTGTGTTAGCTCCTCCTTCAATGTCTCCAGCTTCTTCTGCAAAAGCCTGATGAGGGGAATGACCTGACTCAGGCTGGCAGTGTCTGAACTGACTTCACGTGTGGCAAGTTCAAAGGGCATCAGAACCTTGCACAATGTTGAAATCATTCTCCACTGCGCTTGAGACAGGTGCATTCCACCTCCTATATCGTGCTGAATTGTATAGGCTTGAATGGCCTTTTGCTGCTCCTCCAACCTCTGAAGCATATAGAGGGTTGAATTCCACCTCGTTACCACTTCTTGCTTCAGATGATGGCAGGGCAGGTTCAGTTGTTTTTGGTGGTGCTCCAGTCTTCTGTACGTGGTGCCTGTACGCCGAAAGTGTCCCGCAATTCTTCTGGCCACCGACAGCATCTCTTGCACACCCCTGTCGTTTTTTAAAAAATTCTGCACCACCAAATTCAAGGTATGTGCAAAACATGGGACGTGCTGGAATTTGCCCATATTTAATGCACACACAATATTTCTGGCGTTGTCCGATGCCACAAATCCACAGGAGAGTCCAATTGGGGTAAGCCATTCCGCGATGATCTTCCTCAGTTGCCGTAAGAGGTTTTCAGCTGTGTGCGTATTCTGGAAAGCGGTGATACAAAGCGTAGCCTGCCTAGGAAAGAGTTGGCGTTTGCGAGATGCTGCTACTGGTGCCGCCGCTGCTGTTCTTGCGGCGGGAGTCCATACATCTACCCAGTGGGCTGTCACAGTCATATAGTCCTGACCCTGCCCTGCTCCACTTGTCCACATGTCCGTGGTTAAGTGGACATTGGGTACAACTGCATTTTTTAGGACACTGGTGAGTCTTTTTCTGATGTCCGTGTACATTCTCGGTATCGCCTGCCTAGAGAAGTGGAACCTAGATGGTATTTGGTAACGGGGGCACACTACCTCAAGAAATTGTCTAGTTCCCTGTGAACTAACGGCGGATACCGGACGCACGTCTAACACCAACATAGTTGTCAAGGCCTCAGTTATCCGCTTTGCAGCAGGATGACTGCTGTGATATTTCATCTTCCTCGCAAAGGACTGTTGGACAGTCAATTGCTTACTGGAAGTAGTACAAGTGGGCTTACGACTTCCCCTCTGGGATGACGATCGACTCCCAGCAGCAACAACAGCAGCGCCAGCAGCAGTAGGCATTACACTCAAGGATGCATTGGAGGAATCCCAGGCAGGAGAGGACTCGTCAGAATTGCCAGTGACATGGCCTGCAGGACTATTGGCATTCCTGGGTAAGGAGGAAATTGACACTGAGGGAGTTGGTGGGGTGGTTTGCGTGAGCTTGGTTACAAGAGGAAGGGATTTACTGGTCAGTGGACTGCTTCCGCTGTCACCCAAAGTTTTTGAACTTGTCACTGACTTATTATGAATGCGCTGCAGGTGACGTATAAGGGAGGATGTTCCGAGGTGGTTAACATCCTTACCCCTACTTATTACAGCTTGACAAAGGCAACACACGGCTTGACACCTGTTGTCCGCATTTCTGTTGAAATACTTCCACACCGAAGAGCTGATTTTTTTGGTATTTTCACCAGGCATGTCAATGGCCATATTCCTCCCACGGACAACAGGTGTCTCCCCGGGTGCCTGACTTAAACAAACCACCTCACCATCAGAATCCTCCTGGTCAATTTCCTCCCCAGCGCCAGCAACACCCATATCCTCCTCATCCTGGTGTACTTCAACACTGACATCTTCAATCTGACTATCAGGAACTGGACTGCGGGTGCTCCTTCCAGCACTTGCAGGGGGCGTGCAAATGGTGGAAGGCGCATGATCTTCACGTCCAGTGTTGGGAAGGTCAGGCATCGCAACCGACACAATTGGACTCTCCTTGTGGATTTGGGATTTCGAAGAACGCACAGTTCTTTGCGGTGCTTTTGCCAGCTTGAGTCTTTTCATTTTTCTAGCGAGAGGCTGAGTGCTTCCATCCTCATGTGAAGCTGAACCACTAGCCATGAACATAGGCCAGGGCCTCAGCCGTTCCTTGCCACTCCGTGTGGTAAATGGCATATTGGCAAGTTTAGGCTTCTCCTCCGACAATTTTATTTTAGGTTTTGGAGTCCTTTTTTTACTGATATTTGGTGTTTTGGATTTTACATGCTCTGTACTATGACATTGGGCATCGGCCTTGGCAGACGACGTTGCTGGCATTTCATCGTCTCGGCCATGACTAGTGGCAGCAGCTTCAGCACGAGGTGGAAGTGGATCTTGATCTTTCCCTAATTTTGGAACCTCAACATTTTTGTTCTCCATATTTTAATAGGCACAACTAAAAGGCACCTCAGGTAAACAATGGAGATGGATGGATACTAGTATACTTATGGATGGACTGCCGAGTGCCGACACAGAGGTAGCTACAGCCGTGGACTACCGTACTGTGTCTGCTGCTAATATAGACTGGATGATAATGAGATGAAATCAATATATATGTATATATAATATCACTAGTACTGCAGCCGGACAGGTATATATTATATATTTATTATGTAATGACTGATGACGGACCTGCTGGACACTGTCAGCTCAGCAGCACCACAGACTGCTACAGTAAGCTACTATAGTAGTATGTATAAAGAAGAAAGAAAAAAAAAACAACCACGGGTAGGTGGTATACAATTATGGATGGACTGCCGAGTGCCGACACAGAGGTAGCTACAGCCGTGGACTAACGTACTGTGTCTGCTGATAATATAGACTGGATGATAATGAGATGAAATCAATATATATGTATATATAATATCACTAGTACTGCAGCCGGACAGGTATATATTATATATTTATTATGTAATGACTGATGACGGACCTGCTGGACACTGTCAGCTCAGCAGCACCGCAGACTGCTACAGTAAGCTACTATAGTAGTATGTATAAAGAAGAAAGAAAAAAACAACAACCACGGGTAGGTGGTATACAATTATGGATGGACTGCCGAGTGCCGACACAGAGGTAGCTACAGCCGTGGACTAACGTACTGTGTCTGCTGATAATATAGACTGGATGATAATGAGATGAAATCAATATATATGTATATATAATATCACTAGTACTGCAGCCGGACAGGTATATATTATATATTTATTATGTAATGACTGATGACGGACCTGCTGGACACTGTCAGCTCAGCAGCACCGCAGACTGCTACAGTAAGCTACTATAGTAGTATGTATAAAGAAGAAAGAAAAAAACAACAACCACGGGTAGGTGGTATACAATTATGGATGGACTGCCGAGTGCCGACACAGAGGTAGCTACAGCCGTGGACTAACGTACTGTGTCTGCTGATAATATAGACTGGATGATAATGAGATGAAATCAATATATATGTATATATAATATCACTAGTACTGCAGCCGGACAGGTATATATTATATATTTATTATGTAATGACTGATGACGGACCTGCTGGACACTGTCAGCTCAGCAGCACCGCAGACTGCTACAGTAAGCTACTATAGTAGTATGTATAAAGAAGAAAGAAAAAAAAAACAACCACGGGTAGGTGGTATACAATTATGGATGGACTGCCGAGTGCCGACACAGAGGTAGCTACAGCCGTGGACTAACGTACTGTGTCTGCTGATAATATAGACTGGATGATAATGAGATGAAATCAATATATATGTATATATAATATCACTAGTACTGCAGCCGGACAGGTATATATTATATATTTATTATGTAATGACTGATGACGGACCTGCTGGACACTGTCAGCTCAGCAGCACCGCAGACTGCTACAGTAAGCTACTATAGTAGTATGTATAAAGAAGAAAGAAAAAAAAAAAAAACACGGGTAGGTGCTAGGTGGTATACAATATTATATATATATTATATACAATTATATATATATATATATATATATATTAAACTCATAAACTGGTGGTGATTATTAAACTGGTGGTCAGGTCACTGGTCACACTATCAGCAACTTGCAAGTAGTACTCCTGAGTCCTAAGCAGACAATCACAGTATATATTATACTGGTGGTCAGTGTGGTCACAAACAATGGCAGTGTGGCTGGCACTCTGGCAGCAAAAGTGTGCACTGTACGTTATATGTACTCCTGAGTCCTGAGTCCTGCTCTCAGACTCTAACTGCTCCCCACTGTCAGTGTCTCCCCCACAAGTCAGATAATACAGTCACACTATCTCTCTCTATCACTTCAGCAAGTACTAGTAGTAGTAGTACTCCTCCTAATGCTCCCCAAAATTACTACTGTGTCTCTCTCTGTCTCACTCTCTTCTCGAATCTCTATAAACGGAGAGGACGCCAGCCACGTCCTCTCCCTATGAATCTCAATGCACGTGTGAAAAATGGCGGCGACGCGCGGCTCCTTATATAGAATCCGAGTCTCGCGATAGAATCCGAGCCTCGCGAGAATCTGACAGCGTGATGATGACGTTCGGGCGCGCTCGGGTTAACCGAGCAAGGCGGGAAGATCCGAGTCGCTCGGACCCGTGTAAAAAAAACTGAAGTTCGGGCGGGTTCGGATTCCGAGGAACCGAACCCGCTCATCTCTAGTTTACAAGTTTGTTTGTGTGGCGGCTTTTGCTCTCTGCGGCATCCGCCGCCATTACTACTAAACTTTCCACATGGTTTTCTCAAACTAACTTTTCCCTCCAAGCACTGCATGGGCGCAGCCATGTTGGTTTCAGTCACATGATGCACTTTACTCCAATCCACTGCTCTACTGAAATCTGCATGATTGCTCAGCCAATGCCTGCCTCCCTTGCAGGTATAAATATCCTGTGTCTGGGCCTAGAATCTCTCAGTGCTTTGGTTGTCAAACCTTGTGTTACCAGGTCTCTTCTTGCTGTGGACATTGCTGTTACAGGTTTCCAGCTCCTGCTTTCAACCTCTACTAGAGACCCGCACCAGCCTTCCACCTTGCGGTGCCGCCTGACTCCCCAGGGCTTTGCCTTTGTCACTCCTGGCTATTGTTACACCAGCTTCCAGCACCAAGCTTACAGTGTTGTTTTGTTTCCTCACATTACCAGTGCTCTGCCGCTGTGTATCTACTGTTTTATTGCACTCTAGCATCATACCAGCACAGTACTTATTACTTTGTCATCTGACCGGTTCCGTCCGATACGCCCAGCAGTTTACCACATTACCCAGTATTGCCAGCTTTTAAGGAACACCTGCTGGCTAGTTCCTTATCTCTACTCCTGTATCCTGCAGACGGGTTCTCTGGTTAAGGACATACCAACTCCTGGTCTATAAGAACTGTACCTGATATTACCAGTACCTGTGACGTCCACCATTCTGCAAAGCTCTAAGGAACTGTGGCTATTTCTGCATTCATTACATTCGTGCAAACTACTACTGTGTGTTTAAAGAACTGTGCTCAATAAAATCCATAGACTTTTATCTCATTTGTCGTGGTCACATCTTCGGGCATTTTTACTGCAGCTCATCTGCATGTCTAGGGTCTGATTCAACCCTCTAAGTTCAAGTTTACCTCAGCCCCTACAACTGAGGCTTCCTCTCGTCAGCTCCAGTCCTCAGTTGTGACAATTTCATTGCTCACTCTTTCACACATTACTTTGAGGTCGCTGTCTAAACTTATACCTAACTTGAGCCTTGTGAAGTGGGTCTCCTTTGGTGTGAAAACGCTTGGCATTATTGTTACCGTTCTCCATATTACAACATAAATTTTGAATCCCTGACACTGAAATACTATGTTATTTCCAAATTCACCATTGGTGGAAAAATTTACCTAAGCCACTTAGTTCTACTAATTCTCTGACACCTTCAATTTTAGCACGAATCTCTCAATCCAAATCCAAGGGTGACATCTCTTTTTGGTATAAAATTCTTATAGATTTGGTTCCTATTCCTGAACATAAAGTTCAAAAAAAGTGGGAAGAGGATCTGGGAATAGCATTGTCTGAGGCTCAATGGAGTAAAATCTTTGCTTCTTCCTTTAAAATCTCCAGATGTTTGAATCACACTGAGATGCACATAAAACTGCTTCTTAGGTTTTATCTAATGCCAGTTTTATCACAAACCCAGCCAAATCTCATCCTAACCCTCTGTTCTACGCTATGTACCCCAACTGTGTCACCCCTGTCTGTCTACCCCTCCCCTTTAGAATGTAAGCTCTCACGAGCAGGGCCCTCTTCCCTCATGTGCTTATCCTTTCTTACTTTAATAATCTTCAACTGCACCAATTCCATCAGTCTTCTGCCACCTGATACTTATTCCAGTGTCATCTGCTGATAACTATGTTTATTTACCCTGTACTTGTCCTATACTGTCATCAACTGTAAGTTGCTGTTTTCCTGTTTGATTATTTGTTTATGTACTCTGTAATTGGGCGCTGCGGAACCCTTGTGGCGCCATATAAATAAAGGATAATAATAATAATAATAATAGGCTACATACTATTTGGCCCACTTGTTCTAAATACTGCCAGCACCAATGCTGTGAGATACTGTAGGCCACATTTTTAATGTATTCTGCTCGGTGCGGTTCTTGGTCGTTTCTGGTTAGATGTTTTTAACTTAATAATGTGTTGCATCTAACGCTCTCTCCCTCCCTCTTCATAGCATTGTTAAATCTATTTCCTGACAATATTTTATCGCATTTGTCCTTGGACAAATTCTTAAAGCAGCAAGAGTCGCATTAGCGCAATTATGGAAGCAAACAACTCCTCCTCCTTTACTAAAGGTTATACAGAAAATCCAGTTCCATTTCACTATGGAGATGGTATATCTACCCTGCTCGTCTCCATTGGTGCTTTGGTTACCTTGGCACGATTTCCTTAAGGAAGGAGATGGGGCTCAGTACTTCCCCAAAGCTTCCCAATCTGATCCTATGCCATTCATCCTTAACGAGAGAGCGTCTGACTCTTCCTAAATTGTTTTAACTATCCATTTGTTTGTATTTATTGTTTGCATTCTGATATCACTGTATGTACAGCTAATTGTGAATGTATGATAATTTTGTACGCACTGATGGAATATTATATACTTGTTCTAATGCTTGTAGCCCCCCCCCCCCCCCTTTTTCCCATCTTCTTTACCCTTCTTTTTTCTGTACCCTTTTGACAAACGTATTTCCTTTGTTTTCCAATAAAAACAATTGATGATTAAAAAAACTTGATCTAGTGTATTCTCCATGTCCCCTGGTGAACTCACAAGCCTGTGAGGTCAAAGCTACGTGACGAAGTGTCAGTGAGTGTGCATTTAATAATTCTGTATACAGGTAGCCCCAAAGGACTATCTGGCATAAAAAAAATATTGATTCTTTCCTTTGCTGGTGGCAGTCACCATGTTTGATTAACCACACATGCTGAGGTAACCATAAATCACTGGTGGCGATTTTCAGATTGAGATAAACTGGGGACATACGCTAGGATCTCATTCAGAGTCTGTTTTTTTAAAGGGAGAGTCTTTCTGAGATGTGCAACTTTATTTCCAGGTAAGTTTAATTTAGGATTCCCTAGGACAGAGGTTCCCAAACTGTGTGGCTCCCTGGGGTGCCTCGGGACACTTGCAGGGGTGCCCTGGGTTGGTGGTCCTGGACCAATTCAAATTATTCATGGTCAATATAATAGGCAAAACCAGTGTTGGTAGCTGCCAGTCATAAAATATGTGGCCAAACAGAAGCAAATCTTGTCCCTCACCACACAACTGACCCTAAGGATGACATATAAACGTGATCTACTTAATGTATTTTTTCTAAATTTCTCAATAAGAAATTTTTGGCCTAGGGGTGCCGTGAAAATAATTCTGATATTCTGGGGCGCCGTGATTCAAAAAAGTTTGGAAACCACTGCTCTAGGACAAGAGGGTCAGAGCGGGGGTTGGATGTGGCATGCAGACAAGGACAAAGTATGAAAAGGCTGTTTCAACACAAAATGCACAAAGATGCTAAGAAAAGACAAACGTTCTTCTTTGGAGAGACATAACTTTCCAGTACGCAAACCCTCGTGTAAGTTGCAAGTTGATAATGATAACAGCAGCAGACCATGTATGATTGGCCGAATGCATCTGAGACTTATGGTTGGCATAAACTATACAATTATCTGGCAAATTATCTGATAGATCTGGCTGGTTGGAATAAAAATCTGGTAATGGATGGGAGCAAACAACGATCGACCATTTGCTCCCAAACACTGAAAAATGGACAAAAACTATTGTTCATGCAACCGCTGCCCGCAGCACACAGCCGCCCGGACAGAGAGGAGAGGAGCGCAGCGGTACAGGGGAGAAGGAGGAGTAGGGAGGTGGAGGAGGGAGCCGCAGCAGCGCTTTGCTGCTGACCCTCTGCTTCACTATAGGCTGTCTTCCGAGAACAGACTATAGTGAAGCAGAGGGGCAGCAGCAGCAGCGCCTCAACCAATAACACAGCGCTGCTGCGGCTCCCTCCTCCACCTCCCTCCTCCTCCTTCTCTCCTGCCCGGGAATCGTGACCAGAAGCTGCACAGAGGAGCCTGAGCCAGCGGAGAGGGTAAGTATAATTCATTCTTTCTTTCTTTCTTTCTTTCTTTCTTTCTTTCTTTGTACAAAAAGGGGGACTGTCTGCCGCAATGTGTAAAAAGGGGGAATCTGCCTGCCGCAATGTGTAAAAAGGGGGAATCTACTTGCCGCAATGTGTAAAAAGGGGGAATCTGCCTGCCGCAATGTGTAAAAAGGGGGAATCTGCTTGCCGCAATGTGTAAAAAGGGGGAATCTGCCTGACGCAATGTGTAAAAAGGGGGAATCTGCCTGACGCAATGTGTAAAAAGGGGGAATCTGCCTGACGCAATGTGTAAAAAGGGGGAATCTGCCTGCCGCAATGTGTAAAAAGGGGGAATCTGTCTGCCGCAATGTGTAAAAAGGGAGAATCTGCTTGCCACAATGTGTAAAAAGGGGGAATCTGCCTGACGCAATGTGTAAAAAGGGGGAATCTGCCTGACGCAATGTGTAAAAAGGGGGAATCTGCCTGCCGCAATGTGTAAAAAGGGGGAATCTGTCTGCCATAATGTGTAAAAAGGGGGAATCTGTCTGCCGTAATGTATAAAAAGGGGGAATCTGCCTGCCGTAATGTGTAAAAAGGGGGAATCTTTGCCGCAATGTGTAAAAAGGGGGAATCTGCCTGACGTGATGTGTAAAAAGGGGGAATCTGCCTGACGTGATGTGTAAAAAGGGGGTATCTGTCTGCCGTGATGTGTAAAAAGGGGACGCTGTCTGTCGCAATGTGTAAAAAGGGGGAATCTGCCTGACGTGATGTGTAAAAAGGGGGAATCTGCCTGACGTGATGTGTAAAAAGGGGGAATGTGTCTGCCGTGATGTGTAAAAAGGGAACGCTGTCTGCCGTAATGTTTAATAGGGGACGCTGTCTGCCGTTATGTGTAAAAAGGGCACGCTGTCTGCCGTTATGTGTAAAAAGTGTACGCTGTCTGTCGCTTTGTTTAACAAGGGCACGCTGTCTGCCGTTATGTGTAAAAAGTGTACGCTATCTGCCACTATGTGTAACAACGGCACGCTGTCTGCCGTTATGTGTAAAAAGGGCACGCTGTCTGCCGTTATGTGCAAAAAGGGGGATGCTGTCTGCCGTAATGTGTAAAAAGGGGATGCTGTCTGCTGTAATGTGTAAAAAGAGGAATCTGTCCGCCGTAAGGTGTAAAAGGTGTAGTGGTGCTACAATGCGGCGTAATTTGAATAATGGAGACTACTGTGTACCGTTTTATGAATTGGTATTATTTTGTGGCCACACCCCTTCCCCACGAAGCCACGCCACTATGTATTTTTGCGCGCGCCTACGGCGCGCACTACCCCTGTTTTGCATGCAGGGGTGGTGCTCCGATGCCGTTTCTTCCACACTGTCCTAAAATGTCTAGTTACGGCACTGTTGCTAGGTATCCATTTCTCTGGCCCTGAGCAGGTCCCCCTCACCAGATCCTCTCCAGGGGTGAGGGGGTGGACTAGGATGGGATGGGGGGGTCCCAAAACATTTTGTCGCACCTGGGCCCACCGCTCGCTAGTTCCGCCACTGCATCTCCCCCCTTAGTCACAGAACCAGGGGTCAACATCAACTTAAAGCCATATAGAGTTCCTGAAGCCCATCGAGAGACTGTCTCTAAAGAAGTTAAAGATATTTTAGAACTTGGTGTGATAGAAGAGTCTAACCGTGAATGGTCAAGCCCCACAGTTCTTATTCCAAAACCAGATGGCAGGCTACACTTCTGTAATGATTTCCGTAAGCTAAATGCAGTTTCCAAGTTTGATGCGTACCCCATGCCCCATGTGAATGAGTTAATAGAACAGCCAGATCTCTCACCACACTGGACCTGAAAAAATGTTACTGGCAAATACTGTACTATTATCCAATAGTGCTAAAGGAATAAACAGCCTTCTCTGTTCCAGAAGGGCTGTATCAGTGGAAGATGTTGCCTTTTGGATTGCATGGGGCCACAGCAACCTTCCAGCATGCAATGGATAGAATTTTGAAGCCTCAGAGGCAGCTGATGTGGTAATCCACTGTCCAGACTGGGTGTCTCACTTGGTTAGAGTGCAAGCAGTGTTTGTCTCAATCAGAAAGGCAGGGCTAACAACTAACTAAAAAAAAACGCTGCTTAGCGATGGGAGAGGTTAAATACTTGGGGTTCACCATAGGGAAAGGTCTGATAAAGCTCCAACTGAATTAAATTGAAGCTATCCACAACTGGCCCCATCCAGTAAATAAAAAAACAGGTGAGAGCCTTTTTGAGGATTACTGACAGTTTATTCCTTTTGTTTGCCACCACAGCAGTTCCATTATCAGACCATATTAAAGGAAAGCAGTCAAATACGGGGAAAGAAAATCTGAAGCCAAAAAACCTTTTCAGGAATTAATAGTGGCATTATATACAAAACCGGTGTGGATAACATCAGACTTTTCTAAAGAATTTGTGGTTCAGATGGATGCCTCAAAGGTAGGGGTAGGTGCCATGTTGTCCCAACACAGAGATGCAGAGGAGCACCCAAATATTAATTTGAGTAGTGATAATGCTAATTTATCTTCAGGAATGAAAGCTATACCTTAAACACACCTTAAATACACTTTACCATGGAGCCGCTGCGGCCGCTATTCTTAATACACACTCTACGTACTTTGTACACTATTAGCGTACAAAGTCCCGTGCTGTGTACGGACTTTGCATACAAACGCCGTGCTGATGGTACAAAGTACTCACAGCGCGTACACACCCAGAGATACACTGTAAACCCTTAACAGCTATGCAATGCAATGATAATACACTTTAAACCTTAGCAGGGCAATGAAGAGACGACACCAGATTGTAATTCCGACACCACAGCGTATTATTGCTGAAAGGGGGTTACAATACAAACAATACAATACAATATAACAGAGTAAATGGCTACAGTCAATGTTACATACGTGAGTGGATTCGCCGCGCTACCCAGTCTGGTCCTCCGTCATCTGATAGATAACGTTGTGAGTCTTGTGTCTGACCAGGCCTGCAGCAGGCTCTCTTTATACAATTCATCCAAAATTTAACACAATGGAGACTGTAATCTCTTTGTCCATTGGACACAGGGATGGTCATTTACAGTACAGGAGAGGTCATAGGTCGGTTTGAATAGGTGGGCGATGTCTGTTCCAACTGCTCTTGTGGGTGGTCTCCTCTGGATTCCCGCCGCATACATAATGTACAGTAAATACAGTTTATATCTATATTTTGCTCCTGCACATAACTATCCGCAGGAACATGCGATCTTCCTCAAACCAACACCGGAATGTTACCCTTAAAATACCCTACAGCTGGATACCAAACACCACCTTATAACCTTGTTCTGTCCCCTCCTATTCTGTTTGTTCTGTTACCATTTAAACTGCTGTTACTTTCTGATGTGGTGCAGGGAGACTATGTGTACATTGTGCACTATTTGGATTAAATATGTAATGTGTTTTGATAGCCTTCAATGCATTCACAAACTCTACCGTAAATACTCATACCACAAGCTAATGCGCAGGACCGCGGGAGCGACCATACGCAAATTGTGGATATGCGCACGCACAGCAGAACAAGTACACGCGCGGAGGCCATCTGTGTGTAGTTTGTACGTGATGTGTGTACTGCAATATTTTTCGACTTTGAGAGTAGAAAACTCAATAAACATGAAAAGAGGTATGATATTGTGAAAAAAGAAGCATTGGCCATTAAGTGCGCTTTGAGATATTAGCTCTTGGGCAGATGGTTTAACCTGGTGATGGATCATGCGCCATTAAAATGGATGTGTGTAAATAAAGACCAGAATGACCAAGCAACAAGGTGGTTTTTAGCATTGCAAGACTTTTGAACAGGTTCAGTAAGATATCCCGGCGGTCAGGAGACCGACGCCGGGATCGTGACAGCTGGAATACTGGTGGCGAGCGTAGTGTGTCCCTTTGCGGGCTCAATGTGCTCACCACACTTCGGTCACCACAAGGTTCTGTTCCCCCTTGGGTGGTGGCGTGGACCACCACCTGAGTGGGGATTCCGGGCTGCGGTCAGGATTCCGACCACTGGTATGTCACTAGGTGTCAGGATTCCAGCATCGGTATCCTACCGCTAGGATCCCAAAACCCAGGAACATGACTGTATACCCTGTTGAACATAGGCTGGTACACAACTAGCCAATGCAGATGCATTGTCTCGCACCTTCTCTTTAGGCGCTACAAATAATTTGCCCCTAGGTTGAAACAGGGGGGCATAAGGGAAATAATATTGCTTGAAGGGAGGTATTTTTCCCCCTGATTTCTAACCTGTGTATTGTAAAACCCCAGGAATGAGTTGTGTTTGTTCTGCTTGTAAAAACAGACTAAAGGGTCCTGGGGTTTTGGATGGACAGTGAAGGCAGGTTCCATTCATTAGGCCCAGTTCGGGTCTTAGGGCCTGTGGCCTCAGAGCAATTAGTGATCTCACCTGCATGAGGGTGTTAAAAGGCAGCTACCCTGATCATTATGTCTTACACTGTCTGGGGAAAGTAGACTGCAGTATCTCTGTGAGAGAAAGCATGCTACATAGATACAAGTGAGTTGTACTTGGTGAAACTGGTTTTATAGTGTTAGTCTGGAGTGTCTTATGTTTAGTTAGTGCCGGATAGGCGAGATGTTTATTTTGTTTTGTTTTTCTACTTTTCTGCTTAATAAAACTGGTTGAGGCCAGTTGCACCAGAAACCTTGGACTTGCGTGTTCTCTCAGCTGTCGTGCACTAATGTCTATAGGAAAGACTTATAAAATCAGACACCATTTGACATGTAATTCTTCCTTTGTTGTTTATCAAATTATTTGCCGGTGTGGGTATTCCTACATCGGTAAAACGGAATGCACATTCAAAGAAAGAATGGCAGCTCATAGGTCATCTATTAGGAAGGCTATCAGTACAGGTTCGAGCGACCAACCGGTCGCCAGGCATTTTTTGGAAGCGCATCATAATCTTTCCACATTGCGGTACAGAATGATCGATCACATCCCGAGATCAATCAGGGGGGGAGATCGGGGTAAAAGGTTATTACAATGTGAGTCCCGGTGGATAATGCGTTTAAATACGCTAGCACCAAAAGGGTTAAATAAAATGTTAAATTTGAATTGCTTCTAAGAATACCTTTTGGAGTAAGTTTTGACTATTGTTCAGTTTGATTGAATCATTGTATTACTGAAACATTGTTGGGATACGTTGTAGAGAATCGTGGTAACTTTGCACGTACTTGTAATTTTAATGTTTATGTTGTTGCTAGGTGATGGGTGTCACTATTACATACGTCATCCAAAGGAGCCTGGAAGTCCGGGGTCTCCGGCGGAATTACGTCATTATTCCAGTGCCGTGGAAGTACGGCGGGAAGTTGCACGGGGTGTTTTATCAATAAAAGGTAAGATGGTTTTATTATGTTTTGTAGCCCTGACGAAAAAGTATAAACTTTGAAACATTGGCAAAACTGCTTTTGGAGTGGACAATTATTTAGCCCCTGTGTGCCGTCGCTGTGGAGTATATTATACATACATCTTGAAATCGGTCATCTTGAATCTAAGTCAGTTTTTTAAAATGGAAAGGGGGTAGTGTAACACGTCAAACAACATCAGAATTTGCTGAAAAGTTTATTGCTGCAAACAAATTTGAAATAGCAGTTGTGGTACAACAGTTCCAACAAAAAAGTGTTGTAATTACAGGCTGAACTGTTCTCCATAAAGGACAGTCATTTAATGACCGATTTCAAGATGGCGTCTATGTTCGGTACATACCCTAAAAGATAGCCCACCTCACCCATACCTTACTGGAGTATTCAGTTTTCCCATTTCCTACACAGTTTTTTTTTTAAAACAAAAGAGTGTACTGCGACTTTAGAATCACCCTGTATATATAAAGGGTGATTCAATATGCAGAGATAGATAGAGATAGAGAGATGCAGTTGCATGAACCCATCACCCATTCCCTTGTAAAAATCCTGCATTTGCCCTTATGGGGGATATTCAATTGTTTGAAAAGTCAGTTGGGTGTCTGTTTTTTCCTATCTAATAGACAGGAAAAAACAGACACCCAACTGACTTTTCAAACATTTGAATTTCCCCCTATGTGTCTGAAAGTGTGCTCCACATTCCAAGTTACTGACTTGTATCAATAGGATATCTTAATACATTATCTCCCTTTACACTTATTAAGCGGTTCAAAAAATTACAGACAGCAGCTAATCACATGGACTTTTAAAGGACCATTTCAATAAACATTCTTAGTAATTCATTAAATTAAGAAAACATAAAAAAGATACAGGCAGAAGGACTATGGGCGGTATTCAATTCTTTTCACCCCCCTTCCACACCCGTTCTGTTTCTGCTAACAGGTGTGATATAATCATTTCAGCTTGCTACCCCCAGAGTAGCGAGGGCATCCAACCCTTTACGCAGCTAAACCCGATTACTATGGGTGCGATATGCGCGATAACGAGGATCACTTTAGAAAGGAGATTGGGCGTGATATATCATTTGACTACCGCCCTAACTATTCACAAGAATTTACAATCTAAATGTACAGTAACAGATCACTTGTGTTGTAATAAGAAAAGAAGTAGCTTTACTATTAGATCAAAAAGGCATGATTAATTTTGTAGATCTTACTATATAAATTTGAAAGTATAAAAACAAAACATACAAGCTTTAAACAGATATTGTACATGGAATTCCCGTCATCAAGCTGTTCAGATTGAAATGGAATATTAATTAGAAAGAGATGACTAGCCAGTGCTGGAGAGACACAATTAATTTTTTATTACAAAGCATCAAGACGTTTTCTATTTATGGATCTACAGTTCTGGATGGAACAAGCAGGCTAAGTTATTGCTTTCTTGAAAGCTAAGTCAGAAAACACAGTGCTATTGACCCTCTATACTGGAGAGACAATACTGCTGGGTTTTAAAAATGTGTCCTTGGAAATGTGTCTCCCTGATAATACACCCATTTTATGGTTTAATCTTTTTATTACTGTGATAAATTCACAATTATTCATTTTATTCTTTTGTTGTATGTTATATAAGTTAAAATGTACTTAAGATTTGTATTTAAATATAACTGTTTATGAAAATGGAATGCTAAGTGATGTAAATGAGTAGGTGTGGTGTGTTTAGTGTCTACAAACCATGTTATAGAACTGCTGTGACCTGTGTCTGTATACAGTGTAGTGATGTGCACCAGAAATTTTTTCAGGTTTTGTGTTTTGGTTTTGGATTCGGTTCCGCGGCCGTGTTTTGGATTCGGACGCGTTTTGGCAAAACCTCCCTGAAATTTTTTTGTCGGATTCGGGTGTGTTTTGGATTCGGGTGTTTTTTTTACAAAAAACCCTCCAAAACAGCTTAAATCATAGAATTTGGGGGTCATTTTGATCCCATAGTATTATTAACCTCAATAACCATAATTTCCACTCATTTTCAGTCTATTCTGCACACCTCACACCTCACAATATTATTTTTAGTCCTAAAATTTGCACCGAGGTCGCTGGATGACTAAGCTAAGCGACCCAAGTGGCCGACACAAACACCTGGCCCATCTAGGAGTGGCACTGGAGTGTCAGAGAGGATGGCACTTCTAAAAAATAGTCCCCAAACAGCACATGATGCAAAGAAAAAAAGAGGTGCAATGAGGTAGCTGTGTGACTAAGCTAAGCGACCCAAGTGGCCGACACAAACACCTGGCCCATCTAGGAGTGGCACTGCAGTGTCAGACAGGATGGCAGATTTAAAAAATAGTCCCCAAACAGCACATGATGCAAAGAAAAAAAGAGGTGCACCAAGGTCGCTGGATGGCTAAGCTAAGCGACCCAAGTGGCCGACACAAACACCTGGCCCATCTAGGAGTGGCACTGGAGTGTCAGACAGGATGGCACTTCAAAACAATAGTCCCCAAACAGCACATGATGCAAAGAAAAAAAGAGGTGCAATGAGGTAGCTGTGTGACTAAGCTAAGCGACCCAAGTGGCCGATACAAACACCTGGCCCATCTAGGAGTGGCACTGCAGTGTCAGAGAGGATGGCAGATTTAAAAAATAGTCCCCAAACAGCACATGATGCAAAGAAAAAAAGAGGTGCACCAAGGTCGCTGGATGGCTAAGCTAAGCGACCCAAGTGGCCGACACAAACACCTGGCCCATCTAGGAGTGGCACTGCAGTGTCAGACAGGATGGCAGATTTAAAAAATAGTCCCCAAACAGCACATGATGCAAAGAAAAAAAAGAGGTGCACCAAGGTCGCTGGATGGCTAAGCTAAGCATCAAAAGTGGCCGACACAAACACCTGGCCCATCTAGGAGTGGCAGTGCAGTGTCAGGCAGGATGGCACTTCAAAAAAATAGTCCCCAAACAGCACATGATGCAAAGAAAAATGAAAGAAAAAAGAGGTGCAAGATGGAATTGTCCTTGGGCCCTCCCACCCACCCTTATGTTGTATAAACAGGACATGCACACTTTAACGAACCCATAATTTCATCGACAGGGTCTGCCACACGACTGTGACTGAAATGACGGATTGGTTTGGGCCCCCACCAAAAAAGAAGCAATCAATCTCTCCTTGCACAAACTGGCTCTACAGAGGCAAGATGTCCACCTCCTCCGCATCGTCCGATTCCTCACCCCTTTCACTGTGTACATCCCCCTCCTCACAGATTACTAATTCGTTCCCACTGGAATCCACCATCTCAGGTCCCTGTGTACTTTCTGGAGGCAATTGCTGCTGGTGAATGTCTCCACGGAGGAATTGATTATAATTCATTTTGATGAACATCATCTTCTCCACATTTTCTGGAAGTAACCTCGTACGCCGATTGCTGACAAGGTGAGCGGCTGCACTAAACACTCTTTCGGAGTACACACTGGAGGGGGGGCAACTTAGGTAAAATAAAGCCAGTTTCTGCAAGGGCCTCCAAATTGCCTCTTTTTCCTGCCAGTATACGTACGGACTGTCTGACGTGCCTACTTGGATGCGGTCACTCATATAATCCTCCACCATTCTTTCAATGGTGACAGAATCATATGCAGTGACAGTAGACGACATGTCAGTAATCGTTGGCAGGTCCTTCAGTCCGGACCAGATGTCAGCACTCGCTCCAGACTGCCCTGCATCACCGCCAGCGGGTGGGCTCGGAATTCTTAGCCTTTTCCTCGCACCCCCAGTTGCGGGAGAATGTGAAGGAGGAGCTGTTGACGGGTCACGTTCCGCTTGACTTGACAATTTTCTCACCAGCAGGTCTTTGAACCTCTGCAGACTTGTGTCTGCCGGAAAGAGAGATACAATGTAGGTTTTAAATCTAGGATCGAGCACGGTGGCCAAAATGTAGTGCTCTGATTTCAACAGATTGACCACCCGTGAATCCTGGTTAAGCGAATTAAGGGCTCCATCCACAAGTCCCACATGCCCAGCGGAATCGCTCTGTTTTAGCTCCTCCTTCAATGTCTCCAGCTTCTTCTGCAAAAGCCTGATGAGGGGAATGACCTGACTCAAGCTGGCAGTGTCTGAACTGACTTCACGTGTGGCAAGTTCAAAGGTTTGCAGAACCTTGCACAACTTTGAAATCATTCTCCACTGTGCTTGAGTCAGGTAAATTCCCCCTCCTTTGCCTATATCGTAGGCAGATGTATAGGCTTGAATGGCCTTTTGCTGCTCCTCCATCCTCTGAAGCATATAGAGGGTTGATTTCCACCTCGTTACCACCTCTTGCTTCAGATGATGGCAGGGCAGGTTCAGGACTGTTTGGTGGTGCTCCAGTCTTCGGCACGCGGTGGCTGAATGCCGAAAGTGGCCCGCAATTCTTCGGGCCACCGACAGCATCTCTTGCACGCCCCTGTCGTTTTTTAAATAATTCTGCACCACCAAATTCAATGTACTGTATGTGCAAAACATGGGACGTGCTGGAATTTGCCCAGATGTAATGCACGCACAATATTGGTGGCGTTGTCCGATGTCACAAATCCCCAGGAGAGTCCAATTGGGGTAAGCCATTCTGCGATGATGTTACTCAGTTTCCGTAAGAGGTTGTCAGCTGTGTGCCTCTTATGGAAAGCGGTGATACAAAGCGTAGCCTGCCTAGGAACGAGTTGGCGTTTACGAGATGCTGCTACTGGTGCCGCCGCTGCTGTTCTTGCTGCGGGAGGCAATACATCTACCCCAGTGATTTTCAACCTTTTTAAACTCGTGGCACACTAAACAAGATTTAAAAATTGCCAAGGCACACCATCGGTTGTTTTAATGCAACACACCTGCCCCCCAGTAATGCCACACACCACCCCCCCCCCCCAAGTAATGCCCCATACATGCCCTCATATTTCCACACATCAGCTTCCCCACTTAGTAATTCCACACACATGCCCCAAATAGTAATTCCACACACCAGCTTCCCCCTTACCAGCTCCCCCCCCCCCTTAGTAATTCCACACACCAGCTTCCCCCTTACCAGCTCCCCCCCCCCTTAGTAATTCCACACACCAGCTTCCCCCTTACCAGCTCCCCCCCCCTTAGTAATTCCACACACCAGTTCCCCCTTATAATATATAGCGGTGAGGAGTGCCTGGAACTCACCACGGATCAGCAAGCAGAGCAGCGTGTGAGTGGGCGGGCGCAGAGACAGCCGGACCGTGACCTATGGTGAGTCATAGGTCACGGTCCGGCTGACTCTGCGGAATGGATATGAACAGGATGCTGCAGGTCTGTGAGGCAGGCGGGCGGCGGCGTGCGGAGATCTGACAGTGAGAGTGGGTCCGTGCAGCGGGGGCGGGTGGCGCCAGTGACAGCTCTTAATGGCGGCAGTGAGCGGGTCCGTGCGGCGGGCGGGTGACAGCTCTTACTGGCGGCAGTGATCGGGTCCGTGCGGCGGGCGGCGAGCGGCGGCACACTCAGCAACTGGTCGCGGCACACTAGTGTGCCGCGGCACACCAGTTGAAAAAGGCTGATCTACCCAGTGCGCTGTCACAGTCATATAATCCTGAGTCTGCCCTGCTCACACTTGTCCACATGTCCGTGGTTAAGTGGACATTGGGTACAACTGCATTTTTTAGGACACTGGTGACTCTTTTTCTGACGTCTGTGTACATTTTCGGTATCGCCTGCCTAGAGAAATGGAACCTAGATGGTATTTGGTACCGGGGACACAGTACCTCAATCAAGTCTCTAGTTGCCTGTGAATTAACGGTGGATACCGGAAACACGTTTCTCACCACCCAGGCTGCCAAGCCTGAGTTATCCGCTTTGCATCAGGATGACTGCTGTGATATTTCCTCTTCCTCGCAAAGGACTGTTGGACAGTCAATTGCTTACTGGAAGTAGTACAAGTGGTCTTCTGACTTCCCCTCTGGGATGACGATCGACTCCCAGCAGCAACAACAGCAGCGCCAGCAGCAGTAGGCGTTACACTCAAGGATGCATCGGAGGAATCCCAGGCAGGAGAGGACTCGTCAGACTTCACAGTGACATGGCCTGCAGGACTATTGGCTTTCCTGTGTAAGGAGGAAATTGACACTGAGGGAGTTGGTGGTGTGGTTTGCAGGAGCTTGGTTACAAGAGGAAGGGATTTAGTGGTCAGTGGACTGCTTCCGCTGTCATCCAAAGTTTTTGAACTTGTCACTGACTTCTGATGAATGCGGTCCAGGTGACGTATAAGGGAGGATGTTCCTAGGTGGTTAACGTCCTTACCCCTACTTATTACAGCTTGACAAAGGCAACACACGGCTTGACACCAGTTGTCCGCATTTCTGTTGAAATAATTCCACACCGAAGAGCTGATTTTTTTTGTATTTTGACCAGGCATGTCAATGGCCATATTCGTCCCACGGACAACAGGTGTCTCCCCGGGTGCCTGACTTAAACAAACCACCTCACCATCAGAATCCTCCTTTTCAATTTCCTCCCCAGCGCCAGCAACACCCATATCCTCATCCTGGTGTACTTCAACAGTGACATCTTCAATTTGACTATCAGGAACTGGACTGCGGGTGCTCCTTCCAGCACTTGCAGGGGGCGTGCAAATGCTGGAAGGCGTAACCTCTTCCCGTCCAGTGTTGGGAAGGTCAGGTATCGCAACCGACACAATTGGACTCTCCTTGGGGATTTGAGATTTAGAAGAACGCACAGTTCTTTGCTGTGCTTTTGCCATCTTAACTCTTTTAAGTTTTCTAGCAGGAGGATGAGTGCTTCCATCCTCAGGTGAAGCTGAACCACTAGCCTTGAACATAGACCAGGGCCTCAGCAGTTCCTTGCCACTCCGTGTCGTAAATGGCACATTGGCAAGTTTACGCTTCTCCTCAGACGATTTTGATTTAGATTTTTGGGTCATTTTACTGAGCTTTATTTTTTTGGATTTTACATGCTCTCTACTATGACATTGTGCATCGGCCTTGGCAGACGACGTTGATGGCATTTCATCGTCTCGGCCATGACTAGTGGCAGCAGCTTCAGCACGAGGTGGAAGTGGATCTTGATCTTTCCCTATTTTACCCTCCACATTTTTGTTCTCCATTTTTTAATGTGTGGAATTATATGCCAGTAATAGATCAACGTATAATACTGGTGGTCACTGGTCAGCAAAACTCTGCACTGTACTCCTCCTATATAATACTGCTGGTCCCCAGTCCCCACAATAAAGCAGTGTGAGCACAGATATATGCAGCACACTGAACACAGATATGGAGCGTTTTTCAGGCAGACAACGTATACTGGTGGTCACTGGTCAGCAAAACTCTGCACTGTACTCCTCCTATATAATACTGCTGGTCCCCAGTCCCCACAATAAAGCAGTGTGAGCACAGATATATGCAGCACACTGAGCCCAGATATGGAGCATTTTTCAGGCAGACAACGTATACTGGTGGTCACTGGTCAGCAAAACTCTGCACTGTACTCCTCCTATATAATACTGCTGGTCCCCAGTCCCCACAATAAAGCAGTGTAAGCACAGATATATGCAGCGTTTTTCAGGCAGACAACGTATACTGGTGGTCACTGGTCAGCAAAACTCTGCACTGTACTCCTCCTATATAATACTGCTGGTCCCCAGTCCACACAATAAAGCAGTGTGAGCACAGATATATGCAGCACACTGAGCCCAGATATGGAGCATTTTTCAGGCAGACAACGTATACTGGTGGTCACTGGTCAGCAAAACTCTGCACTGTACTCCTCCTATATAATACTGCTGGTCCCCAGTCCCCACAATAAAGCAGTGTGAGCACAGATATATGCAGCACACTGAGCACAGATATGGAGCGTTTTTCAGGCAGACAACGTATACTGGTGGTCACTGGTCAGCAAAGCTCTGCACTGTACTCCTCCTATATAATACTGCTGGTCCCAAGTCCCCACAATCATAGGCGTGCGCAGGGGGGGTGCCTGGTGCGCACAGGCACCCCCTAATGTCCGGCACCCCCTCACAGATGCCTGCTGCTATCCCTACAGCATCATTCCTGTGTCACCACCCGCTGCGCCATCCGCCCGGTCTGGCCGCCAGCTGTCCGGACACCAGAGATGGGTTCATCATTTATTTGCATGGGTGCAGCGTCGCTGACAAAATCCTCATCCCGATTCCGCCTAACTGCGCGATGTGACATGATGATGTCACGCCGCGCTCCCGCCCGCCTCGCTCTCCACTCATTGTATTCCATTCCACACTGACGCCACATCCCGCAGTGTTCCTCTTAGGAGGAGAGGAGGAGGGCAACTGGGTGACAAATTCAAATCCAAATCAATGATGACAGTTTGAGTGACAGTAAGTTATAATAACTTTAAGTAAACTGCTGCAGCTGAGCTTGCTCATGCAGGGGAAAGAGAAGGGGGCAGCCAGGGGATATACAGTACAGTATATTATTAATAATAACAACGGTTATTATTACATAAATTACACCGTATATTATATGACACAGTATATAATATACTGTGTAATATAAGTAATAATAATACATTATTATTATTATTATTATTATTATTATTATTATCAATAATAATAAATATTTTAAATGATGAGTTGATAATCCATGATAATAAAGCATACAAATTTAACATACATGAAACAGATGTTATATATATATATATATATATATATATGTAAACAAAACAGATACTCTCCCTTTTGCGCTATTAAACAGAAAGTAAGAAAGGATTGGGTTAAGGCTGCCAAATTCCACTAAGTCCCTTGTTAGGAGGGACTAAAAAGATACAAATATGTGCCAGTAGAGGAATGGGCGCACTTGGGTTGTTTTTCCACCCAATATTCAATGGGGAAAAACAGCAGTCTCCCTAAGATATTTACTCCTAATTCGTGAGCATAAAACCACATTTAACATGTTCCATGTAAAATTTATTACAACATAAAAGCAATGATACAAAACGGTATAGTATCTCTTCTTGCAGATAACACCATATAGTACAGAGGACCAGTTGAAATAACTTTGATAGATTCCTCCTTCTCCTTTGACAATTCGGAGATTTGATGTTTATGAACAAATAAGGGTTATTTGTTCATAAACATCAAATCTCCAAATTGTCATTGGAGAAGGAGGAATCTATCAAAGTTATTTCAACTGGTCCTCTGTACTATATGGTGTTATCTGCAAGAAGAGATACTATACCGTTTTGTATCATTGCTTTTATGTTGTAATAAATTTTACATGGAACATGTTAAATGTGGTTTTATGCTCACGAATTAGGAGTAAATATCTTAGGGAGACTGCTGTTTTTCCCCATTGAATATTGGGTGGAAAAACAACCCAAGTGCGCCCATTCCTCTACTGGCACATATATATATATATGTATATATATATATATATATGTGTGTGTGTGTGTGTGTGCGCATCATGTATATTGTATATATTCATGTGTATCTCTCTCTATACATAGGTACACATTTACCTCCACGTTCCACCACTTTGTATTAGTTGTGTAGGAGGCAATGACATAGATTTTTTTCATACGCATTATCCAGGCAGGGCCGCCATCAGGGGGGTGCCCTGTGTACAGTTGTCCCGGGCCCAGCCACTCTGACAGAGTGGAGAGCCCGGGCTGCACACACAGCGGCTATTCCCAGCGGCGACCGCCGCCGGTGACACTGACCGCGGCGCGGCTTTTGCCCCTTCGTGTCCCGCCGCCGATCACAGCAAGCTGCAGCTTGCTGTTCGGCTAAATAAAGTTTATTTTATTCAAATGCGACGCAGCGTGACGTCATGACGTTACGCCACGTCGGGTGAAGAGGAGCCGCGGAGCTAGGGACAGGAGGCGGCCGGCAGCAGCAGATAGTGTGGGAGAGACAGGGAGAGCAGAGAGGACGGATTTGTAGGTAAGTATTTCTTTACACAGGTAAGTATGTATGTCTCTGTTGTCTGTGACTGTGTGTTTTATGAAAAGGGGTCCCGGAGCTTTGAGGACATGTGTACCTGGCACTGGGGAGTGGGACATATCTGGCACTGGGGGCATATCTGGCACTGGGGGCATATCTGGCACTGGGGACATATCTGGCACTGGGGGCATATCTGGCACTGGGGGCATATCTGTATCTGGCACTGGGGGCATATCTGGCACGGGGAGCATTTCTGTATTTGGCACTGTGGGGTATTTCTGTATCTGGCACTGTGGGCATATCTGGCACTGGGGGCATATATGTATCTGGCACTGGGGGCATATATGTATCTGGCACTGGGGGCATATATGTATCTGGCACTGGGGGCATATATGTATCTGGCACTGGGGGCATTTCTGCATCTGGCACTAGGTGCATATCTGGCAGGCACAGTGGGGGCATTTCTGTATCTGGCACTGGGGGCATATCTGGCAGGCACAGTGGGGGCATTTCTATATCTGGTACTGGGGGCATATCTGGCACTGGAATAGAAATATTATTTTTTCTTTTTTGGAATATATATTTATTTTACTTTTTTTCCGGGAAAGGGGGGGGGGGGGGGGGCTTCCTATTTGGTCAGTCCCAGGCCCCACAATTTCTGGTGGCAGCCCTGTATCCAGGTACACATATTTACCCCTATCACTTGTATATGGTACTTGAATGTATTAATAAGCTCAGACAGGGACTGGGATTCTGTAAAGGAGGCCATCCCTGTGATGTGCTCAGTGAGCTTGTGGGGGGCTGTAGTCTGAGCATGCGCGGTCAGTGTTTCCGCACTTGCACAGCCACCACTTCCAGGGACGGTTCTGAGGAGGAACCTTCAGATGGCTGAGATTGCAGTGAGTAGCCCATAGGCTACACTGGACCACCACCATTTTCAGATAGCGGTAGCCAATATTGGGAATGCTTTGCATTCCAGATATTGGTAAAATGGGCAGCATCGCATCCACCACAGAAACTGCCAAATGAAGGGAGATCTGCTGCGGTGCCTCCTTCATACATTTGAGATATACTTAATATTTGTGACTAACCTCCGAAAATATGTGTTTTTTGGGGAAATAGCTGTAAATATTGTTTGACAAATGGGCCCCTTAGTCCCCTTTTTCTTTATCAAGAGCCATTTATGGATGCACTATACCAGTAGTTGCCAAACTTTTTTGAATCTTGGCACCCTAGAGTATCGGAACTTTTTTCACGGCATCCCAAAAACAAAAGTTTCTTATTGAGAAGTTTTGAAAAAAATGCAGGTTTACAGATTTTGGGTTTAATAATTATCTAAGGAGCCAGCCCTGACTGTACAATCTATTTAATCAAATTCCCAATATTATTTAGTTTGCATTGAGTGGCAATATGCAGTGCTAGACACGCCCAATAGGTGGTATTAGTCACGCCCAATAGGTGGTATTAGTCACGCCCAATAGTTCATGCTAGACACGCCCCTCCAATCGTGCACCCCCTAATAAAATGTGCTGCGCACGCCTATGCCCACAATAAAGCAGTGTGAGCACAGATATATGCAGCACACTGAGCACATATATGGAGCGTTTTTCAGGCAGACAACGTATAATACTGGTGGTCACTGGTCAGCAAAACTCTGCACTGTACTCCTCCTATAATACTGCTGGTCCCCAGAATAAAGATATTTGCACTGCAGCCCCCTGAAACAAAGTGAGAGGACGCCAGCCACGTCCTCTCACTATCATTTCCAATGCACGAGTGAAAAATGGCGGCGACGCGCGGCTTTATATAGAATCCGAATCTCGCAAGAATCCGACAGCGGGATGATGACATTCGGGCGCGCTCGGGTTAACCGAGCAAGGCGGGAGGATCCGAGTCTGCCTCGGACCCGTGTAAAAAGGGTGAAGTTCGGGGGGGTTCGGATTCCGACGAACCGAACCCGCTCATCACTAATACAGTGAAATACATTTATATTAGGATTATGTCTCATGGTTAGGTCATGTAGTGAACTATAAGGCCCCTATTCAGGTTGGATCACAGGAGTACAAAAATCGCAATTGAGCAGCGCGGCTAGCAAAGTGCGATCACATCCCAAATCAATCACACTTTAAATAACGGCGGGGTGGTGACTGCGGGGGAGTGGTCCAGCCAGTACAGGTGTGACCGGACCATTTTCGGGGTGGCTGCTTGACGTCACGCACAGCCACTCCGATGGAAAAAATGTCAGGCTGTGAAGGCAGGGGGCATCAACAGTTGCTGAGACTGCAATGTTATAGCCGATGGGCTGTGGGTAGCATGCTGGACAGCCTTGCCTTGCACTGGGCGGCCACCAGCATGGAATAGAAACGATTGCAGATTTTGGTTTTTAGCAGAATCTGCAATTCAACCTAAATAGGGTCCTATGTCTGCATACCATGTTGGACAAAATTGTATTATGATCATGTACACTAGTCAAGGCATGTAAGGGTATAAGGTCCTATGTCTATATACAGTCTAATACAATTATATTATATTTACATCCAGTGTCAGATTATCTTGGGTAGGTATAGTGTCCTATGTCTGTATAAAGCATAATTGATTTGTATTATGGACCCTATTCAGTAAGGATTGCAAATTATTGCAGGAGGCCCACCGCCATCTTTTTGATCGGACTGATGCGTGTGACATCGTGCAGTCACCATGATCACGCCCACGCAACGGCCCCCGTTTGGATGCCACCGGCTCCGCAACACTCCATCTCCGCCTTGGAAACGGAGCATTGCCGCCCCCATCCTGCCCTGCGAACGCCTCTGCCTGATTGGGTCACCCGCGTTAAATGCGGGCGCATGCGCAGTACAGGCCCTGCGCATTAGCTTGCATTGTTATTGTATTATTTGCGTCCTGAATGAGCTCCTATGTTCATAGTGGTATACGTCAAATTGGAGGTGTAGTCAGTAGCTGTGGACACATCATTGCATCATGTACTGAAGATCCTCCCATCATGTCACTGTTACGTTGAATGATCCAAGTGACCAGGAAGTTTGTTTAAAGTGCAGGCTATCCTAAGGTGCATTCTCATTGGCTGCATTATAGCACAGATACCTGTACTGTAGTGCATAAGTACTGCCCGTCACAAATGAAGTGCACTTTTGTCTTTTACTTTGTATTTCTTAACCTCTGCCTGGAACATGACCACTCTGTGGATAGCCGTTTGCCTTGAGTACAGGTACCTGTACTGTATGACAATTCTGTAGATCGTTACCTGACCTGACCTCTTCTCTGAAGCTAACAATTTTGTGACTATCCAACTTTCCTTAATTCTGCCTACACCATGACCATTCTGAGGATAGCAGGGTGCAATGACATCTGCTCAGGCCCTGTCCATTCTGTGGATATCCATTTGCCATGACCTCAGCTCTTACCATGGCCTTTCTGAGGATACCTGGCTACCCTGACCCTGACCATGCTGAGTATAACTAGCTTCCTTGACATCTGCCTTGTTCCGCTGACCATTCTGTGGGTAACCACATGCCCTGACTTCTAATCAGACCTTGAAAATTCTGAGAATAGTCACTTGTATGGACAACTGCTCAGATCTCATCATTCTGTGAATAGCCATCTGCCCTGAGTCTCCTGACCTCTGCTCAGACCCTGACATTAGGTCGACAGGGACAATAGGCCGACATGGCCATTAGGTCGACATGCAGTAGGTTGACAGGTCAAAAGGTCAACATGTTTTTTCTTCTTCTTTTTTTGGCGTCATTTTCTTTGTAAAGTGACGGGGAACCCCAATTAGTGCAAAGTGTCCCCTTGCATGGCTCGCTTCGCTCGCCACCGTTCCAATTGTAGTACACATGCAACATTAAGTATGAAAAAATTCAAAAAATAAAAAAAGTGAAAAACTCATGTCGACCTTTTTACCTGTCGACCTAGTGCATGTCGACATAATGACAATGTCGACCTATTAACCATGTTGACCTAATGCATGTCGACCTTCAGTAGTCGACCTAATGACTGTCGACCTAAGCTGTGTCGACCTAATGACCGTATCCCCTGTGGATAGCCACTTGTACTGACATCTGCTCAGAGCCTGCCCATTCTGTGGATAGCCACTTGTACTGACATCTTGTCAGCATCTAGAGTCTTACCTCCGGTTCTGGTTCCTGCGGCCTTCCTGTTAGCTGGCTGGTGTGGCTGCGGCGGATAGGAGCTGTGGCAGCGAGGTACTCCGGTGCGGCTGCCGGGTGTGTGGAGGCCGGGGTCTGGGTCCTGGGGAGCGAAGCATGGCAGCCGGAGGTGTCTGTTTCCAAGTGTTCTGTTGCTGGAGTGCAGCGTCTGGGAGGCTGAGGCCTGAGGTAGTGGCTGTGTGCTGGTTCCACATGTGGCCATGTTGGAGACCAAGCCAAGCCAATAGGTATCCCAGTTCGCATCCAGCCAATCCAGTGCAGTCTTCTCTTATAAAAAGGGGTTGATGCTTACTCATGGTGCCAGTGCTTCAAGTTACTTGCTGCTGTAAAGAGCTTAAGCTCTGTGCTCCCAGGTTAACCCCTGGTATCCTGGTTCTGTTGTGGCCGCCCGGTGGTCAGTTCTGTTATTGGAGTCCTTTGCTCCCAGTCCACCTGCTCTTGCCGTTTAACCGCAGAGTCCTCTATCTGGTAGAGGTCTCCGTTTGCCGACGGTCTTCACAGCGATCATCTCTTCAACATCATTCTTCAAGTCATCTTTTCATTCAGTGTTCTTCAGCATTGTTTGCAAATCACAAGTTAACTCTTCATTCAGTGTTCTTCAACATTGTTTACAAATCACAAGTCATCTCTTCATTCAGTGTTCTTCAGCATCGTTTACAAATCACAAGTCATCTCTTCATTCAATGTTCTTCAGCATCGTTTACAAATCACAAGTCATCTCTTCATTTAGAGTTCTTCAGCATCATTTACAAATCACAAGTCACTTCTTCATTCAGTATTCTTCAGCATCGTTTACAAGTCACAAACATTTCGTCTTTCAGAATTCACTCAGACTTATCTCCTAGCCGTTATGTATGATTGAAATCTCAGTAAAGCTGAATTAATCTTTCTTTAGTGTATCATTCTCGTTCGTTGTCCTCATTGCCTACTACTCTACATCTTTGGGCCTAAGTCTTCAATCCATGAGTAAGAACTACACTGCTCAAAAAAATAAAGGGAACGCTAAAATAGCACATCCTAGATCTGAATGAATGAAATATTCTTATTAAATACTTTGTTCTTTACATAGTTGAATGTGCTGACAACAAAATCACACAAAAATTATCAATGGAAATCAAATTTATTAACCCATGGAGGTCTGGATTTGGAGTCACACTCAAAATTAAAGTGGAAAAACACACTACAGGCTGATCCAACTTTGATGTAATGTCCTTAAAACAAGTCAAAATGAGGCTCAGTAGTGTGTGTCCAAATCCAGACCTCCATGGGTTAATACATTTGATTTCCATTGATAATTTTTGTGTGATTTTGTTGTCAGCACATTCAACTATGTAAAGAACAAAGTATTTAATAAGAATATTTCATTCATTCAGATCTAGGATGTGTTATTTTAGCGTTCCCTTTATTTTTTTGAGCAGTGTACATTCAGCCACCTCCTTCCTTTGCCGATAGCTGCTCCCTCAGTCAATTATCAGTCGTCAGATCCCCAACTCAAGCCAAGCGTGACACACCTCATCAGAGACTGCCCATTCTGTGGATAGCCACTTGTACTGACATCTCATCAGAGCCTGCCCATTCTGTAAATATCCATCAGCAATGACCTATGCTCTAACCATTCTGTGGATTGTTGTCTGCCTGACCTGTTTTTATCCTAATGATAAAGCTAAATATTTATCTTATATAAAACCCTTTATGAGGTCTAAGAACACTGTACGCTATTTACGTATGAAGTACCGTAAGGGTACGCTCGTTGCGTAACAATCGCTTAGCCGTGGTCGAGACGCTCAAGCGTCACGTTCGCTCACGACCAAGAGATCACAGGCAGGCACGTTATTGACTGCTGACTAACGTAATGGTTCACTATAGCGTAACGGGCGCTGTATCGGGAGCGGGCTGCTCGAGCGATACAGACGCTCACGAGAATACGCTGTTGGTATCGGGCACACTTATAGGTGAGCGACTACCGTAATGCTATGCTATCAGCGTAGCGGACGCTCGAGACCACGAGGAGATCACGAGCGGCGCAGACGCTCACAATGTTAAACCTTTATATCTAAACCATAAACAATGAAATATGCTGTAAAACCTTAGTGTATAGATAGGGTGTAGATGCAACACAGTGTAACCTTATTAACTTAAAAGCTGTTTGAGCGTCACCGACGCTCTGAGAATACTTAACACTATAAGAAATACACAGATACCGTGCTTAGGGTCCAACGCCTAATATATATATTATGAATGTTATACTTGCAAAAGAATTATTACAATACAAGTCATACACTACAATATAACATAGACTACCTAACCAGATAACTACACATGAAATACAATACAATACTATTACGTTTAAGGGATTACGAGAGAAAGAGGAGAAGAGAGAGAGAGAGAGAGAGAGAGATATGGCCCATAACAACAAGGAAAGACAATATGATTGCGGAGAAAACTTACGCACAAAGGAAACGATCTACAAAATACATTATATAGTGAAAATATGTAACGATTGAGTCGCACGCTACGAACACATGAACTCTACTGTAAATGCACATACCGCGCGCCCGCGGGTGCCCGCAACAGCGAGTATGCGCACGCACGGGAGAGCGCACGCATGCGCAGCGCAGACCTGTGTGAGGTGCAAATATGGCAGTGTGCATCGTGATATTTTTCTGACTTTGACAGTCCACCCTTTGGCAGTCAACAATAACTGCCACTTCCTAAAACATTTCTAAAAGAGAAAAATATATGTCAGGGGTTAATACATTTACATGGTTGGGTAGGGGAGGAGAGGAGAAGGTAGGAAAAGGGTATGACCTAGTGAGATAGCAGAAGCATGTGTGTATGAGTCCGTGCTTGGGGGTCATGTATCATCGTGCCGTACGTGTTTTAAATCAAGCTTCGAGGTATTGCGAAGTATACATTTGAATTCCTTCTTATCCCGTGGTACGGGTCTGTGGATGGGCTGTCAAACTTTACCGAGCTCTTTTCGGATTTTGGTTGCAACAAAATGGGGAGCACATTTTAGTTGATGATACATGAATGGGGGAATATGTGATTGCTGATATTTGTGCCTGTATTCCCTATACTATGTGTGTGCTTTACCTGAAGGTTGTAGAGATGAAGAAAAGACATAATTACGGTAAATGCGGTGGTATTCTATGTCAGGTAAATGAACATTTGTCGGTTGAAGTCTTGTTCGGTGTCTGTTGGTTGCAGTCTTCTTTGTGCTTTTGCCCATAAGGTGCGAGCAAAAGCTTTGTCAATGTCCATAGATTTACAAAAGTGTTGGGCTAGCGTAATTTTAAAATTTCTAGGGAAACTGGGGATCTATGGCAAAGTTCATCAAAAAAATCTGTGTATCAGGTTGTCAAAACTTCTTCTTTAATCCATCCGTTGTCTGTATATCGGCTCATCAAATTCCTCGTCCAAGTGGGTCTTTTTACCTTGGAGAAAACGGAAAAACAGGTGAAAGAAACGGACCGTAGAAATCGCATTTTCATCACATCATTGTTTCTACATTTGGGTCATAAATCAAATCCATGGGAATTACAGTTTCCTCACTCCTTAAACTCATCACCCTGGTACTTCGTTTGCACTTCGTTAAAGCCTGACCGCATCTAAATATCAAGCCAATCGTTATGATAACACCTAAGATACATAGGAGAAACTTCCCTACATCCATTATGATTCCTTGAGCCCATTCTCCTAAACCGGAGAACCAATTTCGCGGGTTCAACCATGACACCCAACCAGTCAGCTCATTACTCACAGCAGCAAGGGTGAGATTGTGTCTCCTGCGAAATTCCCACTTCAGTTGGAGAATATCGTCCATCTTTTGGTCTATGACCTCGACCGGGTCCTCGGTACTATTTGTAATATATGTGCAACATTTCACGCCGTACTGCGTTGCCAGTGTGACACAATATCCACCTGTTACTGCCGTGAGATAATTGAGAATCATTCTATGCTGAACTAGTTCTGTTTTATAAGCTTGAAGTTCTCTTCCAGTATACCTAAACGTGTCATCATACATTTCTGTGATATTGTCTAACAAATTTGCGAGCGCAGATATGTATTTATAATTCAACACTCCTCTGGCGGTGCGAGTGAAATCTAACGCGATTAGAACCTGAATCCCGGTGGATTCATGGATCATGTCAGAGGCCGGATGCTCTGTTCTTTCTATCAGGTGCCGTTTAACTACGTGCTCGTAATGGGTGTGAGTATAAGGAGCTTGGGCAACACGGTGTATATCTTTCATTTTGGCATGTGATACAGTCATTACTTCAGGCAGTACTTTTCCAATATAACACAATCCTTCAGAGTTTGGGGCAAGCCACTTATACGCCTTCCTCCCGCATATGAAATATGCATCATCGGGGAGAACATATGGGACGGAGTAGGACATAACCATATTACACATCTTCCATGTGAAATCTCCTAACCCTAATTCTCCCATCTGTCTAGTACACGTATCAGCTTGTACGATATGTGCACAGTATCCTGGTGATACCTCTCCGACTCTCGTAATCCTATTTCCTAGGGTATACCTATATCGGAAAGATTTTCCTCTACTGGCTATGTGGCGTATAAGTTCTGTATCTGTCGGCATTCTATCTGCTCTATATGAAAAGGTCATGGTTTGGTTACTCCATGACACTTCCCAATTTCCCGGCTTTTGGGGATTGGAAATGTTAAAACATATGAGGGATCTATCCACATGATATTGGTGGAACTTCAAACTAGGAGGACTGGAGATATTAAACCTCCTGTCCACCGGTCTCCCACCACTTAGCTCAAGTACCTCCCCTATCGTTAAAGGAAATGGTACTAGTCCTGATTTGCTATGACCTTGAGGTACTTGAGAGCATACCCAACAATCTGTTTGATTTAGCACACTACCCACTAAGGAGTGATAGTCACTCAAGGGATGCCGGTCCATGTGGATATTAAAACTGGATTGGCATTTCTTGATGCACCCATCCTCAACTACATTGTCACAGAGCCTACAGATACAGTTTTCTTCAGCTAACAATCCTTCACAATTCCTTCTATGGTCAATGCTATCGGATCGTTTTCTGATACTCGCCTTTGCTTGTTGATCATGTTGTTCTCGGAAAACTACGCCTCCATCTCTGTCATCAGAACCCATTCCAGAACCTCTCTCGACCTCCATGGTACTCTCGCCGGAACAGACTGCTCTGGTCAACATCATGGTCAACAGGAAAATCCGGATCACAGTCTCTTGGGGCAAGTCCATCTTATAGGAGGAAACGAAGAAGAATGAGAAGGGGGAAAAATAATTTGAGGGAGGGGGGATGGGAAGAGGAGAAAAACAATAAAAGGGAACAGGGAATCGACAACTGCTTTTGATCTTGTGATTCTCAATGCTCAGGTGCCGCCTCAGTCCTCCTGGAACAGACACTCCAGTGATACAACTTCCTCTACCGTCTGTTCCTTATCACGGGACCTCTCTGGATCAGCAACCTTCTTACAGTGGGACGAATGAACCCAAGTCTCTCTCTCGGCAACCTTCAGTGCTGTAGTGCTAGTCAATAAGACTTGGTATGGTCCTTCCCATCTGTCAATAAGGCAACCTGAGCGTAGAAAATTCCGTATCATTACATAATCCCCAGGTTCAATGTCATGACAATTACTATCTGGTAAATCAGGAATCACTAACTTCAAATTATCATTTTGATTCCTTAGCTGTTTACTCATATTAACCAGGTACTTTACAGTCACTTCATTGTTACACTTCAAATCATCCTGAGGGTTAATCATAACATGCGGTTGTCGACCAAACAAGATTTCAAAGGGAGACAGATTAAGAGGGGACCTGGGAGTGGTTCTGATGCTGTACAGTACAATGGGTAAAGCTTCTGGCCATGTCAATCCTGTTTCTGCCATAACTTTGCTCAGTTTATTTTTAATAGTGCTGTTCACTCTTTCTACCTTCGCACTCGCCTGTGGACGGTATGGAGTGTGCAGCTTGCTATCAATTCCCATCAACTTACACATTCCTTGAAAGACATCACCTGTAAAATGGGTACCCCTATCACTTTCAATTATTCTAGGGATACCATATCTACATACAAATTCCTGCACAATTTTCTTAGCAGTAAACATAGCGGTATTTGTAGCCGCAGGAAATGCTTCGACCCAATTTGAGAACACATCTATACAAACAAGTACATATTTCAAATTTCGACAAGGGGGTAATTGAATGAAGTCAATCTGTATTACCTGGAAAGGGCCGCCTGCAGGTGGGATATGGGATGGTTCTGTTGGTATTGCCTTTCCGATGTTCTTTCTCAAACAGGTAAGGCATGACATTGCTCTCTTACCTGCATGAGATGAAAATCCTGGGGCGCACCAATATGCTCTTACCAATTTGCACATTCCTTACTTGCCCAGATGAGTCAGCCCGTGAGCTGCCTCAGCTAAACATGGAAGATATGCTCTGGGGGCCACCGGTTTACCTTGTCCATCCGTCCAGAGTCCTGAGGACTCCTGGCCATATCCCTTTGCCTTCCAGACTGCCTTTTCCTGTGTGGAACACAAATTTTGCATCTCACACAACTTCTGTGTGTTGATGGTATTAAATACCATCAGTTGTGTGGTGTCAGTCTGTCTGGGGGTACCAGCTGCTAACTTAGCTGCTTCGTCTGCTCGGCTGTTACCAAGTGATACTGGGTCCTGGCTATATGTGTGTGCTTTACACTTGATAACAGCCACTCTGTCGGGTTCCTGTATCGCTGTTAGAAGCCTTTTGATGTGAGCTGCATGCGCTATCGGTGTACCAGCTGCCGTCATGAAATTTCTGAGGCGCCATAGGGCTCCGAAATCATGGACTACCCCGAATGCGTATCTAGAATCGGTGTAGATATTGGCTGATTTGCCCTTAGCCAATTCACATGCTCTGGTTAGGGCGACCAGTTCAGCAACCTGGTTCCGCTTCTATGGTGCCTTGGTCATCTACGACTGCGTATCCAGTACACAAGTCTCCCGAGTCTGACTGTCTATGACAACTACCGTTCGTGTAGAAAGTTAGATCTACATCTTCCAGTGGGTTGTCACTGATGTCAGGCCTTGCGGTAAAATTTTGGGTCAAATATTCCATACAATCATGTGTGTCTTCCTTTGTGTCAAATTTTCCTTCCCCACCACTCTCATCCTCCACCCTTTGTGCCTGTCCAGGCACACCTGGGAGATATGTTGCAGGGTTTAATGCACTGCATCTCCTTATAGTGATGTTTACGGGGGCCATTAGTGCCAATTCCCATCTTGTAAACCGCGCTGATGAGACGTGTCTGGTTTGGGCAGAATTTAGCAAAGCTGACACTACATGTGGTGTATGAATTGTGAGGTTGTGGCCTAGCACTACATCTTCGCTTTTCGTTACTAGCAATGCTATCGCAGCAACGCTTCGCAAGCATGTGGGGAGGGATCGCGCTACCGTATCTAGCTGAGCGCTGTAGTATGCTACTGGCCTGCTGGCATCACCATGCTTTTGGGTTAAGACGCCTGCCGCGCAACCAGCACTTTCTGTTCCGTACAGCTCAAAGGGTTTCCCATAGTCTGGCATACCTAATGCTGGTGCCTGCGTTAGGCACTGTTTAAGTCTCTCAAATGCCATCTCGGACTCGTCTGTATGCGAAATCCGATCAGGTTTGTTTGAGGAGACCATCTCCTGCAGAGGTAACGCCAGAATGGAAAATCCTGGGATCCAGTTACGGCAATACCCACACATTCCTAAAAATGTTCTGATCTGTTGCTGGGTTTGTGGCAGAGTCATGTCTCTAATTGCTTGAATTCTATCAGCGGTCAGGTGTCTCAGTCCTTGTGTTAGACAGTGTCCCAAATATTTTACCTTAGTTTGGCATAATTGCAACTTGTCTTTGGAAACCTTGTGTCCTGTGTCTGAAAGATGAAACAGGAGCTGTTTCGTATCCTTCAGGGATGCTTCCAATGAATCAGAACACAGTAGTAGATCATCCACGTACTGTATTAATACTGAACCACTCTCTGGTTGGAAAGACTGTAAACAATCATGCAAAGCCTGGGAAAAGATACTTGGACTGTCTATGAAACCTTGTGGTAATCGAGTCCATGTGTATTGGACTCCTCTGTATGTGAATGCAAACAAATATTGACTGTCAGGGTGCAGAGGTACCGAAAAGAAAGCGGAGCAGAGGTCAATAACAGTGAAAAATTTCGCAGTGGGAGGGATTTGCATAAGGATGACAGCTGGATTTGGCACTACGGGGAACTGACTCTCAACTATTTTGTTAATCCCCCTTAGATCCTGCACTAGCCGGTAACCCCTCCCCCCACTCTTTTTAACAGGGAAGATGGGACTATTGGCAGTGCTGGACGTTCTTACCAGAATGCCCTGTTGTAGCAAGCGCTCTATTACGGGATACACTCCTAACTCCACCTCTGGCTTCAGAGGGTACTGTGGGATTTTTGGAGCTATCCTACCATCTTTTACTTGTACAACTACCGGAGCTACGTTTGCCATTAATCCAGTGTCCTGTCCATCTTTAGTCCAAAGTGACTCTGGTATCTGGGATGTAATTTCCTCTACTTGGGATGGAGTCCTATTTGTCATAATGGTATGTGACATTAATTTTGACGGGGAGTCTAACATGTCTCGCACTTCCTGAGCGTGATTCTCAGGTATGTCCAAGAATACACCTTCAGGAGTGCAATAAATGATGCACCCCATTTTGCACAATAAGTCTCTTCCCTGGAGATTAGTCGGTGCCGATGCAGCCAGCAAAAAGGAATGCTTGGTATGTAACGGCCCTACTGTAATCTCGGCTGGTTTGCTAACAAGGTAGTGCTGGACTACTCCTGTTACTCCTATGGCTGGAATTGTCTTACCAGTGGTTCTCATGCCCACTGTCGAATTTATCACTGATTTGGCCGCCCCTGTGTCTACAAGAAAGTTTAATGATTTACCAGCTACATTGATTGCAATTTCAGGTTCACTCCCAAGACTTGCAATCAATTTTACTGGCTGCAGATTACAGGTATGGCCACACCCCTATTGGGTATGGTGACCTCCCTGAATCCCGCTGGCAGCAACTGCTTGTGAAGGGGTTAAATGGGAACTACCAGTGGCTTGCCAGTCTCTGTTCGGGGGGTATCTTTTTGTTTCCCCTGTATGTGGCTCATAACTCCGTCTCTGCGGACCCTGCTCCCAATGTCGTGTGTCGTGTCGTTGTCTAGGGGGTTGATATGAGTTTGGTGAATTTTTCACTCTACAGTCTCGTGCCATGTGTCCCTGTTTATGACAAGAAAAACAAGTTACCACATTTGACTTACCCACAGGGTTTGGTGATTTATACAAAGGCTGCCTTGTGGTCAGGGCCTGTATACTTACGGCCATTAACTTATCACCTTGTGACTCCCTGTGTCGGGTGATATTCCGGTCGTGATCAATAGCAGCCTCTCTCAAAGTAGCCACCGACAGACCTCGCCAACATGGTTGCGTGGTCTGTACTCTTGTCTTTAATGTCTCTTTTAACCCATCCATTAGTACAGATACTGCTACTTCTCGATGGTTTATGTTTGTTTTAATGTCCTCTATACCTGTGTACTTTGCCATTTCTAGTAATGCCCTGTGAAAATATTCTGCAGCAGTTTCTGACTCTTTCTGTCTAATGGAGAAAATCTTGTTCCACTTAACTACCGCTGGGAAATACTCCTTTAACTGTAAACTTATTCTTTTTACGTTATCTTTGTTGTACACATCTGTAAGAGGTACATCCTGATCTAATCCACAGTCAGCCAAAAATTGAGCTGCGTCGACATTTGAGGGTAAACATGCCCTCAGCAATACCTGCCAGTCTTTGTTATTGGGCTCTAAAGTGTTTCCTAGGTCTCTGATGTATTTCTGGCTGGCAACTAAGTCTTTCCTAGGGTCAGGGAACTCAGACACTATGGTTCTTAATTCCATTCGGGAAAATGGGCTGTACATGGCAATGTTCCTAACAGGAGTGATTCCTGTCGTGTCAGTTTTCCCATTTGGCACTGCTATTACCCTAACAGGATTAAGTTTACTAACATCACTCTGTGTAGGTTCTACAGCCTGTGGTGAAATGGTTTCAGCGTAGTGTATGGTGCCGTACTTACCTGTAGATACGACCTCACCTATCCCTCCGCTAGGGGCTTTTGTTACTAATCTTGTGGGTGGAGCCGTGCCTACTGTTGTCTCTGCTATGGTGGCTGCTAGAGAGAGCGCCGATATTGTTGCCGATTCGTCTTCTTGATCACACTCCTGGGGAAAGTTCAAAACAGGGTACAACTTGCACGGGTTAATACTTGCATTGGTTAACTTATTAACATTTACACAGTTGCTAAGTGTTTGTTTGTTACACCCTAATGCGTCATTCTCCGCAACCAATTTCTCTCCTGATATGTATGGTGGCAGCGGGGCTGTCGCTATCAATTTCTTGATAGGATTAGATCCCGCCGCCAGAGCCAATCCTCTCTGTATTTCACCTTCCTGTTGCCATAACTGTAGATAATCATAATGTTGGATTCGTCTCTTTGATGATTTAATGAGACATATCCTCCTCCTTAAATTTTGCAACACTTCTGGGCTAAAGCTACCTACTCTTGGGAATTTCTCCCCGTCATGCACTGTCATTCTCTCCCATTCATCACATAAAACCTCTGTATGTGAACCATATTTTTCACACATTACGTACCTTGCCGACCCGACTGGTCGGTTTACTGAATCAACCCGAACCGAGGTTGATCGCTCCCTTCCTGAACAATTGGCCCCCATAACTTGCAGGCGTTGCTTTCACCACCTCTGACCTTATTTCAGGGTCTTCAGCGAACCCTTACAAAAACCAAAATGTTCACGATAGGCTGACGGTGGCGGTTTACCGAGTACCCCACTCACTCGCCCACGCCGACCAATACGACCCACACACTGCCTTAGTGCTGGCGTACTCGACTCAGGGCCCCTATGAACCTCTATTTACTGGAACATGCGAGGGATATCCGCAGAACACTTACTCTTTCCAGTAACTATTGGTTGTTGGACAATTCCTGAGTGACCAGCGAACTTCCCTTTAAAAAAATAAAAAATTATACAAATCACATCAGAGTGTACAAATAGTTTTACGACCGGGTTTGTACACAAATGGTACTGGTCAGATTAACTAATGTACACAATTACGTGCGGTACAATCGTTCAGCACATAAGCAACTAATCTTATGTGCTGGGCGATCAGTGGAATCGAAAATTTCGGCTGCGAATTCCTTCAGCCAGAGCTTTATTGGCCTATATGGGTTTTGCACCAACCCCCTGGGTTGTGCCCTTTTCTCTTTTATGGCAGACTTCTTAGTCTGCTGTTCCTGGACCTCCCGGTCTGTAGTATGACCTCCTGGTCTACTATTCTCTACTGCTCAAATTTTATGTTTAACCAGAGATGCCTCCCTAGCCACCATGTATGTCACTTACACGTATGTACCTCTGCGAGAACTCGACTTCTTGTGGTTCAACCTGTAAAATTGTCTAAACTTATATATACAAAACACTCACTCACCACACGTACACTTTTGCTTCTATTTCTATTTCTGCGCAGAAATTTTCTTTAGACCAGATGTGTTGTGAATTTGGAGAAGGATCTGTTAATCTAAATTTCGGACACTAAAATAGACTTGCGCTACTTACCACGTTGCACCTTTCCGCCTGTTGCAATAACACTATCGTGTGATTTGAGTTACGTGGGCGTACCCGGACGCTCCGTTGCGTAATTTACGCTGCGTGCGTCGGCCTTGGCGTACGCGAGTCTCAGCCCTTTGTTAGAGACACGTGTACACAAAACCAATGTCCACCGTAACACAACTAACACTTTTATCAATGTAGATGATCCTCGATCGTCTACCGCGCAACACACCAATCTCTCCTTTTACCTTAGGTAGAGTTGCGTGTGGGTTTTACACTTTAACTATGAAATAGCGACAAATCTCTCTTAGCACGTTTTATCAATTTTAAAATGGCAAACAGGAGAGCGATATATGAAAATACACGAATGAAAAAGAAATGCAGATATGTGCGTGTGTACGCAAGACAGAAATAAACAGTTTTAAAAGACACTAGCGTGTTGTTCTTACCTCCGGTTCCGGATTCCTTCAGCACCCTTTACTAAGCGAAGCAGACGCTTATCCAAACAGCACTACGAGGAATATGACCTCCCGCCCTTTGCTGCTGGATAATGTCTGCTGAAATTACCTAGCAGAGATATGTGAAGGACAGGACGAGCCGCCAATTGATAAAGCTAAATATTTATCTTATATAAAACCCTTTATGAGGTCTAAGAACACTGTACGCTATTTACGTATGAAGTACCGTAAGGGTACGCTCGTTGCGTAACAATCGCTTAGCCGTGGTCGAGACGCTCAAGCGTCACGTTCGCTCACGACCAAGAGATCACAGGCAGGCACGTTATTGGCTGCTGACTAACGTAATGGTTCACTATAGCGTAACGGGCGCTGTATCGGGAGCGGGCTGCTCGAGCGATACAGACGCTCACGAGAATACGCTGTTGGTTACGGGCACACTTATAGGTGAGCGACTACCGTAATGCTATGCTATCAGCGTAGCGGACGCTCGAGACCACGAGGAGATCACGAGCGGCGCAGACGCTCACAATGTTAAACCTTTATATCTAAACCATAAACAATGAAATATGCTGTAAAACCTTAGTGTATAGATAGGGTGTAGATGCAACACAGTGTAACCTTATTAACTTAAAAGCTGTTTGAGCGTCACCGACGCTCTGAGAATACTTAACACTATAAGAAATACACAGATACCGTGCTTAGGGTCCAACGCCTAATATATATATTATGAATGTTATACTTGCAAAAGAATTATTACAATACAAGTCATACACTACAATATAACATAGACTACCTAACCAGATAACTACACATGAAATACAATACAATACTATTACGTTTAAGGGATTACGAGAGAAAGAGGAGAAGAGAGAGAGAGAGAGAGATATGGCCCATAACAACAAGGAAAGACAATATGATTGCGGAGAAAACTTACGCACAAAGGAAACGATCGCATTCGCCTCTGGACATCCAGCTCCCGATTTTCAGCAATGATAACCGTTGAAGAGTGAGAGCTGGATGTGATCGGCTTGTCTATTTATGCCCCACACACAATACAATTCAATGGTCCCTACAATCTCATTGTTCATTGGACACAGGAATTCCTCCTCGCATTATAACAAAAGGTCATAGGTTGATTCATACAGGTGGGCCGTGACTATTTCTAACAGCTCAGGTGGGAGGGAAACTGGGTTTCCCGCCGCATGGATAAGTAAGTGCAAATACAGTAAATGTTCATAAACTTCTTATGTCCATAACTATTCGCACGAGCGATTAATCCGCTTCAAACCAACACCGGAATATTGCTAATTAAAAACTCTTCCGATGGATACTAAACACCACTGTATTACTCCTGTCTGACCCTTCGTATCAAACAAAGGGGGATTTCTCTGTTCATGAACATTCTACATTAACCAAACTTTCAGAATGTATCAAAGGGACCATGATCTACAAAATACATTATATAGTGAAAATATGTAACGATTGAGTCGCACGCTACGAACACATGAACTCTACTGTAAATGCACATACCGCGCGCCCGCGGGTGCCCGCAACAGCGAGTATGCGCACGCACGGGAGAGCGCACGCATGCGCAGCGCAGACCTGTGTGAGGTGCAAATATGGCAGTGTGCATCGTGATATTTTTCTGACTTTGACACTAACTATTCTGTAGATAGTCACCTGCACTATCTACAGAATATGCTGTTTGACCCTGATCATTCCGAGGGTAGCAGACTGCCCTGTCCTCTGCTCTAGCCCTGACCATTCTGATGATAGTCACCTGCCCTGAAGTATTTGTCTCTGGAACCTGTGGATATTATTTTTTTATTTTTTTGCACAGCTCCCAGATTATTATTTATATTGTATCTTTGGCCAGCTGTCATTTATGTTATTGCTCAGTGTCTCCCATTTCCTGTGTGAGAACCTCTATTGAATAAGCCACTTCTGCTATGTAAACAAGACCTGGGGGCAACCATTGGGTTGTCTAGAACGGAAGATTATGACTAGCGAGGTATTAGGGGCTTACTGTAGGAATCCGTGCTAGTCTTCACATTGTCTAAGATATTGAAATATAATTGTGGGTGATTCAAGTGGTTGGTAATGTACATTTATGGGGGCACTGTCTGATTTGTAGACACAGCCTTCTTTTCCGGACCTTGAAGTAGAACACCAGCCCTCAGCCTATCCTTTCATTGGGACGTATTTTCATAAAGGCAAGTACACTTCCCAACAAATAGAAGTAAAACATCAAATATGATTGAAACATAATATAATCAGTCCCAATGTTCCATCACTCTAATGGGCGAACTCTAATCATTCCAATATTATTTGAGAAAAATTCTAATTAGGCCTAATGGGTCGGTGATCTAATAGTGTGTGTAAGCTGGACATTAAGGGGAATGATACAGAGTTCAGTGCAAGTTGTTTTTCGGACAGATCAGGTAGGCTTTCATTGTGCACATGCTGTGGAGCTGAGCACACAAAACTATAGGTGATTCACAGTTGTACCATACTTGTTTACTCTCCCGGTATAGCTGGGAGGCTCCAGAAAATTGAGAGGTAACTGTCACAACTGAGGGCTGACCAGAGGAAGCCTCAGTTGTAGGGGCTGAAGTGTAGGAGAACTTGGAAGGCTATATTGGGTTCTTAGACATGCAGACTACTTCTGGAAAAACTGCCCGAAGGCGTGACCAAGACAACTTTGTAAGAAGTTAAAGAGTTTTATTGATGCTCAGAAGTGTTAGGTAATGATACAACGTAACTGTAGATACTGATGCAAAGTCAAACAGGATAAGTACTTGTAAATGGTTAAGTAATGATTTGACAAAAGTGTAATGGAAAGTCTATTGCAGAAACACTGGTGAAGCTGGAGATGAATAACAGAACAACAATGATGACTTGAGATTGGTGTTAGGAAACCGTTGGTGTATTGAGTTTTGATGAAAGGCACCGATAGTGACTTGAGATCAGTGATAAGGCACTGATGGTGACTTGAAATTGGTAATGAGACACCGATGGTGACTTGAGATCGGCGATAGGGCACCGATGGTGACTTGAGATCGGCGATAGGGCACCGATGGTGACTTGAGATCGATGTTAGGACACCGATGGTGACTTGAATTGGTGATGGGACACCAATGGTAACTTGAGATCGGCGACTGGACACCGATGGTGACTTGATATCAATGTTAGGACACCGATGGTGACTTGAATTGGTGATGGGACACCAATGGTAACTTGAGATCGGTGATAGGTAACAGATGGTGACTTGAGATCGATGTTAGGGCACCGATGGTGACTTGAGATCGATGTTAGGACACCGATGGTGACTGGCAATATGAAACACCGCTGGAAGCTGGTAGCTAGAAGCCGATACTGGATCACTGTCAATTGCTGGATACAATGCTGGTACACTTGCAAAGTCAGGCTGCACCACCAGATGGTAGCTGGTGCGGGTCACTAGTAGAGCTAAACTCAGGAGCAGGAGACACCAGACTGAACATCACACACATGACGATGGCGACAGTAGCCGCGGGGAGCTGAAAGCGCCATTCTGGAATGTTACACATATGAAATAATGGTAATGGCGGCAGTGATAATAGCGGCGAAGGCCGCGGAGGACAGGAGGCGCCATGTTCAGTGTTAAACTTGTGAAGCTGTTGTAATAGCGCAGATGATATGAAGTGGAGAGATCAGCACACTACACACTGGCAATGATAGGATCCCACCCTGGAACGCTGGGCCAGCCTCAGGAGACACTTGAACGGTAAGTAATGATGACCAGTTACGCAGATTGGATTGTGACAGCACCCCTTCCCTTTAGGAGTGGCCACAGGACACTTCTTAGGCTTGAGAGGAAATCTGGTGTGGAAATCCCGGACCAATTTCAGAGCATGGACATCCAATGCATTAGTCCAGGAGCGTTCCTCAGGGCCATAGCCCTTCCAATCAATCAGGTACTGGAGATGACCGTACCGGAAACGTGAATCCAGAATCTTAGCGACCTCATACTCAACACCACGTAGGAAGTAGGAAGCACAGAATGAAAACGGTTCAGGATTACTGGTTTAAGGAGAGAAATATGAAATGTCCTGGGAATCTTCAGGAACGGAGGTAACTTGAGTTTAACTGGATTGATGGAGGTAACTTGAGCTTAATCTTCAGGAACGGAGGTAACTTGAGTTTAACTGGATTGACGACTTGCTCAATCTGAAAAGGACCGATATAGCGAGGAGCAAAACTTCATACTTTGAACTTTTAATCTTAAATTCCTGGTAGACAGCCAGACACGATCACCGGGCTTAAGAGCAGGAATTGCTCTACGTTTCTTATCCGCAAACTTCTTGTACCTTGAGGACACTTTTAAAAGGGCTATCCGGACATTCTTCCAATTCTTGGAAAACTGATGAAGCGTGATATCAGCTGCAGGCACAGATGTTGCAGGAAGCGGTTGAAATTCTGGAACCTTTGGATGGAACCCGTAATTGGTGAAGAATGGCGTATAAGAAGATGAAGAATGGTACTGATTGTTGTGACAGAATTCGGCCCATGGAAGAAGATGAACCCAGTCGTCTTGAGAAGAGGATACATAAATTCGGAGAAAGGCCTCCAAATCCTGATTCACCCTCTCGGTTTGACCAGTAGTTTGGGGGTGATAAGCCGTAGAGAATTTTAACTTGACTTGAAGTGCCGAACACAGACTTTTCCAGAATTTGGCTACAAATTGAACACCTCGTCAGAAATTATCTCTTCGGGAAGACCATGTAGTATGAAGATCTCCTGGATGAAGACTTGAGCTAACTTGGAAGCTGACGAAAGACCGGTGAGAGGAATGAAATGAGCCATCTTTGAGAACCGGTCAACTACCACCCAGATGGTATTGTACTTGTTACACTCTGGAAGATCTGTAATAAAGTCCATTGATAAATGGGTCCAAGGACGGTATGGAACAGACAAAGGAACCAGTTGCCCAGCGGGCAACTGAAGAGGTACCTTGTGTTGGGTACACTTAGGACAAGATGCAATAAATTCTGTAATGTCCTTTTTTAGGGTCGGCCACCAGTATGATCTGGAAACTAATTCTAAGGTCTTCTGAATACCCGCATGTCCGGAAAAGCATGAGGAATGTGCCCATTGCAAGAGCTTCCTTCTGAGAGATGGTTTTACGAGGCTCTTCCCTGGCGGAGGCATAGAGTCCATCCTCACTGCGGAGAATGCCACTGGATCAATAATAAGATGCTTGTCAGTAGATTCAGACTCATTTTCTTGCTCCCAAGAGCGAGAAAGAGCATCTGTGACCCTGGACAAAACTGAAGTTTAAAGTCAAACCTGGAAAAGAATAGTGCCCATCGAGCTTGACGAGGATTGAGGCATTGAGCGCTTTTTAAATACAGAAGGTTCTTATGGCCCGTCAAGATAGTAATAGTATGGGAAGCCCCCTCCAGCAAATATCTCCACTCTTCTAGGGCAAGTTTGATAGCCAAAAGTTCTTGATCGCCAATGGCGCAATTGCGCTCAGCAGGAGAGAACTTTCGTGAGAATAAACCACAAGGGTGTAAGTGCCCGTCCTCGGCTCTTTGAGACAGGACTGTGCCCACTCCAACGGAAGAGGCATCCACCTCAAGGGTGAAGGGTAAGCTGGTATCTGGTTGTTTCAGAACTGGAGCGGAGATAAACTGTTGTTTCAGAAGATGGAAAGCTTCCATAGCTTCTTCTGCCACAATAGTAGAAAAGTTCTGAATAAAACTTCCTGTAATAATTGGCGAATCCTAGGAATCTCTGAATACCCTTGGGAGTTGTGGGTATCGGCCAATCTCGTATTGCTTGGAGTTTCTCAGGGTCCATCTCTAGTCCGGAACCGGACACAATGTAACCTAGAAATGGAATGGATTTGACCTCAAAGACACACTTCTCCAACTTACAGTACAGCTGGTTGGCACAGAGACGGGACAGAATTTCTTTGACCCAGAAGCGATGTTCTTCTAAATCGTTGGCAAAGATGAGAATATCGTCGAGGTAAACCACAACATGTTGGTAGAGAATATCTCGGAAGATCTAATTGACGAAGTGTTGAAACACAGCTGGAGCGTTACTGAGTCCGAAAGGCATGTCGAGGTACTCGTAATGTCCGTCACGGGTGTTAAATGCGGTCTTCCACTCGTCGCCTTTCCGGATACGGATGAGATTGTATGCACCCCTCAGATCTAATTTAGAGAAGATAGTGGCTCCACTGACACGGTCAAACAATTCAGTAATAAGATGTAGAGGATACCGATTCTTCACAGTAATGTCATTTAACCCACGGTAGTCAATACAGGGCCACAGGCCCCCATCTTTCTTCTTTACGAAGAAGAAGCCTGCCCCAGCTGGAGAAGAGGAAGGCCGGATAAACCCTTTAGCAAGGTTTTCTTTGATGTACTCTTCCATAGAGTGGGTCTCTGGTAATGACAACGTATACGTGCGTCCCCGAGGTGGAGTCTTCCCCGGAATGAGATTAATAGGGCAATCCCACTCAGTATGAGGGGGAAGAATATCTGCAGAGGACTTGCTAAAGACATCTGTGAAGTCTTCGTATGGAGGAGGTGGAACATCAGAAGACTTGGAAGAAGATGTACACAGTGGAAGTACTTTCTGAAGACAGGTCTTGGAGCAGGAAGGAATCCACACCAGGATATGCATAGTTTCCCAATCAATTTGAGGGTTATGGAGATGAAGCCATGGAAGGCCTAAAATCACTGGACGTGTAGCCTTTGGAAACACCAGGAAAGAAATCAGTTCAGAGTGAAGAGCTCCTACCTTCATACGAATAGGCAGGGTCTTGGAGTCAATGACTGCATCGGAGATCCTGCTACCATCCACGGCAGTCAAGGATATGGAAGATGAAAGTCTCTCGGTGGGTAGGGACCACCGTTTTACATATTCTTCAGTTATGAAGTTCCCAGCTGCTCCAGAGTCCAACAGAGCAATGAGGTTCCTGAAGCTCTGAGCACCCTGAAGTAAAACTGGAAGATTACAATCACATGAAGATGGAGAGGACTTCATTACTCCTAGCCGACCCTCTCCCTGATGGGCTAGGATTTGGAGTTTCCCGGACGCTTTGGGCAAGCGTTGATGACATGAGTAGGAGCAGCACAGTACAAACACAGATGTTCAGATAGGCATCTTCTATCCTCTGCAGGTGACAGACGAGAATGACCTATCTGCATGGACTCATCCCTGGGCGGAGATGACTGATGAGGAGAGTGAGCAGTAGAATTCCTAGGAAGTGAGGACTTTCCTCGCTCATTCGCCCTTTCACGGAACCGAAGATCAACTTTGGTGCAGAGGGATATGAGCTTGTTAAATTTTGGAGGTAAGTCTCTAGTGGCCAGGTCATCCTTAATTCTTTCAGATAACCCATGCCAAAATGCTGCGTAAAGAGCGTCATCATTCCAGGAAAGTTCAGATGCTAGAATCTGGAACTGTACCAGATATTGACCGACTGTTCGTGTCCCCTGACGTAGCCGGAGGATCTCAGAGGAGGCTGATGTCACACGACCTGGTTCATCAAAGATACACCTGAAGGTTGCCACAAAACTTGTATATGATGACAGCAAGGCATCAGACCTTTCCCATAAAGGTGATGCCCAATCCAGAGCTGACCCACTAAGGAGAGAGATGATGAAAGCAACTTTGGTGCTGTCAGTAGGAAAATTACCAGGCTGTAGCTCGAAATGTATCTCACACTGATTTAGGAAACCCCGACAGGCTTTTGGGGAACCATCAAATTTGGCAGGTGTCGGTAAATGGAGACGAGGAGCAGAAATGGGAATGGTGGGTGGGGATACCACCGAAGGTACTGCAGTCGATACACTGGACGCCCCTGAACCACGGAGGGTTGTTTGTATCCCATTCAGTAGAGAGGAGAGGTCCTGGAGACAGCGAATCACATGGCCCTGTGCAGCCTCCTGATGTTCAAGGTGAGCTGCAAGTTCTTGTATCGGCCCGGTCGCTTGGACCTGATCTCCAACCGGATCCATTAGGTCAGTGCTTACTGTCACAACTGAAGGCTGACCAGAGGATGCCTCAGTTGTAGGGGCTGAAGTTTAGGAGAACTTGGAAGGCTGTATTGGGTTCTTAGACATGCAGACTACTTCTGGAACAAATGCCCGAAGGTGTGACCAAGACAACTTTGTAAGAAGTAAAAGAGTTTTATTGATGCTCAGCAGTGTTAGGTAATGATACAACGTAAACTGTAGATAGTGATGCAAAGCCAAACAGGATAAATACTTGTAAATGGTTGAGTAATGATTTGACACCAGTGTAATGGGAAGTCTTTTGCAGAAACACTGGTGAAGCTGGAGATAAACAACAGAACAACAATGATGACTTGAGATTGGTGTTAGGAAACTGTTGGTGTATTAAGTTTTGATGAAAGGCACAGATAGTGACTTGAGATCGGTGATAAGGCACTGATGGTGACTTGAGATTGATGATGAGGCACCGATGGTGACTTGAGGTCGATGAAAAACACCGATGGTGACTTGAAACTGATGAGAGGCACTGATGGTGACTTGAAATTGGTGATGAGACACCAATGGTAACTTGAGATCGGCGATAGGGCACCGATGGTGACTTGAGATCAATGTTAGGACACCAATGGTGACTTGAGATCGATGTTAGGACACCGATAGTGACTGGCAATATGAAACACAGCTGGAAGCTGGTAGCTAGAAGCCGGTACTGGATCACTGCCAATTGCTGGATACAATGCTGGTACACTTGCAAAGTCAGGCTGCACCGCCAGATGGTAGCTGGTGCGGGTCTCTGGTGGAGCTAAACTCAGGAGCTGGAATACCTGGAACAATAGCTAAATAACCACAACAGAGGAGAAAGGTAACACAGGGTTTGACAACCAAAGCACTGACATCTTTCCAACCCAGGAACAGGATATTTACACCTGCTGGGAAGCAGGGATTGGCTGGCTTAATTGAGCAGAGTCCAGGGCGCAGCGGATAGGATGAAGTAACCACATGTGACTGGAAAAACATGGCTGCGCCCATGTTAGCCTTTGGAGGGAAAGTGTGTTTGGTAATTCCATGTGGGGACAACAGTAATGGCAGCGGAGGCTGCGGAGAGCAGGAGATGCCAGACTGAACATCACACACATGACGATGGCGACAGAAGCCGCGGGGAGCTGAAAGCGCCATTCTGGAATGTTACACATATGAAATAATGTAATGGCGGCAGAGGCCGCGGAGGGCTGGAGACGCCATTCTGAGCATTACACATAGGAAGCAGGGGTAATAGCGGCGGAGGCCGCGGAGGACAGGAGGCACCATGCTCAGTGTGAAACTTGTGAAGCTGTTGTAATAGCGCAGCGAAATAACAGGGAGGTGATATGAAGTGGAGAGATCAGCACACTACACGCTGGCAATGTAGATAGGATCCCACCCTGGAACGCTGGGCCAGCCTCAGGAGACACTTGAACGGTAAGTAATGATGACCAGTTACCCGGATCGTGACAGTAACATAGTATCTAAGGTAGAAAAAAGACAAATGTCCATCGAGTTCAACCTATTTGTGGTCTCCTTGCTGCTCGTAGGAGTGGGCAAGTCTCCTGGAGCTAAACCTGCCACCCACTTACCGAGGTCCAGTGGCTGATGACGCGACTCACATAATCGTAGCCACGCTCCCCACTGTACAATGCCAGTAATCTCGTCATTGCATAATGAGGGCGTGGCCATGATGATGACCCCACTCCACCCTCGCCAGTCGAATATCGCGTCTCAAGATATTATGTGCTGCACTTAATATTTCTCGTATCGCAATGCGATCGCATGTGGTTTTAAACTCACATGAGATATATCGCACTGTGATGTGCGATGGGCACCCGCTGGTGACGTGCCCATCACGTGATTACCATGCGATCTATCGAATGATCGCATGGTAATCACTTTGGCAGTTCAGGTGCGATTCCATCGCACCTGAACTGCCGGTGCGATGCCCCGCTATGTCGCGTCGCGGGGCATCGCATAAGTGTATGGACAGCATAAGTTGTATTCTCCACTGGCGACTTGAGGTAAGCAGGTGATTATGGGGGTTTTGCACATAGATAAAGTTTAGCAAGTGCATGTTGACTGACTTGTGGGTCCTTTAATGTATATAGATTTGCTTTCCAGGAAATTACAGGGGAGTGTTTGCATGCTTGCTGTGAGCTGTCAAATACAGGTTTCCATCCTCTTTTGCAGTGACATTGCCAATCTCCTGCATGAGGCACAAAAGTCTGGTTTTCAAATGGAAGTTGTAACCAAACATGTTTTCTAATCAGAGTTTTTGCGCTGATACTTTGACAGAAGTATGGCAGTGTGCAATTTGCAACCTCAAATATTTTTTTCTATTTAATCAAAGATACTGGGTGTAATTCCAAGTTGATCGCAGCAGAATTTTTGATAGCAATTGGGCAAAACCATGTGCACTGCAGGGGAGGCAGATATAATATGTGCAGAGAGAGTTAGATTTGGGTGGGTTATTTTATTTCTGTGCAGGGTAAATACTGGCTGCTTTATTTTGACACTGCAAATTAGATTGCAGATTGAACACACCCCACCCAAATCTAACTCTCTCTGCACATGTTATATCTGCACCCCCTGCAGTGCACATGGTTTTGCCCAACTGCTACAAAATTTCCTGCTGCGATCAACTTGGAATTACCCCCACTGTTCTGATATTTAGTATGTATTTTGCGGGTGTGGTATGGAAGGTTCTGATATTTAGTATGTATTTTGCGGGTGTGGTATGGAAGGTAGATAGTAAGTAGGTCGACAGTGTCTAGGTCGACAATAACTAGGTCGACAGGGTCTCTAGGTCGACAGGGTCTTTAGGTCGACAGGTCAAAAGGTCGGCATGAGGTTTTTATGTTTTTTTGGTGTCGTTTTCTTCGTAAAGTGACCGGGAACCCCAATTAGCGCACCGTGTCCCCTCGCATGGCTCGCTTGGCTCGCCATGCTACGGGCAAGGTGCCTCGCTTCGGTCCGCACAGATTACCATTCCAATCGTAGTCCACGTGGATCGTTAAGTATGAAAAAGTTCAAAAAAAGAAAGAAAAATAAAAACGGGGAAAACTCATGTCGACCTTTTGACCTGTCGACCTAGAACATGTCAACCTAGAGACCCTGTCAACCTAGAAACCCTGTCAACCATAGTTACTGCCGACCAATAGTGGTCGACCTAGTTACTGTGGACCTAGAGAGTGTCGACCTAGAGACTGGATCCTGTATTTTGCGCCCATCGATAACATGCCAATTGTTGTGAGGATTCATGTATTCCTTATAAATAAAAGAAGAGAGGGGCAAAACATTATTATAAACCTCGCCCACTATTTTTTCACTACAGCAGTATTTAGCTGTTACTCGTAATAACAGATTTACCAATATAGATGGCTATTTTATTTACCTGTTTTCACTTTTATGTTGTCTTTAATAAGTACCTATTGTTCCCAATAAATTAATATGAGTGTGCTCGAGAGAGGGACAAAATCATGTGGGAGTACAAAATTACTAACCTAGGACCTACAGTGGCTCTCAATGCTTAGCACAACTGTAAATACAGCATTACCAGCAGGCCGATATACACTATACCTTAATTGAGATATGTCTCTTTACTGTATGTCTCTATACCGTGGCATTTACTAACATATATGTTTCTATAATGTATTGTAACAGCAAGGTAAGTGGGGTGTATGTGTATTCCACAATAGGAATGCTTTAATGTTCGGGACTATGTATAATGAGAGCAGTTCTGCGCTCTCTCTCTCTCTCTCTCTCTCTCTCTCAGCATTGCTGCCTCAGTGCGAATAGGCAGAGGACCAAGTCACACACTGCACAAAGTAGTGACTAATCCAGCTATTTAGGACATGCATTTCAATAGAGCAGGGGTTCTCAAACTCGGTCCTCAGGACCCCACACAGTGCATGTTTTGCAGGTAACCCAGCAGGTGCACAGGTGTATTAATTACTCACAGACACATTTTAAAAGGTCCACAGGTGGAGCTAATTATTTCACTTTTGATTCTGTGAGGAGACCTGCAAAACATGCACCGTGTGGGGTCCTGAGGACCGAGTTTGAGAACCTGTGCAATAGAGCAATGGGAGCTCTACTGCCATTAATGTGACTAAAGAACTGCCATGTTAAGTCAAAAGAGACTATTGTTAAAGTGCAGTTAGAGAGAGACGTGCATGATACGCTAAACACCATATAAACTACAGTAAGTGACAGTGTGTTTTCAGATATATTATATGCCTTCAAGTTCAGGATTTTACTGAGATGGAACATTCATCTTTCCATGTCAGACAACATTGATTTTGCAGGATCTAGAGCAGAGGTTCCCATCCACGGTCCTTAAGGCAAACAAACAGTCCAGGATTTAATGATAGCCATACTTGAGCACAGGTGACTTAGGGGGACATGTACTAAGCAGTGATAAAAGTGGAGAAGTGAGTCAGTGGAGAAGTTGCCCATGGCAACCAATCAGCTGCTCTGTATACGTTTATAATATGCAAATTATAAATGTTACGTCAATGCTGATTGGTTGCCCTGGGCAACTTCTCCACTGGATCGCTTCTCCACTTTTATCACTGCTTAGTACATGTCCCCCTTAATTAGTACAGTACCTCAGTTATTGTGATTTAACCATCTGTGATCAAGCATGGATACCACTAAAACCTGGACTGTTTGTATGCTTTGAGGACAGAGGTTGGGAATCATTACTCTTGATTCTAGATCAGTGGTTCTCAAACTCGGTCGTCAGGACCCCACACAATGCATGTTTTGCAGGTAACTCAGCAAGTGCACAGGTATATTCATTACTCACTGACACATTTTAAAAGTTCCACAGGTGGAGCTAATTATTTCACTTCTGATTCTGTGAGGAGACCTGCAAAACATGCACTATGTGGGGTCCTGAGGACCGAGTTTGAGAACCTGTGTTCTAGATCACAGGTTCTCAAACTCGATCCTCAGGACCCCACACAGTGCATATTTTACAGGTCTCCTCACATAATCGCAAGTGAAATAATTAGCTCCACCTGTGGACCTTTTAAAATGTGTCAGTGAGTAATTAATACACCTGTGCTCCTGCTGGGTTACCTGCAAAACATGCACTGTGTGGGGTCCTGAGGACCGAGTTTGAGAACCCCTGTTCTAGATCATGTCCTCAGGACTCCACACAGTGCATATTTTCCAAGTCTCCACATAGAATCGCAATTGAAATAATGACCACCACTTGTGGATCTTTTAAAATGTGTCAGTGAGTAATGAGTACACCTGTGTAGCTGCTGGGTGACCTAGAAAACGTGAACTGTATTGAGTACCGAGGACCGAATTTGAGAACCACTGATCTAGATCATACTTGCCTACCTGACCCTCTCCATGAGGGAGAAAATGCTCTGTTCCTGGACTTTCCTGGTAATGTATGATTGCCATCACCTGTGGTGAGCTAGTTAATTGATAAGAAAGGTGTTTCACCACAGGTGATGGCAATCATACATTACCAGGAACAGAGCATTTTCTCCCTCACGGAGAGGGTCAGGTAGGCAAGTATGATCTAGATGTACAGATGTGTCCACATACACTTTTCTGAAAATTATGCCATGGCCTGCTATTCATGGCGTCAAATATTCAACTCCGCCAAGAAATATCTGCCGAGACATGTGTAAGGAGGCTGAAATTTAGTGCAGTACAACTTTTCAGACAGCAGGTGATGTTTTTAGAAACCTATACTGCAACTGCTGCCTCGCATTGCAGTGACAGGCAGAGGGTGAGGATGTAGTGAGAGTGTAGGGATCAGAGGGTGAAGACGAAGTATATGTAGGAATCAGAGAGGGAGGACGGACTGTGTGTGTAGGCATCAGAGGGTGAGGGCGGAGAGTGTGTAGGTACAACCAAAAAATAGAGTGGTCCACAAGCGCTGCTAGACAAGGTAAGTATCAGTCCCCGAAGTTCCTGTCAGAATGTCCTATTGAGGAAGATTTCAAGCAAAAGAATATGAGATACATCAATTAGGCCATGCTTTGTTCAATCTTCATATAATGTTAATGCACTGACTGACCTTTCTTAAATTAAATGCATGCATCAAAGGCTGGACTTTCCTGGTAATGTATGATTGCCATCACCTGTGGTGAGCTAGTTAATTGATAAGAAAGGTGTTTCACCACAGGTGATGGCAATCATACATTACCAGGAAAGTCCAGGAACAGAGCATTTTCTCCCTCATGGAGAGGGTCAGGTAGGCAAGTATGATCAAAAGGTTTCTTTCAATCTTCATATACAATTACACCAAATACGTGATGGACCCCATCTTATCCCTCATTGGGGGCACTCACCTGGATACTATTCCCTATGTTCCTTGAAAGGTATCTTTTCTGTGCCTCCACCAATTAATACAAGGATTCAGACTCCCGTCCACCTCAATTGTTTATGAATGAAGATTATAAAAGACAAATTGCAAAGATTGTGCAAAGAAACGGTGTTCACTCTTTCTTGCACTGGTCACATATGCACTGAGAGGGTTTTGGTACTGAGCTGCAGCTAGGGCGCAAGTTACCCTTTCTTCAAGTATTGTGGAGTGTGTGTAGGCATAGGCGTGCGCAGCACATTTTATTAGGGGGTGCACGATTGGAGGGGCGTATCTAGCAATAACTATTGGGCGTGACTAATACCACCTATTGGGCGTGACTAATACCACCTATTGGGCGTGTCTAGCACTGCATATTGCCACTCAATGCAAACTAAATAATATTGGGAATTTGATTAAATAGATTGTACAGTCAGGGCTGGCTCCTTAGATAATTATTAAACCCAAAATCTGTAAACCTGCATTTTTTTCAAAACTTCTCAATAAGAAACTTTTGTTTTTGGGATTCCGTGAAAAAAGTTCCGATACTCTAGGGTGCCAAGATTCAAAAAAGTTTGGCAACTACTGGTATAGTACATCCATAAATGGCTCTTGATAAAGAAAAAGGGGACTAAGGGGCCCATTTGTCAAACAATATTTACAGCTATTTCTCAAAAAAACACATATTTTCGGAGGTTAGTCACAAATATTAAGTACTAGGTGCTTCATCGCGCCCTACGGGCGCTCTTCATACCGTCGCAAGGGGCTACGCCCCCTTAACCCTTGCATGCCTTTCTGGGGGTCAATATTTGTATTATATGGAGTATTACCTGCATTCCTTTGTTAGTGGTTAAATATTGCACAATGAAAGGGCGTGCGATGGTGAAGGAGGCGCAGCCCCTTGCGACGGCGTGAACAGCACCTGCAGGGCACGATGTACAGAATGTAGCGGGTGCGGGGGGGACTGCGGATGGGGGAGGGTGTCTGTAGATGCTGCGGTGGAGGGGGGGGCGGAAGCGGGGCGGCCCGGATGGGAAAGGGTCGGGAGGTGCTGTGGGTGGGGGAGGGGCAGAGGAGTGGGGGCCGCAGATGGGGGAGGGGTCCGGAGGCACTGCAGGTGGGGGAGGGGCAGGGGTGCCACGGGTGGGAGAGGGGCAGGTGTGGGGATGTTGCGGATGGGTGAAGGGTTCCGGAGGTGCTGTGGGATGGGAAGGGGCGGGGGTGCCGGGGGTGGGGTAGGGGTCTGCAGGTGCCGTGGGTAGGGAAGAGGCAGGTACGGGTAGTGCAGCGGATGGGGAAGGAGGTCCGGAGGTGCTGCAGGTGGTGGAGGGGCAAATGCGGGGGTGCCATGGGTGGGGGAGGGGGGGACCACGGATGGAGGAGGGTTCTGCAGATGGGGGTGGATGGTGGAGGGGGTCTGGAGGTGCTGTGGGTGGTGAAGGGGCAGAGGAGAGGGAGCCGCGGGTGGTGTAGGGGGTCTGGAGGCTGAGCGTGTGGGGAAGGGGTGGAGTGCCGCATGTGGTGGAGGGGAAGGTGCGGAGGTGTGGTGCATTGGGGAGGGGTATGGAGGCGCTGCGGGTGCTGTACCTGCCAAAAAGGTAGTTGGAGGGTATGCAGTAACATGGCCAGGACAGGGGTGACAGAGTCAAAACAGGGGTGACGGGGCCAGGACAGGGGTGACGGGGCCAGGACAGGGGCGATGGGGCCAGGACAGAATTGACAGGGACAGGATAGGGGTGACAGGGCCAGGGTAGGGGCGGCAGGACCAGGACAGGGGTGACAAGGGCCAGTATAGGGTTCACAGGGCAAGCACAGGGGTGACAGGGCCAGGATAGGGGTAACAGGGCCAGCATAAGGGTGACAGGGCCAGGATAAGGGTGAAAGGTCCAGGATAAGGGTGACAGGGCCAGGATAACAGTGACAGGGCAAGGCCAGGGGTGACGGGTACATGACAGAACACAGGGCACGGGAGAGATTGGTATTAGGGACAGAACAGTGGTGACAGACAGATGTGTCTTACCGGAGTCACTGCTGCTGACTGCTGCTGTTCCACTCCAACCTGTTAGGATCTGCTGCTGGTGGAGACTTGGCATGGCTGACTCTCTCAGGCTGGAGTCCTGCTTCCTCTGCCCGTCCGCATCCCTCCCCCCCTCCTCAGTCACACACCGCAGACCTCGCGCAGCTGCCGGGCAATGTGGTAAGGGGAGACTGGGAGTGACTGGTTAGTCCCCAGGAGACGCTGCGGCTGGAGGGAGGAGGGGGTCATAGCATGCACACGGCGCGGACCTCACGGCAGCTGGGCAATGTGGTAAGGGGAGACTGGAAGTGACTGGTTAGCTCCCAGGAGTCGCTGCGGCTGGAGGGAGGAGGGGGTCGGAGCCTGCAAGCAGCTCGGACTTCTGCAGCGTTACCCGCCGGCTAAATTGTGTGAAGGAGCTGGGCGCACCTCACTGCGGGTGGCAGCGCTGCAGCTAGCGGTGGGGTTGCCGGGGCTGGAGATAACAGAGGCAGTACGGAACCTGCACAGCGGCAGGTGCCCCACAAAACTGCAGCTAAGAAGCATGGAGTGTGCCAGAAAGTGACGCTCCTCAGCGCCAGAGAGACCCTGCTGAGTGTCCTGATGTGGGGGGTCAAGCACACAGTGAGCCGGTGCCCGTCTGTCTGTACGGCATACCCCCTCACACACCCCCATACTTCCCAACTGTCCCGATTTTCGCGGGACAGTCCCATTTTTTGGGGTCTGTCCCGCTGTCTCACCCGCGGGTCGCAGTGTCCCGCGGTGGGGGGGGGGGCAGTTGGGAAGCTCCTGTACTCGCTGTTCTGCTTAGCAGAGCAGCGGTGAATAGTGGAGACAGAGGGAGAGGGGGCATCAGGGGGTACGGATTAAGGGGGGGTTCCAGCAGCAGAGCCGAATTAAGGGGGGGGGCAGGGGGTACGTACTGTTGGACCCACAGTTTTAGGGGGCCCCCCGGCTCGAGTAGCTCTGTCCCAGCTCAGAAGCTCCCCCGTCCTGCCAGCAACAGCAGCAGCATTGTCCTACAGTCAGCACACGCTGCTGCGTGTTGGCAGGTCTGTGGTGTTGCAGGGAGGCAGCAGTCTCCCTGCTTTCTTCTGCCTGTGCGGGTGTGTAGGGGGGAGCGACCACCTCCTCTGTATTTAGCCCTAGCTGAGGGGCCAAAATTCCATTTAAAAAACAACAGGAATTTGCATAAGGGGGCGTGGCCTCGCGGGGCGCAATTAGGCCACGCCCCCAACAACACAGCAGGCTTCGCAATGAGATAGGGCTCCCCTGTCTCAAGTGCCCTGGGCCCCCTGGACTCATAATCAGCCCCTGGGGGCATGGTTGGTTCTATATCGGAGGGGCTGAAGGGACCTTGTGACGTATTGAGGGGAGGAGCTACGACACCAGGGGGGAGGAGCTACGGGCGAACAGGGTACCCGAAAAGTACCCTCGCGGGCTCGCTTCGCTCGCCACGCTTCGGGCACGGTGGCTCGCTCCGCTTCGCTCACCACCTAATTACTAAAGGTAATAGTTGGTGGCGTGGATAGTAGAGGAACTATCCCGCTGGCCTAGCTCCTCCCCCTTGCGTCGTAACTCCTCCCCCTTACGGAAAAGGTCCCTTAGCCCACTTGATTCTAGCATCTACCCTGGGGGCATGCCAGCAGCTCACAGAGTGCTGGGCGTGCCCCCTCACTGACGAAAACGGGGACCCTCCCGTGAAGCCACGCCCCCTTTTCGCCGAGTGTGTGTCCCTCCTTCTGCCTGAAGAAAGCTCCTGCAGAAAGCTGGGAGGTATGCACCCCTGCCTGTGCCATGCCCATACTATCTGCTTCTGCTCCTAGTCTCCTATAGATTTATCCAGATCTGTGACTCATTTGACTAGCTCCGCCCACTGTTGTGACTCCGCCCAGCGTTAGCAAATGAATCACAAAGTCACAGATCTGGGCTATTATATAGGAGATATCTCAAATGTATGAAGGAGGCACCGCAGCAGATCTCCCTCCATTTGGCAGTTTCTGTGGTGGATGCGATGCTGCCCATTTTACCAATATCTGGAATGCAAAGCATTCCCAATATTGGCTACCGCTATCTGAAAATGGTGGTGGTCCAGTGTAGCCTATGGGCTACTCACTGCAATCTCAGCCATCTGAAGGTTCCTCCTCAGAACCGTCCCTGGAAGTGGTGGCTGTGCAAGTGCGGAAACACTGACCGCGCATGCTCAGACTACAGCCCCCCACAAGCTCACTGAGCACATCACAGGGATGGCCTCCTTTACAGAATCCCAGTCCCTGTCTGAGCTTATTAATACATTCAAGTACCATATACAAGTAAATATGGGTAAATATGTGTACCTGGATACAGGGCTGCCACCAGAAATTGTGGGGCCTGGGACTGACCAAATAGAAAGGGCGCCCCCCCCTTTCCCGGAAAAATAAATAAATAAAAATAAATATATATTCCAAAAAAAAATAATAATAATATCTCTATTCCAGTGCCAGATATGCCCCCAGTACCAGATACAGAAATGCCCCCACTGTGCCTGCCAGATATGCCCCCAGTGCCAGATACAGAAATGCCCCCACTGTGCCTGCCAGATATGCACCCAGTGCCAGATGCAGAAATGCCCCCAGTGCCAGATACATATATGCCCCCAGTGCCAGATACATATATGCCCTCAGTGCCAGATACAGATATGCCCACAGTGCCAGATACAGAAATACCCCACAGTGCCAAATACAGAAATGCCCCCCGTGCCAGATATGCCCCCAGTGCCAGATACAGATATGCCCCTAGTGCCAGATATGCCCCCAGTGCCAGATATGTCCCACTCCCCAGTGCCAGATATGCCCCCAGACCCCAGTGCCAGGTACACATGTCCTCAAAGCTCCGGGACCCCTTTTCATAAAACACACAGCTTGCTGTGATCGGCGGCGGGACACGAAGGGGCAAAAGCCGCGCCGCGGTCAGTGTCACCGGCGGCGGTCGCCGCTGGGAATAGCCGCTGTGTGTGCAGCCCGGGCCCTCAACTCTGTCAGAGTGGCTGTGCCCGGGACAACTGTACACAGGGCACCCCCCTGATGGCGGCTCTGCCTGGATAATGCGTATGAAAAAAATCTATGTCATTGCCTCCTACACAACTAATACAAAGCGGTGGAACGTGGAGGTAAATGTGTACCTATGTATAGAGAGAGATACACATGAATATATACAATATACATGATACACACACACACACACACACACACACACACACACACACACACACACACACACACACATATATATTTCTCTGACGATGCTGGGAACTCCGTAAGTACCATGGGGAATAGACGGTGTTTCAGCACAAGTGATGCCAATCATATATTAAGAGGGAAGTCCAGGAGCAGAGCATTCTGTCCCTCCTGGAGAGGGTCATGTTGGGAGGTATGCCAAGGGTTCACCATCACTGCCCTATATTCTATGTCTCTATCAAATACACAGTCCTTTATCTAAAATGTGGTTTTATGGCTGAAATATAAAATATTGTTCCATATTTTCAAGTGGTAATTTCTATGTCTCTATGAAATCCCTATATACACACACGCACACACTCCGTCTTCACCCTCTGATCCCTACACACACACTCTGTCCCCATTCTCTGACCTCTACACACACTCTGTCCTCAGCCTCTGATCCCTACACACCATACTTGCCTACCTGACCCTCTCCATGAGGGAGAAAATGCTCTGTTCCTGGACTTTCCTGGTAATGTATGATTGCCATCACCTGTGGTGAAACACCTGTCTTATCAATTAACTAGCTCACCACAGGTGATGGCAATCATACATTACCAGGAAAGTCCAGGAACAGAGCATTTTCTCCCTCATGGAGAGGGTCAGGTAGGCAAGTATGCCCTACACACATAGGCGTGTGCAGGGGGGGTGCCTGGTGCGCACAGGCACCCCCTAATGTCCGGCACCCCCTCACAGATGCCTGCTGCTATCCCTACAGCATCATTCCTGTGTCACCACCCGCTGCGCCATCCGCCCGGTCTGGCCGCCAGCTGTCCGGACACCAGAGATGGGTTCATCATTTATTTGCATGGGTGCAGCGTCGCTGACAAAATCCTCTTCCCGATTCCGCCTAACTGCGCGATGTGACATGATGATGTCACGCCGCGCTCCTGCCCGCCTCGCTCTCCACTCATTGTATTCCACTCCACACTGACGCCACATCCCGCAGTGTTCCTCTTAGGAGGAGAGGAGGAGGGCGACTGGGTGACAAATTCAAATCCAAATCAATGATGACAGTTTGAGTGACAGTAAGTTATAATAACTTTAAGTAAACTGCTGCAGCTGAGCTTGCTCATGCAGGGGAAAGAAAAAACAATGGTTCCCTAATGCACACTGAGTGAATAATATTCCTACATAATAGTCAGATAATACGGAGATCTTGGTTGCGTATATCTGCAGATATAGGGTTAAGCCCCCAGGCCGATCGACAAGGCCTCTCCGTCACTGGGGGTCCCTAATATTAGGTATGGGTCCAGGGTGCAGGACCCCATAATGTCGGCACAGGTCGGCTACCCCAGGTCAGCACACAGGTGAGAGTTAATAGGGTTAATAAGAAGCACAGAAGTGCTATGTGAGTGGTGTGATTAAAATAATACAAAAATATATACAAAGTGATAGGGAAACTCATAAGTGTTAATAAAGTGTTAGGGTGTGCCGACCTGAAGCAGCCCAGCGATACCGACACAGGGGCCACCACACCCACCCCATAAATAATTCCAAATATGTCTGGGTTGAATTCCCAGTGTAAGGCCACATGGTAATGGCTCCTACAGCATCTGAGAGCCAGCTTACCTGGGGATACCCCTGACTTCCCCCTATGGCAGTCTAGAGTCAGCAATCCCTCCTAATGCTGACCCGTTCATGCCTCTCAATACAATGCAAAAAAATGGTGAACTGCTCAATCAGATAGTGATGTCACTCAGGTGCTAAAAGGGAGGGGTAATTCTGTGAAGGAAAAAACAATGGTTCCCTAATGCACACTGAGTGAATAATATTCCTACATAATAGTCAGATAATACGGAGATCTTGGTTGCGTATATCTGCAGATATAGGGTTAAGCCCCCAGGCCGATCGACAAGGCCTCTCCGTCACTGGGGGTCCCTAATATTAGGTATGGGTCCGGGGTGCAGGACCCCATAATGTCGGCACAGGTCGGCTACCCCAGGTCAGCACACAGGTGAGAGTTAATAGGGTTAATAAGAAGCACAGAAGTGCTATGTGAGTGGTGTGATTAAAATAATACAAAAATATATACAAAGTGATAGGGAAACTCATAAGTGTTAATAAAGTGTTAGGGTGCAGGGGAAAGAGAAGGGGGCAGCCAGGGGATATACAGTACAGTATATTATTAATAATAACAACGGATTATTATTACATAAATTACACAGTATATTATATGACACAGTATATAATATACTGTGTAATATAAGTAATAATAATACATTATTATTATTATTATTATTATCAATAATAATAATAATAAATATTTTGAGTGATTAGTTAATAATCCATGGTAATAAAGCATACAAATTTAACATACATGAAACAGATGTTATAATAAGAATTTACTCACCGGTAATTCTATTTCTCGTAGTCCGTAGTGGATGCTGGGAACTCCGTAAGGACCATGGGGAATAGACGGGCTCCGCAGGAGACTGGGCACTCTTAAAAGAAAGATTAGGTACTATATCTGGTGTGCACTGGCTCCTCCCTCTATGCCCCTCCTCCAGACCTCAGTTAGAATCTGTGCCCGGCCAGAGCTGGATGCACCTAGTGGGCTCTCCTGAGTTCACTAGAAAAGAAAGTATTTGTTAGGTTTTTTATTTTCAGTGAGGTCTGCTGGCAACAGACTCACTGCTACGAGGGACTGAGGGGAGAGAAGCAAACCTACCTGCTTGCAGCTAGCTTCTGCTTCTAAGGCTACTGGACACCATTAGCTCCAGAGGGATCGAACACAGGGCCCGACCTCGATCGTCCGTTCCCGGAGCCGCGCCGCCGTCCCCCTTGCAGAGCCAGAAGACGAAAGATAAAGATGAAAAACGGCGGCTGAAGACTCCTGTCTTCATTAAGGTAGCGCACAGCACTGCAGCTGTGCGCCATTGCTCCCATAGCACACCACACACTCCGGTCACTGTTGGGTGCAGGGCGCTGGGGGGGGGCGCCCTGGGCAGCAATTAGTTTACCTTTTGGCACAAATAGCACATAATACAGTGTATAACACTGTATATGTGCAAAAAACCCCGCCATTAACATTATAAAAAGCGGGAGAAGCCCGCCGCTGAGGGGGCGGGGCTATCTTCCTCAGCACAGCCAGCGCCATTTTCTCTTCACAGCTCCGCTGGAAGGACGCTCCCCAGGCTCTCCCCTGCAGTATACAGTACAACAAGGGTAAAAAAGAGAGGGGGGCACATAAATTTAGGCGCAATTGGTGTAATAAGCAGCTATTGGGAAAAATCACTCAGCATAGTGAAAATCCCTGTGTTATATAGCGCTGTGGTGTGTGCTGGCATACTCTCTCTCTGTCTCCCCAAAGGACTTTGTGGGGTCCTGTCCTCAGTCAGAGCATTCCCTGTGTGTGTGCGGTGTGTCGGTACGGCTGTGTCGACATGTTTGATGAGGAGGGCTACGTGGAGGCGGAGCAGGAGCCGATAAGTGTGATGTCGCCCCCTACGGGGCCGACACCGGAGTGGATGGATATGTGGAAGGTATTAACCGACAGTGTCAACTCTTTACATAAAAGGTTTGATGACGTAACAGCCTTGGGACAGCCGGCATCTCAGCCCGCGCCTGCCCAGGCGTCTCAGAGGCCATCAGGGGCTCAAAAACGCCCGCTAGCTCAGATGGCAGACACAGATGTCGACACAGAGTCTGACTCCAGTGTAGACGAGGATGAGACAAATGTACAGTCCACAAGGGCCATCCGATGCATGATTACGGCAATGAAAAATGTGTTGCACATTTCTGACATTAACCCGGTTACCACTAAAAAGGGTATTATGTTTGGGGAGAAAAAGCAGCCAGTGACTTTTCACCCATCTGATTAATTAAATGAATTGTGTGAAGAAGTGTGGTGTTCCCCCGATAAGAAACTAGTGATTTCTAAGAGGTTACTGATGGCGTACCCTTTCCCGCCAACGGATAGGTTACGCTGGGAGACATCCCCTAGGGTGGACAAGGCGCTCACACGATTATCTAAAAGGGTGGCACTGCCGTCTCAGGATACGGCCGCCCTAAAGGAGCCTGCAGATAGAAAGCAGGAGGCTATCCTAAAGTCTGTATATACACACTCAGGTACTATACTGAGACCTGCTATTGCTTCAGCATGGATGTGTAGTGCTGCAGCAGCATGGTCTGATACCCTGTCAGACAACATTGATACCCTCGACAGGGATGCTATTTTGCTAACCATAGAGCATATAAAGGACGTCGTCTTGTATATGAGGGATGCACAGAGGGACATTTGCCGGCTGGCATCTAGAATTAATGCAATGTCCATTTCTGCCAGGAGAGTATTATGGACTCGGCAGTGGACAGGTGATGCTGATTCTAAAAGGCACATGGAGGTTTTGCCTTATAAGGGTGAGGAATTGTTTGGGGACGGTCTCTCGGACCTCGACCAGTGGGTTCGCTCACAGGTGGATCTCTGGGTTCTACAAGTGGTATCTCAGGGATACATGCTGGAGTTCGAGGCGACTCCCCCTCGCAGTTACCTCAAATCAGCCTTGCCAGCGGCTCCCAGGGAAAGGGAGGTAGTGCTGGCGGCTATTCACAAGCTGTACCTTCAGCAGGTGATAATCAAGGTTCCCCTCCTTCAACAGGGACGGGGTTACTATTTCACAATGTTTGTGGTACCGAAACCAGACGGTTCGGTGAGACCCATTCTAAATTTAAAATCCTTGAACACTTATATAAGGAAGTTCAAGTTCAAAATGGAATCGCTCAGGGCGGTTATTGCAAGCCTGGAAGAGGGGGATTTTATGGTGTCGCTGGACATCAAGGACGCTTATCTGCATGTCCCCATTTACCCACCTCACCAGGAGTACCTCAGGTTTGTGGTACAGGACTGTCATTACCAATTCCAGACGTTGCCGTTTGGTCTGTCCACGGCACCGAGGCTATTTACCAAGGTAATGGCCGAAATGATGATACTCCTTCGGAAGAAGGGAGTTATAATTATCCCGTACTTGGACGATCTCCTTATAAAGGCGAGGTCCAAGGAGCAGTTGTTAGTCAACGTAGCACTATCTCGGGAAGTGCTGCAACAGCACGGCTGGATTCTGAATATCCCAAAGTCGCAGCTGATTCCTGCGACGCGTCTGCTGTTCTTGGGCATGATTCTGGACACAGAACAGAAGAAGGTGTTTCTCCCTGTGGAGAAGGCCCAGGAATTGTCATCTCTGGTCAGGGACCTCCTGAAACCAAAACAGGTGTCGGTGCATCACTGCACGCGAGTCCTGGGAAAGATGGTAGCTTCTTACGAAGCAATTCCCTTTCGGCAGGTTCCATGCAAGGAGACTTCCCTTCACATAAATATTCTGGAACTAAGGGCCATTTACAACGCCCTGAGTCAAGCAGAACTCCTGCTTCAAAACCAACCGGTGCTGATTCAGTCAGACAACATCACGGCGGTCGCCCATGTAAACCGACAGGGCGGCACAAGAAGCCGGATGGCGATGGCAGAAGCCACAAGGATTCTTCGATGGGCGGAGAATCACGTGCTAGCACTGTCAGCAATGTTCATTCCGGGAGTAGACAACTGGGAAGCAGACTTCCTCAGCAGGTACGACCTCCACCCGGGAGAGTGGGGACTTCATCCAGAAGTCTTCACGCTGATTGTAAATCGTTGGGAACGGCCACAGGTAGACATGATGGCGTCCCGTCTCAACAAAAAGCTAAAAAAATATTGCGCCAGGTCAAGAGACCCTCAGGCGATAGCTGTGGACGCACTAGTGACACCGTGGGTGTACCAGTCGGTTTATGTGTTCCCTCCTCTTCCTCTCATACCCAAGGTACTGAGGATTGTAAGAAAGAGAGGAGTAAGAACTATACTCATCGTTCCGGATTGGCCAAGAAGAACTTGGTACCCAGAACTACAAGAAATGATCTCAGAGGACCCATGGCCTCTGCCTCTCAGACAGGACCTGTTACAGCAGGGGCCCTGTCTGTTCCAAGACTTACCGCGGCTGCGTTTGACGGCATGGCGGTTGAACGCCGGATCCTAACGGAAAAGGGCATTCCAGATGAAGTGATTCCTACGCTGATAAAGGCTAGGAAAGACGTGACAGCACAACATTATCACCGTATATGGCGAAAATATGTTGCTTGGTGTGAGGCCAGGAAGGCCGCTACAGAGGAATTCCAGCTGGGTCGATTCCTGCACTTCCTACAGTCAGGAGTGACTATGGGCCTAAAACTAGGATCCATAAAGGTCTAGATTTCGGCCCTATCTATTTTCTTTCAAAAAGAACTGGCTTCACTGCCTGAAGTTCAGACGTTTGTTAAGGGAGTGCTGCATATTCAGCCCCCTTTTTTGCTTCCAGTGGCACCTTGGGATCTTAACGTTGTGTTGGATTTCCTGAAATCCCACTGGTTTGAGCCACTTAAGACCGTGGAGCTAAAATATCTCACGTGGAAAGTGGTCATGCTATTGGCCTAAGCTTCGGCTAGGCGTGTGTCAGAATTGGCGGCTTTGTCGTGTAAAAGCCCTTATCTGATCTTCCATATGGACAGGGCAGAATTGAGGACTCGTCCCCAATTTCTCCCTAAGGTGGTATCAGCGTTTCATTTGAACCAACCTATTGTGGTGCCTGCGGCTACTAGGGACTTGGAGGACTCCAAGTTACTAGATGTAGTCAGGGCTTTGAAAATCTATGTAGCCAGGACGGCTGGAGTCAGGAAAACTGACTCGCTGTTTATCCTGCATGCGCCCAACAAGCTGGGTGCTCCTGCTTCAAAGCAAACTATTGCGCGCTGGATCTGTAACACGATTCAGCAAGCTCATTCTGCGGCAGGATTGCCACATCCTCAGTAAAAGCCCATTCCACAAGGAAGGTGGGCTCTTCTTGGGCGGCTGCCCGAGGGGTCTCGGCTTTACAGCTTTGCCGAGCTGCTACTTGGTCGGGTTCAAACACATTTGCTAAGTTCTACAAGTTTGATACCCTGGCTGAGGAGGACCTTGCCTTTGCTCATTCGGTGCTGCAGAGTCATCCGCACTCTCCCGCCCGTTTGGGAGCTTTGGTATAATCCCCATGGTCCTTACGGAGTTCCCAGCATCCACTAGGACGTCAGAGAAAATAAGAATTTACTCACCGGTAATTCTATTTCTCGTAGTCCGTAGTGGATGCTGGGCGCCCGTCCCAAGTGCGGACTCTCTGCAATACATGTATATAGTTATTGCTTAACGAAAGGGTTATTGTTATGAGCCATCTGTTACTGAGGCTCAGTTGTTGTTCATACTGTTAACTGGGTATGGTTATCACGAGTTGTACAATGTGATTGGTGTGGCTGGTATGAGTCTTACCCTGGATTCCAAATCCTTTCCTAGTAATGTCAGCTCTTCCGGGCACAGTTTCCCTAACTGAGGTCTGGAGGAGGGGCATAGAGGGAGGAGCCAGTGCACACCAGATATAGTACCTAATCTTTCTTTTAAGAGTGCCCAGTCTCCTGCGGAGCCCGTCTATTCCCCATGGTCCTTACGGAGTTCCCAGCATCCACTACGGACTACGAGAAATAGAATTACCGGTGAGTAAATTCTTATTATAACATCTGTTTCATGTATGTTAAATTTGTATGCTTTATTACCATGGATTATTAACTAATCACTCAAAATATTTATTATTATTATTATTGATAATAATAATAATAATAATGTATTATTATTACTTATATTACACAGTATATTATATACTGTGTCATATAATATACTGTGTAATTTATGTAATAATAATCCGTTGTTATTATTAATAATATACTGTACTGTATATCCCCTGGCTGCCCCCTTCTCTTTCCCCTGCACCCTAACACTTTATTAACACTTATGAGTTTCCCTATCACTTTGTATATATTTTTGTATTATTTTAATCACACCACTCACATAGCACTTCTGTGCTTCTTATTAACCCTATTAACTCTCACCTGTGTGCTGACCTGGGGTAGCCGACCTGTGCCGACATTATGGGGTCCTGCACCCCGGACCCATACCTAATATTAGGGACCCCCAGTGACGGAGAGGCCTTGTCGATCGGCCTGGGGGCTTAACCCTATATCTGCAGATATACGCAACCAAGATCTCCGTATTATCTGACTATTATGTAGGAATATTATTCACTCAGTGTGCATTAGGGAACCATTGTTTTTTCCTTCACAGAATTACCCCTCCCTTTTAGCACCTGAGTGACATCACTATCTGATTGAGCAGTTCACCATTTTTTTGCATTGTATTGAGAGGCATGAACGGGTCAGCATTAGGAGGGATTGCTGACTCTAGACTGCCATAGGGGGAAGTCAGGGGTATCCCCAGGTAAGCTGGCTCTCAGATGCTGTAGGAGCCATTACCATGTGGCCTTACACTGGGAATTCAACCCAGACATATTTGGAATTATTTATGGGGTGGGTGTGGTGGCCCCTGTGTCGGTATCGCTGGGCTGCTTCAGGTCGGCACACCCTAACACTTTATTAACACTTATGAGTTTCCCTATCACTTTGTATATATTTTTGTATTATTTTAATCACACCACTCACATAGCACTTCTGTGCTTCTTATTAACCCTATTAACTCTCACCTGTGTGCTGACCTGGGGTAGCCGACCTGTGCCGACATTATGGGGTCCTGCACCCTGGACCCATACCTAATATTAGGGACCCCCAGTGACGGAGAGGCCTTGTCGATCGGCCTGGGGGCTTAACCCTATATCTGCAGATATACGCAACCAAGATCTCCGTATTATCTGACTATTATGTAGGAATATTATTCACTCAGTGTGCATTAGGGAACCATTGTTTTTTCTTTCCCCTGCATGAGCAAGCTCAGCTGCAGCAGTTTACTTAAAGTTATTATAACTTACTGTCACTCAAACTGTCATCATTGATTTGGATTTGAATTTGTCACCCAGTCGCCCTCCTCCTCTCCTCCTAAGAGGAACACTGCGGGATGTGGCGTCAGTGTGGAGTGGAATACAATGAGTGGAGAGCGAGGCGGGCAGGAGCGCGGCGTGACATCATCATGTCACATCGCGCAGTTAGGCGGAATCGGGAAGAGGATTTTGTCAGCGACGCTGCACCCATGCAAATAAATGATGAACCCATCTCTGGTGTCCGGACAGCTGGCGGCCAGACCGGGCGGATGGCGCAGCGGGTGGTGACACAGGAATGATGCTGTAGGGATAGCAGCAGGCATCTGTGAGGGGGTGCCGGACATTAGGGGGTGCCTGTGCGCACCAGGCACCCCCCCTGCACACGCCTATGTGTGTAGGGCATACTTGCCTACCTGACCCTCTCCATGAGGGAGAAAATGCTCTGTTCCTGGACTTTCCTGGTAATGTATGATTGCCATCACCTGTGGTGAGCTAGTTAATTGATAAGACAGGTGTTTCACCACAGGTGATGGCAATCATACATTACCAGGAAAGTCCAGGAACAGAGCATTTTCTCCCTCATGGAGAGGGTCAGGTAGGCAAGTATGGTGTGTAGGGATCAGAGGCTGAGGACAGAGTGTGTGTAGAGGTCAGAGAATGGGGACAGAGTGTGTGTGTAGGGATCAGAGGGTGAAGACGGAGTGTGTGCGTGTGTGTATATAGGGATTTCATAGAGACATAGAAATTACCACTTGAAAATATGGAACAATATTTTATATTTCAGCCATAAAACCACATTTTAGATAAAGGACTGTGTATTTGATAGAGACATAGAATATAGGGCAGTGATGGTGAACCCTTGGCATACCTCCCAACATGACCCTCTCCAGGAGGGACAGAATGCTCTGCTCCTGGACTTCCCTCTTAATATATGATTGGCATCACTTGTGCTGAAACACCTTTCTTATCCATTAACCTGTTCAGAACAGGTGCCGGCAATCATACATTAAGCGAAAAATCCAGAAGCAGAGCAGTCTGTCCCTCCTGGAGAGGGTCATGTTGGGAAGTATGCCTTTGGCACTCCAGCTGCTGCTGAACTAAACAACCCAGCATGCCCTGCTATAGTTTTGCTACTTGGCCATGCTAAAACTGTAGCATGTGTATTTCAACAACAGCCATCATGCCAAACGTTCCCCATCACTGGTATTGGGGATGCAGTTAAAAAAAATGGCTGTCAGGATCCTGATGTTTAGGAGGCCGACGCTGGAATCCCAACAGCTGGGGAATTACCGCTGGACAGAATCCCGACCTCCGCAGGGTATTCCCACTTGGTTGGTGGGTTCATGCCACCAACCGAGTGGGAATATAACCAGTGGCGAGCGATGCAAGCCACCGGGCCCGAAGTGTGGTCAGCGCAGCAAGCACATAAAGGGACTCGAAGCCTCGCTGCCAGGATTCTGACAGGCGGGATGCCGCCGTCGGTATACTGACAGCCATCGTCCCGTCTGTAGGTAGAACATAGCGATTCCGAATTTAGGGGTCTATTTACTAAGCCTTGGATGGAGATAAAGGGGGTCATTCCGAGTTGATCGCACGGTAGCAGTTTTTTGCAGCCGTGCGATCAGATAGTCGCCGCCTATGGGGGAGTGTATTTTAGCATAGCAAGTGTGCGATCGCTTGTGCAGGGGAGCTGTGCAATAAGTTTTTGTGCAGTTTCTAAGTAGCTCTGAACTTACTCAGCCGTTGCGATCACTTCAGCCTGCCAGGTATTGGAATTGAAGTCAGACACCCGCCCTGCAAACGCCACGGCACTCCCAGAAAACGGTCAGTTTACACCCAAAAGCGCTTGTCAATCTCCTTGCGATCGGCTGTGCGAATAGATTCTTTGTTAAATCCATCGCACAGCATCGATCCGCTTTGTACCCGGACGACACGCCTGCTCATTCCTGTGCATGCGCAGTAGTGACCTGATCTCTGCGCTGCAAAAAACAGCAGCGTGCGATCAGGTCGGAATGACCCCCAAAGTCGCTGGAGATAAAGTACCAGCCAATCGGCTCCTAACTGTCATTTTTCAAACACAGCTGTGGCATAGCAGTTATGAGGCGATTGGCTGGTACTTTATCTCCAGCGACTTTATCTCCATCCAAGGCTTAGTAAATAGACCCCATAGTGCTTGGAAATATGACACCATATTTTATAATACTGGTGCAAGATACAGTATAATGGAAAAACTGTCAGTAATTTACGTATTGTTCATGTTTACTATGTTGCTTGCGGCACAATGTTTTGCTTTCCACTTTATTGTTATTGTAATGTTGCTTTAAAACGGAGGAGGCTGAAGCAAATTTTTTTTAGGCAAGAAGTAGTCAGTGGGTGCATTGCTGCGCTATACCACTGAGTGACGGTAGAGGTCGCTATGATTAGGACGTGTATGGGAGGAATTAGGTAGGTGTGTGTAAGAATCAGGGAGATAAACCAAAGGGGATATACAAGTCAGAGAGCACTGGAGCAGATCCCTGGATCATGCTGCTGAACCCCGCATCTTTGCACTGCCTTTTTACCCTATGAGTTGTCAGTTGCATATGATAACCTAGCTGTTGTGTTGAGTCACTGTCTGCTGTAGATTTTAAGAGGGGCTTCCAGGAAGGACCCTTGGAGGAAGATAAGCAGGAGGCAGCAGCAGATTTCCCCATTGCAGAGCAGCTTCTTTGCGCTGATCTTGCTATTCCTGTAATACCCCTCTCTCTCCATGCCTGCCAATGGGTTGGATTTTGACTTTGCTTCTATCATCCTTTTGCCACCCCAGCTTTGCATTTAGCTCCCACTTCGACTCCGGTAAGTTTCACCACCTTTTCTTTTTTTTTTTTCTTAAGCCTTTTTTTTTCTTGAATGAATATTTTATTTGCAGTCGAATTTGATTTGTTTCTCCCCACACTCCAGTTATCCAGGAGACATAACCCAGACTCCCCTCCCCCTCCTTCTGCATATCCCTCCCTTCTGCGGATTGATTGTGAGGTTGGGGAGCAGAACATTGGTACCTGCTGCCTCTTCAGCTTGTTTGTTGGGTCTCTTCATCCACTGACCCCATAGTAATTTAGAACAATTGCTGCCTATCCGTTTGGGGAGGGCTTGCTGTGGCTGGGGGGATTGTAAAGGTTGCTGCAGAATTGCATGTGGCTGTGGATTAAGTACTGAGTGTTCCCTGGCCGCAGGATCAGACAGATGACATGCAAGCTCTGCTGTGTCTCACAGTGGGATCATGTAGGATGGATGGATGATGGATCAGCTGAATTCCAGGTAATGACACCCCTCCCCCTCATCTACACTTCTCAATTCTGCATCCAAGCATGTGTGATGTTGAATCACTGCTATCCGTGTCTCATCTTTTCCCAAACCCTATTCTAACATTATCTATCTTTTCATCATTTTTATATAAATGTATCTTTATAGTGTACTCGGGATGAAATGCAGCGTTTTCCAGTTCTGACATGCAGTGTTTTCTTTTACTGCTCTTGGTACAGTAAAGTGCTACCTGAATTACTCTGTATCGGTGCAGCAGCATGTAGGTACAGTATGTCCACATACTGTAGGTACTAATATGTTTATAAATTCTATTCCCACAAGAGTATGTCCAGAAAGCGGTAATGGAATAGCTAGCAGACATTAATGCTATTCAGTAATCATATATTCTGGAAAAGTGGAAAGTATTTGGACAAGAACGCTATAGGGTTTAGGAAATGTTTCTGCAGGTATTTCTGAATACTGCGTGTAGCTTTGGACTATAGCCTAATTGATGTAGAGATAACAAAAAAGATGGTTGGTCTGTTTTCCGACTGTTGGGTTGCTGTAAAATTCACAGTACATGTTACTAAAACCTTGTATGTTACTTTTGCAGGAAAATGTATGTTGTACAAATTAGAAAGCTTTGCGTACAAATGTAACCAGCATATATAAATCTGCAGAGAGAAAAAATCTAAACTAACCCAAATTATTATATATAAATATTACATAGTATTTTACAAACCTATAACCTAACAAATTAAATAAGGGCCACTGCAAATACATGTTAAAAGAATCTTACTTCACTTTAAACAATATAAAATGACTATTCAGCAGCTGCTGGCCTATGTAATAATATTATTAGCTCAAAGACTAAATTCTATGACGATACTAGATTTGGCAGCAAATGGTATAGTTAATTACGTCCATCGTATCTTTTACCACTCGGTGTAAAATGCACAGGTGCACAGAACGTAAAAAGATTGCGTTTTTATGTTAATGTTACCTATTTATAGACCTTTTTTTCTGTAGATGAAAATGGCAACCATCTTATGATAGGCAGGCTTGCTTCACCCACTAGCTAACGAAAACGACAGCAAATGATAAGTCCTGTGGACTTCCTTTTAACCCTTGTTGTCCAAGATGCCAATATAGCAGTCTTCTCGTATTGTTTACAATAAAGGACTTCTATGTGATGATGTTGAGGGACAGTGCGTCTGTTGCCTCACTAACAGGTTATTTGACTTTTACTGTTGCAGAGTCCTATAACACATTAATTTGCTTTGCTTTGGCACCTCAGGGCGTTTATTGTTGCAAAGTGAGTGGCCGCCAGACTTGTCCAGAGGAACATCCGCCCTGAAAGTGTCTGCCTATGCTTCTATTTATAGGTGCCTGTGAATGAGGAAACAGGCAGGTCAGGGGGCACTTCCTAACTGGTGATTTGTCTCCAGACACAACTCTGTGCCGCTCATATGTTGAAATGTATAGGTCACTAATGCAGCTTTTAAATGGACCTAATAGAGTTAAGGGGCAGATGTACTAAGCCGTGGAGAGAGATGAAGTACAAACCAATCAGCTCGTAACTCATTTTTCAAACACAGCCTGTAACATAGTAGCTAGGAGCTGATTGGCTGGTACTTTATCTCTCTCCAAGGTTTAGTACATCTCCCCCTGTGTGTATTAAAATGAAGATCTTTGCATTATGTGGAAAAAGAGATTATAGCCCATGGCAGCAGGGAAACATCCACCCTGGAAGTGTATGCATATTTATAAACTGCTGTGAATGTGGAAATGGGCAATTTGAGTTCACTTCTTATGTCTGGACGCACTAGACATGTCTGAGATAGGAACTGTGTGCGTGCACTCAGGGCTGGCGGGACACTAGATTGAGGTCTTAAGCCTGGGCCTTGTGCGTGGCAGTGGTGGCTCCCCAAAAGCTGGCCTTGAGGGTATAAATATGAAAACTGATGATTGTCATTTGAAAAGTTATAAAACAAATCAGCACTTTAACAATGGAACACTTGTCCAAAACCAACAACACTTATTTTTTTTTAAATAAATTGCCTCCTAGTTCAAAGCCTGCTGTTCTAAAAGATAAGTAGCATCTTGTCTGCCCAAATATATTAAACAAGCTTGTTTATGCAGTTATTGAGCCTGAAAGACCTTGAAAATGTGCTTAGTGCAGTTGTAGCGTTGATTTATAATGTTCAGACAACATTACATCATTATCTCTACAAATATGCTTGGAGTAATATTATTTTGCTGTACCTTGGAAATATTTAGGTGTGATCAATGACTTTGTTACATATGTAAAAGAAGCTATTCTATCAGTGCATTTTAATTGTGTTGAGTGTTTGGGTCTCTTACTTTTATTTATCAGTTATTTATGTAGCGCACACATATTCCGCAGCGCTTCACAGAGAATATTTGGCCATTCGCGTCAGTCCCTGCTCCAGTGGAACTTACAATCTATGTTCCCTACATGCTGTAATATAACATTAGGAGGCATATATAATCGCATATGTATCTATTTAATGACCGTTTCTTATATAGTGCAGCAAATTCCATTGCGCTTTACAATTGGACACAACAATGATCAAACAAAACTGGGTAATAACAAACAGTCATGAAGGTAGGAAGGCCCTGCTCGCAAGCTTACAATCTGTAGAGAAATAGGCATGGATACACAAGGATAGATGCTATCTATTGCTTAGTTGTCCACTAGATTGCAAAGGTTCTCGGTGGACTGCATTATATGGCTACACAGCAATGATGAACCGGGGTCAGGAGGAAAGGAAAGTGAAGGAAGAAACGATATGTGGAGGATATGTTTGGAACTTTCAGACTAAAGAGGTGATGAAACTGGATAGGAAAGCTTATGAAGGTTGAGTGAGCAGAGCTGGAATGTGATAAGCTTACCTGAAGAGATGAGTTTTCAGGGAATGCTTGAATGTTTGGAGACTAGAGGAGAGTCTTATTGTACGTGGTAGGGTATTCCACAGAGTGTGTGCATCCCGAGGAAAGTCCTGCAGTCGTGCATGGGAGCGAGTAATGAGCGTGTATGAGAGACGTAGATCTTGTGAAGATTGGAGAGGTCAGGTTTGGATATATTTTCAGAATAGCGGAGAGATGTACATAGGTGTAGTTTGGTTAATGGCCTTGTGTGTGAGTAAAGTTAATTTATGTAGTATACGGTAGACTAAAGGTAACCAATGGAGGAACTGATAGATTGGATCTGCAAACAATGAACATCTAGAGAGCTGCATTCAGAATGGATTGTAGTGGTGAGAGTCTCTTTTTGGTAAGACCAGTAAAAAGACTATTGCAATATCCTAGGCAGCAAGCTTGTGGGGTAGGATTGATTGTCGAGTTTTCAACAGTGATAGAGATATTAGGTTGGTAACTACTATTGGCCAGTGGAAATATAATTAACTCTGTTTTGGAAATATTATGTTTGAGGTTTTCAGAGAGTATCCAAGATGAAACGGCAAAAGGCATTCAGTGACACAGACCAATACAGACAGAGACAAATCTGGGGAGGATAGGTAGATTTGATTATCATCTGTGTACAGATGATACTGAAATCCAAAAGAGCTGATTAGTTTACCAATTAATTTACCAAGAGATGAGCAGAGGACCTAAGACTAAGCCCTGCGGTCAGTGCCATAACTAGGCATTTTAGCGCTGTGTGCAAGAAACGGCATTGGCGCACCCCCCCCCCCCATGCAAGATAGGGGCTGTGCGCACCGCAGGTGCGAAAAATATATAGGCTTCATGGGGAAGGGGCCACCAGGTAGAGCCCCTTTTACACATTACGGCAGCCAGTCCTCGTTTTTACACATTAACGGCAGACAGCGCCACCTTTTTACACATTAACGGCAGACAGCGCCTCCTTTTTACACATTAACGGCAGACAGCGCCTCCTTTTTACACATTAACGGCAGACAGCATGCCCTTTTCTCTGACGTCCTAGTGGATGCTGGGAACTCCGTAAGGACCATGGGGAATAGCGGCTCCGCAGGAGACTGGGCACAAAAAGTAAAAGCTTTAGACTAGCTGGTGTGCACTGGCTCCTCCCCCTATGACCCTCCTCCAAGCCTCAGTTAGATTTTTGTGCCCGAATGAGAAGGGTGCAAGCTAGGTGGCTCTCCTGAGCTGCTTAGAAGTAAAAGTTTAAATAGGTTTTTTATTTTCAGTGAGTCCTGCTGGCAACAGGCTCACTGCATCGTGGGACTAAGGGGAGAAGAAGCGAACTCACCTGACTGCAGAGTGGATTGGGCTTCTTGGCTACTGGACATTAGCTCCAGAGGGACGATCACAGGTTCAGCCTGGATGGGTCCCGGAGCCGCGCCGCCGCCCCCCTTACAGAGCCAGAAGAGCGAAGAGGGCCAGGGAGTTATCCGAGCTAGTCAGGAACCTCCTAAAACCAGGACAAGTGTCAGTGCATCAGTGCACGAGAGTCCTGGGAAAAATGGTGGCTTCTTACGAAGCGATTCCATTCGGAAGATTCCATGCAAGAACTTTTCAGTGGGATCTGCTGGACAAATGGTCCGGATCGCATCTTCAGATGCATCAGCGGATAACCCTATCTCCAAGGACAAGGGTATCTCTCCTGTGGTGGTTACAGAAGGCTCATCTTCTAGAGGGCCGCAGATTCGGCATTCAGGATTGGATGCTGGTAACCACGGATGCCAGCCTGAGAGGCTGGGGAGCAGTCACACAGGGAAGAAATTTCCAGGGCTTGTGGTCAAGCATGGAAACGTCTCTTCACATAAATATCCTAGAGCTAAGGGCCATTTACAATGCCCTTAGTCAAGCAAGGCCTCTGCTTCAGGGTCAACCGGGACACGACCTCCACCCGGGGGAGTGGGGACTTCATCCAGAAGTCTTCCAAGTGATTGTAAACCGTTGGGAAAAACCAAAGGTGGACATGATGGCGTCCCGTCTCAACAAGAAACTGGACAGATATTGCGCCAGGTCAAGGGACCCTCAGGCAATAGCGGTGGACGCTCTGGTAACTCCGTGGGTGTTCCAGTCGGTATATGTGTTCCCTCCTCTTCCTCTCATACCAAAAGTACTGAGAATCATAAGGAGAGGAGTAAGAACGATACTCGTGGCTCCGGATTGGCCAAGAAGAACTTGGTACCCGGAGCTGCAAGAGATGCTCACGGAGGACCCGTGGCCTCTACCTCTAAGGAAGGACCTGCTCCAGCAGGGACCTTGTCTGTTCCAAGACTTACCGTGGCTGCGTTTGACGGCATGGCGGTTGAACGCCGGATCCTGAAGGAAAAAGGCATTCCAGATGAAGTCATCCCTACCCTGATCATGGCCAGGAAGGATGTAACTGCAAAACATTATCATCGCATTTGGCGAAAATATGTTGCGTGGTGTGAGGCCAAGAAGGCCCCTACGGAGGAATTTCAACTGGGTCGTTTCCTACATTTCCTGCAAGCAGGATTGTCTATGGGCCTAAAATTAGGATCCATTAAGGTTCAAATTTCGGCCCTGTCGATCTTCTTCCAGAAAGAACTGGCTTCAGTGCCTGAAGTTCAGACGTTTGTCAAAGGGGTACTGCATATACAGCCTCCTTTTGTGCCTCCAGTGGCACCTTGGGATCTCAATGTAGTTTTAGGGTTCCTAAAATCACATTGGTTTGAACCACTTGCCACAGTGGATTTGAAATATCTCACATGGAAAGTGGTAATGCTGTTGGCCCTGGCTTCAGCCAGGCGCGTATCAGAATTGGCGGCTTTATCCTATAAAAGCCCTTACCTGATATTTCATTCGGATAGGGCGGAATTGAGGACTCGTCCTCAATTTCTCCCTAAGGTGGTTTCAGCGTTTCACATGAATCAACCTATTGTGGTACCTGTGGCTACTAGGGACTTGGAGGACTCCAAGTTGCTGGACGTAGTCAGGGCCCTAAAAATATATGTTTCCAGGACGGCTGGAGTCAGAAAATCTGACTCGCTGTTTATACTGTATGCACCCAACAAGCTGGGTGCTCCTGCTTCTAAGCAGACGATTGCTCGTTGGATTTGTAGTACAATTCAACTTGCACATTCTGTGGCAGGCCTGCCACAGCCAAAATCTGTAAAAGCCCATTCCACACGGAAGGTGGGCTCATCTTGGGCGGCTGCCCGAGGGGTCTCGGCTTTACAACTTTGCCGAGCAGCTACTTGGTCAGGGGCAAACACGTTTGCTAAATTCTACAAATTTGATACCCTGGCTGAGGAGGACCTGGAGTTCTCTCATTCGGTGCTGCAGAGTCATCCGCACTCTCCCGCCCGTTTGGGAGCTTTGGTATAATCCCCATGGTCCTTACGGAGTTCCCAGCATCCACTAGGACGGCAGAGAAAATAAGAATTTACTTACCGATAATTCTATTTCTCATAGTCCGTAGTGGATGCTGGGCGCCCATCCCAAGTGCGGATTGTCTGCAATACTTGTATATAGTTATTGTTACAAACAAATCGGGTTGTTTATTGTTGGAAGCCATCTTTTCAGAGGCTCCTACGGTTATCATACTGTTAACTGGGTTCAGATCACGAGTTGTACGGTGTGATTGGTGTGGCTGGTATGAGTCTTACCCGGGATTCAAGATCCTTCCTTATTATGTACACTCGTCCGGGCACAGTATCTTAACTGAGGCTTGGAGGAGGGTCATAGGGGGAGGAGCCAGTGCACACCAGATAGTCCTAAAGCTTTTACTTTTTGTGCCCAGTCTCCTGCGGAGCCGCTATTCCCCATGGTCCTTACGGAGTTCCCAGCATCCACTACGGACTATGAGAAATAGAATTATCGGTAAGTAAATTCTTATTTTTACACATTAACGGCAGACAGCGCCTCCTTTTTACACATTAACGGCAGACAGCATGCCCTTTTTACACATTAACGGCAGACAGCATGCCCTTTTTACACATTAACGGCAGACAGCATGCCCTTTTTACACATTAACGGCAGACAGCATGCCCTTTTTACACATTAACGGCAGACAGCATGCCCTTTTTACACATTACGGCAGACAGCATGCCCTTTTTACACATTAACAGCAGACAGCATGCCCTTTTTACACATTACGGCAGACAGCATGCCCTTTTTACACATTACGGCAGACAGCGTCCCCCTTTTACAGCTTCACGGTGGTAACGCACAGCACTGCAGCTGTGCGTCATTGCTCCCATACACCTCACATACTCCGGTCACTGTAAGGGTGCAGGGCGCAGGGGGGCGCCCTGGGCAGCAATATAAACCTCTGCATGGCAAAAAGACTATATACATGTACAGGTGGGCTCTGTACATGTATATAAAAGAGCCCCCGCCATATTTTACTAAGTTTGAGCGGGACAGAAGCCCGCCGCCGAGGGGGCGGGGCTTCTCCCTCAGCACTCACCAGCGCCATTTTCTCTCCACAGCACTGCTGAGAGGAAGCTCCCCGGACTCTCCCCTGCTTACACACTGTGAAAGGGTGCTTAAAAGAGAGGGGGGGGGGGCACATAATTGGCGGTTTACATATTATACAGCGCTGCTGGGGAAAAACATTTTGTGTTGGTCTCCAGGGTTATTGCGCTGGGGTGTGTGCTGGCATACTCTCTCTCTGTCTCTCCAAAGGGCCTTGACAGGGATACTGTCTTCAGGAAAGGGGTTCCCTGTGTGTGTGTGAAGTGTGTCGGTACGCGTGTGTCGACATGTTTGACGCGGAAGGCTCGCTTAATGTGGAGGGGGAGTGCTTGCATGTCAGGTCGCCGTCGGCAACGCCGACACCGGAATGGGTGGATATGCTGAATGTCTTGAATGCAAATGTCAATCTATTGCATAAAAGATTAGACAAGGCAGAAGCTAGGGATCAGTCAGGTAGCCAGTCCATGCCTGTCCCTGGGGCGCCAGGTCCTTCGGGGTCTCAGAAGCGCACCATATCCCAGATCAGTGACACAGATACTGACTCTAGTGTCGACTATGAAGATGCAAAATTACAGCCGAAGGTGGCTAAGGGTATACAGTACATGATTATTGCCATTAAAGAGGTTTTGCATATTACTGAGGAACCCCCTGTCCCTGACACGAGGGTACACATGTATAAAGGGAAAAAGCCTGAAGTCACTTTTCCATCCTCATTTGAATTAAGTGACTTGTGCGAAAAGGCTTGGGAATCTCCGGATAGGAGACCACAAGTTCCCAAAAGGATTCTCATGGCGTATCCTTTTCCACAAACTGATAGGATACTCTGGGAATCTTCGCCAAAAGTTGACAAGGCGCTGACACGTTTGTCCAAAAAGGTGGCACTGCCTTCTCAGGATATGCCTTCCCTCGAGGAACCTGCTGATCGCAGGCAGGAAATTACCTTAAAGCACATTTACAATCATTCCGGTACTATTGCTCGACTGGCTATGGCGTCGGCCTGGGTTTGTAGTGCGGTTGTGGCATGGGCAGATTCCTTATCTACGGAAATTGACACCTTAGATAGGGACGCCATTCAAATGACCATAGAGCATATCAGAGATGCTGCCTTGCATATGAGGGATGCTCAGAGAGACATTTGTTTATTAAGCTCCAGAATAAATGCTATGTCTATTTCTGCTAGGCGGCTCTTGTGGACCCGACAGTGGACGGGAGATGCCGATTCAAAGCGGCATATGGAGTCCTTGCTTTACAAAGGGGTGGAGTTGTTTGGAGACGGCCTCTCGGATCTTGTCTCTACGGCTATGGCTGGTAAGTCAAATTTCTTACCTTATGTCCCCCCGCAGCATACAAAAAAGGCACCTCATTATCAAATGCAGTCCTTTCGTTCCAATAAAAACAAGAAGGTACGTGGATCATCCTTTGTTGCCAGAGGGAAAGGCAGGGGAAAAAAGCTGCACACAGCTAGTTCCCAAGAGCAGAAGTCCTCCCCTACGTCTGCAAAGTCCACCGCATGACGCTGGGGCTTTCCGAGGAGAGGCAGATCTGGTGGGGGCTCGTCTTCGGTTTTTCAGCCACGTCTGGGTTCACTCGCAGGTGGATCCCTGGGCATTAGAGTTTGTTTCTCAGGGATACAGGCTGGAATTCAAGACTTGCCTCCTCGCCGATTTTTTAAATCGGCACTGCCGGCTTCCCCGTCAGAGAGGGAGCTAGTGTTGGCAGCAATCCAAAAATTGTATATTCAACAGGTGATTGTCACAGTTCCTCATCTCCAGCAAGGAGAGGGATATTACTCAACCCTGTTTGTGGTCCCGAAACCGGACGGTTCGGTCAGACCTATTTTAAACCTGATATCTCTGAACCTGTACTTGAAGAGGTTCAAGTTCAAAATGGAATCACTCAGGGCGGTTATCGCCAGCCTGGAAGGGGGGGATTGGATGGTGTCCCTGGACATAAAGGATACTTACATTCATGTTCCGATATTCCCCCCGCATCAGGCGTTCCTGAGATTTGCAGTGCAGGACTGTCACTACCAATTTCAGACGTTGCCATTTGGGCTTTCCACGGCCCCGAGAATTTTCACCAAGGTAATGGCGGAAATGATGGTGCTCCTGCGCAGGCAGGGGGTCACAATTATCCCATACTTGGACGATCTCCTCATAAAGGCGAGATCTCGGGAGAGATTGCTGGATAGGGTGTCTCTGTCCATGAAGATGTTGCAGATACACCGCTGGATTCTCAATATACCGAAGTCCCAGCTAGTCCCTACAACGCGTCTGACCTTTTTGGGGCTGATTCTAGACACAGACCAGAAAAAGGGTTTTCTTCCGATCGAAAAGGTTCAGGAACTCATAGCCATGGTCAGGAATCTATTAAAACCAAAGAAGGTTTCAGTGCATCATTGCACGCGGGTCCTGGGGAAGATGGTGGCTTCCTACGAGGCCATCCCTTTCGGCAGGTTCCATGCGAGGACTTTTCAATGGGACCTCTTGGACAAGTGGTCCGGGTCCCATTTACAAATGCATCAAAGGATCACCCTGTCTCCCAGGACCAGGGTATCTCTCCTGTGGTGGCTGAACAGTGCTCACCTACTAGAAGGTCGCAGGTTCGGCATTCAGGACTGGGTCCTGGTGACCACGGACGCAAGCCTCCGAGGCTGGGGAGCAGTGACACTGGGAAGAAATTTCCAAGGTCTCTGGTCAAGCCTAGAGTCTTGTCTCCACATCAACGTCCTGGAGTTGATGGCCATATACAACGCCCTGCGTCAAGCGGAGGAATTGCTTCGGAGAAAACCGGTTCTGATTCAGTCAGACAATGTCACGGCGGTGGCTCATATAAACCGCCAAGGTGGAACAAGGAGCAGAATGGCCATGGCAGAAGCGACCAGGATTCTACGCTGGGCGGAAGGCCATGTAAGCGCGCTGTCAGCGGTGTTCATCCCGGGGGTGGACAACTGGGAGGCGGACTTCCTCAGCAGGCACGACCTGCATCCGGGAGAGTGGGGACTTCATCAAGAAGTCTTCGCACAGATCACGGATCGTTGGGGACTGCCTCAAATCGACATGATGGCATCCCGTCTCAACAAAAAGCTAAAGCGGTATTGCGCCAGGTCAAGGGACCCTCAGGCGGTAGCGGTAGACACTCTGGTGACACCTTGGGTGTTCAGATCGGTCTATGTGTTTCCTCCTCTTCCTCTCATACCCAAGGTGTTGAGAATAATACGAAGAAGCAGGGTCAGAACAATACTCATTGTTCCGGATTGGCCACGGAGGACTTGGTATCCGGAGCTGCAAGAGTTCCTCTAAGGCAGGACCTGCTGTGGCAGGGGCCCTGTCTGTTCCAAGACTTACCGCGGCTGCGTTTGACGGCATGGCGGTTGAACGCCGGATCCTAGCGGAAAAAGGGAGTCCGGAGGAAGTCATTCCTACCCTGATCAAGGCTAGGAAAGATGTGACGTTAAAACATTATCACCGTATATGGCGGAAATATGTTTCTTGGTGTGAGGCTAGAGCTGCTCCTACGGAGGAGTTCCATTTGGGCCGTCTACTTCACTTCCTTCAAACAGGAGTGACTTTGGGCCTAAAATTAGGGTCCATAAAGGTCCAGATTTCGGTCTTATCCATTTTCTTTCAAAGAGAATTGGCCTCTATTCCTGAAGTACAGACCTTTGTGAAGGGAGTGCTGCATATTTAGCCTCCCTTTGTGTTACGTTTCCTCAAGTCACCTTGGTTTGAACCACTCAAAACTGTGGAGTTGTAATAGCTCACGTGGAAAGTGGTCATGTTGTTGGCGTTAGCTTCGGCAAGACATGTTTCCGAATTGGCGGCTTTATCACATAAAAGCCCATACTTGGTTTTTCACGTGGATAGGGCGGAGTTGAGGACTCGCCCTCACTTTCTGCCAAAAGTGGTCTCCTCTTTTAATGTGAACCAACCTATTGTCGTGCCTGTGGCTACACGGAACTTGGAGGATTCCGAGTCCCTGGATGTAGTCAAGATTTATGTGACCAGAACGGCTAGAATCAGGAAGACTGAAGCTTTGTTCGTTCTGTATGCGGCCAACAAGGTTGGCGCTCCCGCTTCAAAGCAGACTATTGCTCGCTGGATCTGTAACACGATTCAGCAGGCGCATTCTACGGCAGGATTGCCGTTGCCGAAATCGGTTAAGGCCCACTCCACTAGGAAAGTGGGCTCTTCTTGGGCGGCTGCCCGAGGGGTCTCGGCATTACAGTTGTGCTGAGCAGCTACTTGGTCGGGGACAAACACCTTTGCAAAGTTCTATAAGTTTGATACCCTGGCTGAGGAGGACCTCCTGTTTGCTCAATCGGTGCTGCAGAGTCATCCGCACTCTCCCGCCCGTTTGGGAGCTTTGGTATAATCCCCATGGTCCTTACAGAGTCCCAGCATCCTCAAGGACGTTAGAGAAAATAAGATTTTACTTACCGGTAAACCTATTTCTCGTAGTCCGTAGAGGATGCTGGGCGCCCGTCTCAAGTGCGGACTTCTTCTGCAATACTTGTATATAGTTATTGCTCACAAGGGTTATGTTATAGTTTTTCGGTGGAACCGTGGCTATGTTGTTGTTCATACTGTTAACTGGGTAAGTTTATCACAAGTTATACGGTGTGATTGGTGTGGCTGGTATGGACCTCGCCCCTAGATTTACAAAAATCCTTCCTCGTACTGTCCATCTCCTCTGGGCACAGTTTCCCTAACTGAGGTCTGGAGGAGGGGCATAGAGGGAGGAGCCAGTGCACACCCAGAGTCCAAAGCTTTCTTAAAGTGCCCTATCTCCTGCGGAGCCTGTCTATTCCCCATGGTCCTTACGGAGTCCCAGCATCCTCTATGGAATACGAGAAATAGATTTACCGGTAAGTAAAATCTTATTTTTTACACATTGTGGCAGACAGACCAGAGAGAGAGAGAGAGAGATAGATAGACAGACAGATACTTACCATCTCTCCCCGCTGGCAGTCAGGCTCCTCTGTGCTGGCAGATCCCGGGCAGGGGGGAAGGAGGAGGAGGGACGGGGACTGGAGCCGCAGCAACGCTATGTAATTGGTAGAGGCACTGCTGCAGCAGTCCCCCCTCCTTCCGCATTGGCTGCCCGCCGCCGCTGTGAATGCTGGGATGAGGGAAGCGCATCCCAGCATTCACAGCAGCGCTGGGCAGCCAATGCGGAAGGAGAGGGGACTGCTGCAGCTGAGCTACTTCCAATTACATAGCGCTGCTGCTGCTCCAGTCCCCCTCTCTCCTCCTCCTCCCCTGCTTCCGGTGCTGCTGTTCTCCTCCAGCGCGGCGCACACAGCACAGAACAGGCGGCTTGTAATGAGTCAATTTGACTCATTACAAGCCGCCGGCCATTGTGCCCTCAGGGCAACTGCGCTGTGTGCCAAGCACACCTGGCACACACGTAGTTACGGCGCTGCCTTGTGGTACTCCAACTGAAAGAGGTAGCGAAGAGGAGGTGGATTCAGAGAAGCCACTGAAGGAGCGATTATGTAGATAGGATAGAAACCAAGAAAGCGCTGTGTCTTGAAGACCTAGGGATTGTAGTGTTTGTATGAGAAGAGAGTGGTCAACCGTGTCAAAAGCAGCAGAGAGACCTAGAAGAATAAGAAGTGAGTAATGGCCTTTAAACTTTGTATTGACCAGCTCACTACTTTAGTCAGTGCAGTCTCTGTGGAGTGTTGGGAACGAAAGCCTGACTGAAGTGGGTCCAATAAGACTGCATGCTTGAAAAGTGAAGGAAAGATACCAGTAGAGCGAGAGAGATTACAGATGATGAAAATATCCCCACTTGATAAATAAGCCCCTGCGTACATTATGAAACGGAACTACAATAAAGTGTTTTGAAATATCTTCCTACATCACTGGGGGGGAATTCAAATGTTTGAAAGTCAGTTGGGTGTTTTGTTTTTTTCCTGTTTATTAGTTAGGAAAAAACAGACTACCAACCGACTTTTCAAACAATTGAATTTTCCCTATAATGTTCTGTGAAAAGTTTAAACATTTGTTTGTGATGGGACTTTTTTTATCAAGCTTTTTTTTGTTTATAAATTTACTGGGGAGAGTTCAAATGTTTGAAAAATCGGTCAGGTGTCTGTCTGTTTTTTCCTTTGTATTAGATAGGAAAAAAACAGACACCCAACCGACTTTTCAAACATTTGAATTCCCCCCAGTGTATGTAGAAACTATTAAAAATGAAAATATCTGCTATAAAACAAAGTGCTAATAATGGTGGCAGTTATGCCTCCTGGTCACACATACACGTTGTTGTTGTTGTTGTTGTTGTTGTGTGTGTGGTGTTTTATTTATTTATTTTTTTTATAAGTTTTTAATTCTTAATAAGGTACAGTAAATTGCTTTCTGTGGCTACATTTCTGAAAATCAGAGCACACGTAATACTGCAGGAAAAGCTCTGTGTGAGAACCACAACAATCAGATCCGGTCATTTAAATTTTCAATTGTCATATTTCGAGTGCATAAGCATCACTCTTGAAATTTCAGCTATAGTACTTAAAACATGCAAACCAGCTTTTGTCCTACATACAGTAGGTGGCAGGAATGTCCCCTTTTGTTGTGATTTTTGTGTTACCTATATCATGGGTTGGGTGTGAAATACCATTGTGTCCCTGCACGATTATGTAATCCAGCATCACCCCCTCTCAGCTACATGGTCCATTACTTGGACTCACCCCCTCACCGTTTCATCCCCTGTGGTGCATTCGATGAGTCCCACTTGTCCTTAAAGCTTTACTCCTAAGGGTAAGCGGACAGACCCTTTTTACAAAAAAAAACCAGATATAAATTATGTTAATAATGCAATAATTTATATTGCAGGGCGATTCCAACCAAAAGTGGACATGGGTCATAAAAAAAAATAAAAAAAAATTGGAATATTCAAAAAATTAATTTCCCAGTGCGTCAGTCATAGTCTATAGTAGTTTAAAAATGGGTTGGTAACAGTGTATCACATGACATGCTGCCATTTTGTCTTATTTCAGTAATGGCTACCAGGCATCAGGCAGACACTGATTGTGAGCACTGATTATCTATTGGTGTTTTCTGAAAACAAAGGTGAAAAACTTGGATTATTGCAGTTTATAACAAAAGTTGAGGACATGTACTGTCAGAAATTTGATATGTTGATGATCAGTGTTTCATGTGGTTTTGTTAGTGAAAGAGTTAAAACAAAGATAATGAGATATGGTAGCCATCTGAAAAAATTGTTAATGGGGGGGTACTCACAGAGCGATATTCTAAGCAATCTGACTAGATTGCTTAGAATTTAAGCATTATCGCTCCGTGTGTACCCCCTACAGCGATAGCGATGCACAGCCCTGCGCATCGCTATCGCTGGTGCTAGATTGGCCTGCCGTGCAGGCCAATCTAGCAGGTCGCTCACTTCACCCGCTGGGTGAAATGAGCGCCCCCCGTCTCCCCCTGCACGCTCAGCACAGATCGCGCTGTTCTGAGCGGCGGGAGAGATGTGTGCTGAGCGGTTTGCTCAGCACACATCTCTCCCACATCGGCCCGTCTATATGGGACTTTAGAAAGGTAAATGACCCTGTACCAGTTAATGCAAGGAGCCTTTTTTAAATTTCCTGATTGATGTATTTGATGGTTACGTCCGTGACGATTTTCGGGTTATGTCCATTACACATACATTCCATTAAATATTGTCTAGGTAATAAGAATGACTTTCCTGAAAATTGTTCTAAAACAATCTGTGTGGTTTATACTTTATTGTAAACAAAAAACAAAAAAAGTATGGAAAAAATCTGTTGTAGTTTCAGAGAAATCAGACGTATTTTATTTCAGAAATTACCATGTCCTATCCTGGTTACATCCGTTACATTTAAACAATGTATTTATTTACAGCAGACAACAATGGTGAGGCTTGTTCAACTTCACACTTCATATTTTTATTCACCAGTGGTAGATACAATTGTGGTAAAATTTGCTTCTTTATGTGCATTTTAAATTTGAAGTAATCCAGATGTTTATCACAAACATTGTATCTGAGAGTTACATCCGTTACTTTGGAATTGCCTTGCAGTCAGTATATACATAGCATTTCCCATTTTGGCACATGCCATCATGACTGCTAAAGAGCAAGACGCGTATCTTACAACTCAATACAAAAAAAAACTATATCCTTCAACTTTTATGTGCTGGAGCTGGACTTTTTACAGGAAGGGATTAGACCAGAAATTCCCATTCTCTGGAATTAGAGTCCTGGTTTTAAGGATATCCATGCTTGAGCACAGGTGACCTAATTAGTACCTCAGTCAATTTGATTTAACTATCTGGATTCAAACCTTAACTGTAGGACAGAGTTTGGGAAACTCTGGATTAACCTTTAGGTAACACGGTCACTGCAGTTTCCTGTTGTCATCATCAAAATGGTTCATAGAAAAGAAGCCCTATTAAAAAAATAAAAAAGTCCTATAGATAACATATGGTATCCACTGGAGTTCTAGACATGGGAAAACTAGTTCTATCGTGCTGTGTAGTTAGTGATGTCTACCTGAGACAGCACATTTTGGGTGGGTACAACAATATTAAGGATAATGCTATAGAAAAAAAAAAAAGCACTTTCTGGATGCATAGTTTATGTGAATTTATAACATCATTCAGAGAGGCACAATCTATTACTTAGTACAGTATAACGTTTTGCCTCACTACTACTTTATTTAATACATGTTACAGGTATTTGTTTTGCAGTCTTTTGGTTGGACCTCCAGTGTGCTCTGGATCCTTTTAGGTTAAGCTTTCCTCTTAAGGGGTATATGCAATTGCAGTCGAATTCCCGAAATTGTCGAATTTCGGGAATTTTTCGCCAAAAAAAAAAAATAGTCAATGCAATTCAGTGCTTTCCGTCAAAAAAACGGACTTTCAAAATTCGACTTTTTGAAATTCGACTTTTGTCAAATTCGATTTTTTTGCAATGATACAAGTGCTGCAATTCGACCAAAGTGTATTCAATTCAAGTTTGGAAATTCGACAACAGTGCTTTTAGACAGTAAATTCGTCATTTTCAATCCGCCACACTTTGGAGGGTGAAAGCAATAAAAAAAAATTAAAACATGTTTTTTTTGGTGTTTTTTTTTTTGGTAATAGCATATCTATTTATATTAGAAGGGATTAGGTACTTGGTTTGTCTTTTTTGGAGGCACAAGTATTATTTATATATTTTTAAAAATATCTATATTTTTTTTTATAGCTGGAACGGTAAAATCAAGGAAAAAAATGGCGTGGGGTCCCCCCTCCAAAGCATAACCAGCCTCGGGCTCTTCGAGCTGGTCCTGGTTCTAAAAATGCGGGGAAAAATTTGACAGGGGATCCCCCGTATTTTTAAAACCAGCACCGGGCTCTGCGCCTGGTGCTGGCGCAAAAAATACGGGGGACAAAAAGAGTAGGGGAAAGGGGTCTCATGTGTCAATATGGGACCCCTTTCAGTCCGCTGGCACGGGTTTTTGCGTTTTGTTATTTTGCCAAGTACCTGGATTATACTCTGGACGTGGATTTATCTCTGGACGCTGGAAGGTGAGTATAATTTTTTCACAGGTACCCTCGGATCGTCGGAGACTGTGGCAGTCGGCGTGTCAACATAGGTAAGTATGTGTGTCGGCAGTATGTAATAAAGTTGTACTTGTCACGGTGTGTGTGTCCTGTTTTTATTTGGGTATTTTTTCCCCAGTAGTACTACAGGTACCAGCGGGCCCGTTTTTCTCCCGCATGCTGGTACTTGTGGTTCTCCAAGTACCAGCTTGCGGGGGAGGCTTGCTGGGACTTGTAGTACTACTGGAAAAAACAATATTCTGACATTTTTCTCAAGGCTATCAGCCTCCCATCCGCAGCCCTTGGATGGGGGGGACAGCCTCGGGCTTCACCCCTGGCCCTTGGGTGGCTGGGGGGGGGGACCCCTTGATTGAAGGGGTCCCCACTCCCCCAGGGTACCCCGGCCAGGGGTGACTAGTTGGATATTTAATGCCACGGCCGCAGGGCACTGTATAAAAGTGACCCCCGGCTGTGGCATTATCTGTCCAGCTAGTGGAGCCCGATGCTGGTGTAAAAAATACGGGGGACCCCTACTCTTTTTGTCCCCCGTATTTTTTGCACCAGGTGCAGAGCCCGGTGCTGGTTTTAAAAATACGGGGGATCCCCTGTCAATTTTCCCCCCGCATTTTTAGAACCAGGACCAGCTCGAAGAGCCCGAGGCTGGTTATGCTTTGGAGGGGGGACCCCACGCCATTTTTTTCAGGGTTTTTCCCGTTTTTTTAATTCGCGGCAAAATCCGGCAAATCGGCCGTTTTTCGCCCGCGGGAATGTCGAATCCGTTTTTCATTGAATATGGTGAATTCCGACAGCCACCTGCCGGAATTCACCTGTCGAATTGTGTCGAATTAAAAAAACGGCGATAATTTGCCGCGATTCGCCCGCAATTGCATATACCCCTAAGAGTGTGAAAAATCTTTGTGAAACTGTGAGATTTCATGTCTGGTCAAGAGAAATACTCATGCAAGTTTTGGGACAATATCGACCGGTTGTTTTTTTGTTTGTTTTTTTCCAAGCTTTGTGGTGGTGGGTGTTTGTTTTTTTTATTTGTTTTTTTTTATTTTAATATTATATTCCTATTTTAGGGAAAAGAATATGTCTGCGAATGCTTCCATATGTTTTCCGCACATTTCTCAGTATTCTTTTTAGATAAGGACATTGGAGTAATATATCCAACCCTCCCTCCTTGTATTTAAGGTGTGTGTGTGTGTGTGTGTGTATGTATGTATATATATATATATATATATATATATATATATATATATATATATATATATATATATATATTATTGCCTACAACCATGGACTACAGCCATTTTGTGGGTTAAACCAGTATGCGTGATAATGCAACCTATCTAATAATATATTTGAGGCATGCTGTGCCTCACACCTCAGTAATGGTATTGTGGTCATCCCTTTCAAATGGCAGAAGAAGGAAGACCATTCAGAAGCATAATTTCCACCACAGTCTTTGGATTCCTTACCCCACTCGCAGTATTGGCAAGCCCTGGAAAAAGGACTGATTGGAGCAGATTCCTCAATTTTCTGCTGCTGATCATTTCAATTTTAAGTTTAATAACTTTTTAAATGTAGGTTTAGTCCTATTTAGTTAGTGAGGCATACTTGCTGTTGGAAGTTATGTGTCACACGCCATGGGCGGCGTTCTCCGCGCTTACCCCTGCGTGCCTGCTGGTCTGTGTTGCGGCCTCCGCCTTCTGTGGTCCACGGGCTCCGGCGTCTGGCTGGCGCGGCTCCCGGAGGTTCCCCAGGGCAGGGGCGCCGGCATGACACCCGGCATCACGTGGGCGGGGAGCGGGTGACGTCATCGGACTGTTCCGCCAATCCAGCGGAGGCGGGAGATTCAAAGGCAGACGCTGGGCAGAGCCTCGGCGCCTGAGTATCGTCTTTTCCTCTGAAGTGGATGCCAGTGCTTCTGTTCTCGGCGGATCTCTCTGCAGCATACCCCAGTGTCTCCGGCATTTCCAGGTGTCAGTTGTTGCACAGCTTCCAGCGTTCCCAGCTGCTGCTGGGCTCCACTGCGCTCCAGTCACCAGTGCTTCTTGGAGTCAGCGTGGGCTGCAGGTTAAACGTCGCTCTCAAGTTATACAAGTCCTCAGTGTCTTTAACCCTCGCTCTCAAGTTATACAAGTCCTCAGTGTCTTTAACCCTCGCTCCCAAGTTATACAAATCCTCAGTATCTTTAACCACCGCTCTCAAGTTCTTCAAAGCATCAGTGTCTTTAACCACCGCTCTCAAGTTCTTCAAAGCATCAGTGTCTTAACCACCGCTCTCAAGTTCTTCAAAGCATCAGTGTCTTTAACCACCGCTCTCAAGTTCTTCAAAGTATCAGTGTCTTAACCACCGCTCTCAAGTTCTTCAAATCATCAGTGTCTTTTAACCACCGCTCTCAAGTTCTTCAGTCACCAGTATCTTTTACCATCACTCACAAGTACTTTCTGGACATTTCTCCATACGCTCCTTCTCTGTTGTGTGACATTGTGTTGCCCCCTTCCTGCAATAAAGTCCTTTAATATTTTCACCAAGCTTTACCGTCATAGTCCTGTATGAGGAAGACCTATATCAAGCCATCCCTGTTCCGACCCAACTGTGGTTCCTCTCCCCTACCATCGGGAGAACCCCCGAGTTCACAACACCCCCAACCTAGGTCAGTGACAATATACTCAGGCCTCATGGACCCGGGGGATCGGAGCCCAGAGGCAAGTATCATCCAGGACTTGATTTCTCAAGTACAAAGTCAGGAAGCGGCACAGGGCCAGGTGATGCATTATCTCCAGGAATTATCTGGTCGGCTGGATCAAATTCAGACTTCTCTAACTTCAGTAGTACCGGCCCCAGCTCCAGTACCCGTTCCAGTGGTTGTCTCTAGTAATGTTCCATCCTCCTCTGGAACCAGGTCACGCCTTCAGCTCCCTACTTCTTCTCGCTATAATGGGAATCCAAAGAATTGCCGTGGTTTTCTCAATCAGTGCGAGGTACATTTTGAACTGCTTTCACATAACTTCCCTACTGATCGGTCCAAGGTGGCAAACATTATTTCTTTGCTCGAGGGTTCAGCGTTGGATTGGGTGTCTCCATTATGGGAGCGATCTGATCCATTGGTTTCTAGTTACACCAATTTCATTACGTCATTCCGGAGGATCTTTGATGAGCCCGGCAGGACGACCGCTGCCTCTGCAGACTTGCTTTGTGTCCGACAAGGCTCTCGTTCAGTGGGACACTATGTGATTAATTTTCAGACCATAGCCTCAGAACTGCGCTGGAATAATGATGCTCTTCGGGCTGCCTTTTGGAACAGGCTCTCCGATCGTCTAAAGGACGAGTTGGTCACTAGAGATTTGCCGGATTCTTTAGAACAGTTGATCTCGCTCTGTGTAAAGGTGGATCTTTGCATGCAGGAACGAGGTGGCGAACGTAGTCGGTCAGATCGATCAAGGGTCCGATCTCTTCTGTCTAAGCAGACGGTTATTCCAAGTCCTGATGAACCCATGCAGATTAATCGTTCTCGGCTCTCCCCAGAGGAACGTCGGCGTCGTCGTGAGGGTAGACTCTGCCTCTACTGTGGAGCCGCGGATTATTTTCTCAAGTTTTGCAAGTCTCGCCCGGGAAACGGGCAGTCCTAGCTTGTTCCGGAGGAGTCGAGCTAGGGGTTTCTTCTAAACCTTCTCCGCCAGTGGACTGTTTACTCTCCGTGTCTCTGTTCTCCGAGTCAATAGCCAAACCCGTTAAGGCTCTGCTGGACTCAGGGGCTGCAGGGAATTTTATTTCCCTTTCCTGTGCCCAGGATCTGGGTTTTCAGTTACGGTCGGTCGAACGACCTATTACGTTGACTGCTATCAATGGTACCCAAATTTCTAACGGTCTGATTTCAAGTTGTACAGTACCAATCAAACTGCAAGTGGGAGCTCTGCATCAAGAACACCTGGAATTTCTAGTGATTCGGGAGATACCCCACGATCTGGTTCTTGGCCTTCCTTGGCTCAAACTTCACAACCCTCACGTCGACTGGGGTTCGACACAGATAACATCTTGGAGTCCTTTTTGTCATTCGAATTGTCTCACCCCTGTCTATCCACTCCGTGTATCTTCCAAGTCAGATGAAGGGCTCATTCCGGAGGCCTATCAGGAGTTTTCTGACGTGTTCTCGGAGCAAGTGGCCGATCAGCTACCACCGCATAGACCCTGGGACTGCCCCATTGAGCTCAATCCGGGGAAAATGCCACCTCGGGGTCGCACTTATCCCTTATCATTACCCGAGACCCAAGCTATGTCGGACTATATCAAGTCTAATCTGCAGAAAGGATTCATCCGCCCCTCTACCTCCCCGGCGGGGGCGGGTTTCTTTTTTGTGAAGGACGGAGGGCTGAGACCATGTATTGACTATCGTGGTCTAAATTATGTCACCATTAAGAATAAGTATCCTTTGCCACTCATTACGGAGCTTTTTGCTAGAGTTCGCGGAGCCCGAGTTTTCACCAAGCTTGATTTAAGGGGAGCTTATAATTTGATACGGATTCAACAGGGGGACGAATGGAAGACTGCCTTCAATACCAGGGACGGGCATTACAAGTATCTGGTAATGCCGTTTGGCCTCAGCAACGCCCCTGCCATCTTCCAGGGATTCATTAATGAAGTCTTTTGGGATATGCTATACCTAAGTGTAGTGGTATATTTGGATGATATTCTGATATTTTCTTAAAATCTCACAGAGCACAGAATACAGGTCAAGGAGGTACTTCTTCGGTTGCGAGAGAATCCTCTTTATGGCAAGATTTCCAAATGTACTTTTGAGGTTCCTTCTATTCCATTTCTTGGTTACATAATTTCGGGCACAGACCTTCGTATGGATCCAGAGAAACTCACTGCCATCCGGGACTGGACTCCGCCTCTTTCCTTGAAAGCGGTACAACGATTTCTGGGTTTTGCAAATTACTACCGGAAATTCATAAAGGGATTTTATACTATCGTGGCACCTATTACTGCCCTGACCAAGAAGGGTTCTGACCCAAGTCATTGGTCCTCCGAAGCTGTAGCAGCGTTCGCTCAGTTAAAGGCAGCCTTTATGTCTGCTCCAGTACTTCAACAACCAAATTTTTCAAAACCATTCTTTTTGGAAGTTGATGCCTCCACGGTAGGCATAGGTGCCGTGCTTTCGCAGTACGCTCCAGATGGGAAGTTACATCCATGTGGTTTCCATTCTCGCAAATTCTCTCCTGCGGAACAGAATTACACCATTGGAGACAAAGAGCTTTTGGCAATAAAATCTGCCTTGGAGGAATGGAGATATCTTTTGGAAGGTGCTAAACACTTAATTACAATTTTCACTGATCATAAGAATTTGCTGTACCTCAAGATGGCTCAGTGCTTGAATCCCCGTCAAGCTAGATGGGCGCTCTTCTTTACTCGGTTTTCGTTTGTTATTAAGTACCGGGCCGGGACTTTTAACACCAAGGCTGATGCTTTATCCCATTCCTTAACAGCTTCGGATGAGGAGAATTCTGTTGAGAAGGCTTTTGATTCTCAGTCCAGTTTCTATGCCAGCGGCTCCCACCGCTCTGGGCCCTCCTCCTGGGAGAATGTCTGTGCCAGCTAAATTTCGACCAAGGTTGTTGCAGTGGGCTCATCTTACCAAGTTTTCCGGTCACCCTGGAGTTCAAAAGATGTGGGAGTTTCTACGAAGGTCTTACTGGTGGGACACTATGAAGAAGGATATTCAAGATTATGTCAACTCATGTCCTCAGCACAAAATTTTTCGTTTGCCTCCTGCGGGGTTGTTGCATCCACTGTCCATTCCTCAGAGGCCTTGGACCCATATCTCTATGGACTTTGTCACCGAATTGCCCCTCTCCAAGGGTCACAATACTGTCTGGGTAATTATCGACCGTTTCTCTAAGATGGCACATTTCGTACCTTTGACCGGGTTACCATCAGCTCCCAAGTTGGCGTTGTTATTTATCCGAGAACATTTCCGCCTGCACGGCTTACCTCAGGAAATCGTCTCTGGCCGGGGGGTAAAATTCACTGCAAGATTCTGGAGAGCTCTCTGTGCGGCCTTACAAATAAAACTCAAGTTTTCATCCGCTTACCATCCACAAACCAATGGGCAAACTGAACGCGTCAATCAAGATTTAGAGACTTTTCTCCGTGTTTATCTCTCTCCCTCGCAGGATGATTGGGTGGAACTGTTGCCATGGGCCGAGTTTGCCCACAATCATCTGTACCACTCTTCGACTGGTGAGTCCCCATTTTTCATTAATTATGGGTTCCATCCTCAAGTTCCTGAATTACCCATTTGTCCTCCGGAGGATGTTCCTGCTGCAGCCTCTACTCTTCGACACTTCATCCGAATTTGGAGTCGAGTTCATGCTAATCTCAAGAGAGTCTCCGGCCGCTATAAGTTCTTTGCGGATAGGAAGCGACGAGCAGCTCCCTAATACAAGGTTGGTGACAGGGTATGGCTCTCCACCCGCAACCTCCGGTTAAGGGTGCCCACTATGAAGTTCGCCCCAAAGTTTATTGGTCCTTACCCCGTGTTACAAGTCCTGAACCCGGTTGTCTGCAAATTGGGATTGCCTTCCCACCTCCGGATACCAAACTCCTTTCATGTCTCTCTCCTTCGTCCCCTTATTTTAAACCGGTTCCATTTAAAATCCCGAAGGCCAACCTCAGCTGAGTCTGAAGCTGGAACGGACTTTGAAATCAAAGCTATTCTCGACTCTCGTTATCTTCACAAGAATCTACAGTATTTGGTGGAGTGGAAAGGTTTTGGCCCCGAGGAGAGGAGCTGGGTCAAGGCTACTGAAGTTATGGCTCCCCGACTGGTGCGGATTTTCCAGACATCCAACAAAACCTGGAAAGTGTCCGGGGGCCACTCCTGGAGGAGGGGGTACTGTCACACGCCATGGGCGGTGTTTCTCCGCGCTTACCCCTGCGTGCCTGCTGGTCTGTGTTGCGGCCTCCGCCTTCGGTGGTCCACGGGCTCCGGCGTCTGGCTGGCGCGGCTCCCGGCGGTTCCCCGGGGCAGGGGCGCCGCCATGACACCCGGCATCACGTGGGCGGGGAGCGGGTGACGTCATCGGACTGTTCCGCCAATCCAGCGGAGGCGGGAGATTCAAAGGCAGACGCCAGGCAGAGCCTCGGCGCCTGAGTATCGTCTTTTCCTCTGAAGTGGATGCCAGTGCTTCTGTTCTCGGCGGATCTCTCTGCAGCATACCCCAGTGTCTCCGGCATTTCCAGGTGTCAGTTGTTGCACAGCTACCAGCGTTCCCAGCCGCTGCTGGGCTCCACTGCGCTCCAGTCACCAGTGCTTCTTGGAGTCGGCGTGGGCTGCAGGTTAAACGTCGCTCTCAAGGTATACAAGTCCTCAGTGTCTTTAACCCTCGCTCTCAAGTTATACAAGTACTCAGTGTCTTTAACCACCGCTCTCAAGTTCTTCAAATCATCATTGTCTTTAACCACCGCTCTCAAGTTCTTCAAATCATCATTGTCTTTAACCACCGCTCTCAAGTTCTTCAAATCATCATTGTCTTTAACCACCGCTCTCAAGTTCTTCAAATCATCATTGTCTTTAACCACTGCTCTCAAGTTCTTCAAATCATCAGTGTCTTTAACCACCGCTCTCAAGTTCTTCAAAGCATCAGTGTCTTTAACCACCGCTCTCAAGTTCTTCAAATCATCAGTGTCTTTAACCACCGCTCTCAAGTTCTTCAAAGCATCAGTGTCTTTAACCACCGCTCTCAAGTTCTTCAGTCACCAGTATCTTTTACCATCACTCACAAGTACTTTCTGGATATTTCTCCATACGCTCCTTCTCTGTTGTGTGACATTGTGTTGCCCCCTTCCTGCAATAAAGTCCTTTACTATTTTCACCAAGCTTTACTGTCAGAGTCCTGTATGAGGAAGACCTATATCAAGCCATCCCTGTTCCGACCCAACTGTGGTTCCTCTCCCCTACCATCGGGAGAACCCCCGAGTTCACAACACCCCCAACCTAGGTCAGTGACATTATGTAGTATGGCATATGTAGATCAACGTTTTTTGAAGGTGAATCACTGTAACTAGTCGTCATAGAAATTGCAATGATGATCCTGTCCCATATCACATCAAAATAATGAGATTTGCTGTCACACCTAACACCTATTCCTGTCTGAAGCCCATTAATGGTACAATGTGCACCCTCTGCAGCTTTCACAGAAAGTGGAGACTACTTTCATTGAAAACAGCCGCATTTGAACAAAGACTATTTGCAGTAACCCCAGATAGAATGAGTAATGGAATCTGCTGCAGCCTTGAGATGCCATTACAGTACACTGTAGCAGAGGACAGGAGATGTGGGCTGTTCTGCTCCATGCAATAATAACCTAGTTATGAGATTGATAAAATAACTACGACAAAACATTGATTCGACTATGATTTCCATGAATGTCTGTAAAAGTTTAATGCTGTTCTTATAGTAGATTTATGGTGCAGCTACTGTAAACTGTTGTATTCAGCCATTTTACTGTATGTTAAAGGTTGCTAGGGGTAGTGACACATTGGTGCTTCTTTCTGCACTCAAGGAATATCATGCCAGAGGAATGCAGCATCTATCGCTATGTATGTTCCTGTTGCACTACTTTGGATATTCTGGATGCCGTACTCTGCAGCTTCCTTACATATACGTAGGTAGTCACAGTTACAAGGCTAATTATATATTGTAGTGCGATTTAGATATTCTGACACTGCATAAGTATGGAGATGCCATGGAAACTGTTCTCTTTGCTGTGACTTTAGGCATGGAACTATCAGAGCTACATTTTATGGTTCCTCACCTCCTCCCCCCCCCCCCCCTAAGTCAACTGGGTTGTTGATTTTCATGTTGTTATAACAGAGATTTAGAGAGTCCAATGTAGGCATGTCCGGTTGGGAAGGATAGGCAGCTAAACTTTAGTCTGAGTCTGGTTCCCACTCACTGATACTATTGTATTGTGAAATCCAATTTGCAAATATCAATTTAATAATCTAGTTAGTCCTCAGCAAGAAAGCAGGTTCTTATTTGATGTTTTAAAGAAGGCAATGGATGTTTGTATTGATCTGGCTTAATTAGTACTCTCATTTTGTTTTTGTGTCTGATTTTAATAGCTTCTTACATTGTAAATGGAGCTTTATAACTTATTAATAACTGTCCAGACAAAGATGGTCTATTATTGTACTGTCAATTTTGGCATTTACTACTACCACTGTGAAGTCACATCTCCTGACGTAAACTAGGCGCATATACTACTGCAATAGTCATGTATACTAACCTTGCCAAGCTGCAGTCATCTTGCACATAAAGTCTGCTTTACAAGCTATGTAAACAGTGCCTTTTTGTGGGACCATCTCGGTATGATCCAATTAAATGGTACTGAAGTGCCCAGATAAGCTTTGGCGGACTACATGTTAATTATGACCTGTTACTGGTCCTGGTTATAGTGTGTGTGTGTGTGTGTGTGTGTGTGTGTGTGTGTGTGTGTGTGTGTGCTGCATTACTTATAAAGCCCAGGAAATACCACTAGTGAGAGCTGAATACACAACAGTTATTTTCTCTATCGTCCTAGTGGATGCTGGGGTTCCTGAAAGGACCATGGGGAATAGCGGCTCCGCAGGAGACAGGGCACAAAAAGTAAAGCTTTAGGATCAGGTGGTGTGCACTGGCTCCTCCCCCTATGACCCTCCTCCAAGCCAGTTAGATTTTTGTGCCCGGCCGAGAAGGGTGCAATCTAGGTGGCTCTCCTAAAGAGCTGCTTAGGAAAGTTTAGCTTAGGTTTTTTATTTTACAGTGAGTCCTGCTGGCAACAGGATCACTGCAACGAGGGACTTAGGGGAGAAGAAGTGAACTCACCTGCGTGCAGGATGGATTGGCTTCTTGGCTACTGGACATCAGCTCCAGAGGGACGATCACAGGTACAGCCTGGATGGTCACCGGAGCCTTGCCGCCGGCCCCCTTGCAGATGCTGAAGTAAGAAGAGGTCCAGAATCGGCGGCAGAAGACTCCTCAGTCTTCTAAAGGTAGCGCACAGCACTGCAGCTGTGCGCCATTTTCCTCTCAGCACACTTCACATGGCAGTCACTGAGGGTGCAGGGCGCTGGGAGGGGGGCGCCCTGGGAGGCAAATGAATACCTATTTTGGCTAAAAATACCTCACATATAGCCTCCGGAGGCTATATGGAGATATTTAACCCCTGCCAGAATCCGTTAAGAGCGGGAGACGAGGCCGCCGAAAAAGGGGCGGGGCCTATCTCCTCAGCACACAGCGCCATTTTCCCTCACAGAAAGGCTGGAGGGAAGGCTCCCAGGCTCTCCCCTGCACTGCACTACAGAAACAGGGTTAAAACAGAGAGGGGGGGCACTAATTTGGCGATATGCTTATATATATATTAAGATGCTATAAGGGAAAACACTTATATAAGGTTGTCCCTATATAATTATAGCGTTTTTGGTGTGTGCTGGCAAACTCTCCCTCTGTCTCTCCAAAGGGCTAGTGGGTCCTGTCCTCTATCAGAGCATTCCCTGTGTGTGTGCTGTGTGTCGGTACGTGTGTGTCGACAGGTAGGAGGACGATGTTGGTGAGGAGGCGGAGCAATTGCCTGTAATGGTGATGTCACTCTCTAGGGAGTCGACACCGGAATGGATGGCTTATTTAGGAAATTACGTGATAATGTCAACACGCTGCAAAGTCGGTTGACGACATGAGACGGCCGACAAACAATTAGTACGGTCCAGACGTCTCAAAAACACCGTCAAGGGTTTTAAAACGCCCGTTTACTTTAGTCGGTCGACACAGACACAGACAGGGACACTGAATCCAGTGTCGACGGTGAATAAACAAACGTATTCCTTATTAGGGCCACACGTTAAAGGCAATGAAGGAGGTGTTACGTATTTCTGATACTACAAGTACCACAAAAGAGGGTATTATGTGGGATGTGAAAAAACTACCATAGTTTTTCCTGAATCAGATAAATTAAATAAAGTGTGTGATGATGCGTGGGTTCCCCCCGATAGAAAATTATGGGCGGTATACCCTTTCCCGCCAGAAGTTAGGGCGCGTTGGGAAACACCCCTTAAGGTGGATAAGGCGCTCACACGCTTATCAAAACAAGTGGCGGTACCGTCTATAGATAGGGCCGTCCTCAAGGACCAGCTGACAAGGCTGGAAAATATAATAAAAAGTATATACACACATACTGGTGTTATACTGCGGCCAGCGATCGCCTCAGCCTGGATGTGCAGAGCTAGGGTGGCTTGGTCGGATTCCCTGACTGAAAATATTGATACCCTTGACAGGGACAGTATTTTATTGACTATAGAGCATTTCTATATATGCGAGATGCACAGAGGGATATTTGCACTCTGGCATCATGAATAAACGCGATGTCCATAACTGCCAGAAGATGTTATGGACACGACAGTGGTCAGGTGATGCAGATTCCAAACGGCACAGTATGGCCGTATAAAGGAAGAGGACTTGTTTGGGGTCGGTCCATCGGACCTGGTGGTCACGGCAACTGCTGGAAAATCCACCGTTTTTTACCCTAAGTCACATCTCTGCAGAAAAAGACACCGTCTTTTCAGCCTCAGTCCTCTCGTCCCTATAAGATCATATCTGCCCAGGGATAGAGGAAAGGGAAGAAGACTGCAGCAGGCAGCCCATTCCCAGGAACAGAAGCGTTCCACCGCGTCTGACAAGTTCTCAGCATGGCGCTGAGACCGTACAGGACCCCTGGATCCTACAAGTAGTATCCCGGGGGTACAGATGGGAATGTCGAGACGTTTCCCCTTCGCAGGCTCCTGAAGTCTGCTTTACCAAGTCTCCCTCCGACAAGGAGGTAGTATGGGAAAAAATTCACAAGCTGTATTCCCAGCAGGTGATAATTAAATTACCCCTCCTACTACAGAAAAGGGGTATTATTCCACACTATATTGTGGTACTGAAGCCAGAAGGCTAGGTGAGACTTATTCTAAAAAATTTTTTTGAACACTTACAAAGGTTCAAATTAAGATGAAGTCACTCAGAGCAGTGATAACGAACCAGGAAGAAGGGGACTATATAGTGTCCCGGGACATCAGGGATGCTTACCTCTATGTCCCAAATTTGCCCTTCTCACTAAGGGTACCTCAGGTTCGTGGTGCAGAACTGTCACTATCAGTTTCAGACGCTGCCGTTTGGATTGTCCACGGCACCCCGGGGTCTTTACCAAGGTAATGGCCGAATTGATGATTCTTCTTCGAAGAAAAGGCGTCTTAATTATCCCTTACTTGGACGATCTCCTGATAGGGGCATAGTCCAGGGAACAGTTGGAGGTCGGAGTAGCACTATCTCGGATACTGCTACAATCAGCACGGGTGGATTCTAAATATTCCAAAATCGCAGCTGATCCCGACGACACGTCTGCTGTGCCTAGGGATGATTCTGGACACAGTCCAGAAAAAGGTGTTTCTCCCGGAAGAGAAAGCCAGGGAGTTATCCGAGCAAGTCAGGAACCTCCTAAAAACAGTGCATCATTGCACAAGGGTCCTGGTAAAAATGGTGGCTTCCTACGAAGCAATTCCATTCGGCAGATTTCACGTAAGAACTTTTCAGTGGGATCTGCTGGACAAATGGTCCGGATCGCATCTTCAGATGCATCAGCGGATAACCCAATATCCAAGGACAAGGGTGTCTCTCCTGTGGTGGTTATAGAGTGCTCATCTTCTAGAGGGCCGCAGATTCGGCATTCAGGATTGGATGCTGGTAACCACGGAGCCCAGCCTGAGAGGCTGGGGAGCAGTCACACAAGGGAAAAATTTCCAGGGAGTGTGATCAAGTATGGAGACTTTTCTCCACATAAATATACTGGAGCTAAGGGTAAATTTATAATGCTCTAAGCTTAGCAAGACCTCTGCTTCAAGGTCAGCCGGTATTGATCCAGTGGGAAAAAAACATCACGGCAGTCGCCCACGTAAACAGACAGGGCGACACAAGAAGCAGGAGGGCAATGGCAGAAACTGCAAGGACTTTTCGCTGGGCGGAAAATCATGTGATAACACTGTCAGCAGTTTTTCATCCCGGGAATGGAAACTGGGAAGCAGACTTCCTCAGCACGACCTCCACCCGGGAGAGTGGAAACTTCATTGAGAAGTTTTTTCCACATGATTGTAAACCGTTGGGAAATACCAAAGGTGGACATGATGGCGTCCCGTCCAAAAAAAAAAAAAAAAAAAAAAAAAAAAACGGGACAGGTATTGCGCCAGGTCAAGAGACCCTCAGGCAATAGATGTGGACGTTCTGGTAACACCGTGGGTGTACCAGTCGGTGTATGTGTTCCCTCCTCTGCTTCTCATACCTAAGGTGCTGAGAATTATAAGACGTAGAGGAGTAAGAACTATACTCATGGCTCCGGATTGGCCAAGAAGGACTTGGTACCCGGAACTTCAAGAGATGCTTACAGAGGTCTTATGGCCTCTGCCGCTAAGAAGGGACTTGCTTCAGCAAGTACCATGTCTGTTCCAAGACTTACCGCAGCTGCGTTTGTCGGCATGGCGATGGAAAGCCGTATCCTAAGGGAAAAAAAGGCATTCCGGAAGAGGTCATTCCTACCCTGGTCAAAGCCAGAAAGGAGGTGACCGCACAACATTATCACCACGTGTGGCGAAAATATGTTGCGTGGTGTGAGGCCAGGAAGGCCCCACAAAGAAATTTCAACTCGGTCGTTTCCTGCATTTCCTGCAAACAGGAGTGTCTATGGGCCTCAAATTGGGGTCCATTAAGGTTCAAATTCGGCCCTGTAAATTTTCTTCCAGAAAGAATTGGCTTCAGTTCCTGAAGTCCAGAAGTTTGTCAAGGGAGTATTGCATATACAAACCCCTTTTTTGTGCCTCCAGTGGCACTGTGGGATCTCAACGTAGTTCTGGGATTCCTCAAATCACATTGGTTTAAAACCAGTCAAATATGTGGATTTGAAGCATCTCACATAAAAAGTGACCATGCTCTTGGCCCTGGCCTGGACCAGGCGAGTGTCAAATTGGTGGTTTTTTCTCAAAAAAGCCCATATCTGTTTGTCCATTCGGACAGGGCAGAGCTGCGGACTCGTCCCCAGTTCTCTCCCTAAGGTGGTGTCAGTGTTTCACCTGAACCAGCTTATTGTGGTGCCTTGCACCTACTAGGGACTTGGAGGACTCCAAGTTGCTAGAAGTTGTCAGGGCCCTGAAAATATGTTCAAGGACAGCTGGAGTCAGAAAATCTGACTCGCTGTTTATACTGTATGCACCCAACAAGTTGGGTGCGCCTGCTTCTAAGCAGTCGATTGCTCGTTGGATTTGTAACACAATTCAACTTGCACATTCTGAGGCAGGCCTGCCACAGTCTAAATCGGTTAAGGCCCATTCCACAAGGAAGGTGGGCTCATCTTGGGCGGCTGCCCGAGAGGTCTCGGCATTACAACTCTGCCGAGCAGCTACGTGGTCAGGGGAGAACACGTTTGTAAAATTCTACAAATTTGATATCCTGGCAAAAGAGGACCTGGAGTTCTCTCATTCGGTGCTGCAGAGTCATCCGCACTCTCCCGCCCGTTTGGGAGCTTTGGTATAATCCCCATGGTCCTTTCAGGAACCCCAGCATCCACTAGGACGATAGAGAAAATAAGAATTTACTTACCGATAATTCTATTTCTCGGAGTCCGTAGTGGATGCTGGGCGCCCATCCCAAGTGCGGATTATCTGCAATACTTGTACATAGTTACAAAAATCGGGTTATTATTGTTGTGAGCCATCTTTTCAGAGGCTCCGCTGTTATCATACTGTTAACTGGGTTTAGATCACAAGTTGTACGGTGTGATTGGTGTGGCTGGTATGAGTCTTACCCGGGATTCAAAATTCCTCCCTTATTGTGTACGCTCGTCCGGGCACAGTACCTAACTGGCTTGGAGGAGGGTCATAGGGGGAGGAGCCAGTGCACACCACCTGATCCTAAAGCTTTACTTTTTGTGCCCTGTCTCCTGCGGAGCCGCTATTCCCCATGGTCCTTTCAGGAACCCCAGCATCCACTACGGACTCCGAGAAATAGAATTATCGGTAAGTAAATTCTTATTTTATGATTGAAAAAATAGGGACACACATGGCGCCTGACAGAGCAAGTCAATTGATGGTCTGTTCGAATGAAGATACAGCGGGGGACACATTTCAGCTCGCAGACTCCTGAGGTGCGTGCTGAATTGTTCGAAAAGTCTGTGGTTTAGGTTTGAGCACCCTAACCAGAACTTTAGATGGTCTTTGTCGCTATGCACGGCTAAACCCAGTACTTATGGGTACAAGCACGCAGCATGCATGCCCAAGGGGGGGTGGGGGGGGTGCACACAATGAAATTGTATTGGAGACTGCTCACAAAACAATTACCTCCCTAAAAAGGCAGTCATTTACAAGGCAAAAACAGGTTGGTTGTACATGATTGCCGCATCAAACATATGTACAGAGTCGCCAGATTTCCCGCTCGGCTTACAGGATATTGCATAAGCCTCTGTGTACGTACGTGTGTGTGTGTGTGTGTGTGTGTGTGTGTGTGTGTGTGTGTGTGTGTAAATAAAATGTATAAAAAAATTAATTAATTATATATATATATATATATATATATACATCCACCAGATCCGGCACTCCTATTGTCCCAGTGTAGAAACTTGCCAGGTGCCCTCCGTGACGGCCGTGTTGCAACGGCCCACAATATCCACACACCACTCGGCGGCACTCCGGACAAATAAATGAAGACTACAAAGTCATCTTGGATTAAATCCAAGATGACTTTGTAGTCTTCATTTATTTGTCCGGAGTGCCGCCGAGTGGTGTGTGGATATATATATATATATATATATATATATATATATATATATATATATATATATATATATATATATATATATATATATATATATATATATATATATATATATATATATATATATATAGAGGGGTAGGGGTAATAGCGACTAACAATGTCTACACATAAGGATATAAATATGAAGAATGAAAGGATACGTATGTATATAAAAGGTGGGATATTTATTAAAAAACAGATAATTATAATTAAAAAAAATATATATTATTTTTAAATATGAATAAATGGGTGGAGTTTATATAAAAGAATGGGTTTAAACAATTAGGACAAATAGTATGGCTGACTAGCATATAAAATCACAGCTGGAAACATAAAAACATAAAAGTGCTTGATAAGAGAAAGGTGCTTATCTTAAAATGGAAAGTCACTTGAGGTACATCCAATGCGTTTCGTCCATCTGACTTCATCAAGGGGTAAAGGGCTACTGAGCAATGATTCTATTTATAGCAAAGGTAATTAGCAGACAAACTATGACATCTCTTCTAATAAGTGAAAGGAGGAGAAATGCAGCGGCCTTAGAAAAAGAAATAAAGGAGAAAGATGCCGAGCTGGAACCCCATAAAAGTAAAGAAGATTACAGGGTGAATGAGAATGTCCTTAACAAAAAGCTGGAACATATTGAAGAGGAAGTCATACGAGGCAAGGAGAAGAAATTTCTCAGAGATAAAAGGGACTACGAACAAGGTCATGTGAAAAATTGGAGCAGATTCAAGACCTATGACAGACCTCAGAAAACTGATCAGAGATACCAGTGGGAGACTGTACCACAAAAGACGAGACCTGCATGGAGAGATGACTCGCCAGCCACACCGCACATTAGAACATCTAACAGATTCAATGCCTTCAACCGATTTAGAACCAACCGTGTGTTATGATTCCCGTACTCCAGACCAGAGGAGATCTAATGGCAGAGGTCTGAGTACTGGGAAGATTTGCTGGTTGTGGGAGCAGGAGAGCCTAGTAACCCCTGGCGCCCTAACTCCGTTGTCTCGCCCGTGTTATCAGAAATCCCCTGCGAGACTATGGTTGCTTGAGCCCATGGCAGCCGCGTTCGAAGGGCGGATTATGTCTGCCCAACCCCGATGCCCCCTCAGGTCTTAATGGGAGACCAAGGGAAATCCGAGACAGGGTGATAACCAGGGGCCCTCTGACTAAGCAACCAGGCCAGGGGTTACAAGCTAACTAACTTAAACCAAGGTATGTGCGGACTAGCCGCCAGGGAAAAGGACAACCAAAGATCCACTGATCCGTTACTCCTATCCAGCACCGCTGGATACCAGAGTGGATCTGTGGGAGCGGAATCCTCCGCAAAAGCCCCAGAACACAAATAAACTAAATAATAAACAGTAAGCGGACAATCCGCAACACACGGCTGCGCCGCGACTCACGAACACCACAGGATGTTAAAGGTGCTCGGTCAGACTCCAGGAATAGATGACAAATATCCGAGTACAGGACCACTGAGGACAGGAACAACCGGATAGAGCAGGACTGGAAACTCTCTGCAACTGACAAAGGCAAACAGGAAGCTATCACCGGCGTCTGTGAGAAGTCCAAAGGGTGCTTATAAGTGTGAGCTCCCCAATCAGGAGCCAGACTGGGTCATCACAATTAATGCCGTGCAGCTTGCATGCTGCACGGCCAGCACACCATGATACAATCAGCACATCATGATACAATTAGAACAGACCCAGCAACGGGGAACGCGGCCCGAACGTGGCGTCCCCGTTGCTAGGGTCAGAGCGGCTCCGTGCGCCCGGCGTCTAGCGTTGCCAGGGAGCCGGCGGCTGTACACGCACGGCGTCCCTGGTTGCTAGGCGCCGGGCCGCACCGACGAGCGGACCCCGGCGCCTAACAGTACCCCCCCCTTGAGGAGGGGTCAAGGAACCCCTAAAGCCAGGTTTCTGAGGAAATTCTCGAAAAAATGCCCTTTTGAGCCTCGGGGCATGAAGATCCTCATCCAGGACCCAAGACCTTTCCTCTGGCCCATAACCTCTCCAATGTACCAAAAAATAAAGCCGACCCCGGGACAACTTGGAATCGAGAACCTTCTCCACCAAGAACTCCTGCTGACCCTGTACATTTATAGGTGATCTCCCCTGAGATATTTTACGAGGAAATCTACTGGACGAAACATATGGTTTCAGCAATGAGCAATGGAAGGTATTTCCGATCCGTAAAGTTTTTGGTAAACGTAACCGGAAAGCAACTGGATTGACTTTTTTGATAATGTGAAATGGTCCAATAAATTTAGGACCCAATCTGGCTGAGGTTTGTCGAAGTTTAATGTTGCGAGTCGACAACCACACCTTATCTCCTACTTTAAAAGTGCACGGCCGCCGGAGCCTGTCAGAAAATCTTTTTTCCCGGAATGCCGCTTTTCTGAGAGCCAGGTGCACTTTTCTCCAAATAAGTTTAAGATGAGAGGTCAGGGCCAGTGAGGAGACAGAGGAATGTTGAAAAAATGAATTAGCTCTGGGGTGAAAACCAAAAACTGCAAAAAATGGAGACACATTGGTGGAAGAATGACAGGCATTATTATAAGCAAACTCCGCCAATGGAAGAAACTCCGACCAGTCATTTTGGAGTTTGGCCGAGTACAAACGCAAATATTGTTTTAGAGATTGATTAACTCGCTCAGTCTGCCCATTGGATTGGGGATGATAGCCGGACGTTAAAGATAACTTCATCTTTAATGAAGCACAAAAAGACTTCCAAAATTGTGCAATGAATTGTGGACCCCGATCAGAAACAATATCAGTGGGTAAGCCATGGAGTCTGAAAACATGGCGGAGGAACAAGACTGCCAATCCCTGGGCAGATGGCAATCGGGGAAGAGCAATGAAATGGGCCATTTTGCTAAAACGGTCCACTACCACCCATATGACTCGGCATCCGGCTGACAGAGGGAGGTCCACCACAAAATCCATGGAGATATGCGACCATGGCCTAAGAGGAACATTCAAGGGCATAAGTTGACCGATGGGTAAAGAACGGGGAACTTTATGCTGTGCACAGACCTGACACGAAAAAACAAACTCTTTAATGTCTTTGGAAAGACCAGGCCACCATACTGAGCGGGAGACTAATTCCAAAGTCTTAGCGATTCCCGGATGCCCGGCAACTTTGCTATCATGAAACTCCGTCAAAACAGTTGCTCTCAAAAACTCAGGGACAAAAAGACGACCAGCAGGAGTATTTCCAGGAGCTTGATGTTGAAGCAGCTTTAACTGGGTAAATATATCCTGTGTGAGGCCTGCCCGAATGGTTGAGGACGGCAGTATGGGAGTAACAGGACTGTTGTCTTGAACTGGAAGAAAACTGCGTGACAGGGCGTCTGCCTTAGTATTCTTGGAACCTGGCCTGAAGGTGATAATGAATTTGAAACGAGTAAAAAATAAAGCCCAACGAGCCTGCCGGGCATTCAGTCGCTTAGCTGATTCAATGTATTGAAGATTTTTGTGATCAGTCAAAACTGAAATAGTATGAGTCGCTCCTTCAAGCCAATGTCTCCACTCCTCGAAAGCCCATTTAATAGCCAGCAATTCCCGGTTACCAACATCGTAGTTGGATTCTGCCGATGAGAATTTCCTGGACATAAAGGCACAAGGATGTAATTCAAGGGAATCCGGATCCTTCTGAGATAGGATAGCCCCCACTCCAACCTCCGAGGCATCAACCTCAACAATGAAAGGCAATTCTGGGTTGGGATGTCTGAGGACAGGGGCTGAGACAAAGGCTTGTTTCAAGGCCTGAAAAGATAACTCAGCTTCACGTGACCAATTGGTAGGATCTGCTCCCTTCTTAGTTAGTGCCACAATGGGAGCAACTAGGTCAGAGAAAGAGTGAATAAATCTTCTATAGTAGTTCGCAAACCCTAAAAAGCGCTGAATTGCTTTTAAGTTGGTGGGTTGCGCCCAACTAAGGATGGCTTGGAGCTTCTTTGGTTCCATACAGAATCCCCGAGGGGAAATAATGTACCCTAAAAAGGATACCTCCGTAACATGAAATTCACACTTCTCCAGCTTGGCATACAGGTGATTTTCACGTAATTTTTTTAGAACTTGACGCACCTGGGTAACATGTTGTTCTACAGAATCAGAATATATCAAAATATCGTCTAAGTAGACTACAACGAACCTTCCAAGAAATTCACGGAGCACATCGTTAATGAGATCCTGGAAGACTGCCGTAGCGTTAGACAGGCCAAATGGCATGACCAGATACTCATAGTGGCCTGACTGAGTACTGAATGCCGTTTTCCACTCATCCCCTGACTTGATTCTGATGAGGTTATATGCTCCTCTCAGGTCAATCTTAGAAAAAATCACAGCCGAACGTAGCTGATCAAAGAGGACAGAGATCAGCGGCAGAGGGTAAGTATTCTTTACTGAGATTTTATTCAAAGCTCTAAAATCAATGCAGGGTCTGAGAGAACCATCCTTCTTCTCTACGAAGAAGAAACCTGCACTTAAAGGGGATTTGGATGGCCTGATAAATCCTTTCCCAAGGCTTTCTTTCACATACTCATTCATGGCCACAGTTTCAGGACCAGACAATGCATATAACCTTCCTTTAGGCAACGTGGCACCAGGAATTAGTTCAATGGCACAATCATAAGGCCTATGGGGAGGCAGAATATCCGCATTGCCCTTGGAAAATACATCAACAAAATCCTGGTATTCCACAGGAATGGGTGCGGGAACGGCGGCAGCTACTCGGATAGGAAGCGTAATACATTCTTTATTACAGATGGTACCCCATTGTAAGATCTCCCCCGACTGCCAATCAATGATGGGATTATGAAAGGCCAGCCAAGGGTGACCCAGAACCACAGGAACTGCTGGACAATGGGTAAGGAAAAACTCAATCTTTTCAGAATGTAGAGCTCCTACCGAAAGTAAAACAGGAGGTGTACAGAGAGAAATAACCCCATTGGACAAGGGACTCCCATCTAAACCATGCATGGTGACACACCTACCCAAGGTTAACTGAGGAATACCTAAGGCCTTGGCCCATGTTAAATCCATAAAGTTCCCTGCAGCTCCACTGTCCACAAAAGCAGAGACCGAGGAACAGAGGCTGCCAAAGGAAACTTTAGCAGGAACTAACAGTGAATTATTTGAGGAGATAAGCTGCAGACCAAAGTGAACCCCCTCACAACTCACTTGGTCGGGAAGTTTCCCGACTTGTTCGGACAACTACGGGCAAAATGTCCCTTACCTCCACAGTATAAACAAAGACCAGAATTTTGCCTCCTGGTTCTTTCTTCAGGAGACAATTTGGAGAGACCTATCTGCATAGGCTCCTCCATGTCCACAGGGATGGAAAAAACACAAGGAGTAGACCCGACAGACGCTCCTTTTTCAGCCCTCCGCTCTCTGAGCCGACGATCTATCTTAATAGAGAGCTCCATGAGTTTATCGAGAGTCTCAGGAGCGGGATACTGAAGGAGACTGTCTTTAATAGTTTCAGATAAGCCGAGGCGAAACTGACTGCGCAGGGCTGGGTCATTCCATCCACAGTCGTTCGACCAACGGCGAAACTCCGTACAATAAATCTCTCTGCGGGATTCCTACCCTGTCTGAGAGCACGCAACTGACTCTCAGCGGACGCCTCTCTATCAGGGTCGTCATACAGTAGCCCTAACGATTTTAAAAAGGCGTCTACAGACAATAAGGCTGGATCGTCTGTCTTTAAACCAAAAGCCCAGGTCTGAGGATCCCCCTGAAGCAGAGAAATAATAATTCCAACCCGCTGAGCCTCCGTACCTGAGGAGACTGGTCTTAAACGAAAATAAAGTTTACAAGACTCTTTAAAATTAAAAAACTGTTTTCTATCCCCAGAAAAACGGTCAGGCAGATGCATCTTTGGTTCAGGAATGACCCTCGGGGAAGTCCGTAACAGATCTTCCTGTGACCTCACCCGGAGGGACAGATCCTGAACCATCTGAGTAAGTTCTTGAATCTGACTAACTAGAAGCTGGCCAGGATTTGGCCCAACACCGGTGGGATTCATGAGGCCGACAAAAATCTCCCAACTGAATAAGTAAAAAAAATCAACTCCTGTTAATTTAAAAAAATTTTTTTTTTGTCTGGCCGGTGATAATGTTATGATTCCCGTACTCCAGACCAGAGGAGATCTAATGGCAGAGGTCTGAGTACTGGGAAGATTTGCTGGTTGTGGGAGCAGGAGAGCCTAGTAACCCCTGGCGCCCTAACTCCGTTGTCTCGCCCGTGTTATCAGAAATCCCCTGCGAGACTATGGTTGCTTGAGCCCATGGCAGCCGCGTTCGAAGGGCGGATTATGTCTGCCCAACCCCGATGCCCCCTCAGGTCTTAATGGGAGACAAAGGGAAATCCGAGACAGGGTGATAACCAGGGGCCCTCTGACTAAGCAACCAGGCCAGGGGTTACAAGCTAACTAACTTAAACCAAGGTATGTGCGGACTAGCCGCCAGGGAAAAGGACAACCAAAGATCCACTGATCCGTTACTCCTATCCAGCACCGCTGGATACCAGAGTGGATCTGTGGGAGCGGAATCCTCCGCAAAAGCCCCAGAACACAAATAAACTAAATAATAAACAGTAAGCGGACAAGCCGCAACACACGGCTGCGCCGCGACTCACGAACACCACAGGATGTTAAAGGTGCTCGGTCAGACTCCAGGAATAGATGACAAATATCCGAGTACAGGACCACTGAGGACAGGAACAACCGGATAGAGCAGGACTGGAAACTCTCTGCAACTGACAAAGGCAAACAGGAAGCTATCACCGGCGTCTGTGAGAAGTCCAAAGGGTGCTTATAAGTGTGAGCTCCCCAATCAGGAGCCAGACTGGGTCATCACAATTAATGCCGTGCAGCTTGCATGCTGCACGGCCAGCACACCATGATACAATCAGCACATCATGATACAATTAGAACAGACCCAGCAACGGGGAACGCGGCCCGAACGTGGCGTCCCCGTTGCTAGGGTCAGAGCGGCTCCGTGCGCCCGGCGTCTAGCGTTGCCAGGGAGCCGGCGGCTGTACACGCACGGCGTCCCTGGTTGCTAGGCGCCGGGCCGCACCGACGAGCGGACCCCGGCGCCTAACACCGTGAACAAGATTTTTTATCCTCACGACAAGGAGCAAGACTGAAAGATCCTCCCAGGAGCACAATCTACGAGGACGTCAAACATGCCTCCCCACTCAAAAGAAGGTTTGCAGAAGTAGAGGAAAACGGGGCGGTAGGAGGAAAAGAGTTCAAAAAGAGAAACCTATAAGCCTAAACACAGGAGAGAAAGGAATCTTCAACCTATCTGCACACAAACTTTAATACTACAACATAGGAACAAAGGGTGCAGGTGCACCATACACCATTAAAATTATTATAACCATAATATAATATTTGAGGTTCTTGGCATATATTGGCCAGTATATGAGCCTGCCCACCTGCTTCACGGTGACCTCATCGGACAGGTCCCTAACACTATAGGGGTTCACCTCCGGGACGCAGAGCACCCCCAGACCACCCCAGCCAAACCACCCCAGGGCATCACACAGAAAAAAAGGATAGGCGTGAAAGATCAGTGTTAAGCAAATGAAAGAGGCTGCTGAATGTAAAAGAAAAGAAGAGGACAGCAGTAAAGTGTTAGAATGTGAAGTTTAGCTGAGCAGTGTTAGAAGTGTAAAAAATATGTGAAAAAAGCTACAAAATATAAAACAAACACACTGTGATATAAGTGTTAAAAGTAAATGTAAGGTGGCGATGCCCCAAGGTGGCCCAGCCAGAGCAATATAGGGAGCTCCACGCCCCAAAAGCTCACCCCCAAACTGACTTTGTATATAATTAAAAGGATCATACCTATGTCTTTTGTGCAGTCAGAATGTGCTGGTTACCTGTTTAAAAGCCTGAGAGGCAGTGGGTAGGGTGCTAATCCAGAGATGAGGGCTGTCCCAATCCCTCAGGTGTGTATACACACACATAATATAGACTATATGGAAACGGAGCCTGGATTGCACACCCTAGCTTATTATAATGGGATGTGCTACCTTGCTGGGACTAAGTACTGTAATACTACAACATAGGAACAAAGGGTGCAGGTGCACCATACACCATTAAAATTATTATAACCATAATATAATATTTGAGGTTCTTGGCATATATTGGCCAGTATATGAGCCTGCCTACCTGCTTCACGGTGACCTCATTATAATAAGCTAGGGTGTGCAGTCCAGGCTCCGTTTCCATATACTCTATATTATGTGTGTGTATACACACCTGAGGGATTGGGACAGCCCTCATCTCTGGATTAGCACCCCACCCACTGCCTCTCAGGCTTTTAAACAGGTAACCAGCACATTCTGACTGCACAAAAGACATAGGTATGATCCTTTTAATTATATACAAAGTCAGTTTGGGGGTGAGCTTTTGGGGCGTGGAGCTCCCTATATTGCTCTGGCTGGGCCACCTTGGGGCATCACCACCTTACATTTACTTTTAACACTTATATCACATTGTGTTTGTTTTATATTTATGTAGCTTTTTTCACATTTTTTACACTTCTAACACTGCTCAGCTAAACTTCACATTCTAACACCTTACTGCTGTCCTCTTCTTTTCTTTTACATTCAGCAGCCTCTTTCATTTGCTTAACACTGATCTTTCACTCCTATCCTTTTTTTCTGTGTGATGCCCTGGGGTGGTTTGGCTGGGGTGGTCTGGGGGTGCTCTGCGTCCCGGAGGTGAACCCCTATAGTGTTAGGAATCTGTCCGATGAGGTCACCGTCAAGCAGGTGGGCAGGCTCATATACTGGCCAATATATGCCAAGAACCTCAAATATTATATTATGGTTATAATAATTTTAATGGTGTATGGTGCACCTGCACCCTTTGTTCCTATGTTGTAGTATTACAGTACTTCGTCCCAGCAAGGTAGCACATCCCATTATAATAAGCTAGGGTGTGCAGTCCAGGCTCCGTTTCCATATAGTCTGCACACAAACTTACCGACTCGGAACAATCACTACTCGGTAAAGGATTATCATTTGCACCTTCAGAGGGTCTAAATAAATTTAACACCTTCATTGACCTTAATAAATTTGTGCGGAAACTCACATTAAAAAGACATTTCTTGAAAAAAGAGAGCGCCATCATTTCAAATTATGAATCTATCTCCAAATCTGGACTCAAACCGAAAAGTAAATACTACCCAGTGGAATCTAAAGGGAGCAACATTAGTATTTTTTATGATCTAGTAAAAAAAGATTATGTGAGACAGAACCCACACCAGTGGTGAATACGAATCTCCATAATAGAGAAATTGAAGCACTTAACAATCTTCAGAAGAACAAACAACTTGTAATAAAACCGGCTGACAAAGGGGGCGGGGTTGGTCATTTTGGATAGGGACAAATATGTCCAAGAAGCACAGAGACTTTTAGGAGATACGAGCTCCTATGCTTTGCTGCCTGACGATCCGAAAAATGCATTCATAGATGAACTTAGATCATTACTCCTACGAGGTCTGAGAAGTGACGTTATCACGAAGGATGAATTTTCCTTTTTAATGCAATCCAACCCCACGACCCCGATATTCTATTCTATTTTTTACCCAAAATCCACAAAAGCCTATCCCACCCACCAGGAAGACCTATTGTCGCAGGGATAGACTCCCTTACGTCTAATCTGTCTAAATATGTGGACATTTTCCTGAATCCGTACGTCAGGGAGTTACCCTCGTTCCTGCAGGATACTACTATGGCACTAAATGAGATGAAGAACATTGTATGGAAAGACTCGTATTTATGGATAACCATCGATGTCCAGTCATTGTATACCTGCATCGAGCACAAGAAAGGTATCGAAGCCAGCAGAGTGTATCTGAATAAAGACCCATCTCTTACAGAAGCGCATAGGACTTTTATTTGTGAATTGATGGAATTCATTTTAAGCCGGAATTATTTTAAATTTTTAGATAAATTTTATCTGCAACAGTGTGGCACTGCTATGGGCACTATTTTTGCACCGAGCTTCGCTAATTTGTTCATGGGTCAATGGGAGGAGAAGCATATGTACAACACGCGACATTTTGAGAAATATATCATCATGTACAAAAGGTATATAGACAACATTTTGATCATCTGGGATGGCAGCACCGATTCATTTATGGACTTTTTTAAGCTTTTACAGTCCAATGATTTTAATCTGTCTTTTACTTGTAACATGGATAGAAGTTCGATTGAATTCCTGGATTTGATTTTAACCGGAGAGGAAGGGGCAGTCACTACGAAAAACTACATTAAAGACGTTGACAAGAACAGCTATCTCCATTACAAGAGCAGTCACTCGAAGAAATGGAAAAACAACATACCCTACTCCCAATTTCATAGAATCAGGAGAAACTGTAATAAGACCGAGGACTGTGAGGAACAACTAGGAATTTACAGAAAAAGATTTGAGGAGAAAAGGTACCCCAAAGCTATATTAGATGGAGCCATTGAGAGGACAAGAAACCTTGAGAGAGATCATCTGTTAACTTACAGGGAAAAGACAGAGAAAAATGAATCAGTCTCTTTTATAACGACTTACAACAGCCATGAACATACCATCAGAACTTCACTAAGAACACATTGGGACATACTCCTGATGGACCCCATCCTTAAAGAGATTCTTCCTGCACAACCGGGGCTGATATTCTGCAAGTCAAGAAACCTGAAGGACATTCTCGCACCCAGTATGCTACGAGAACTACCACCAGAGGACAATCATCAATCTCTTCCGAAATGTGTTGGAGCATATAAATGCGGACATTGTAATGTTTGCAGATTCCTCATTCCCAATAGGAGAACATTCACGAACACTGATGGTACTCGGGAATTCAAAATCAAGGAGTTCATGAATTGCAATAGTACATCGGTCATCTACCTCTTGGAGTGTACTTACCACAAAAAGTACGTGGGGAAAACAGAGGACTTTGAAAATCAGGATTCAAGAACACGTACGCAATATCAAAAACAAACTAGAAACCCATTTACTGTACAGACATTTCAAACTCGAACACAACTCCAACCCGGAAGAACTCTCCTTCAAGGCCATTGAACATGTTACAAGCGGTGACAGAGGAGATTTAGCAAAGAAATTATCCCAGAGAAAGATGTACTGGATCTTTCAACTGAAAACTACATATCCCATGGGCTTCAATGAAGGTTACGAAATCGCACCGTTTCTGTGATAAGAAGCGACCTCATCTACACCCCCCGGTTTCTTTATTTTACCACTACGCACCTGACACTTTATATATTTATATAATTATAGTCAAAGCACGTAGCACGATGTAGTATGTCAATATGCTAATAAACTCAGATTGCTGTGTGATCGAGTCATTTGTCCACGAGATACAGTCATACCACACTGGCTGACGCCCAATCTCGCCCGATCTTGGAAGCTAAGCAGTGTAGGGCCCAACCAGTACCAAGTGGGGAACCACTTGAGAAGATTGGGTACTGTACAATGTGGGATACGGCGGACTTATGGCATGTCTACGATGTACAATATTGACACACGGATAGTTTATGTGCTCGCCTTTGGATTTTCTTAAATTGAAGATGTAATGACCTACACTGTATAGATACATCATATCACCTTAGAGCGTTTCTAAGTAGCACTCCTTCCCTCACTTATAATGTATCATACACCACTGTAATATATAGGTATACACATTATCACGGCTGTCTATCACCCATAAACACTTATCCCTCACCTCTCATGTAATGGATGCATACACGGTATGTATAGGCCATATTTCTCACTGGCATTAAAATGTAACACTATAATATGAGCACCTGATACGTATTCTTCACTAATATTCAAGAGACACCATTTTCCCCAGAAGTTACCACCAACTCCTCTAAAGATGTCTTACAGCTTGTTATAAACACTCTTATATGTTATTTAGCACCATTTATTTTATGGTGCTATATCATGATTTGTGTATTTTTTAAGAGATACAAAATTAATTTATATATACTGAGCTTGCGCCCCTCAGATAAATAGTTATTTCTAACACAGCAGCCAGTGTCATGTGACACGATATTCATATATAAGTATCTGTTTATACTCCTTGTAATATGAACTCTTCTCCCTTTAATAATTCCTTTGCTTCAATTGTATACATATAAACCAACTTAATCCTTACAAGGCATTAATCCTCATTTTATATCTATTTTTGTATATTATTTCCGTGAAAGCTGAATATGCTACTATGGAAATGTGTCCAGAATACCATGGCTTCTGAAAGATGGCCGCCGGGATGATTGACCATGCAGATCATCCTATCAGTGGAAGCTCCACGCCGCGCCCTGCTGCAACAGGAAGTGTGGCATGCCTAACAGAAAGAACAAGCCGGAAGTGGGGCAACATCGCGCCCGAACATAGACGCTAATTCCGGAAGTGGGGCACCGTGCAGTATGAAAGCGCGGACACAGGAAGCGGGGCGGAAATGACGCCTAAGGCGCCCCCGGACTTATTTGACTTATATTGCAAGTTCCTATACTCGTTTTTACACTAGACTCAGCCCTGGGAAACTATTATTGCATCATCCACCCCTGACACTTGTCTTTATCTGAATTTTACAGTTTCCTATGTAACTTTAATACCAGGCAATCCTAGGAGGAAGTGATGTCATAGTTTGTCTGCTAATTACCTTTGCTATAAATAGAATCATTGCTCAGTAGCCCTTTACCCCTTGATGAAGTCAGATGGACGAAACGCGTTGGGTGTACCTCAAGTGACTTTCCATTTTAAGATAAGCACCTTTCTCTTATCTCAAGCACTTTTATGTTTTTATGTTTCCAGCTGTGATTTTATATGCTAGTCAGCCATACTATTTGTCCTAATTGTTTAAACCCATTCTTTTATATAAACCCCCCCCATTTATTCATATTTAAAAATAATATTTTTTTTAATTATAATTATCTGTTTTTTTAATAAATATCCCACCTTTTTATATAAACACGTATCCTTTCATTCTTCATATTTATATCCTTATGTGTAGACATTGTTAGTCGCTATTACCCCTACCCCTCTTTTACATTTTTAATTAATAGGCAGCTTATCCCTGCCACTTTGTCTGGGGTCAGCTGACGCCTTTTAACCCTAAAGGAGTGTCTACACCTCCGGGTATTTTTAAACCCTGCACTTGGCCTGCCCACATATACCTGTGGCGCCATACTTCTACCACTATATATATATATATATATAAACGATACAGAAACTGCGGCACTCAGGGTCTTATATTCAATGGTTTGTATTGACACACAATTACATCGCGCACCAGCTGGTGGTGCGCGATGTAATTGTGTGTCAATACAAATCATTGAATATAAAACCCTGAGTGCCGCAGTTTCTGTATCGTCTATCAAGTATCCATCCTGAGGGCACCGGGGCACGGAGTTCGCTGAGGGAGTGCCGGGCTTTACGGCGCTACCTATATATTAGGCCAAATCTGTGATTCTGTGCCTGGCCGTAACGCTGGGTGGAGTCACAGCCCTGGCCGGAGTCACGTGCTTCTGACCACTGCCCAGGACAACAGGCTCAATCCATCATCAGAGGCAACCATCACTGGACAGACGCCCCAACGTGCACGGTACCACACACCCCTCACGCACCAAACCCTCCTTGCCTAACAGACTACCAACTTGCTCCCACTACCCGCACCCCCATAGACTGCCAACGCAATACCCCGTCCACACCTCCCACCTACAGCCGCATACATCATACGCTGGACGCCAGCAGCCCGCACCCCCCACCCCAACACGCTGCCTCCTTAACCCCCTTCACACCTCCCACCTCCTCCCGCACATAACACCTGCCGCATGTAATACCCGCTGGCCGGGACCAGACCGCACCCCGATCATTCTCTCCACAAACCCATCCACAGCTTCCCCCTCCTGCCGCATGTCATACCCGCTTGCCGGGACTCGCCCGCACCCGATCCCTGCCTCCACAAACCCATCCACAGCTTCCACCTCCTGCCGCATGTTACACCCGCTGGCCGGGACCCGCCCCCGCTCCCTGCCTCCGCCCGCACCCCGCTCTTTGCCTCCACAAACCTTCCCCCTCCTGCCGCATGTCATACCCGCTGGCCGGGATCCGCCCGCACGCCGCTCCCTGCCTCCACAAACCCATCCACAGCTTCCCCCTCCTGCCGCATGTCATACCCGCTTGCCGGGACTCGCCCGCACCCCGATCCCTGCCTCCACAAACCCATCCACAGCTTCCACCTCCTGCCGCATGTTACACCCGCTGGCCGGGACCCGCCCGCACCCCGCTCCCTGCCTCCACAAACCTTCCCCCTCCTGCCGCATGTCATACCCGCTGGCCGGGACCCGCCCGCACCCCGCTCCCTGCCTCTACAAACCCATCCACAACTTCCCCCTCCTGCCGCATGTCATACCCGCTGGCCGGGACCCAACCGCACCCCGCTCCCTGCCTCCACAAACCCGTCCACAGCTTCCCCCTCCTGCCGCATGTAATACCCGCTGACCGGGACTTGCCCGCACCCCGCTCCCTGCCTCTACAAACCCATCCACAGCTACCCCCTCCTGCCGCATGTCATACCCGCTGGCCAGGACCCAGCCGCACCCCGCTCCCTGCCTCCACAAACCTTCCCCCTCCTGCCGCATGTCATACCCGCTGGCCGGGACCCGCCCGGACCCCGCTCCCTGCCTCCACAAACCCATCCACAGCTTCCCCCTCCTGCCGCATGTTATACCCGCTGGCCGGGAGCCGCCCGCACCCCGCCTCCACAAACCCATCCATAGCTTCCCCCTCCTGCTGCACGTCATACCCGCTGGCCGGGACTCGCCCGCACCCCGCTCCCTGCCTCCACAAACCCATCCACAGCTTCCCCCTCCTGCCGCATGTCATACCCGCTGGCCGGGACCCAGCCGCACCCCGCTCCCTGCCTCCACAAACCTTCCCCCTCCTGCCGCATGTCATACCCTCTGGCCGGGACTCGCCCGCACCCCGCTCCCTGCCTCCACAAACCCATCCACAGCTTCCCCCTCCTGCCGCATGTCATACCCGCTGGCCGGGACCCGCCCGGACCCCGCTCCCTGCCTCCACAAACCCATCCACAGCTTCCCCCTCCTGCCGCATGTCATACCCACTGGCCGGGACTCGCACGCATCCCGCTCCCTGCCTCCACAAACCCGTCCACAGTTTCCCCCTCCTGCCGCATGTCATACCCGCTGGGCGGGAGCCGCCCGCACCCCGCTTGCTGCCTACGCCACCCCCTTCCACAGCTTCCCCCTCCTGCTGCATTAAACACCGGCTGGCCGGGACCCGCACAAACCCTGCACGCTTCCTCCGTGACCCCCTCCCCACCTTCCCCCTCCTACCACATCTAATACCCACTAACCGGGAGACTCACGCACCCCACACGCTGCCTCCGCTACCCCCCTCCACAGCCCCCACCTCCTGCCGCACATAACACCCACAGACCCGCACCACCGCACGCTGCCTCTGCGGGGGGCCACAGCTCACGCCTCCATCCGCACATAACACCCGCTAACCGAGAGCCACACGCACCGCCACACGCTGCCTTCGCTACCCCACTCCACAGATTCACCCTCCACCCGCACAGAAAAACCACTACCTCCCAAAGCACGCCTCATCCCTACACGTTGCCTCCCCAAACACCTCCACACCTCACACCTCCCACCGCACATAACACCCGCACCCCGGGAGCCTGCTGCACCACCACACGCTGCCTCCACTACCCCACTCCACAGCTCACACCTCCTGCCACACATTTCACCCGCTATCCAAAAGCCCACACCCCACACCGCCACACGCTGCCTACCCTACCCCCGCCATCCCCACACACCTCCCACCGCACATACAAAACCCTGCCTGGCAGCCACCCGCACCGCCACATGCTGCCTCCGCTACCCCCCTCCACAGCTCCCACCTCCTGCCGCACATAAGACCCGCTGCCCTGGCGCCTGCTGCTCCGCCCCACGCTGCCTCCGCTACCCCCTCCACACCTCCCACCTGAAGCAGCTCACATCCAGCACAGAACGGGAGATGCAAGACACCCACACCCCATACCCACACCCACACCCCCCCCAGCACCACACAACACCCACTGTACACCACCCACACACACCCCACACCACCAGAATCTGCCTTCACAAACCCCCCTCCACCACCTTCCACCCCCCAGCTCCACACAACACCCACTCTACAGCACCCACCCGCACCCCACAACACCACAGCTTGCCTCCACAACCCCCCCTCCACCACCTTCCAACCACCAGCCCCACACAACACCCACTGTACAGCACCCAACCACACCCCACACCCTGCAAACACAACCCCCCCTCCCCTACACCCACATGTACATGCTGCCCAGGACCCACAGACACACGCTGCTCTACACTGGAGCTACACATTACTGGACATGCCACCCACCTTACCCTCCTGCATATTTTCCAGCCTCCACTCAACATGACCCCCAACATACCCACCTGCCTATTTCCCATCCTTTGCTCTCTCACCATGCCCAACCACATAACCACCTGCCAATTTCAAGGCCTCCGCTGTCTAAACATGCCCAACACCATACCCACCTGTCCATTTAGCAGCCTCCCCTGTCTCACCATGCCACACACCATACCTACCTGCCTATTTACCAGACTACCCTGTTCAACATGCCAACCCCCATACCCACCTGCCCATTTACCAGCCTACAATCTTTTGACATACCGCACCCCATACCCACCTGCCTATTTAACACCCTCCGCTATCTCCACATGGCCCCCACCATACCCACCTGCCTATTTACCTGCCTTCGCTTTGTGTACATGACACCCACCAGAACATGTACCACCCTCCGCTGTATGGACATGGCGCCCACCATACCCACCTGCCTATTTCCCACCCTCTGCTCTCTGCAAATACCGGCCACCATACCCACCAACCTAATTACCTGTCTCCCCTTGCTCAACATGCCCCACACAATACCCACCTGCCTATTTACCTGCCTCCACACCATCTCTACCAGCCTTCTCTGTTTGCTGCCCCCAAACACCACTAATGCATGTGGCTTACCCCACCCCACACCCCTTCCACCCCACCCAACAACAGATCAAAAACATCAAACCATCTCTACACCCACCTCACGTAAACACTCACTATCATCAACCACACACTCCTACCACCTCAACCTTACACACACACTCACCCTCCACACTCTTCCACCTTCTCACCCCCCCATCCTCACACAAAACACCTTACCCATCTTGACTACAACAGCACCCACTAACCAGCACTCCTACACACATCACCCTCACACCATCTCTACCAGCCTCCGCTGTCTGCTGACCCTAAACCCCTCAAATGACTATATTTTATCTCCCCCCACCCCAAATGACCACAAACACCACACAATATGCACACCCTCCTCAGCCAAACACTCACTATCACAACATACTGCTACCACTTCTAAAGTACACACACACACACACAGCACCACCCTCCTGCCTCTTCACCCTTCCCCCTTATGCCGCCCCCCCCTCACATAAACCACCTTAACCATCTTGACTACACCACCAGCCAACACCCACCACTCCTGCACCCATCACCCTCAGACCATCTCTACCCGCCTCCGATGTCTGCTGCCCACAAATCCCTCTAATGCATGTGCCTTAACCTACAACCCCCACTACGGACCACACACATCACACACTATGTACACCCAACGCACGACAAAAAGTCACTATCATCACATACATACTCCTACCACTTCTACCTGTCACACACGCACTCACCCTCCAGACTCTTCACCCTTAACCCTTCTTCCCCACCCCCCAGTTCACACAAAACACCTTACCCAGCCTCAATACACCACCACCCAATAACCACCACTCCTGCCCCCAACACCCTCAGCTCACTACGATAAACCAAAAAAACAACACACCAACACTACATGTAACACACACACCACCACCCAGACAACCACCTCTCCAACACCCCCCCAAACACCACTACACCATCACCTACCCACAATAAACCCTTACCACCCAAGCACACAACACAAATACAACACCCATCCAACACCCCCTCCACCCTAACACAACCTTCTCCTTCTAACTAATCCACACGCTCACAACCTTCCCTACCCTTCCCATCCCTTCCCCTGCACAAACCACAAGACCCAAAAAACACTCCACCATACACCCAACCATCCAATGTGCAGCTCCTCCACCCATGGAAACTTCAAATCCCATCCCCCTCCTACCAACCCACATCTGCATCCCACACTACACCTCCAACCACCATCACCCCTCACCACTACACAACATATACACCCAGCACACCCACTCCACACAATTACCACAGCTCCATACATCACAAAACATCATACACTACGCACCCCTTACAAGTAACTCTCCACCACAATCCTTCCCTTCACAACCCTCACAAAACAAAACCAACTCCACCCGCAGTCTATAGCGCAAACACACACCTCCATCCCTCTACCACCAATAAATTGCCTCAACCCAACAAAACTGCAGTAACCCCACAACCCTACCACCAATATCGTAACATCAGTACTTCTCTAATTACACCAGCAGCACAAAAAAACCTAACCCATGCAGCTGCATTCTTTTCTAACACAACCACAACTCCACAACCACCTCCCCAACAGCCACACACACACCACAAAGATATTCCACAACCACAATAACCACATATCTCCCACACAGCCTACAAAACACAAACACCCATCCACCACCCCCTGCACAACAGCACTACCTTCACCATCTGCCAAATGACACCTCTCAACACAAACCACAAACACCCACAAACTCAACACACTACAACACCCCCCACTGTTATTCAACCACCACACCTCATAAACACATCCATATAACAACCATGCACAATACCTACCACACCCCTTACATCAATCCATCCCACCTTGCACCTCAATGCACACTTCCACAACCACCTAGCCTACTCAGTGCACACACCACCCTACACACATCACCCTATCCAAACATCCCTACACCATCCCACCTTTGCACACCCTACCCCTTTACCATACACATACAACTCCACCAAGTGCAGCACCTCAGTCCCACTCCCCCAACCCTCACCCCTACACCAAAAAATACAGTTGCGGCACCACATACACCATCCACCCTTACTCTGGCCACCCACCAAACACATATTCTTACGGACATACAGCCTAACACATCTACCCCTTCAAACAAAACACTCCACCAAACACCATCCCTCCACCCCCACCCACCCCACATTCCAGACCAATGCCAACCTACACCTACAACATCCAACCATTCCAACTAACATTACACCACATACACCCACCCCCAACACCACCATCAATTCCCCCTTACACATGCCATACACACACCGTACACCCCCTCTCACCCTACCTGTATGCAAACCCAACCTACCTCACACACTTTACCTTCAACCTCCCTTATTCCCATCCCCTCCAATGATAACCACCCACCACTCACATCATTAACACACTACATTTTCTTCAGTCCCTCTAAAACAGCAGACCCATCCCCACCCCCCTTTCCACAAAAAACATCCTCCACATTCACAACACAGCATACCATCCCACTCTATACACTGTCACTACATACATCATAAAAAACTCCTACCACAACCAACCCCCTACCCACCAACACAAACCCCACCCACACCTACAACTCACCCACCACAACCCCTGCACCTCACAATCACAACCCCCATTTAACCTAACACCCACACATACATAACCCAACCATTACCCCATACACCTTCATCCCCATTCTACACCCCTCCAAAACACTCCCAACCCCCCCTTCCTACATGACTACACACTACCCCAAATTACCTCCATCATCCCAACACACTCCACATGAACAACTCCCCCACCCATCCCAACTTCCAGCTACCTACCCTGACCACCTGTACCCCGCACACACAAATCCAACAAATATTTTGCCATGCAAAATTTCAACAACTCCAAAAGCCACATTCCACCACAATACATTATACAACTACTATTGTACCCCTTCACCTTTATGTACAGGTTATAGGGGCGAAGCCCCTTACGACGGTGTGAAGAGCGCCCGTAGGGCGCGATGAATCACCTAGTGTGTGTGTGTGTGTGTGTGTGTGTATATGTATGTGTATATATATATATATATATATATATATATATATGTATGTATGTGTGTGTATATATATATATATATATATATATATATATGTGTGTGTGTGTATATATATATATATATATATATATATAAATATATGTATGTATGTGTGTGTGTATATATATATATATATATATATATATATATATATATATTATATATATATCTCTCAGGTTGAGTATCCCTTATCCAAAATGCTTGGGACCAGAGGAATTTTGGATATCGGATTTTTCCGTATTTTGGAATAATTGCATACCATAATGAGATATCATGGTGATGGGACCTAAATCTAAGCACAGAATGCATTTATGTTACATTTACAGCCTGAAGGTAATTTTAGCCAATATTTTTTATAACTCTGTGCATTAAACAAAGTGTGTGTACATTCACACAATTCACTTATGTTTCATATACACCTTATACACAGCCTGAAGGTCATTTAATACAATATTTTTAATAACTTTGAGTATTAAACAAAGTTTGTGTACATTGAGACATCAAAAAACAAAGGTTTCACTATCTCAGTCACTATCTCAGTCTCACTCAAAAAAGTCCGTATTTCGGAATATTCCGTATTTCGGAATATTTGGATATGGAATACTCAACCTGTGTTTGTGTGTGTGTGTATATATAGATATAGATATAGAAATATAAATTGTTTTTTTTCAGGCAGCACTGTTTTTGCACTCATTCTTTATATATATATATATATATATATATATATATATATATATATATATATATATATATATATATATATATAATATATAAAACCACTTTTATGCTCCGGCACTGGGCACTGCCCCGGCAATGGGGCTGGCTTGCTCAGGTGCCCTCCTCCAGGTACAGAAACCATATGAATACCAACATGGAAAGATGAGGCGGCACTCAGAGTCTTGAAAAAACTATAACTTGTAATAGTGCATATCAACGTTTCGGGGTCTCCCCCTTCGTCAGGATTAGTGCTTTACAATAATCAATGTTATTAAATAGAACTTACCCCCCATAGGAACATCCCCTCCAGCGTGTGCTGCTGGCCGCACTGTCCCGGCGTCCAGCCCGTCATCCCGGGCGTCTCAGCGGAAATGATGCGCCTGGAGGTGCGTCCATGGCCACGCTGCCTGGCAACAGAGGAGCATGTAAACAAACTTGATAAGACAGTGCCGTGAACCTTACTGATTAAATCAGTTAATGTGACAATTGCATGTTACAACGTGACTCACTATCAGATTTAAAAGTGCTCTCATTACTTGATGCCAGGTTAATAAACAAATTGTGCACACATAAAAACAACTTTTTTAACATAATGCTAAAAGTATGAAAAAAATATATGAAGAAAATATAAAGAAATAAAATAAAAATATAAAAATGAACCAACCTAATGACTACACCGCAATCCATTGTAAACTCGCTCTAAATTCATAGAGAATCACATCACAATTCAAAATTGTCACTGTTACCTAGAACTGATGTTGATATTATAGCAGCTTTCCTGTTTTCTGATTTTTTTCTTATTAATTTTCTATAATACTGTCCTGCCTTAAATAAATACATATCCTATAACTAAACTGACACCCTCAGAATGCCAGTGGACTGCCCAAACCCTCACAATTGAAGATCTACAGGGGTTGTGAAACAAATATCGCATCACTAGGCCATTTTGGGGAATCTCAACCTCCATTAAATGAAATTAATTAGCCCTAAATTGTCATATAGACCAGCAGGTCTAAGGGTGTTTAGTCTATGAATCCACATAGACTCTAATTGTAAGAGTTTTTTTTACCTCTGTCGCCACCCCGCATAGTCTCAGGCACATGATCTATGATTCTGTGCTTGAAAGTGGCCATAGTATGTCTAAATTCCAAGAAATGTTTGGCTACAGGTTGGTCCCCCTTGCCTGATGCAAGGGCATTCCGGATAGCCAACCTGTGTTGTGCCATCCTGGTTTTAAACTGGCATTCGGTCTTGCCAATGTAGTATCTACCGCACGGACAAATGATGACATAAATTACGAATTTGGTGGTACACGTTAAAGGCCATTTGATGGAAAAAATTTTACCTGAGCAAGGATGCGTAATTCTATCTCCCACCGACATGTGTGAACAGGTCGTACATCCTGTGCATTTAAAGCAACCATTCTTACGCTGCAGAAAATGCTTTGGCGTCTCCTTGAATTTTGCCATGTCCGTTTTAACTACCATATATTTGATGCTCCGCCCTTTCATGTAACTAGGCATCACTCTCTGATGTCGGAACACGGGCAAATCAGGGTCAGTTGATACCAGAGGCCATAACTTTTTGACCTGTTTTTGTGTATGATTACTGTAAGCATTAAATTCACAAACCCAGGGAATGACCTCACCCAATTTTTTAACACTTTTTGGCTTCAGACTTTCGGTCCTATTTTTGCTTATGGCTTTTTCTCTGGCCTGGGACAGTAATTGTCGTGGATAACCTCTAGCTAGTAGTCTAGATTCCATTTCATCCAATTGCTTATCCCTCTCAAGTATATTGCTATTAATCTTACATACTCTCAACAGTTGGGAATAGGGTACACTCCTAACAGTGGATAATGGATGGCAACTATCGTATCTAAGTATGGTATTACGATCTGTCGGTTTTTTGTACAAAGATGTCACAACTTTGCCTTCCTGTATTCTAATATTGAGATCCAGGAAGCAAATTTCACTGTTGCTGCTGCTCAGTGTCAACTTAATAGGACTGTCTGTGGCATTATGTGCCTTGACAATATCATGCAAATCAGCCACCTCACCATGCCACATTAAAAACAGATTGTTTCAGTACTTTAAGTATATAGACAATCTACTGGAAACCAAACTATTGGAGAAAAAGAGACTTCGTTCCACCTCCCACATATAGGCATTTGCAAACGAGGGTGCCACAGAAGATCCCATGGCACACCCCGTTTACTGCCTAAAGAACTGGCCGTCAAAAATGAAAAAATTATGTGTTAAGGTGAAATTCAGTAAGGTCATGAAAAAATCAATATCGGGGCCCTCATAGGCTACATTCCCTGTAATCAAATGTCTAACCGCCTGCATCCCTTATGCATGTGGGATGCAGGTATATAGGCTTGTGACATCGATAGTGGCTAGAGTAATATCGGCCGGTAACTGGTCAAAAGAAGAAAACTTATGAAGAAGCGTGGAAGAATCTTTAAGGTGAGTGAACGTCCCCTGTATACAGGGTTGTAGATAGCAATCCAAAAAGATCGCAATTGGTTCACACAGAGACCCCCGGGCTGAAATAATTGGTCTGCCCGGTGGCCTCTGTGCGTCCTTATGAATTTTGGGGATGGTGTAGAAAAGGGGTGACACAGGATAATCAGACCACAATTTCTGAAACACTTCTGCTGAAATGATGTCCTCATCCCTAGCGTGCTGTAAAATGTGTTTTAATTCCGCCTGATATTCAGCTGGCGGGTCACGTGATAATTTACAGTAAGTCAATTCATCATTGAGCAGTCTCAGACACTCTTCTTTATAGTCGGCAAACTCCTGGATCACGATGGCTCCGCCTTTATCCGCATGGCGGATCACAACGTCCCTTCTCTTATTCAGTCCCTGGAGAGCCTCTCTCTCCGCCCGTTGTAAATTGTGCGGTCTCTGCATATGGTGCGTATTACCAGCGGCTTCCACCATCCTGTGGAATGTCTTGAGAGAGGCATTATGCGAGATGGGGTCAAAGCGCGACTTTTGACCTAATTTTTGAATCCTATAAGGTAACACTGCCTTTTGCTTAGCGGGTGGTTGTTTGCTGAAGTGTTCTTTCAGTTTTAAAGTGCGGTGCTGCTTGAAGGCATTAACCTTCCATTGAAAGTTGTCCCCATAATTGGTGGGTACAAACGAAAGCCCCTTGCTCAAGACCTTTATTTCTGCTGGCGAGAGCGGGGTGTTAGATAAATTAAATATCAATGTTTCTTCTCCCTTGGCAGTCTGGGCCGGATTCTGTCTCTTGTTTTGGCCGCCCCGTCTTGACCATTTCTGTTTTTCCCCCGTGCTGGAAAACCTGCACGGGTATTTGCCCCTAAAGGGGTCTCACGCTGCAGAGAAGATGGTGAGGAGTTATGTACTTCATCCGATTCGCTGGCTGATGTATTATCAGATCTTACAATTAGAGTCTATGTGGATTCATAGACTAAACACCCTTAGACCTGCTGGTCTAAATGACAATTTAGGGCTAATTAATTTCATTTAATGGAGGTTGAGATTGACCAAAATGGCCTAGTGATGTGATATTTGTTTCACAACCCCTGTAGATCTTCAATTGTGAGGGTTTGGCCAGTCCACTGGCATTCTGAGGGTGTCAGTTTAGTTAAAGGATATGTATTTATTTAAGGCAGGACAGTATTATAGAAAATTAATAAGAAAAAAATCAGAAAACAACAGGAAAGCTGCTATAATATCAACATCAGTTCTAGGTAACAGTGACAATTTTGAATTATGTGTTTCTCTATAAATTTAGAGCGAGTTTACAATGGATTGCGGTGTAGTCATTAGGTTGGTTCATTTTTATATTTTTATTTTATTTCTTTATATTTTCTTCATATATTTTTTTCATACTTTTAGCATTATGTTAAAAAAGCTGTTTTTATGTGTGCACAATTTGTTTATTAACCTGGCATCAAGTAATGAGAGCACTTTTAAATCTGATAGTGAGTCACGTTGTAACATGCAATTGTCACATTAACTGATTTAATCAGTAAGGTTCACGGCACTGTCTTATCAAGTTTGTTTACATGCTCCTCTGTTGCCAGGCAGCGTGGCCATGGACGCGCCTCCAGGCGCCCGGGATGACGGGCTGGACGCCGGGACGGTGCGGCCAGCGGCACACGCTGGAGGGGATGTTCCTATGGGGGGTAAGTTCTATTTAAGCACATTGTTTATTGTAAAGCACTAATCCTGACGAAGGGGGAGACCCCGAAACGTTGATATGCACTATTACAAGTTATATTTTTTTCAAGACTCTGAGTGCCGCCTCATCTTTCCATGTTGGTATATATATATATATATATATATATATAGATCCACACGTTGGAGGCACTCGGCGAAATAAACTGACAACACCACAGCCGGTAAAGTCAACGTTTCAGGGACTTCTCCCTTTTATCAAGTGTCTTGATAAAAAGGAGAAGTCCCTGAAACGTTGACTTTACCGGCTGTGGTGTTGTCAGTTTATTTCGCCGAGTGCCTCCAACGTGTGGATCCATATGCTCGTCAAGGAGAGGTTGTGCACCGGACCCGTTGCATGCTTTTAAGCGTGAGTGCCAGACATCTTGTATATTTATATATATATATATATATATATATATACAGCAAGTGATTGAATATTCTTGACCGCCGTGTCATATATTGCCGATATAAGTCCTATGAGTGCCACCATTTGTGACTGTGTATATATATATATATATATATATATATATATATATATACAAGAACAGTTCTCACAGTGTCCATCTTGTGGGACTACAAGTCAAAGAATAGACGGTCTCTTCTTCAATTACACATTAACATCCATGCTTTCTCATGGGCCACTTTAATCAGCACACTGCAGTGGTCAGCTGTCATCCTTCCCTTGCACCTGATTCCAGTCAAGAAAAATGTCTACAAGTAAGCCCTGAGAAACAAAACTGGTAGGGGCGTGGCTTGACACAGAGACACAGATCCCGGTCAGAGGATGTGGTGGAGTATGTGCCTTCGGGGTTACTGTCTTTTAAGCTGTTTTACAAGCGCTGGTTTTACCGCCACCTGTACCGCCACGGACTATAGCTGCTTAGCTTATGATGTGTGAGTAAATTGTGTTACTTTTAATACACTATTTGGCTCCCCCGTTTTTTCATTACTTGTAGAGAGAAGAAAAAAATAATAATAATTATATATATATATATATATATATATATATATATTAGTAGTCAGAAGGGCATGTTATACCTGCCATATTTGAAAGGTGCATCTTTATTTTTCTAACTATCCTAGTGGATACTGGGGAATGCACTTTAGTACCATGGAGGTATAGATCGGGTCCATTGGAGTCTGGCACTTTAAAAATAATTAGTGTGTGCTGGCTTCTACCCTCTATGCCCCTCCTAGCAGACTCAGTTTAGAAAATGAGCCCAAGAAGCCGGGTGCATTTTCTGGAGCTCCAGAGAGTTTTCTTCAGACTTTGTTAGTTTTGCTTTTTTTCAGGCAGCACTGGTTGGCAACCAGTCTGCCTTCGTCATGGGACTTGGAGGGGGGGGGGGACCAGACCAGACCAGACCAAACCAAACCAAACCAAATTAAATAGTTAATGGTTCGTATCCCCGCTGACAGGACACTAAGCTCCTGAGGTGCTGTTTCTCAGACTCCCAGAGTGTGAGCCCACGTCGGCAGCATGCCGCCACCCCTAACAGATGCCGAAGAATAGGTGCGGTGAGTGTTTATACCGGGGGGCCGGTTAGTGGGTCCCTGGTGACATTGGCGGCATAAGGGCGCGGCGGTCAAGGGCCTCAGGCTTCGGTGCCCGTCGTGAACCCACACTGGCTCATCATTTATTATTCTCTGTTTTTACACCGTTTATACAGTAAAAAGCCAGTATAATCTTACAGTAAGTTCCGTAAACCAGCAGCTGCTAGATCTCTGGACCAGGTCTCCGGATCCTCATCCACAAAGCCCTCCGGGTGACGGTTGACCCCAGCAGCAGGGTGACTTCCAGGTAGGTGCTAGTCTTTAGCACTTTGCCCAGGTGTGGGCACTGTCCTGCCGGGACCCTTGGGTGAGGGACCTCATATCCCAAGGATACTGGTTGGAGTTTCAAGCACTACCTCCTCTCAGATTCTTCAAGTCAAGCTTGCCAGCTTCACCCGTAGCAAGGGTTACCTTGCAAGACTCCATTCAAAAACTACTTCAAACAGAGGTTGTTGTCCCAGTACCTGCTCCGTTACACAAACTGGGTTTTCCTCCAGTCTTTGTTGCTCCAAAACCGGATGGTTCGGCCCATCTTGAACCTCAAATCCCTGACCCCATACCTACGTGTGTTTAAATTCTAGATGGAATCACTGTGTGTGGTGGTTTGCGGTTTGGAGGAGGGGGAATTCCTAGTATCCCTGGATGTCAAGGATGCTTACCTGCATATTCTCATATGGCCTCCCCATCAGGCTTACCTTCGGTTCGCTCTCCTGGAAACCACTTCCAGTTTCAGGCATTACCTTTCGGTCTCTCCACAGCTCCGAGGGTATTCACAAAACTCATGGCGGAGATGATGCTGCAATTGCACAGAGTGGGAGTTAACATAGTACCCTACTTAGACAGTCTCCTGATAAAGGCAATGTCCAGGGAACGTCTGCTTCACAGCATCGACCTGACGACTTGCCTGCTTACAAATCATGAGTGGATCTCACCTGGAACCATCACAAAGACTTCAGGTCCTGGGGATGATACTGGACACAGTGTCCCAGAAGGTGTTCCTTCCATTGGATAAGGCCTTGACTATACAGGCTATGGGCCGCTCGATGCTCAGACCCCGCAAGATTTCAATTCATATTTGCATTTGCTTACTGGGCAAGATGGTAGCTTCATACGAGAACAACTCGTATGGGAGGTTTCATGCCCATCCATTCCAGCTGGATCTGCTGGACAAATGGTCAGGGTCTCACCTACACATGCACCAGATGGTAACTCTGTCGCCAAAAGCACGGATTTCCCTGTTATGGTGGCTACAGGTTCCTCACCTTGTGGACTGTCAGGAGTTTTGGTATCCAGTCATGGATACTGCTGACAACGGATGCCAGCCTCCGAGGATGGGGGACTGTGACCCAAGGGGCCCAGTTCTGGGGGAGGTAGACGAGTCAGGAATCTGCATTCCCGATAAATGTACTGGAACTCGGGGCAATTTACAATGCTCTCCTGCAGGCCTCCTCTCTTCTCCGAAATTAAGCCATCCAGGTGCAGTTGGACAACGCCATGGTGGTGGCATACATAAATCAACAGGAACAAGAAGCAGGGCTGCATTGCGAGAGGTGTCCAGGAAACTCCTCTGGGCGGAGGCAAACGCTGGAGCCATTTCGGCCATCTTCATTCCAGGTGTGGACAGTTGGAAAGCGGACTTCCTCAGCAGGCACGACCATCATCCAGGAGAATGGGGCCTTCATCCTCGGGTGTTTCAAATAACTAACTGATTCTCCGGTGGGGCTGTCCACAGATAGACCTGATGGCTTCTCATCTCAACAAGAAGCTCCGTTGTTACTGTTCCAGGGTAAGAGATCCGCAGGCCGCGGCAATCGATGCTTTGACGGCACCGTTGACTTACCAGTTTGTATACCTCCGCCAATCCCTCTCATTCTCAGAGCTCTAAAATGACTCCAAAGGGAAAGCGTTCAGGCAATTCTGATTGCCATGGATTGGCCTCAACGGGCCTGGTATGCAGATCTCCTGGCGATATCTCTGGAGGATCCCTGGCCTCTGCCGCTTCTCGAGGATCTCCTTCAGCAAGGACTGTTCGTCTATCCAGTCTTACAGCGACTTCGTTTGACGCTTGGAGGTTGAGAGGGAAATTCCATCCAGAAAAGGTCTTCCCTCTAAGGTTATTTCTACTATGCTCCAGGCCAGGAAGGTGGTTATGTCAAAACATTACCACCGTATATGGAAAAGATATATGTATCTTGGTGTGAGAGTGGAAAATATTTTCCTGAGGAGTTTCGACTGGGTGGTTTCCTACTCTTCCTGCAAGCAGGTGTGGACATGGGTTTACGGTTAGGCTCCATCAAGGTCCAGATTTCGGCCCTGTCCATCTTTTTCCAGTAACAACTTGCCATGTTGCCAGAAGTACAGACTTTCCTAAAGGGTGTTCTTCATATTCAACCACCACTCTTGACTCCCATGGCTCCGTGGGATCTCAAGGTGGTCTTGACTTTTCTCCAGTCGAACTGGTTTGGACCCTTAAACAGGGTTGATTTGAAATATCTCACTTGGAAGACAGTCATGTTGCTGGCATTAGCCTCTGCAAGATGTGTGTCAGAATTGGGGGCCTTATCCTGGTAGAGCCCGTATTTGATATTTCATGTGGATAGGGTGGAGCTCAGGACTCGCCTGCAGTTTTTGCCGACTGTCGTGTCGGCTTTACATGTGAATCAGCCAATAGTGGTTCCGGTGCTGGCTGACACACCAATTGCTCCAAAGTCCCTGGATGTTGTGAGAGCTTTGAAAATTTCTGTAAAGAGGACAGCTTGTCACAGATAATCTGACTCGCTTTTGTGTCCTTTTTATGATGCTACCAAGATTGGTCGTCCTGCTTCTAAGCAGTCTATGGCTCAGGTTAACCATTCTACAAGCATACTCTTCATCAGCTTTACCGCTGCCGAGTTCTTTCCAGGCCCACTCCACAAGGTCAGTGGGTTCTTCCAGGGCGGCTGCCTGGGGTGTCTTGGCCTTACAGTTGGGCCGGGCTGCTACTTGGTCTGGTTCGAACACGTTTGTGAAGTTCTATAGGTTTGACACCTTGGCCTCAGATGACCTTCAGTTTGGTCAGGCGGTTTTGCAGGGGTCTCTGCACTCTCACACCCGTTCTGGGAGCTTTGGGGCTTCCCCACAGTACTAAAGTACATTTCCCAGTAACCACTAGAACGTTAGAGAAAATAGGAATTTAATACCTACCAGTAATTCCTTTTCTCATCGTGGATACTGGGTGCCCGCCTCCGTGCTTCGAATTCCTGCTTACTGGGTTGTAAGTGTTCTTGGTTGGGTCTGCTATTGCTGTCCCTGTTCCATGTCGGGTTGGCGTTGCTATACTTTGTCATTGTTAGCGTTGCTCTCCTCTGTTCTGGTTAGCTCTGCTATCAGTTACTGTTGTGTGTTGGTTCGTTACCTCACTGCTTTGTTATGTATATATCCTTCTCTCTCAGTATGTCCGTCTCCTCGGGCACAGTTTCCTAGACTGAGTCTGCTAGGAGGGGCATAGAGGGGAGGAGCCATCACACACTAATTATTTCTTAAAGTGCCAGGCGCAAATGGACCTGATCTATACCCCCACGGTACTAAAGTACATTTCCCCATTATCCACTACGGACTACGAGAAAAGGAATTACTGGTAGGTATTAAATTCCTATTTTTTTATAATTTTACTGATACATGATGCACAAAATAGTCTAATTTGTTGAAGTGAAATGAGAGAAATTTATATAAAGAATTTGTATAAATAAAAAATTGAAAATTGGCATGTGCGTATGTATTCACCCACTTTGCTATGAAGCCCCTCCAAAAGTTCTGGTAAAACCAATTACCTTCAGAAGTCACATAATTAGTGAAATGAAGTCAAGCAATCCTAAGTGTCACATGATCTGTCAGTATAAATACACCTTTTCTGAAAGGTCCCAGAGGCTGCAACACCACTAAGCAAGAGGCATCACACCATGAAGACCAAGGAGCTCTCCTAACAAGTCAGGTCCAAAGTTGTTGAGAAGTACAAGTCAGGGTTGGGTTATAAAAAAATAAAAAATAAATATCCAAATCTTTGATTCCCCGGAGCACCATCAAATCCATCATCTTCAAATGGAAAGAACATGATACAACAATAAACCTGCCAAGATGGCCGGTCACGAAAACTCAGACTGGGCAAGGAGGGCATTAATTAGAGAGGCGGCACAGATACCAACGGTAACCCTGAAGGAGCTGCAGAGTTCCACAGCAGAGACTGGAGTGTCTGCGCATGTGACCACAATAAGCCGTACACTCCATAGAGCTAGGCTTTATGGAAGAGTGGCCAGAAAAAAGCCATTATTTAGTGTTAAAAACAAGATGGCACGTTTTGAGTTTGCCAAAAGGCATGTGGACGACTCCCTAAATGTATGCAGGAAGGTGCTCTGGTCCGATGAGACTAAAATTTAACTTTTCGTCCACCAAGGAAAATGCTATGTCTGGCGCCAACCAAACACATCCCATCACCCCAAGAATACCATTCCTGCAGTGAAACATGGTGGTGGCAGCATCATGCTGTGGGGATGTTTTTCAGCAGCAGGGACTGGGAAACTTTCGAGTTGAGGGAAAGCTGGATGGTGCTAAATACAGGGATATTCTTGAGCAAAACCTGTTTCAGTCTGCTTGTGATTTGAGACTGGGACGGAGGTTCACCTTCCAGCAGGACGATGACCCGAAGCATACTGCTAAAGCAACACTCGAGTGGTTTAAGGGGAAACACTCAAATGTGTTGGAATGGCCTAGTCAAAGCCCAGATCTCAATCCAGATGAGAATCTGTGGTCAGACTTGAAGATTGCTGTTCACAAGCGGAAACCATCCAACATGAAGGTGCTGGTGCAGTTTTTGCCTTGATGAATGGGCAAAAATGCCAGTGGCAAGCTCATAGAGCCTTATCCAAAGCGACTTGCAGATGAAATTACCGCAAAAGGTGGCTCTACAAAGTACTGACTTTACGGGGGTGAATAGTTATGCATGCTAAAGTTTTCTGTTATTTTGTTGTTTGCTTCACAATAGTTCACAAAAGGTTGTAGGCATGTTCTGTGAATGAAATGATGCAAACCTTCAAACAATCCATTTTAATTCCAGGTTGTGAGGCAACAAAACATGAAAAATGCAAAGGGGGGTGAATTCTTTGACAAGGCACTGTATGTTACTGGTGTATCTGTACAAATGCATGCAATTGTGTTAATTTTTTTGGGATTGCATATTAATCTTCCAGTTCTGATGAAAAGTGCTTTGAAACTTTGCATCAGCACCTTTGTGTTTATCTGCTGATGTGGCAACGGGTATGGGTCGTTGAGTCGACACAACTTAGGTCGACAGTAATTAGGTTGACCACTATTGGTCGACAGGTCAGAAGGTCGACATGAGATTTTTTAACTTTTTGTTTGTTGTAGTTTTCTTTGTAATCTGACGGTGAACCCCAATTAGTGTCCCCTCGCATGGCTTGCTTTGCTCGCCATGCTTCGGGCAAGGTGCCTCGCTCCGATACTGCTGCGCTCTGCACAGGTTACTATTCCCAATCGTAGTCCACGTGGATCGTAAAGTATGAAAAAGTCCCAATTTTTTTAAAAAAACCTCATGTCGACTTTTTGAACTGTCGACTTAGTACATGTCGACCTAGTGACCCTGTCGACCTAATGCATGTCAACCAATAGTGGTCGACCTAATGACCGTATCCCGTGGCAACAGCCATATTGTAAAGTCTATGAATATTCCTCATTTCCACATACTTCTAAAGTTTGTGGCTTAGTATTTTTAGGTGACTGTAGAAATATTTGATGTTTTCTTTAAAAAAAAAAACCATAAAAAAAAACCCAAAACTTTTCAAACATACAGTATAATACATTGTCATATAAAAAGGCTAGTGCATGGTTCGTGTTGCAAAGAACGCTTAGTATTTATAACATGCCGTAAGTAACACTGGCTTCTTTTGAAGGCCTTGTTCCATTATTGGCCTTGCAGAAGGATGTGAGGAATGTTTCCTTCCTCTGCACTGCTGACTAGTGCTTTTCCTCCAGTTTTACTGCTAGTCTCACATGCTGCCTTCCGCTATAGAAAGGTGAGAACAATCCAAAAGAAGGTGGAGTACCCTGGTGAAAGGAAAACCTTGTCCTGTACGTTTCTTTTACCAAGAGACTTGTGTAACCTGTTGGCCACCTCTGCATTAAAATATTGTAAATAAGCAAAATATGGTTGTCTGTTTCTTTTTTGGGGAAAGTGTTACGTTCTATAGGCAACTTTGTTTCATTCTGTGCATTAACGTGTACTTGGCCTCTATGCACTGTGGAGGCAGATGTTTTGTTGGTTGAAATGATTCACTTGGGAGACAGTGACATCACTGAGGCTACAATTTTGAAAATGACATCACTCAGACTAGAAGGTTAATACACACACGTCTGCTACACTGTGCAGGGAGCTATTTTGTTACCGCAGGCTTATTATTATTATTATTATTATTATTACCTTAGATCAGAGGTTCTCAAACTCGGTCCTCAGGACCCCACACAGTGCATGTTTTGCAGGTCTCCTCACAGAATTGCAAGTGAAATAATTAGCTCCACCTGTGGACCTTTTAAAATGTGTCAGTGAGTAATTAATACACCTGTGCACCTGCTGGGTTACCTGCAAAACATGCACTGTGTGGGCTCCCGAGGACCGAGTTTGAGAACCTCTGCCTTAGATGATCCCTTAAAAGGGATTTTCTCTATGTTAAGAGCTACTCCGATCGCAAGATACAAAGTTCTGCATTTCCACAGAAACCATCATCTTTGCATGTAGATTTATGTCCGTAAAAACGTGTTCATAGACCTTTTGAATGAAGCGTGTTAAGCTCGTCTGCAGCCTTTCTTGCCGACTTGTTTCCCAGGCTGCTATTGAGATACCATAATGGGGATGCCCTGTTGGTAGATTTCAGTGGCATAAATAATATTCCCCCTCTTGCTACAGTGCACAGGGCTGGTCTACATGTTCTCTCATGAGTCCTGGAGTGTGTCCATGTATGTATGTATGTATGTATGTATGTATATATGTGTGTATGTATGTATGTATGTATGTATGTATATATATATATATATATATATATGTAATATTTTTTTTATTATAAATAATCAATAGCAGGATGTGATGATATGGTCCTTTTGAAGTTTCTCAGTTCTTCTGTCTTCAAGGACATGCTTGCTGTTACACGCTGCATGGGCGTGTGCTCTGTTGTACAGTGTTATGCTTCTGCCTGTTTTGATGCTGATTAAACACGCAGTTTTTATGTTGCCCTTCTAAAGCATCAAAGAGTGTGTGTCCGTGCTTGTCTCTGCCCCCAGCTTTGTTGCACCCAAGGCAGCTGCCCCATACACACTAGACGAGAAAGTGAAAGATCTCACTCAGAAGGGCTGATCTGAGCGAGATCTTTCACAATCTCGTCTAGTGTGTACACTCAATGTCGTTAACGATGCGCGCTCCCACGAATTGTTAACAACCCCCTCCCTCATCTGAACATGTACATGTCCTCGTTGGCTGTCATTCTCCACCCCCCCCCCCAACCCCCCCGCCCCCTGCCATCTGTGCCTTCCCTACCGACATTGGCAAGTGTGTATGCACTTGCCGATGCCGGGTCCCCATCGCCGCCAATATCGGCGTCGGTGGCAATCGGCTAGTGTGTACTGGCCTTTTAGAGAGAGAGAGACTACCAACCAATCAGCTGCTGTTTGTAGGCTGTGTTTGAGAAACCAGTTAGTTGTTGTTTGTGTGGTACTTTGTGTCTCTCTGCTTTATCTACAAGTTTTGATATATATGCTCTTCAGTCTTCAAGACACATAGGGGGGTTATTCAATTAACTCCCATGTCTAATTGCCGCGCTGGAGCAATCCAATTAGCAGGATTTGCCCGGTTCATGAATCCCCAAAGTCAGATTGAAAAGCTGCAATATAAAGTCTGTGTAAAAACGGCAAAATTGGGTTTGGACGCGGGAAGAAATCCCATTGAAGCCACAGTTTACACAATATCAGGTTTCCGCGTCTGAATCCTTCTTTTTAGGCATGGACAAAAAGGCTTTTTAATTGAGTAGCCTTCTCCCGCGTCAGGTTTTTATTGCCAGCAATTTAGCCATGGATAAGTGATTATTTAATTAGTACTTGATTCGTTCTGATTAACCCATCTGTGCGTATGTATTCGCATGTGGCATGTGCGTATGTATTCACCCACTTTGCTATGAAGCCCCTCCAAAAGTTCTGGTAAAACCAATTACCTTCAGAAGTCACATAATTAGTGAAATGAAGTCAAGCAATCCTAAGTGTCACATGATCTGTCAGTATAAATACACCTTTTCTGAAAGGTCCCAGAGGCTGCAACACCACTAAGCAAGAGGCATCACACCATGAAGACCAAGGAGCTCTCCTAACAAGTCAGGTCCAAAGTTGTTGAGAAGTACAAGTCAGGGTTGGGTTATAAAAAAATAAAAAATAAATATCCAAATCTTTGATTCCCCGGAGCACCATCAAATCCATCATCTTCAAATGGAAAGAACATGATACAACAATAAACCTGCCAAGATGGCCGGTCACGAAAACTCAGACTGGGCAAGGAGGGCATTAATTAGAGAGGCGGCACAGATACCAACGGTAACCCTGAAGGAGCTGCAGAGTTCCACAGCAGAGACTGGAGTGTCTGCGCATGTGACCACAATAAGCCGTACACTCCATAGAGCTAGGCTTTATGGAAGAGTGGCCAGAAAAAAGCCATTATTTAGTGTTAAAAACAAGATGGCACGTTTTGAGTTTGCCAAAAGGCATGTGGACGACTCCCTAAATGTATGCAGGAAGGTGCTCTGGTCCGATGAGACTAAAATTTAACTTTTCGGCCACCAAGGAAAATGCTATGTCTGGCGCCAACCAAACACATCCCATCACCCCAAGAATACCATTCCTGCAGTGAAACATGGTGGTGGCAGCATCATGCTGTGGGGATGTTTTTCAGCAGCAGGGACTGGGAAACTTTCGAGTTGAGGGAAAGCTGGATGGTGCTAAATACAGGGATATTCTTGAGCAAAACCTGTTTCAGTCTGCTTGTGATTTGAGACTGGGACGGAGGTTCACCTTCCAGCAGGACGATGACCCGAAGCATACTGCTAAAGCAACACTCGAGTGGTTTAAGGGGAAACACTCAAATGTGTTGGAATGGCCTAGTCAAAGCCCAGATCTCAATCCAGATGAGAATCTGTGGTCAGACTTGAAGATTGCTGTTCACAAGCGGAAACCATCCAACATGAAGGTGCTGGTGCAGTTTTTGCCTTGATGAATGGGCAAAAATGCCAGTGGCAAGCTCATAGAGTCTTATCCAAAGCGACTTGCAGATGAAATTACCGCAAAAGGTGGCTCTACAAAGTACTGACTTTACGGGGGTGAATAGTTATGCATGCTAAAGTTTTCTGTTATTTTGTTGTTTGCTTCACAATAGTTCACAAAAGGTTGTAGGCATGTTCTGTGAATGAAATGATGCAAACCTTCAAACAATCCATTTTAATTCCAGGTTGTGAGGCAACAAAACATGAAAAATGCAAAGGGGGGTGAATTCTTTGACAAGGCACTGTATGTTACTGGTGTATCTGTACAAATGCATGCAATTGTGTTAATTTTTTTGGGATTGCATATTAATCTTCCAGTTCTGATGAAAAGTGCTTTGAAACTTTGCATCAGCACCTTTGTGTTTATCTGCTGATGTGGCAACGGGTATGGGTCGTTGAGTCGACACAACTTAGGTCGACAGTAATTAGGTTGACCACTATTGGTCGACAGGTCAGAAGGTCGACATGAGATTTTTTAACTTTTTGTTTGTTGTAGTTTTCTTTGTAATCTGACGGTGAACCCCAATTAGTGTCCCCTCGCATGGCTTGCTTTGCTCGCCATGCTTCGGGCAAGGTGCCTCGCTCCGATACTGCTGCGCTCTGCACAGGTTACTATTCCCAATCGTAGTCCACGTGGATCGTAAAGTATGAAAAAGTCCCAATTTTTTTAAAAAAACCTCATGTCGACTTTTTGAACTGTCGACTTAGTACATGTCGACCTAGTGACCCTGTCGACCTAATGCATGTCAACCAATAGTGGTCGACCTAATGACCGTATCCCGTGGCAACAGCCATATTGTAAAGTCTATGAATATTCCTCATTTCCACATACTTCTAAAGTTTGTGGCTTAGTATTTTTAGGTGACTGTAGAAATATTTGATGTTTTCTTTAAAAAAAAAACCCATAAAAAAAACCCCAAAACTTTTCAAACATACAGTATAATACATTGTCATATAAAAAGGCTAGTGCATGGTTCGTGTTGCAAAGAACGCTTAGTATTTATAACATGCCGTAAGTAACACTGGCTTCTTTTGAAGGCCTTGTTCCATTATTGGCCTTGCAGAAGGATGTGAGGAATGTTTCCTTCCTCTGCACTGCTGACTAGTGCTTTTCCTCCAGTTTTACTGCTAGTCTCACATGCTGCCTTCCGCTATAGAAAGGTGAGAACAATCCAAAAGAAGGTGGAGTACCCTGGTGAAAGGAAAACCTTGTCCTGTACGTTTCTTTTACCAAGAGACTTGTGTAACCTGTTGGCCACCTCTGCATTAAAATATTGTAAATAAGCAAAATATGGTTGTCTGTTTCTTTTTTGGGGAAAGTGTTACGTTCTATAGGCAACTTTGTTTCATTCTGTGCATTAACGTGTACTTGGCCTCTATGCACTGTGGAGGCAGATGTTTTGTGGGTTGAAATGATTCACTTGGGAGACAGTGACATCACTGAGGCTACAATTTTGAAAATGACATCACTCAGACTAGAAGGTTAATACACACACGTCTGCTACACTGTGCAGGGAGCTATTTTGTTACCGCAGGCTTATTATTATTATTATTATTATTATTACCTTAGATCAGAGGTTCTCAAACTCGGTCCTCAGGACCCCACACAGTGCATGTTTTGCAGGTCTCCTCACAGAATTGCAAGTGAAATAATTAGCTCCACCTGTGGACCTTTTAAAATGTGTCAGTGAGTAATTAATACACCTGTGCACCTGCTGGGTTACCTGCAAAACATGCACTGTGTGGGCTCCCGAGGACCGAGTTTGAGAACCTCTGCCTTAGATGATCCCTTAAAAGGGATTTTCTCTATGTTAAGAGCTACTCCGATCGCAAGATACAAAGTTCTGCATTTCCACAGAAACCATCATCTTTGCATGTAGATTTATGTCCGTAAAAACGTGTTCATAGACCTTTTGAATGAAGCGTGTTAAGCTCGTCTGCAGCCTTTCTTGCCGACTTGTTTCCCAGGCTGCTATTGAGATACCATAATGGGGATGCCCTGTTGGTAGATTTCAGTGGCATAAATAATATTCCCCCTCTTGCTACAGTGCACAGGGCTGGTCTACATGTTCTCTCATGAGTCCTGGAGTGTGTCCATGTATGTATGTATGTATGTATGTATATATGTGTGTATGTATGTATGTATGTATATATATATATATGTAATATTTTTTTTATTATAAATAATCAATAGCAGGATGTGATGATATGGTCCTTTTGAAGTTTCTCAGTTCTTCTGTCTTCAAGGACATGCTTGCTGTTACACGCTGCATGGGCGTGTGCTCTGTTGTACAGTGTTATGCTTCTGCCTGTTTTGATGCTGATTAAACACGCAGTTTTTATGTTGCCCTTCTAAAGCATCAAAGAGTGTGTGTCCGTGCTTGTCTCTGCCCCCAGCTTTGTTGCACCCAAGGCAGCTGCCCCATACACACTAGACGAGAAAGTGAAAGATCTCACTCAGAAGGGCTGATCTGAGCGAGATCTTTCACAATCTCGTCTAGTGTGTACACTCAATGTCGTTAACGATGCGCGCTCCCACGAATTGTTAACAACCCCCTCCCTCATCTGAACATGTACATGTCCTCGTTGGCTGTCATTCTCCACCCCCCCCCCCAACCCCCCCGCCCCCTGCCATCTGTGCCTTCCCTACCGACATTGGCAAGTGTGTATGCACTTGCCGATGCCGGGTCCCCATCGCCGCCAATATCGGCGTCGGTGGCAATCGGCTAGTGTGTACTGGCCTTTTAGAGAGAGAGAGACTACCAACCAATCAGCTGCTGTTTGTAGGCTGTGTTTGAGAAACCAGTTAGTTGTTGTTTGTGTGGTACTTTGTGTCTCTCTGCTTTATCTACAAGTTTTGATATATATGCTCTTCAGTCTTCAAGACACATAGGGGGGTTATTCAATTAACTCCCATGTCTAATTGCCGCGCTGGAGCAATCCAATTAGCAGGATTTGCCCGGTTCATGAATCCCCAAAGTCAGATTGAAAAGCTGCAATATAAAGTCTGTGTAAAAACGGCAAAATTGGGTTTGGACGCGGGAAGAAATCCCATTGAAGCCACAGTTTACACAATATCAGGTTTCCGCGTCTGAATCCTTCTTTTTAGGCATGGACAAAAAGGCTTTTTAATTGAGTAGCCTTCTCCCGCGTCAGGTTTTTATTGCCAGCAATTTAGCCATGGATAAGTGATTATTTAATTAGTACTTGATTCGTTCTGATTAACCCATCTGTGTGTAACCATGGATATCCTTAAAACATGAACTGTTAAGTTACTTTGAGGACAGAGTTTGGGAACCACTGCATTAACCCATTGAATATCCACATACAGAGGCCTTTGTGTTTTTTAAAGCATGCTGTGTTCTACCATTTATACTAGAGATGAGCGCCTGAAATTTTTCGGGTTTTGTGTTTTGGTTTTGGGTTCGGTTCCGCGGCCGTGTTTTGGGTTCGAACGCGTTTTGGCAAAACCTCACCGAATTTTTTTTGTCGGATTCGGGTGTGTTTTGGATTCGGGTGTTTTTTTCCAAAAACACTAAAAAACAGCTTAAATCATAGAATTTGGGGGTCATTTTGATCCCAAAGTATTATTAACCTCAAAAACCATAATTTACACTCATTTTCAGTCTATTCTGAATACCTCACACCTCACAATATTATTTTTAGTCCTAAAATTTGCACCGAGGTCGCTGTGTGAGTAAGATAAGCGACCCTAGTGGCCGACACAAACACCGGGCCCATCTAGGAGTGGCACTGCAGTGTCACGCAGGATGTCCCTTCCAAAAAACCCTCCCCAAACAGCACATGACGCAAAGAAAAAAAGAGGCGCAATGAGGTAGCTGTGTGAGTAAGATTAGCGACCCTAGTGGCCGACACAAACACCGGGCCCATCTAGGAGTGGCACTGCAGTGTCACGCAGGATGGCCCTTCCAAAAAACCCTCCCCAAACAGCACATGACGCAAAGAAAAAAAGAGGCGCAATGAGGTAGCTGTGTGAGTAAGATTAGCGACCCTAGTGGCCGACACAAACACCGGGCCCATCTAGGAGTGGCACTGCAGTGTCACGCAGGATGGCCCTTCCAAAAAACCCTCCCCAAACAGCACATGACGCAAAGAAAAAAAGAGGCGCAATGAGGTAGCTGACTGTGTGAGTAAGATTAGCGACCCTAGTGGCCGACACAAACACCGGGCCCATCTAGGAGTGGCACTGCAGTGTCACGCAGGATGTCCCTTCCAAAAAACCCTCCCCAAACAGCACATGACGCAAAGAAAAAAAGAGGCGCAATGAGGTAGCTGTGTGAGTAAGATTAGCGACCCTAGTGGCCGACACAAACACCGGGCCCATCTAGGAGTGGCACTGCAGTGTCACGCAGGATGGCCCTTCCAAAAAACCCTCCCCAAACAGCACATGACGCAAAGAAAAAAAGAGGCGCAATGAGGTAGCTGACTGTGTGAGTAAGATTAGCGACCCTAGTGGCCGACACAAACACCGGGCCCATCTAGGAGTGGCACTGCAGTGTCACGCAGGATGTCCCTTCCAAAAAACCCTCCCCAAACAGCACATGACGCAAAGAAAAAAAGAGGCGCAATGAGGTAGCTGTGTGAGTAAGATTAGCGACCCTAGTGGCCGACACAAACACCGGGCACATCTAGGAGTGGCACTGCAGTGTCACGCAGGATGTCCCTTCCAAAAAACCCTCCCCAAACAGCACATGACGCAAAGAAAAAAAGAGGCGCAATGAGGTAGCTGTGTGAGTAAGATTAGCGACCCTAGTGGCCGACACAAACACCGGGCACATCTAGGAGTGGCACTGCAGTGTCACGCAGGATGTCCCTTCCAAAAAACCCTCCCCAAACAGCACATGACGCAAAGAAAAAAAGAGGCGCAATGAGGTAGCTGTGTGAGTAAGATTAGCGACCCTAGTGGCCGACACAAACACCGGGCCCATCTAGGAGTGGCACTGCAGTGTCACGCAGGATGTCCCTTCCAAAAAACCCTCCCCAATCAGCACATGATGCAAAGAAAAAGAAAAGAAAAAAGAGGTGCAAGATGGAATTATCCTTGGGCCCTCCCACCCACCCTTATGTTGTATAAACAAAACAGGACATGCACACTTTAACCAACCCATCATTTCAGTGACAGGGTCTGCCACACGACTGTGACTGATATGACGGGTTGGTTTGGACCCCCCCCAAAAAAGAAGCAATTAATCTCTCCTTGCACAAACTGGCTCTACAGAGGCAAGATGTCCACCTCATCTTCACCCTCCGATATATCACCGTGTACATCCCCCTCCTCACAGATTATCAATTCGTCCCCACTGGAATCCACCATCTCAGCTCCCTGTGTACTTTGTGGAGGCAATTGCTGCTGGTCAATGTCTCCGCGGAGGAATTGATTATAATTCATTTTAATGAACATCATCTTCTCCACATTTTCTGGATGTAACCTCGTACGCCGATTGCTGACAAGGTGAGCGGCGGCACTAAACACTCTTTCGGAGTACACACTTGTGGGAGGGCAACTTAGGTAGAATAAAGCCAGTTTGTGCAAGGGCCTCCAAATTGCCTCTTTTTCCTGCCAGTATAAGTACGGACTGTGTGACGTGCCTACTTGGATGCGGTCACTCATATAATCCTCCACCATTCTATCAATGTTGAGAGAATCATATGCAGTGACAGTAGACGACATGTCCGTAATCGTTGTCAGGTCCTTCAGTCCGGACCAGATGTCAGCATCAGCAGTCGCTCCAGACTGCCCTGCATCACCGCCAGCGGGTGGGCTCGGAATTCTGAGCCTTTTCCTCGCACCCCCAGTTGCGGGAGAATGTGAAGGAGGAGATGTTGACAGGTCGCGTTCCGCTTGACTTGACAATTTTGTCACCAGCAGGTCTTTCAACCCCAGCAGACCTGTGTCTGCCGGAAAGAGAGATCCAAGGTAGGCTTTAAATCTAGGATCGAGCACGGTGGCCAAAATGTAGTGCTCTGATTTCAACAGATTGACCACCCGTGAATCCTTGTTAAGCGAATTAAGGGCTGCATCCACAAGTCCCACATGCCTAGCGGAATCGCTCCCTTTTAGCTCCTTCTTCAATGCCTCCAGCTTCTTCTGCAAAAGCCTGATGAGGGGAATGACCTGACTCAGGCTGGCAGTGTCTGAACTGACTTCACGTGTGGCAAGTTCAAAGGGCATCAGAACCTTGCACAACGTTGAAATCATTCTCCACTGCACTTGAGACAGGTGCATTCCATCTCCTATATCGTGCTCAATTGTATAGGCTTGAATGGCCTTTTGCTGCTCCTCCAACCTCTGAAGCATATAGAGGGTTGAATTCCACCTCGTTACCACTTCTTGCTTCAGATGATGGCAGGGCAGGTTCAGTAGTTTTTGGTGGTGCTCCAGTCTTCTGTACGTGGTGCCTGTACGCCGAAAGTGTCCCGCAATTTTTCTGGCCACCGACAGCATCTCTTGCACGCCCCTGTCGTTTTTTAAAAAATTCTGCACCACCAAATTCAAGGTATGTGCAAAACATGGGACGTGCTGGAATTTGCCCATATTTAATGCACACACAATATTGCTGGCGTTGTCCGATGCCACAAATCCACAGGAGAGTCCAATTGGGGTAAGCCATTCCGCGATGATCTTCCTCAGTTGCCGTAAGAGGTTTTCAGCTGTGTGCGTATTCTGGAAAGCGGTGATACAAAGCGTAGCCTGCCTAGGAAAGAGTTGGCGTTTGCGAGATGCTGCTACTGGTGCCGCCGCTGCTGTTCTTGCGGCGGGAGTCCATACATCTACCCAGTGGGCTGTCACAGTCATATAGTCCTGACCCTGCCCTGCTCCACTTGTCCACATGTCCGTGGTTAAGTGGACATTGGGTACAACTGCATTTTTTAGGAGACTGGTGAGTCTTTTTCTGACGTCCGAGTACATTCTCGGTATCGCCTGCCTAGAGAAGTGGAACCTAGATGGTATTTGGTAACGGGGGCACACTGCCTCAATAAATTGTCTAGTTCCCTGTGAACTAACGGCGGATACCGGACGCACGTCTAACACCAACATAGTTGTCAAGGACTCAGTTATCCGCTTTGCAGTAGGATGACTGCTGTGATATTTCATCTTCCTCGCCAAGGACTGTTGAACAGTCAATTGCTTACTGGAAGTAGTACAAGTGGGCTTACGACTTCCCCTCTGGGATGACCATCGACTCCCAGCGGCAACAACAGCGGCGCCAGCAGCAGTAGGCGTTACACGCAAGGATGCATCGGAGGAATCCCAGGCAGGAGAGGACTCGTCAGACTTGCCAGTGACATGGCCTGCAGGACTATTGGCATTCCTGGGGAAGGAGGAAATTGACACTGAGGGAGTTGGTGGGGTGGTTTGCGTGAGCTTGGTTACAAGAGGAAGGGATTTACTGGTCAGTGGACTGCTTCCGCTGTCACCCAAAGTTTTTGAACTTGTCACTGACTTATTATGAATGCGCTGCAGGTGACGTATAAGGGAGGATGTTCCGAGGTGGTTAACGTCCTTACCCCTACTTATTACAGCTTGACAAAGGGAACACACGGCTTGACACCTGTTGTCCGCATTTCTGGTGAAATACCTCCACACCGAAGAGCTGATTTTTTTGGTATTTTCACCTGGCATGTCAACGGCCATATTCCTCCCACGGACAACAGGTGTCTCCCCGGGTGCCTGACTTAAACAAACCACCTCACCATCAGAATCCTCCTGGTCAATTTCCTCCCCAGCGCCAGCAACACCCATATCCTCCTCATCCTGGTGTACTTCAACACTGACATCTTCAATCTGACTATCAGGAACTGGACTGCGGGTGCTCCTTCCAGCACTTGCAGGGGGCGTGCAAATGGTGGAAGGCGCATGCTCTTCACGTCCAGTGTTGGGAAGGTCAGGCATCGCAACCGACACAATTGGACTCTCCTTGTGGATTTGGGATTTCAAAGAACGCACAGTTCTTTGCGGTGCTTTTGCCAGCTTGAGTCTTTTCAGTTTTCTAGCGAGAGGCTGAGTGCTTCCATCCTCATGTGAAGCTGAACCACTAGCCATGAACATAGGCCAGGGCCTCAGCCGTTCCTTGCCACTCCGTGTGGTAAATGGCATATTGGCAAGTTTACGCTTCTCCTCCGACAATTTTATTTTAGGTTTTGGAGTCCTTTTTTTTACTGATATTTGGTGTTTTGGTTTTGACATGCTCTGTACTATGCCATTGGGCATCGGCCTTGGCAGACGACGTTGCTGGCATTTCATCGTCTCGGCCATGACTAGTGGCAGCAGCTTCAGCACGAGGTGGAAGTGGATCTTGATCTTTCCCTAATTTTGGAACCTCAACATTTTTGTTCTCCATATTTTAATAGGCACAACTAAAAGGCACCTCAGGTAAACAATGGAGATGGATGGATTGGATACTAGTATACAATTATGGACGGGCTGCCGAGTGCCGACACAGAGGTAGCCACAGCCGTGAACTACCGCACTGTACTGTGTCTGCTGCTAATATATAGACTGGTTGATAAAGAGATAGTATACTCGTAACTAGTATGTATGTATAAAGAAAGAAAAAAAAACCACGGTTAGGTGGTATATACAATTATGGACGGGCTGCCGAGTGCCGACACAGAGGTAGCCACAGCCGTGAACTACCGCACTGTACTGTGTCTGCTGCTAATATATAGACTGGTTGATAAAGAGATAGTATACTCGTAACTAGTATGTATGTATAAAGAAAGAAAAAAAAACCACGGTTAGGTGGTATATACAAATTATGGACGGGCTGCCGAGTGCCGACACAGAGGTAGCCACAGCCGTGAACTACCGCACTGTACTGTGTCTGCTGCTAATATATAGACTGGTTGATAAAGAGATAGTATACTCGTAACTAGTATGTATGTATAAAGAAAGAAAAAAAAACCACGGTTAGGTGGTATATACAATTATGGACGGGCTGCCGAGTGCCGACACAGAGGTAGCCACAGCCGTGAACTACCGCACTGTACTGTGTCTGCTGCTAATATATAGACTGGTTGATAAAGAGATAGTATACTCGTAACTAGTATGTATGTATGTATGTATAAAGAAAGAAAAAAAAACCACGGTTAGGTCACTGGTATATACAATTATGGACGGGCTGCCGAGTGCCGACACAGAGGTAGCCACAGCCGTGAACTACCGCACTGTACTGTGTCTGCTGCTAATATATAGACTGGTTGATAAAGAGATAGTATACTCGTAACTAGTATGTATGTATAAAGAAAGAAAAAAAAAACCACGGTTAGGTCACTGGTATATACAATTATGGACGGGCTGCCGAGTGCCGACACAGAGGTAGCCACAGCCGTGAACTACCGCACTGTACTGTGTCTGCTGCTAATATATAGACTGGTTGATAAAGAGATAGTATACTCGTAACTAGTATGTATGTATAAAGAAAGAAAAAAAAACCACGGTTAGGTCACTGGTATATACAATTATGGACGGGCTGCCGAGTGCCGACACAGAGGTAGCCACAGCCGTGAACTACCGCACTGTACTGTGTCTGCTGCTAATATATAGACTGGTTGATAAAGAGATAGTATACTCGTAACTAGTATGTATGTATAAAGAAAGAAAAAAAAACCACGGTTAGGTCACTGGTATATACAATTATGGACGGGCTGCCGAGTGCCGACACAGAGGTAGCCACAGCCGTGAACTACCGCACTGTACTGTGTCTGCTGCTAATATATAGACTGGTTGATAAAGAGATAGTATACTCGTAACTAGTATGTATGTATAAAGAAAGAAAAAAAAACCACGGTTAGGTCACTGGTATATACAATTATGGACGGGCTGCCGAGTGCCGACACAGAGGTAGCCACAGCCGTGAACTACCGCACTGTACTGTGTCTGCTGCTAATATAGACTGGTTGATAAAGAGATAGTATACTACTAATATTATATACTGGTGGTCAGGTCACTGGTCACTAGTCACACTGGCAGTGGCACTCCTGCAGCAAAAGTGTGCACTGTTTAATTTTAATATAATATTATGTACTCCTGGCTCCTGCTATAACCTATAACTGGCACTGCAGTAGTGCTCCCCAGTCTCCCCCACAATTATAAGCTGTGTGAGCTGAGCAGTCAGACAGATATATAATATATATAGATGATGCAGCACACTGGCCTGAGCCTGAGCAGTGCACACAGATATGGTATGTATGTGACTGAGTCACTGTGTGCTGTGTATCGCTTTTTTCAGGCAGAGAACGGATTATAAATAAAAGTGGTGGTCACTGGTCACTATCAGCAAAACTCTGCACTGTACACTACTGAGTACTCCTAATGCTCCCCAAAATTAGTAAATCAAGTGTCTAAACGGAGAGGACGCCAGCCACGTCCTCTCCCTATCAATCTCAATGCACGTGTGAAAATGGCGGCGACGCGCGGCTCCTTATATAGAATCCGAGTCTCGCGATAGAATCCGAGCCTCGCGAGAATCCGACAGCGTCATGATGACGTTCGGGCGCGCTCGGGTTAACCGAGCAAGGCGGGAAGATCCGAGTCGCTCGGACTCGTGAAAAAAAACATGAAGTTCTGGCGGGTTCGGATTCAGAGAAACCGAACCCGCTCATCTCTAATTTATACCCTTTTTCCATCTGTAGCACGGGTCACAGCCGGGAGCCTGACACGACTGCGACCCGTGCTACAGCCCCCTTTCCCACAGCGCTCACCAGCCCGGCATATTGCTGGGTTGGTGACGCTGCTGCTGACGCAGCAGGGGCGGCGCTGGGAGATCACATGATCTCCTAGCGCCGCCCTTCCATTCACTGAGAACGGGAGCCGTGTCGCATAGACATTGCTCCCGTTCACAGTACACAGCTTACCGGGTTGAACACGTGTTCAACCCGGCAAGCTACCCGGGTAGGATTCCCGGATCACTTGATCTGGGAATTTGCAGGGGGACCCTTTTCCACCAGGAAAAAACACTGGTAAATGCGCTCCCCCGCGCAGTTACCCGTGTTTTAAAAGCTAGTGGAAAAGGGGTATTAGTTACCTATTACGGAAATGATTTCTTATTTATTTGTAAGTATTTTTATTTACATATTCAGCTAAACTTAGAATCATATGTGATCTTGCCCAGAAACTCTCATCTGCATCCCCATCATGGCCACTCAACCAAGAATAAATAGTCTGTAGTCTCAATTAGAATATTGTGCATGATGGGCCCACTCTGTTGTACAATATAACAAGCTTTAAACCTGTATATCTCGTAGATGCATTCTGTTTTTATAGCTGTTTGCAAACCTATTTGTTGTAAAATGAAGTAATGCTCTATTATAGTCTCTCTTTAATGGCATCTCTGAAACAGTCAAAGGTTTGTCTCCCCGGCCGCCACTAGATGGCGCTCAACGGAGCAATTAAATTGCAGCTGGCAGTCTCCTGACGTGCAAATTGAAATGTGCGTAAATCCCTTGGTTTCTCAAACCTTTACTTTAGACAGGTACCCAGTACTAATAGGTGCACATACGAGGCATGCGCGCCCAATGTGGGCAACAATTTTCTCTATCGTCCTAGTGGATGCTGGGGTTCCTGAAAGGACCATGGGGAATAGCGGCTCCGCAGGAGACAGGGCACAAAAAGTAAAGCTTTCCGATCAGGTGGTGTGCACTGGCTCCTCCCCCTATGACCCTCCTCCAAGCCTCAGTTAGATTTTTGTGCCCGGCCGAGAAGGGTGCAATCTAGGTGGCTCTCCTAAAGAGCTGCTTAGAAAAGTTTAGCTTAGGTTTTTTATTTTACAGTGAGTCCTGCTGGCAACAGGATCACTGCAACGAGGGACTTAGGGGAGAAGAAGTGAACTCACCTGCGTGCAGGATGGATTGGCTTCTTGGCTACTGGACATCAGCTCCAGAGGGACGATCACAGGTACAGCCTGGATGGTCACCGGAGCCTCGCCGCCGGCCCCCTTGCAGATGCTGAAACAAGAAGAGGTCCAGAATCGGCGGCAGAAGACTCCTCAGTCTTCTAAAGGTAGCGCACAGCACTGCAGCTGTGCGCCATTTTCCTCTCAGCACACTTCACACGGCAGTCACTGAGGGTGCAGGGCGCTGGGAGGGGAGCGCCCTGGGAGGCAAATGAAAACCTATTTGGCTAAAAAATACCTCACATATAGCCTCCGGGGGCTATATGGAGATATTTAACCCCTGCCAGAATCCACTAAAGAGCGGGAGACGAGCCGCCGAAAAAGGGGCGGGGCCTATCTCCTCAGCACACAGCGCCATTTTCCTTACACAGCTCCGCTGGTCAGGACGGCTCCCAGGTCTCTCCCCTGCACTGCACTACAGAAACAGGGTAAAACAGGAGAGGGGGGGGCAAAATAGTGGCAAAAATTATATTATAAAAGCAGCTATACAGGGAGCACTTATTATAAGGCTATCCCTGTCATATATAGCGCTTTGGTGTGTGCTGGCAGACTCTCCCTCTGTCTCCCCAAAGGGCTAGTGGGGTCCTGTCTTCGTTAAGAGCATTCCCTGTGTGTCTGCTGTGTGTCGGTACGTGTGTGTCGACATGTATGAGGACGATATTGGTGTGGAGGCGGAGCAATTGCCAAATATGGGGATGTCACCTCCTAGGGGGTCGACACCAGAATGGATGCCTTTATTTTTGGAATTACGGGATAGTGTCAACACGCTAAAGCAGTCGTTTGACGACATGAGACGGCCGGACAATCAATTAGTGCCTGTCCAGGCGCCTCAAACACCGTCAGGGGCTGTAAAACGCCCTTTGCCTCAGTCGGTCGACACAGACCCAGACACAGGCACTGATTCCAGTGGCGACGGTGACGAATCAACCGTATTTTCCAGTAGGGCCACACGTTATATGATTTTGGCAATGAAGGAGGCGTTACATTTAGCTGATACTACAGGTACCACTAAACAGGGTATTATGTGGGGTGTGAAAAAACTACCTATAGTTTTTCCTGAATCAGAAGAACTAAATGAGGTGTGTGATGAAGCGTGGGTTGCCCCCGATAAAAAGATGCTAATTTCAAAGAAGTTATTGGCTTTATACCCTTTCCCGCCAGAGGTTAGGGCGCGCTGGGAAACACCTCCTAGGGTGGACAAGGCGCTCACACGCTTATCTAAACAAGTGGCGTTACCCTCTCCTGAGACGGCCGCACTTAAAGATCCAACAGATAGGAGGATGGAAAATATCCAAAAATGTATATACACACATACAGGTGTTATACTACGACCAGCTATAGCGACAGCCTGGATGTGCAGTGCTGGAGTAGCTTGGTCAGAGTCCCTGATTGAAAATATTGATACCCTGGATAGGGACAATGTTTTACTGTCTTTAGAGCAAATAAAGGATGCATTTCTTTATATGCGTGATGCACAGAGGGATATCTGCACACTGGCATCACGGGTAAGTGCTATGTCCATTTCGGCCAGAAGAAGTTTATGGACGCGACAGTGGTCAGGCGATGCGGACTCAAAACGGCATATGGAAGTTTTGCCGTATAAAAAGGAGTTATTTGGAGTCGGTCTATCAGATTTGGTGGCCACGGCTACAGCCGGGAAATCCACCTTTTTACCTCAAGTTACTCCCCAACAGAAAAAGACACCGACTTTTCAACCGCAGCCCTTTCGTTCCTTTAAAAACAAGAGAGCAAAGGGATATTCATATCTGCCACGAGGCAGAGGAAGGGGGAAGAGACAGCAACAGGCAGCTCCTTCCCAGGTACAGAAGCCCTCCCCCGCTTCTACAAAAGCCTCAGCATGACGCTGGGGCTTCTCAAGCGGACTCGGGGGCGGTGGGCGGTCGTCTCAAGAATTTCAGCGCGCAGTGGGCTCACTCGCAGGTAGATCCCTGGATCCTGCAGATAATATCTCAGGGATACAGGTTGGAACTAGAGACAGATCCACCTCGCCGTTTCCTGAAGTCTGCTTTACCAACGTCCCCCTCCGAAAGGGAGACGGTCTTGGAAGCCATTCACAAGCTGTACTCTCAGCAGGTGATAGTCAAGGTACCTCTTCTACAACAAGGAAAGGGGTATTATTCCACTCTATTTGTGGTACCGAAGCCGGATGGCTCGGTAAGACCTATTCTAAATCTGAAGTCCTTGAACCTGTACATAAAGAAGTTCAAGTTCAAGATGGAGTCACTCAGAGCAGTGATAGCGAACCTGGAAGAAGGGGACTTTATGGTATCCTTGGACATCAAGGATGCGTACCTCCACGTTCCAATTTACCCCTCACACCAGGGGTACCTCAGGTTCGTCGTACAAAACTGTCACTATCAGTTTCAGACGCTGCCGTTCGGATTGTCCACGGCACCTCGGGTCTTTACAAAGGTAATGGCCGAGATGATGATTCTTCTTCGAAGAAAAGGCGTATTAATTATCCCATACTTGGATGATCTCCTGATAAGGGCAAGGTCCAGAGAACAGCTAGAGATGGGATTAGCACTGTCTCAAGAAGTGCTAAAACAGCACGGGTGGATTCTGAATATTCCAAAATCCCAGTTAATGCCAACAACTCGTCTGCTGTTCCTAGGGATGATTCTGGACACGGTTCAGAAAAAGGTTTTTCTCCCGGAGGAAAAAGCCACGGAGTTATCCGAGCTTGTCAGGAACCTCCTAAAACCAGGAAAGGTGTCTGTACATCAATGCACAAGAGTCCTGGGAAAAATGGTGGCTTCTTACGAAGCAATTCCATTCGGCAGATTCCACGCAAGAATTTTCCAGAGGGATCTGTTGGACAAATGGTCAGGGTCGCATCTTCAGATGCACCAGCGGATAACCCTGTCTCCAAGGACAAGGGTATCTCTTCTGTGGTGGTTGCAGAGTGCTCATCTAGTGGAGGGCCGCAGATTCGGCATACAGGATTGGATCCTGGTGACCACGGACGCCAGCCTGAGAGGCTGGGGAGCAGTCACACAAGGAAGAAACTTCCAGGGAGTGTGGACGAGCCTGGAAACGTCTCTTCACATAAACATTCTGGAACTAAGAGCAATCTACAATGCTCTAAGCCAGGCAGAACCTCTGCTTCAGGGAAAACCGGTGTTGATCCAGTCGGACAACATCACGGCAGTCGCCCATGTGAACAGACAGGGCGGCACAAGAAGCAGGAGTGCAATGGCAGAAGCTGCAAGGATTCTTCGCTGGGCAGAGAATCATGTGATAGCACTGTCAGCAGTGTTCATCCCGGGAGTGGACAACTGGGAAGCAGACTTCCTCAGCAGACACGACCTTCACCCGGGAGAGTGGGGACTTCATCCAGAAGTTTTCCACATGCTGGTAACCCGTTGGGAAAGACCAATGGTGGACATGATGGCGTCTCGCCTCAACAAAAAACTGGACAGGTATTGCGCCAGGTCAAGAGATCCGCAGGCAATAGCTGTGGACGCGCTGGTAACGCCTTGGGTGTACCAGTCGGTGTATGTGTTTCCTCCTCTGCCTCTCATACCAAAAGTATTGAGAATTATACGGCAAAGAGGCGTAAGAACGATACTAGTGGTTCCGGATTGGCCAAGAAGGACTTGGTACCCGGAACTTCAAGAGATGATCACGGAAGATCCGTGGCCTCTACCTCTAAGGAGGGACTTGCTTCAGCAGGGTCCCTGTCTGTTTCAAGACTTACCGCGGCTGCTTTTGACGGCATGGCGGTTGAACGCCGGATCCTAAAGGAAAAAGGCATGCCGGAAGAAGTCATTCCTACTTTGATTAAAGCAAGGAAGGAAGTAACCGTGCAACATTATCACCGCATTTGGCGAAAATATGTTGCGTGGTGCGAGGATCGGAGTGCTCCGACGGAGGAATTTCAACTGGGTCGATTCCTACATTTCCTGCAATCAGGATTGTCTATGGGTCTCAAATTGGGATCTATTAAGGTTCAAATTTCGGCCCTGTCGATTTTCTTCCAGAAAGAATTGGCTTCAGTCCCTGAAGTCCAGACTTTTGTTAAGGGAGTGCTGCATATACAGCCTCCTGTGGTGCCTCCAGTGGCACCGTGGGATCTCAATGTGGTTTTGGACTTTCTAAAATCTCATTGGTTTGAACCACTAAAAAATGTGGATTTGAAATATCTCACATGGAAAGTGACCATGCTACTAGCCCTGGCTTCGGCCAGGAGAGTGTCAGAACTGGCAGCTTTATCTTACAAAAGCCCATATCTGATTTTCCATTCGGACAGGGCGGAACTGCGGACTCGTCCGCATTTTCTCCCTAAGGTGGTGTCAGCATTTCATCTGAACCAGCCTATTGTAGTGCCTGCGGCTACAAGTGACTTGGAGGACTCCAAGTTACTGGACGTTGTCAGAGCATTGAAAAATATATTGCAAGGACAGCTGGAGTCAGAAAATCTGACTCGTTGTTTATATTGTATGCACCCAACAAGATGGGTGCTCCTGCGTCTAAGCAGACGATTGCTCGTTGGATCTGTAGCACAATCCAACTTGCACATTCTGTGGCAGGCCTGCCACAGCCTAAATCTGTAAAGGCCCACTCCACAAGGAAGGTGGGCTCATCTTGGGCGGCTGCCCGAGGGGTCTCGGCATTACAACTTTGCCGAGCAGCTACGTGGTCAGGGGAGAACACGTTTGTAAAATTTTACAAATTTGATACTCTGGCTAAGGAGCACCTGGAGTTCTCTCATTCGGTGCTGCAGAGTCATCCGCACTCTCCCGCCCGTTTGGGAGCTTTGGTATAATCCCCATGGTCCTTTCAGGAACCCCAGCATCCACTAGGACGATAGAGAAAATAAGAATTTACTTACCGATAATTCTATTTCTCGGAGTCCGTAGTGGATGCTGGGCGCCCATCCCAAGTGCGGATTATCTGCAATATTTGTACATAGTTATTGTTAACTAATTCGGGTTATTGTTGTAGGGAGCCATCTTTCAGAGGCTCCTCTGTTATCATACTGTTAACTGGGTTTAGATCACAGGTTGTACGGTGTGATTGGTGTGGCTGGTATGAGTCTTACCCGGGATTCAAAATTCCTCCCTTATTGTGTACGCTCGTCCGGGCACAGTACCTAACTGAGGCTTGGAGGAGGGTCATAGGGGGAGGAGCCAGTGCACACCACCTGATCGGAAAGCTTTACTTTTTGTGCCCTGTCTCCTGCGGAGCCGCTATTCCCCATGGTCCTTTCAGGAACCCCAGCATCCACTACGGACTCCGAGAAATAGAATTATCGGTAAGTAAATTCTTATTTTTAATAGCCCGGTGGGACCCAATACATTTGGGTGCCCACTAAACAATTGAATCGGCCCCATAGAGATGATTGAGTACTGTGACACATTTAACACTGGTTTGGTTGTGCATCATGGGTGCATACTTTATTGTAGGGATAAGCTGTGGATTTCATCCACTTTTAGAACAACATGTTCCAGCATGTACCGCCAGACCTAGGACCTAATTCAAGGTTGATTGCAAAACAATATTTTCCTCTAATGGGCAAAACCATGTGCACTGTAGGTGGGACAGATATAACATGTGCAGAGAGAGGTAGAGTTCAACCTTGAACTAGGCCCCTAGTCAGGGGCGTATCTAGAGAGGTGGGGACCCGTGTGCAGTCTCCGTGTGTAGGCCCCTCCTCTCCCATCCCGTAGCTGGCAGCAGCGCTGTTAGAGCAGAGTCTACAGCACATGCGCAAAAAGTGGCATTGTGGCCATTTTTTGGGGGGAGACCTGCACATGCACTATAGACTCTGGCACTGCACCAGAGTCTCTAGTGCTCAGACAGAGCGCTAACAGTGCTGCTGCCAGCTGCGATACCGGAGAGGAGGGGGACCAAGCACGGACACCAGAAAGGTAAGTGTAGAAGAAATGGGTGCAGTGTGTAGACTGTGGGCAGGGGCGGATTGGGAACAAAAAGCGGCCCTGGAAAATTTGTACTAGTGGCCCCACATGGGCAGCACCAGAGGTGTAAGTTCTAGCCATGGGCCATGGCAGCAGCACCCTCCCACCCAAGACTTTCCAGATAGTGGGCATGTCCAGCATCAAGGGGGGAGTTAAAAATAAATAAAATTAAATATTATGAGCACAATATATGATACACCTTCAGAATTTAGGAAACTATATCATTCTTTAGAAAGAACTGTATCCCAATCACTACTCACTCAATCTTATATGTCAGCCAAGCAGGCAGGCAGAGCATACACTAGATCATCTGCAATCACAGGCTAAGTGGCAAAGTAATTTTCATATATGCAAATTATTTGCATCTTATTCATTATGTCTATAAAAAGGACCAAATGTCCTCAAACAAAACAGGCCCCACAGGTGCGTCGGCCCACCGGGAATCTTCCCTGTAAACCCTATGGCCAATCTGCCTCTGGCTGTGGGCCCCCACTGGACCCAGGGGACCTTTTGCCCAATGCCCACACTGCACCCATTATAGATACACCACTGCCCCTAGTCCCACAAGAACTAGAGAGCTAGAGGTTTCAAATGCATGCTTTATCGTTTGTAAAAGTGCTTATTTTAGCTTTTGCAGGGAAGAGGAGGGAACATATACCATGTATGCTACATTATGGGAAAGATACAAAGCTCGGGAGAGCAGAGACTTACAGGAGATGGAAACTTGTGCAATTTCCGGAAAGTGGAACAAACCTTTCACAGTGCTATTTACCAAACACAATGCTTCATATCCATAAATATCACCCTCTACTTCTACAAAACACTGCATGTTTATATCTGCAGTACAGTGCGGAAAGGCTACACACTGGGTGTTATTACCCGGTGTGTATGCTGGGCGATGATGTGAACACCGCTGGCAGGAAAATAGCTCAGTGCATACACACTGAGCGATTTTCACTGTGACCAGCGATGTTCACGTGGGTGAACCACTTTTCACACTAGGAGACTGTGGAAAGTGGTTCACTTGGCCGGTAAAACAGGCAGACGGGTGGCGATCAGCGATGATGCGGGAGAGCGCATCAACGCTCATCGCCCAGGCCATACACACTGGCCGAGTTTCAGCTCAAAGTAACTCAAAATGCCAAAAGTGAGCTACTTTGAGCTCAAAATCGGCTATTGTGTATGGGCCTTAATGCTGTCGTCCTCCTGGCTGTAAATAGTCAAGGTAGTGGATAAAGAAGATTGCAGTGAGTGGACAGATGGGTCAGATATAAGGTGGTTCTACTCTAACGCAAGGTAGTGACCTCACTGCAGATTAGCAGCAACAGTGCTGTCTCTATGTAACAAATCACATTTACAATGCATATCAAGAGCTGGATTCAGACTATGCTCTGAGCCCATTTCACGTGCTGTACTCTGATTTGCTGATTTCAGGGTTTTGTATCCATTGTATTGTTAGCTTCTTAATGCAGGTAATGATGGAGACAAATTCATGGGGTCCCTACTCTAAGGATTAGATGGGCCTAGAATAGATGGTGCTTATTTAACATTCTGTACATATGTGATACTATATTGTCCGGGTATTACAGCAGGACATGTGTGCAGCAGGTAAAGGCAGTGCATTAGATGATGCAGCAGTTGAGAGTAGTAAACTGACAGAGCAGGAGTCCAGCTGCATCAGCGCAGCCTCTAATAAAATAAATTACCTGAAGCAGGTGACACCGTAGTTACGGACCCAGGGAAGTAACCTGAACCCAGCAGTGGTGACAGCAGGCCAGTCCAGTGGTGTGATAGGAGTAGCTGTCATCAGAAGGCTTATGGCTAACGATGGTGCTTTGAGTCCCACCAGAGTCTTACAGGCCTACAGTCATTATGACGACCCCCCCATATGGTCAACATGGACAATATGTTGACAGCTCCAAAAGGTCAACATGACAATTGTCGACATAAATATGTTCAACACATTTATTTTTTATTTTTGGGGTTAGTGTGGATAGTTTTGTCACCTGGGACCAGTATTTGTAGAAACACGTCCCCTTGTGAGCTCGCTTCGGGCATGGTGTCTTGCTCCACTCCACTTCGCTCGCCACAAGGTTACTAAAGGCTATGATTTGTGATATGGATAGTTAAGGAAAGAACAAGTCCAAAAACATGAGAGAACCCCAAAAAACATGTGTCAACTATATGAACATGTCTACCATATGAACCGGTCTACCTTTTTATATGTTGACCTTTTGTCCATGTCGACCATATGGGGTCAACCTAAATGACTGTCGACCTAATGTATAACGACCTGTAGTTCTGATCCCTATTTTTTTTTTTTTTTATACCAGACTCTCATTATTAAGACTCTAAGAGGTATATGCAATTGCGGTCGAATTCCGGCTGGAATTCGACCGTTTTTTAATTCGACACAATTCGACAGTCAGACACCCTCCCGCCGGGATCCGAATTCGACATATTCAATAAAAAACGGATTCTACAGTCCCGCTGTCGAAAAACGGACCAATTGACAGATAGTGTGCGTCCTGGATTCGACTTTATGGACGGCACAAAATTGTTTAAAAAACCCTGAAAAAAATTGCGTGGGGTCCCCCCTCCTAAGCATAACCAGCCTCGGGCTCTTTGAGCCGGTCCTGGTTGTAAAAATACGGGGGGGGGGAAATGACAGGGGATCCCCCGTATTTTAACAACCAGCACCGGGCTCTGCGTCCGGTCCTAGTGCAAAAAATACGGGGGACAAAAGACGTAGGGGTCCCCCGTATTTTTCACACCAGCACCGGGCTCCACTAGCTGGAGAGAAAATGCCACAGCCGGGGGACACTTTTATACCGGTCCCTGCGGCCGTGGCATTTAATCCCCAACTAGTCACCCCTGGCCGGGGTACCCTGGAGGTGTGGGGACCCCTTAAATCAAGGGGTCCCCCCTCCAGCCACCCAAGGGCCAGGGGTGAAGCCCGAGGCTGTCGTTCCCCCCCCCCCCCCCCCCATCCAAGGGCGGCGGATGGGAGGCTGATAGCCTTGTGTCAAAATAAAGAATATTGTTTTTTGTAGCAGAACTACAAGTCCCAGCAAGCCTCCCCCGCAAGCTGGTACTTGGAGAACCACAAGTACCAGCATGTAGGGGGGAAACGGGCCCGCTGGTACCTGTAGTTCTACTGCAAAAAAAAAAATACCCAAATAAAAACAGTACACACACACCGTGATAGTAAAACTTTATTACATACATGCACACCGACACACACATACTTACCTATGTTGACACGCAGACTCAGTCCCCTTGTCCACGTAGAATCCACAGTGTACCTGTAAATAAAATTATACTCGCCAAAATCCTGTTGTCGAATCGACATTCTTCAATTGAATATACTTTTGTTGAAAAGCCGAATTTTTACCATTGCAGACATGTCGAATTTGACAACTGTCGAATTGCAAAAAGTTGAATCTGAAACGTCCGTTTTTTTGTCGAAAAGTACTGTATTGTATTGTCGAATCATTTTTTTGTGTCAAAAATGGCCCGTTTTTCGACATTTGCGGCAATTCGACCACAATTGCATATGGCCCTAAATTCCCACAGGTTATACATCTCCTCAGTAAGAAGTGTATAGAGCCAGTAAGATGTGTCCTACTCTCCCTAAACAGGACAGTTTCTGAACATTTGCTGGTGTCAAGTGAGAGACACAAATTCTGTCTAAATTGCTCCCCTAGTAAGGAATCCTCAGTAAAGGAACTTGAGATAATAATAATAAGCTCTGCAGCAAGAGATTTACTTAGCAGCCCAGTCAGTGCGCTGTAGAAGAATTGTTTAACAAGGAGTTCAGCTGTATATTTGCCTGTTGCCTGGATTCAAAGACTCAATACTGTAGCTTGAAGCTAGATTGCAACCTGGGCCGGCCCAAGCTTATTTTTATTAGTAAGCAAAAATCTATTTTGGCGCCCTTTGATGGGATAAAAGGGATGTGGTCTTACAAGAAAGGGGTGTGGCTACACAATTGTATTCCCCGTGGTAAAGGGTCATAGTGGGTGACAGGGAGATAATAGGCTACTGGTGAGGCTGGGGTGACAGGGAGATGGTGGGTGACTGAGGCAGGGGTGACAGGGAGATGGTGGGTGACTGAGGCAGGGGTGACAGGGAGATGGTGGGTGACTGAGGCAGGGGTGACAGGGAGATGGTGGGTGACTGAGGCAGGGGTGACAGGGAGATAATGGGTGACTGAGGCAGGGTGACATTGAGATAGTGGATGACTGATGTCCCCAGTGCCAGATACACATGTCCTCACAGCGCCAGATATACCCCCAGTGCAGATACACATGTCCTCACAGCGCCAGATATACCCCCAGTGCAGATACACATGTCCTCACAGCGCCAGATATACCCCCAGTGCAGATACACATGTCCTCACAGCGCCAGATATACCCCCAGTGCAGATACACATGTCCTCACAGTGCCAGATATGCCCCCAGTGCAGATACACATGTACCCACAGTGCCAGATAAGCCCCCCAGTGCAGATACACATGCCTCCACAGTGCCAGATATGCCCCCAGTGCTAGATACACATCATCCCACAGTGCCAGATATGCCCCGAGTGCAGATACACATCCTCCCACAGTGCCAGATCTGCCGCCAGTGCAGATACACATCCTCCCACAGTGCCAGATCTGCCGCAAGTGCAGATACACATCCTCCCACGGGTGGTATTCATGTGACCGCCGGTCAGCTGACCGACAGTCACATGACCTCCTCCACCAGCCCGACGGGTCACTGTCCCGATGGTCGGCATGCCGACCAACAGGGACTATTTCCACTCGTGACGACACCCATAGAGTGGGAATAGAACCCGTGGCGACCGCAGCGTGGCGAGCGCAGCGAGCCCGCAAGGGGCTTGCTGCACTCGCCCCTCCCCGCCGGGATCCCGGCGTCGGTATGCTGCCGGGATCCCGGTGTCTGTAAGCTGACCGGCGGTCAGGAGACCGCCGGTCAGCCGTACTACACCCCCTCCCACAGTGCCAGATATGCCCCCAGTGCAGATACATATATCCCCACAGTGCCAGATATGCCCCCAGTACAGATACATATATCCCCACAGTGCCAGATATGCCGCCAGTGCAGATACACATCCTGCCACAGTGCAATATATGCCCCCAGTGCAGATACATATATCCCCACAGTGCCAGATATGCCCCCAGTGCAGATATATATATCCCCACAGTGCCAGATATGCCGCCAGTGCAGATACACATCCTGCCACAGTGCCAGATATGCCCCCAGTGCAGATACATATATCCCCACAGTGCCAGATATGCCCCCAGTGCAGATATATATATATATATATCCCCACAGTGCCAGATATGCCCCAAGTGCAGCTACACATATCCCCACAGTGCCAGATATGCCCCCAGTGCAGATGCATCATGCCTCCACAGTGCCAGATATGCCCCTAGTGCAGATACACATATCCCCACAGTGCCAGATATGCCCCCAGTGCAGATACACATATCCCCACAGTGCCAGATCTGCCGCCAGTGCAGATACACATATCCCCACAGTGCCAGATCTGCCGCAAGTGCAGATACACATCCTCCCACGGGTGGTATTCATGTGACCGCCGGTCAGCTGACCGACAGTCACATGACCTCCTCCACCAGCCCGACGGGTCACTGTCCCGATTCGGCATGCCGACCAACAGGGACTATTTCCACTCGTGACGACACCCATAGAGTGGGAATAGAACCCGTGGCGACCGCAGGTCGCCACCGAGCCTGCAGCGTGGCGAGCGCAGCGAGCCCGTAAGGGGCTTGCTGCACTCGCCTCTCCCCGCCGGGATCCCGGCGTCGGTATGCTGCCGGGATCCCGGCGTCTGTAAGCTGACCGGCGGTCAGCCGTACTACACCCCCTCCCACAGTGCCAGATCTGCCCCTAGTGCAGATACACATCCTTCCACAGTGCCAGATATGCCCCCAGTGCAGATATATATATCCCCACAGTGCCAGATATGCCCCCAGTGCAGATACACATGCCTCCACAGTGCCAGATATGCCCCTAGTGCAGATACACATCCTCCCACAGTGCCAGATATGCCCCCAGTGTAGATACATACAGTATATCCCCACAGTGCCAGATATGCCCCCAGTACAGATACATATATCCCCACAGTGCCAGATATGCCGCCAGTGCAGATACACATCCTGCCACAGTGCCAGATATGCCCCCAGTGCAGATACATATATCCCCACAGTGCCAGATATGCCCCCAGTGCAGATATATATATCTATATATATCTATATCCCCACAGTGCCAGATATGCCCCCAGTGCAGATACACATGCTTCCACAGTGCCAGATATGCCCCCAGTGCAGATACACATGCCTCCACAGTGCCAGATATGCCCCCAGTGCTGATACACATGCCCCCACAGTGCCAGATATACCTCCAGTGCTGATACACATGGGTCTGCTATGTACCCATATGCAGTAAGCTCTCTATTGGAAGAGCTTTCCTGGCAGTTATGTACTCGTGCATACTGGTGTTAAAATAAGTATAAATAAATGAAGAAAAATTACTGGTGTGCATGACATGTGTTCAGACCATGTATTCCACTGTTTTTTTTAACTACTTTGTCCAGTGTGGTTAGATCAGTAGGTAACACACAAAAGAATTGTGGTCAATGGGGTCAATTCTATTCGGCAACTTAAGAATAGCGCCGGGAATTAGCTCCCGACGCTATTCAATTCAGCTCCACTTAAGTCGGCGATGTCCCGTTCTCGCCGACTAAACAGGTTGAATTGTCGGGAGAACGGGCATTCTCCGACTTAACTCCCCGGCGCGAGGCTGATTCCCGACAGAATCAGCCTCGCGCCGGCCGCGAGGCAGCACTTTTGTCGGGTTTCTTCTCTCATCCCCCGGGGATGAGAGAAGAATTCCCGACAATTGCAGGTCACTAGCAGCTGAATTGAATAGCGTCGGGAGCTAATTCCCGGCGCTATTCTTAAGTTGCCTAATAGAATTGACCCCATTGAGCACTATGTCAAATGTTTCGCCACACCTCATTGAAATGGTTGTTTGCAGTACATCGCAGGATTTTTTATGATGTGTGGATTTTGCATAATCAAAAAAGCAATGCAATTAATCTGCGTAGGTTTTAATAAGGCGGAGACATATCAAGCCTTGGGGACAGATAAGTGGAGAAGTTGCCCGAAGCACCCAATCAGCTGCTGTTATTTATCTAGCAGTGTATAAAATGAGAGAAGGTGATTGGGTGCTTTAGGCAATTTCTCCACTTTATCTCTCCAAGGCTTAATGTGTCTCCCACATAGTAAAAAGATCCTCTGCTATAACAATGATAAGATTACCTTTCTGTTATAGCTCTCTCCTAATTGGTACCTTTCAAGAATGAGATCCTGCACATTTTAGAGCTCTGTGCAGATAACGTCTATCCCAGTTGATGCAACAAAGAATACTGCAAGGAAAACATACAAGGACAACTTATCTTTGCTTGGGGTTAATTCAATTGCAATCGCATTGCTGGAAGGGGAACATGATTTTGGTGTGATTGGTTAACTTTGACTACAGCTACAGCGTCATTAGAAAGGAGTGTGAACACTTACAAAAGCAACGATACTCTGGTTGCGTATTTCACGTTTTCGTTTTTACTAAAAATTGTATAATTGAGATTTGTTGGTTTCAAAGTCATGTTGAAGGAAAACAAATCATATTTATGCTTTACATCTCACAAACCTGTCATTTCGTCAAGGGTGTGTAGATGCTTTATGTACATTGCAGTATGCTTTGAAATGCTTTTTGTTTGTAATCTTGCAGTGGCATGGCTGCCAGTCACCGCATCACTATGATTAAACCCCCTTATCTGCTGCTGCAGAAACGTGTAATTGCGGATTTCCATTAAATACTCCACTCCTGCCCAGAAATCAAGATTTCTTTCCACATGCTTTGACCTGTTTTTAACCCACCTGGTTCTGAATTTACAACAAACTCTCCTTAATGCGCTGTCTATGGTGCTGAACTGAAGGAGAGCTTTACAAGCATCTGAAAAAGGATCTCCAGATATTTCAGTGGTTCAGTCTAATTCTGAAAAACATTTTTATATATATATATATATTTTTTTTTTTGGGGGGGGGGGGGAGTTGTGTATCAGCACTCTGTTTATCTTTATTGCTTGTGTAACTATGGTAAATGTTTATGCATTGGTTAAAGTGCACCAGTATAAAATGCACCTGGAAGGTACCCAGAGTATCACTTTAAAACTATAGGAATAGGCACGATCTTTGCCAACTTCAGGGACATAGAAAAATCAATTGCTTTTGCAGGGAGAAAAGTGCTATGTGCCTTTCCAGTAATGTCCTCCACAATGTGTGTTCTCCACTACATTATCTTATAGAAAAGTGGTTGTATCATGGAAAAGCCATTATTATAATGTATAAGCAAACTGTTGCATTGTAATGGCCATTTTCATCATCTTGGAATGTGTGTATAATGGTTTTCAGGAATATGAACTCCTTCCTCTCTTTCTTTTCTGTTTTCCGGCCATTTCTCGGCACCTGTCAAAACAGACATCGCAGATTTTTCCTCGCAAATATAAGCGGAGTATTAAGTGTTACCACACACTTATTAAAAATGCTAATTATTAAATGTCAAAATATAATGTATAGTTAATGGAGAACATTGTATTAATAACAAAGTGTAATTAAACCCCAAAAATGAAACTAGGGGGATAATTCAGTAAGGATTGCAGATTCAGCTAAAAAGCAGAATCTGCAATCCTTTCTATCGCATGCTGGGGGCCGCCCATCACACGGCAAGGCTGCTCAGCATGCTGAATGGCCTGCCCAATGGCTGGGACCGTAATTTAATTGCGGTTGCAGAAACTGTGGAAGGCCCCCTGCAGCTGCAGCTATGCAATCAGGCAGAGGCGTTCGCAGCCAATATGATCAGATCACATTGGCTGCTAGCGCAGGACGGTACCTGCGCATGCCCATTGCCACCTGGAACGGGGTTATTACAGTCACATTGATTAGCGATGCGACCTGAATAACCTCCTATATTTGTAAACCTAAGATAATGTAATTACTTACATTCAGTACATCTTAATGCTTGTTGATTTGTACAGATGTATGTTAGACCACACTGCTCTAATAAAGCAGATGTGCACTCTCCAGTCACACCATGGCAGCTATAACACTATAGAAAATAAATCTACTGCATTGAAACACCCTAGTAAATCGGTATATAAATTGCAGTGTATGTATTTGTACCAGTAAAGGGCATCTGCAATGAGTATTTAATAAAATATTTAGACTGATTTAAGAGGTAGTATGAAAATATCTTTGAATATATGCCATAATGATTGGCGTAACTATAGGGTGGCTAGACTGGCAAATGTCCAGGGACCCACAAGGTGAAGTATAGGCCTGAAGCCATGGCTTGGATATACGAAGTCCTGGACCATCATCTGCTGTGATCACGCTGATGCCTGCTGGGCCAGCCTGACATCTGTCGTTTACCCGAGGAGGCACCTCTGTTGTTGGGGTACACCTGTGGAAGCTGGTGTCCCCACAGGAACCCTGCAGCTGCCAGTTGGTGTCTGTCCCCTGGGAGTGCCTCTGACCATCTGGTTCCTTGTTTGGCCCTGTTGGTACCTACACAGCTGCACCTGCACATGTAGACCTAAGGGTTTATAGAAATCAATCAGGAGGCCCACCTTGGGAGTCTGACAGGGGCCTCCAAGCCTATAGCTGCGCCACTGGGCTTAACTTCTGTATACATAAAAAAGAAAAAAATAATAGTTGTTTATAGTTTAATCTCTGACAATGAAATGTCAACAGGACTTCATCAGTAATACTTATTGTATGTTTTAATTTTTGACCACAAATTAATATGGGATGTAGTTATGTGACCAGCGGTCTCACATTGCCTCCCCCTACATTCCACACCCTTACAATCCCAACAGTCGGCATGCCGACCAACAGGGACTATTCACACTCGTGGGTGTCCCATAGTGTGAAAATAGAACCCGAGCCCGCAAGGGGCTTGTTGCACTGTTGCCGAATTGAATCGACCCCTATGTAGATAAGTGGTTTGGACATTGACAGCAAATAGACCGAATTTTTATTGACGTCAGTACTTTGTAGGTACATCACATGCAGTGATTACTGCAGACACCCTTCTTGGAAAACTGTCCACAAGTTCCTGGACCCCAGCAGGCGTTATGTCTTGCTATTCTGCCTTAAGTACTGTGGGGGCCAGTGTGTGTGTGTGTGTTTCTCCCCCCCCATGGGAGCCAATGTGTGTTTTTTCTTCTTCTTTTTTTTGGGGGGGGGGGGGGGGGGGGACTGATGGTGTGCCTTGGCAATTTAAACATCTTGGTCGGTGTGCCGCGACTTGAAAAAGGTTGAAAATCACTGATCTGGGTGTTGACATATTTAATTTTATTTTCATGTGTTTTTTATTGCATTTTATATGTAGACTCCGAATGTCTTAATTAATGTTATTAACATAATAAATCTTTTCTTTTTCTACGTCAGCTCTTATCATTAATTATTCCCCATTAGCCATTGGTGGTTGTTCTTCCACTTTTGCGCAGCCGTTTCTTCTTCTTATTATCCACAAATAAAGTGTTTTGCATAGACCAGTGATGCTGTTGTAACAGATCTTTTCTTATACTAGAAATCATTTCTGACTGCTATGGGCCACACCCCAATTTCGTCAGTTATTTGGGGAATCGCTTTCACAAATATTTCCCAGTTGTACTAGTAAACATTCTGTGTTTTACCTCCGATAATCTATAGGTTAAAATAGGAAATAGTTCCCCTAGGATCAGATGGTAGTGATATCGCCCTCCCTGCATCACTCTCCACCTCAATGTTCTTATTTTTCCACCCTGCAATATGTTGTCCTTGTATGACCTCTGCTTCTGTTAGTATACTCACTGAGGCATATTGTGTAGCTGTTTTCTGTGACTCTGCCTAGTCCATTGTTCACTTTAAGTATGTACATAAATCAGGACACTTCCATCTAAATAGCACTGCTCAATTTCAACACACATTCTAAATTCCAGTTATCAATCTTGTGCTCACTACCAAAACAGAACAGTAAGCAGGATAGTTAAAATCTTAAGGAAAGTTAGTGCACATCTCAAGGTGTTAGGCAGCTTGCGATACCGATTCGATCCCGATGCACATTCCCACGGGGTCGGTATCGCAAGGCTAGATATACTGCAGGCAAGTCAATCTTGACTATCTAGTGGACTATCTAGTACAAGGTATAGTCAAAATTGGCACTTACAGTACTCAAAATCGTACATAGACATAATCTCAAGCACAGATAGTCAAAATCAGCGCTCTGGGGGAATTTAAGTGAAATAACATTGTCAAAATCGGGCATAGCAAAGATCTCACCATGTGTGCACACCTTTAGACATAATCATTGTTCCCAAAAAATGAAACTTTTCTGTTTAGCATAAAAATAAGCAATGCGTGGTACATTTTATGAAGTAGAATGGCAGCAGATGGACAACAGCAGTTTGTAGGTCAGCAGATGGTTGGTTTCACCCAGCAGCAAATAGACTAAATGCACATACTTTGGGAATTTGAAGACCGGTGTGACCCAGGGGCCCTAAGCCCTCTCATCGGGAACAATCTCCTCCAATATTGTAATGTTATAGACCCTGCTTTAGTCAAGTCCTGAAATATGTTGGCATCACAAGAAGTATAGATTTAAACAACAACATATATAGAACATCACTTGGCACCACAGGCCAGTTTTGAAGAGCATAAGATATTACACGGCATCAAAAGCGAAGCATTCTACGTCCGAGAGAAGAATATGGCATTATGAAATATATATTTAAGCAGGGCATGACATCATATCTGAAACAAAAGAGGCCATTTCATAGGGGACCCTGGCACCAAAGAGAAGCATAGTTTAAATGTAAGTCTCATGTTTTCCAAACATATCTCTTATCTGCAACATGGCTATAGATGTCTCAGGTGACACCATGAGAGAATGATGCAACAATGTACATAGATCAGTGATGGGGAACCTTTGGCACTCCTGCTGTTATTGAACTACACATCCCAGCATGCCCTGTTACTGTTTTGCTATTTGGCCATGCTAAAACTGTAGCAGGGTATGCTAGGATGTGTAGTTCAACAACAGCTGGAGTGCCAAAGGTTCCCCATCACTGACATAGATCATTGCTGGATTTTCTCCAGTTGCATTCCATTTAGTACAGGCATGTCCAAACTGCGGCCCTCCAGCTGTTGAGAAACTACACATCCCAGCATGCCCTGACACAGCTTTAGCATTCTCTGACAGCAAAACTGTGTCAGGGCATGCTGGGATATGTAGTTTCACAACAGCTGGAGGACCGCAGTTTGGACATGCCTGATTTAGTACAATCTGGTAGTACCAACTCCTGCAGAGTTCTAGCTCTACTGCTAATAACAAGCTGGAGTGGTAATTTTACAACTAGTTTTAACTGTCCTATAGGGGTCATTCCGAGTTGATCACTCGCTGCCGATTTTCGCAGCGCAGCGATCAGGTAAAAAAAGGCAAAACTGCACATGCGCCGCAATACGCACGAGCGTCGTACAGGTACAAAGAGCATCGTTGCTGTGCAATGGTTCTAGCGAAGAATACATTCGCACAGCCGATCGCAAGGAGATTGACAGGTAGAGGGCGTTTATGGGTGTCAACTGACCGTTTTCTGTGAGTGGTTGGGAAAACGCTGGCGTGTCCAGCCGTTTGCAGAGCGGGTGTCTGACGTCAATTCCGGGACCTCCGTCGCTGGATTCATCGCACAGGATAAGTAACTACAGGGCTAGCCTTGTTTTGCACAAAATGTTTTTGCTGCACAGGCGTTCGCACACTTGCAAAGGCTGCTAAAAGTAGCTAGCGAGTGATCAACTCTGAGTGAGGGCCTGTACTCTATCTTGAGAAGCTCATCCAGAAGGAAGATCAGTTTTTTTTTGGAGGGTTTTTTTTGTTAACCTTTCACCTTACCTCGATTGTGTTAGGCCTACAGTTCTCCATGCTAGGCTTATAATAAAACACAATCAATGCATCACTGGTGACATTTTCTTCATGTATTTCTACCCTCAAAGGTCCTGCATCATCACATTCTTTAGATGACCCCCTTCCACCCCATCCAAAATGCATTAGTATGTTTACCATTTCAAATGATCAAGCACGGTGAGATGCTTTTATACTAGATAGTCAAAATTGATTTGTCTGCACAGTCTATCTAGGCATGTGATACCGACCTCGCGGGACCGTGCATTGGTATCGCAAGGTGACTTTCACCTTGCGATCTGCACTAACTTTCCTTGTGATTTTGACTATATAGTCAAAATTGCAAGCAAATATCTCACCGTGTGTACACACCTGTCTATACTATAATATCTTGCACACTGCTTCCATCTTCAAAGACCACTCCCCAAAGTTCCTAGTTTCTCACATGGAGGTTTTGCCTTACAAGGGTGAGGAAAGTTTATCCTTTAACCATCTCTCTAAGCACAATGACCACCTCCCAGCTGATGAAAAGACACACTTGGAAATCTTGTAGATCAGAGAATAGGTGTGCAAGTTCTCAAAGTACCCTAAACCTTCCATTCCTTAATGTTTGACTGTCAAATGATCACTAATTGATAGCAACCCCTGTAATTTGGGTTGATAAGGACCCTCAAGGATAGCAGACACATTGCAGCAATGGTAAACAGTGGTCACACTACCGCTCACTTACCCAGCTGTGAACTCACAAATTCTGTTATTTCTCTCATTCTGCTCCGTACTCTCGCCTAACAATGTGCTCTTTATGCCTCTAAAGTACAATAGTCACACCACTTGTTCCTGGTGCTGAAATGGTAATGACACAGCTGCAGAGTACAACATCTTCACCCCCGTAGCCTCCCCACATCCAATTCGCTACCATATTCAGAGGTGGATTTTCATTTGAGAGTACAAAGAACGCTCAGACAGACACTGCACATGAAAAGCTTGGGCTAACTGCACCCACAAGCAGCAGTATTTCTTTCATTCCAGTGTTGTTATAACTCTGACTGCTTAGCTTCTGGCCCATTACAGTTCATAACAGTTAGTTTACAATCTGTATATAGAGGCAAAATCATTTTTCAGACTCATGGATTTACATATTCCCCATAAGTATAGGTAGGTGAGCAGTCTGTTTTGGGATCCCTTTGTTAGATACTGTATTTAACACATTCTACTGAGAACCCTATCTTTTGGAGTCCAGGATCAATTGTGCATTGACACCAAGGGTTATGTCTACTAAACAGGTTTGAATGCCAGATTTAGGAAGGCAATAGCAATAAAGACATAACAAGGCTGAATTGGCGTTTATTACTACAGGTTGAGTATCCCATATCCAAAATGCTTGGGGCCAGAAGTATTTTGGATATCGGATTTTTCTGGATTTTGGAATAATTGCATACCATAATGAGATATCATGGTGATGGGACCCACATCTAAGCACAGAATGCATTTATATTTCATATACACCTTATACACACAGCCTGAAGGTAATTTTATCCAATATTTTTAATAACTTTGTGCATTAAACAAAGTGTGTCTACATTTACACAATTTATGTTTCATATACACCTTATTCACACAGCCTGAAGGTCATTTAATACAATATTTCTCTGACGTCCTAGTGGATGCTGGGAACTCCGTAAGGACCATGGGGAATAGACGGGCTCCGCGGGAGACTGGGCACTCTAAGAAAGAATTAGGACTACTGGTGTGCACTGGCTCCTCCCTCTATGCCCCTCCTCCAGACCTCAGTTAGAATCTGTGCCCGGCTCGAGCTGGTTGCACACTAGGGGCTCTCCTGAGCTCTTAGTAAAGAAAGTATTTATTAGGTTTTTTATTTTCAGTGAGATCTGCTGGCAACAGACTCACTGCTACGAGGGACTTAGGGGAGAGAAGCGAACCTACCTGCTTGCAGCTAGCTTGGGCTTCTAGGCTACTGGACACCATTAGCTCCAGAGGGATCGAACACAGGCCCAGCCTCGGTCGTCCGGTCCCGGAGCCGCGCCGCCGTCCCCCTTGCAGAGCCAGAAGCAAGAAGAACGTCCTGGAAATCGGCGGCTGAAGACTCCGGTCTTCATTAAGGTAGCGCACAGCACTGCAGCTGTGCGCCATTGCTCCCCATGCACACCACATACTCCGGTCACTGATGGGTGCAGGGCGCTGGGGGGGGGGGGCGCCCTGGGCTGCAATTAGATTACCTTAAAATGGCAAAAAACACATAATCTAGTCTAATAAACTATATATGTGTAAAAATCCCCTGCCATAATATTAATATAAAGAGCGGGAGAAGCCCGCCGAACAAGGGGCGGGGCTATCTCCCTCAGCACACTGGCGCCATTTCCTCTTCACAGCTCCGCTGGAAGGACGCTCCCCAGGCTCTCCCCTGCAGTTTCCAGGCTCAATAGGGTAAAAAAGAGAGGGGGGGCACTAAATTTAGGCGCAATACTGTGTATTATAGCTGCTATAGGGAAAATCACTTTGTGTAGTGTAAATCCCTGTTTATATAGCGCTGTGGTGTGTGCTGGCATACTCTCTCTCTGTCTCCCCAAAGGACTTTGTGGGGTCCTGTCCTCAGTCAGAGCATTCCCTGTGTGTGTGCGGTGTGTCGGTACGGCTGTGTCGACATGTTTGATGAGGAGGCTTATGTGGAGGCAGAGCAGGTGCCGATAAATGTGATGTCACCCCCTGCGGGGTCGACACCAGAGTGGATGGATATGTGGAAGGTATTAACCGACAGTGTCAACTCCTTACATAAAAGGCTGGATGACGTAACAGCCGTGGGACAGCCGGCTTCTCAGCCCGTACCTGCCCAGGCGTCTCAAAGGCCATCAGGGGCTCAAAAACGCCCGCTACCTCAGATGGCAGACACAGATGTCGACACGGAGTCTGACTCCAGTGTCGACGACGACGAGACTAATGTACATTCCACTAGGGCTATCCGTTGCATGATTACGGCAATGAAAAATGTGTTGCACATTTCTGACATTAACCCAAGTACCACTAAAAAGGGTATTATGTTTGGGGAGAAAAAGCAACCAGTGGTTTTTCCCCCTTCAGATGAGTTAAATGAAGTGTGTGAAGAAGCGTGGGCTTCCCCTGATAAAAAAACTAGTGATTTCTAAAAAGTTACTAATGGCGTACCCTTTCCCGCCAGAGGACAGGGTACGTTGGGAGACATCCCCGAGGGTGGATAAAGCGCTCACACGCTTGTCAAAAAAGGTGGCACTACCGTCTCAGGATACGGCCGCCTTAAAGGAGCCTGCGGATAGAAAGCAGGAGGCTATCCTGAAGTCTGTATATACACACTCAGGTACTATACTGAGACCTGCTATTGCTTCAGCATGGATGTGCAGTGCTGCAGCAGCGTGGTCTGATTCCCTATCTGATAATATTGATTCACTTGACAGGGACACTATATTGCTAACCATAGAGCATATTAAAGACGTAGTCTTATACATGAGAGATGCACAGAGGGATATTTGCCGGCTGGCATCTAGAATAAATGCAATGTCCATTTCTGCCAGGAGAGTATTATGGACTCGGCAGTGGACAGGTGATGCGGATTCTAAAAGGCACATGGAGGTTTTGCCTTACAAGGGTGAGGAATTGTTTGGGGATGGTCTCTTGGACCTCGTTTCCACAGCGACAGCTGGGAAGTCGACATTTTTACCCCAGGTTCCTTCACAGCTAAAGAAAGCACCGTATTATCAGGTACAGTCCTTTCGGCCCCAGAAAGGCAAGCGGGTTAAAGGCGCGTCCTTTCTGCCCAGAGGCAGGGGTAGAGGGAAAAAGCTGCACCATACAGCCAGTTCCCAAGAACAAAAATCCTCCCCTGCTTCCACTAAATCCACCGCATGACGCTGGGGCTCCACTGGTGGAGCCAGGTGCGGTGGGGGCCCGTCTCCGGAACTTCAGCGACCAGTGAGTTCACTCACAGGTGGATCCCTGGGTTCTACAAGTGGTATCTCAGGGATACAAGCTGGAATTCGAGACGTCTCCCCCTCGCCGTTACCTCAAATCAGCCTTGCCAGCTACTCCCCCGGACAGGGAGGTAGTGCTGGCGGCAATTCACAAGCTGTTCCTCCAGCAGGTGATAATAAAAGTTCCCCTCCTTCAACAGGGACGGGGTTACTATTCCACAATGTTTGTGGTACCGAAACCAGACGGTTCGGTGAGACCCATTCTAAATTTAAAATCCTTGAACACTTATATAAGAAGGTTCAAGTTCAAAATGGAATCGCTCAGGGCGGTTATTGCAAGCCTGGAAGAAGGGGATTACATGGTATCACTGGACATCAAGGATGCGTACCTGCAGTCCCCATTTACCCACCTCACCAGGTGTACCTCCGTTTTGTGGTACAAGACTGCCATTACCAATTCCAGACGTTGCCGTTTGGTCTGTCCACGGCACCGAGGGTATTTACCAAGGTAATGGCCGAAATGATGATACTCCTTCGAAAGAAGGGAGTTATAATTATCCCATACTTGGACGATCTCCTTATAAAGGCAAGGTCCAGGGAGCAGTTGTTGGTCGGAGTAGCACTATCTCAGGAAGTGCTACAACAGCACGGCTGGATTCTAAATATTCCAAAGTCGCAGCTGGTTCCCACGACGCGTCTGCTGTTCTTGGGTATGATTCTGGACACAGAACAGAAGAAGGTGTTTCTCCCGGAGGAGAAGGCCAAGGAGTTGTCATCTCTGGTCAGAGACCTCCTGAAACCAAAACAGGTGTCGGTGCATCACTGCACGCGAGTCCTGGGAAAGATGGTAGCTTCTTACGAAGCAATTCCATTCGGCAGGTTCCATGCAAGGATCTTTCAGTTGGATCTGTTAGACAAGTGGTCCGGATCGCATCTTCAGATGCATCGGCTGATCACCCTGTCCCCGAGGGCCAGGGTGTCTCTGCTGTGGTGGCTGCAGAGTGCTCATCTTCTAGAGGGACGCAGATTCGGCATACAGGACTGGGTCCTGGTGACCACGGATGCAAGCCTCCGAGGTTGGGGGGCAGTCACGCAGGGAAGAAACTTCCAAGGACAATGGTCGAGTCAGGAGGCTTCCCTACACATAAATATTCTGGAACTAAGGGCCATTTACAATGCCCTAAGTCAGGCAAGACCCCTGCTTCAAAACCAGCCGGTGCTGATTCAGTCAGACAACATCACGGCGGTCGCCCATGTAAACAGACAGGGCGGCACAAGAAGCAGGATGGCGATGGCAGAAGCCACAAGGATTCTCCGATGGCCGGAAAATCACGTGATAGCACTGTCAGCAGTGTTCATTCCGGGAGTGGACAACTGGGAAGCAGACTTCCTCAGCAGGCACGACCTCCACCCGGGAGAGTGGGGACTTCATCCAGAAGTCTTCCTACTGATTGTAAACCGTTGGGAAAGGCCACAGGTGGACATGATGGCGTCCCGCCTAAACAAAAAGCTAAAAAGATATTGCGCCAGGTCAAGGGACCCTCAGGCGATAGCTGTGGACGCTCTAGTGACACCGTGGGTGTACCAGTCGGTTTATGTGTTCTTTCCTCTTCCTCTCATACTAAAGGTGCTGAGGATAATAAGAAAGAGAGGAGTAAGAACTATACTCATCGTTCCGGATTGGCCAAGAAGGACTTGGTACCCGGAACTGCAAGAAATGATCTCAGAGGACCCTTGGCCTCTGCCTCTCAGACAGGACCTGCTACAGCAGGGGCCCTGTCTGTTCCAAGACTTACCGCGGCTGCGTTTGACGGCATGGCGGTTGAACGCCGGATCCTGATGGAAAAGGGCATTCCGGTTGAAGTAATTTCTACGCTGATAAAAGCTAGGAAAGATGTGACAGCAAAGCATTATCACCGCATATGGCGAAAATATGTTGCTTGGTGTGAGGCTATGAAGGCCCCCACAGAAGAATTTCAGCTGGGTCGATTTCTGCACTTCCTACAGTCAGGAGTGACTATGGGCCTAAAATTGGGTTCCATTAAAGTCCAGATTTCGGCCCTGTCTATTTTCTTTCAAAAAGAACTGGCTTCACTGCCTGAAGTTCAGACGTTTGTTAAGGGAGTGCTGCATATTCAGCCCCCTTTTGTGCCCCCAGTGGCACCTTGGGATCTCTACGTTGTGTTGGATTTCCTAAAATCACATTGGTTTGAGCCACTTCAGACCGTGGAATTAAAATATCTCACGTGGAAAGTGGTCATGCTTTTGGCCTTGGCTTCGGCTAGGCGGGTGTCAGAATTGGCGGCTTTGTCCTGTAAAAGCCCCTACCTGATCTTCCTTATGGACAGAGCAGAATTGAGGACCTTCCTCCCTAAGGTGGTATCAGCGTTTCATTTGAACCAACCTATTGTGGTGCCTGCGGCTACTCGGGACGTGGAGGCCTCCAAGTTGCTGGACGTAGTCCGGGCCCTGAAAATCTATGTTTCCAGGACGGCTAGAGTCAGAAAGACTGACTCGCTGTTTATCCTGCATGCACCCAACAAGCTGGGTGCTCCTGCTTCTAAGCAGACTATTGCTCGCTGGATCTGCTCCACGATTCAACTTGCACATTCTGCGGCTGGACTGCCGCATCCTAAATCAGTAAAGGCCCATTCCACGAGGAAGGTGGGCTCTTCTTGGGCGGCTGCCCGAGGGGTCTCGGCTTTACAACTTTGCCGAGCTGCTACCTGGTCGGGATCAAACACGTTTGCAAAATTCTACAAGTTTGATACCCTGGCTGAGGAGGACCTTGAGTTTGCTCATTCGGTGCTGCAGAGTCATCCGCACTCTCCCGCCCGTTTGGGAGCTTTGGTATAATCCCCATGGTCCTTACGGAGTTCCCAGCATCCACTAGGACGTCAGAGAAAATAAGAATTTACTCACCGGTAATTCTATTTCTCGTAGTCCATAGTGGATGCTGGGCGCCCATCCCAAGTGCGGATTGTCTGCAATACTTGTATATAGTTATTGCCTAACTAAAGGGTTATTGTTATGAGCCATCTGTTCGTGAGGCTCAGTTGTTATTCATACTGTTAACTGGGTATAGTATCACGAGTTGTACGGTGTGATTGGTGTGGCTGGTATGAGTCTTACCCGGGATTCCAAATCCTTTCCTTATTGTGTCAGCTCTTCCGGGCACAGTTTCCCTAACTGAGGTCTGGAGGAGGAGCATAGAGGGAGGAGCCAGTGCACACCAGTAGTCCTAATTCTTTCTTAGAGTGCCCAGTCTCCTGCGGAGCCCGTCTATTCCCCATGGTCCTTACGGAGTTCCCAGCATCCACTACGGACTACGAGAAATAGAATTACCGGTGAGTAAATTCTTATTTTTTAATAACTTTGTGTATTAAACAAACAAAGTTTGTGTACATTAGGGAGGCCAATCCCGGGATCGGCGGGATCCCGGGATTTGGGCCCAAAAATGCCGGGATTTGAATCCCGGGATTGGAGCATCCAATCCCGGGATTCACGGGATTACAGTGCGCATGTGCGGGAGGGAGTGTGTGTAAGTAATACTACTTACAATTAGGCGGGCGGCAGCCATAGAGGAACGCTGAACGCGGCGGCACTTCAAATGTGGCGCTGGTCGCCAGCCAATCAGAGCTGGCGGACCGGCAGCGAATCAGGGAAGCTGCCGCGGCCGCTTCCCTGATTGGCTGCTGGTCCGCTAGCTCTGGTTGGCTGCGGCCTGCGCTTCATTTGAAATGCCGCTGCGTTCAGTGTGTCCATGGCTGCCGCCCACCTAATAGTAAGTGGTACTTACACCCACCCTCCCTCCCGCGCCGCTACCAACCCTCCCCGCTACCTACTGTACATCCTCCCGCCCAGCTACCTACACCCTCCCGCCCAGCTACCTACACCCTCCGCACCACTACCTACACCCTCCCGCCCAGCTACCTACACCCTCCTGCACTGCTACCTACACCCTCCCTCCCTTCCCCGCCGCTACCTACACCCTCCCTCCCTTCCCCGCCGCTACCTACACCCTCCCGCACCGCTACCTACCCTCCAGCGCTGCTCCCTACACCCTTCACTGATCCCTACTGCCCAGATTGAAAAAACGGCCCGGGATTCGCCTCCCTAGTGTACATTGAGCCATCAGAAAGCAAAGGTTTCACTAGCTCACATTCACTCAAAAAAAATCAGTATTTCGTAATATTCCGTATTTTGGAATATTTGGATATTCAACCTGTATTGCCTTTCTAAATTCAGTAGCTTTGAAAGCACACTGTATAGTGGATAAGCGGTTACTATACTGTAGAAAACCGTATATTTACCTTGTCTGTGGTAGCACCCCCCAAAAAAACATTTCTTGATGAATACGAATGTGACTAATTAATGGGGGTCACCCATGTGATATAGACACACCTGTGCTACTAGTTTCTATATAGCAATTTGTCGGTTACTATACTGCCAGTCTGAATCCTGGCAGTCGCAATACCGATGCCAGAATACCGACAGGGTAAAATGCCACCGCCAATATACCGGTGAGACAGACTTTTCTCCTTCTGTGGGTGTCCACAACACCCATAGAGGGCGAATATAACCAGCGGCGAGCACAGCAAGCCCGTAAGGGGCTTTTCTAGGGATGTGGATCATCAAATAGACAGTGTCTAGGTCGACAATGTTTAGGTTGACAGGATTTGACGGTCGACAGGGTTTCTAGGTCGACGTGCTAGGTCAACAGGTCGACATGAGGTGGGGTTTTTTTGCGTCATTTTCTGCGTGCAGTGACCGGGAAGCCGAATTAGTGCACCGTGTCCCCTCCATGGCTCGGTTAGCTTGCCATGCTTCGAGCAAGGTAAGATTACCGTTCCAATCGTAGTCTTCGTGGATTGTTAAGTATGAAAAAGTTCTAAAAAAATTAAAAAAAAATGTGAAAAACGCCTGAAGTTGGTGCCTGAAGTGCATGCAGGTCACTAACAGGTGGGGCTGCACTAGGCAGCCCTGAAAAGAGCTTTTAAGGAGACTTCAAGGGCCGCAGCACTTTGTATGTCTTTATGACATGACATGCTGGCTGTGGCTCCATCACCTCCCCCAGCAGCACTGCATACTCCCGCTGCCGGGTTCCCGGGTACTTGCAGCGGAGGCGCACCGGTCATCAGGCACACCACCGCTGACGCTGTCCAGGATCACGTGGCTGCACATCAGGGAGGAGGTAAGAGGGTCCTCCAGGTGGGACCCACCGGTAAATCTCAGTCCGGTCGCCGTCCCAGGATACGGGCCGCACCGCTGGCGTGGACACTGTACTGCACAGGGACCCCACTGTATACACCAGAGCAAGGGAGCATAGTTTGGATTTACTAACATACGTTTTACATAGGCTCCACAGTACCCAGTGGTGAGGACCAGCATAGGGGATAAGGCGCTGACCTGTAGCCCCTCCCCCAGCTCCGGGCGCCATCTACTGCTGGTGTTCCCGCCCTGGAGCTGCATTTCACTCTCCCTCTCTCCGTGACAGAGATTTTGGCGCCATCTTCACTACTAGCTGGGCTGATCTCCGGGACTGCAGGGCAATGTCTCTTCTGTAAAGCCGCCTGTCTCATCAGCACTGTGCATTTACAGGCACTTAAGTATTCTACATGTCATTTTAGACAGTGCTCGTTAAGAACAAGTGTACTGCTATCTGAATATTTAGTACAAGTATTCTGTGATATACATCCAGTAGCTACTGTGCATTGTTATATCTATACTCATATACATATTTAGATGTAAATTTAGTAGTCCAGTGCAGTTTTATTGTTTATATGTAATAACTTCTGCATTGTACATGTGACTGACTGAGTGTGCCTGTAGCTGTTGTGTGGGATTTTATTCTCCTGTATCACATATTGCTATCACTTAAATACTGCTTAAATCCTCAGTCCTGTGTCCTGTGTTCACTGACACATAACATATGGAGGTTTTGCAGATATTGTATTTGTCTGGCTATATTGTACTGTTACGCACTAAGGCTACATTCCATATAATGTCTGCCACACAGGGCGGGAAATCCGCGGACGCTTCTGCATCCTGCAGTACTGGCGCCACGGATTTACCTGAGGGTGAAGTTTTAGCTGCTGGTTCAGACGCTGAGTGCCATACACCCAGTCAACCTGCAGCACCTGTAGCTAATCAGGACCCACCATGGGCAGCGTTCTCAAGTATGCGGAGTACACTTGTGACACATCTTGCACCCCCTGTGGGGACCTCCAGTGCCATTGCAGCCACATATTGTCCCTGTAGTTAATCCGCCCTGGGCGGATACTCTGTCTACCCAATTACAACAATTTAAATCAATCCTTGGTTAGACAAAAGTCTACCCCATGCCTCTCTGGGGCCAAGGGGTCATCTAAGCGGTCCATTTCTTCCTCACAATCCACTAATATTTCGGATAATTCTTCCGATGAGGATGGGGAATATACCGATCCGTCAGACACTGATACAGTTGCTTCTGATGAGGAATCTACAAGCCAGGTTGATGTACCTGACCTAGTGAAGGCTATTAAGCTATTTCTTCAAATAGATGATGACATTGAGCCTCCTACTGCGTCTAAGAAACCCGATAAGTTCAAACGTCAGAAGGTTGCTAAAGTAGTTTTACCACATCCTGACCACTTAATTGACATACGTCAGGAATCCTGTTTGTCGCCAGGAAAGAAAATGTCCCTGTCTAAAAAGATGCTAGCTTGTTATCCTATCCCTGCGGAGTTGAGTAACAAGTGGGAAACTCCACCGCCGGTGGACTCTCTCATGTCGCCCATCTACTCTGCCTGTCACCACTGTCACCTCACTGAAGGAACCGACAGATAAGCGTGTGAAGGGATGCCTGAAGTCATTTACTCTTTTACTGGTGCAGTACATAGACCCACTATGGCAGCCTCCTGGGCTGCGAAAGGATTTGAAGCATGGGTTCAGGCAACTGAGGATGAGCTGCCTCAGGATTTTTCTGACTGCCAGACAATATCTGTCTTGTATTACCACAGCCTCCCACTATATGAAGGAGGCGGCCCCTGATGCAGGTGTAATGGCGGCTAAGGCATCTACTACGTCTGTCCTGGCTCGTCGAATTATGTGGTTGAGGTCCTGGAAGGTGGACCTATTTGGGGAGGATCTGAACAAGATTGTAACTGGCTGCGTGTCTCCCAAATACTAATCCTTATGCTTCGAAATCTAAGAGTACCACCTTTCGTTCCTTTTCGACCTCCAGGGCAAGCAAAGGGTCAGGTGTATCCGCGACAGGCTCGTGCTTCCAAAACCACTAAGCCTAAATCTAAACAATCCTGGGCCGCCCGTCAGCCTGCTTCCAAACAAGACAAGCCTGCCGCGTGACGGGGCGGGCTTCCCCCTGGGGGACCCCAAGGCGGGAGGCCGACTTCTGCAGTTCGCCCAGGCCTAGTTAAAGACCACTTCGGATGCCTAGATGCGGGAAGTTGTCCATGGGTACGCAATCTCTTTGTTATCCCTGCGGATCCGTTAAAAGCGCAAGCTCTAACACTTGGTTGTGCAATCCCTCCTGGATACAGGAGTGGTAGTGCCAGTACCTCTGTCTCAGAGAGACGGGACACTATTCGACCCTGTTTCTAGTTCTGAAGCCAAATGGGTCCTTCCGGCCTATATTCAACCTCATCATTGTACAAGTTTGTGAGAGTATCCAAATTCCGTATGGAAACTATGCGCTCTATAGTTCTGACCATGGAACCCGAAAACTATATGGTATTCCTGGACATACAGGATGCTTACCTGCACATACCTATTGCCATGTCGCATCAGCAATATCTGCGGTTTGCTATTGGCAACCTACATTATCAACTCCAGGCACTGCCTTTTGGATTGGCCACGGCCCCTCGGATCTTCACCAAGGTCATGGCCGTGATGATGGCTCTTCTCCGCCGGCAGGGAATCAGGATCCTGCAGTATCTGGACGACTTACTTATCCTGGTGAACTCCCAAGAGTTTCTCCTCTGTCATCTGGAACTGAAGGTCCAATTTCTACAAGCCCAAGGCTGGGTCATCAACTGGAAAAGTCCTTGCTGGTCCCTGCTCGGAGCATGGTGCACCTGGGGGCACTACTGGACACACAAAGCTAACGATTGTTTTTGTCTCCAGAGAAAGTCCTGAAACTTCAGGACAGGATCAGATATTTCCTCTCTGGACCAAGAGTGTCGATACACTCAGCGATGCAAGTACTAGGCCTCATGGTGTCGGCTTTCAACATGGTAGAGTACGCTCAATTTCATTCCCGCCCTCTGTAGAAGTTAATCCTTTTCAAGTGGGACGGCCTGCCTCATCGGATCAGGTCTCAAATGATCTGCTTGACTCCGGAGGTTCGTCTGTCACTGAGCTGGTGGCTACAGGACCAACAGTTGAGCAGGGGCCGTCCCTTCTGAATCTCCAACTGGGTCCTCCTGCAACAGATGCCAGTCTGCGGGGTTGGCGCACGGTGTTGGAGCAAAACTCTCACCAGGGTCGGTGGACCTGGAAGGAGTCTCTCCTCCCGATAAACATTCTGGAATTGTGGGCGGTGTTCAATGCATTGACGCTGACCCTACCTCTAGTACAGAACAGGCCTGTTCAGGTACAGTCAGACAACGCTACCATGGTGGCGTAGATAAATCATCCAGGCGGCACTCTAAGCCGCACGGCAATGCTGAAAGTATCAAAAAACCTCAGTTGGGCGGAATGCCATCTGTCAGCCATATCGGCAGTGTTCTTTCCCGGAGTCCTCAACTGGGAAGCAGATTTCCTCAGTCGTCAGAACGTTCACTCCAGACAGTGGAGTCTTCATCCGGAAGTCTTTCAACTCCTAGTGGACAAGTGGGGTCTACCAGATGTAGACCTGATGGCATCTCGACACAATCACAAAGTTCCGGTCTTCAGATCAAGGACAAGGGATCCTCAAGCAGCATTCGTAGACACACTGGTAAATCCATGGAACTTTCGGCTGCCATACGTGTTCCCTCCAGTGTCGCACCTGCCCAGGGTACTACGGAAGTTCAAGAAAGAAAGAGGAATACTACTTCTAGTCGCTCCAGCGTGGCCCAGATGGCATTGGTTCTCAGACCTGCAGGGTCTATCCATAGTGTCCTCTTCTACTTCAACACCCAGATCTCCTCGTTCAGAGCCCTTGTGTCTATCCAGACCTGGCTTTGACGGTGTGACTCTTAAAGCTTCATTCCTGAGGGCCAAGGTTTTCTCTGAGGCGGTTATTCAAACTATGTTGAAGGCCCACAAACCGGCTTCTGCGCGGATTTATTACAGGGTCTGGAACTTGCTTTACATGGTGTGCTCCTAAGAATTAAGTTGCCTATTCATTCAGAACTTCTAGGCTTTTGGCTTTTCTGCCACAAGGCCTAGATTTAGGCCTTCGTCTGGCCTCCCTCAAGGTTCATATATCTGCCTTGTCGGTGTGGTTTCAGAGGAAAATTGCATCTATTCCTGTCGTTCATACTTTCATTCAGGGCGTTTTATGTATTCAGCCTCCCTATGTCCCTCCTGTGGCTCCATGGGATCTGTCTGTTGTCTTAAATGCCCTACAAGAGTCTCCATTTGAACCTCTTGAGTCTGTGGATCTTAAATGTCTTACACTTAAGGTCGTGTTTTGGCTATTGCCTCTGCTAGGAGGGTGTCGGACTTAGGCGCCTTGTCCTGTCGTCCACCCTTTCTGTTTTTTCACCGTGACCGGGCAGTTCTTCGAACTCGCCCTGGTTATCTACCTAAGGTGGTATAATTTTTTCATCTTAACCAAGAGATTGTGCTTCCAGCCTTTATCTCTTCTGGTTTGTCCTCTAAAGAGCGGTCTTTGGATGTGGTACGTGCTCTCCTTATTTACGTAAAGAGGACTACCTCCCTCAGGAGGTCAGATACCCTTTTTGTACTTTTTGGTTTTCACAAACGTGGCTGGCCTGCGAATAAGCAAACCTTGGCCAGATGGATTAGAAATGTAGTATGGTGATTGCACAAGCCTATGCACAGGATGGTCTTCCAGCTCCTGCTGCTAGCAAAGACCATTCTACTCGGTCTGTTGGACTTTCTTGGGCTGCCCGCCGTGGTGCATCCGCTGAACAATTGTGCAAGGTGGCTACGTGGTCCTCAGTGAACACTTTCATCAGGTTCTATGCCTTTGATACTTCCGCCTCCCAGGAAGCTTCCTTTGGCTGACGGGTTCTTGTGCCCGCTACGGTGCGTCCCCTCCCATGAGCAACTGCTTTAGGACATCCCCGATGTATTCCCTGTGGAATCCCAGTGTACCCCACTGCAGAAAAGGAGACTTATGGTAGACTTACAATGGTTAAATCTCTTTCTGCGAGGTACACTGGATTCCACAGGGCGCCCACCCTGATGCACTTAACTTCTTTGGGTTTGTATAGCATTAGCCGCTAGTCCCTTCACCTGTCGTGAGAATGTGGTTCTATGTGACTAACATCTACCGTCTTTTACCTGCTACTGCATTGTACTGGTTAACGAAACTGAGCTCCAGTGCCTGGAGGCGGGGTTATAGAGGAGGCGGTGCAATGCACCCTGGGAACAGTCAAAGCTTTAGCCTGTTGGTGCCTTGGATCAAGATCCAACTCTACACCCCGATGTATTCCCTGTGGAATCCATTGTACCTCGCAGAAAGAGATTTAACCATTGTCTACCATAAATCTCCTCCTTTTTCCAATGTTTTGAAGGTGCAGAGCTCATTGCACATTTTATGAAAGCTAACTCCCTGAACATTGATAAATGAAAGTACAGACCTGCAGAAATCAAATGGGTAACATTTTCTATAGTACAGATGCTCACTGCAGGCCTTAATGTGAGAAATAGTCTTTCTCCTGAAGTGTTTCTGTTGAGGACAAAATGAACTCTAGCATGGGCTAAATGTTTTACAAGTCTCTTTCCTTGTCTGTGAGTGGAAAGTCTGCACGTGACCATAAGATACAGGCTTTTATGGAACCAGATGAATAGAAATTCATCTGGTTCCCGCTGGGAGATATAGGGGAAATTCAAATGTTTGAAAAGTCAGTTGGGAGCCTGTTTTTTCCTATCTAATAGACAGGAAAAAACAGACACCCAACCGACTTTTCAAACATTTGAATTCCCCCCATAGAGAGACTAAGCAGTGATAAAAGTGGAGAAGTATGCAAGTGGAGAAGTAGCCCATGGCAACCAATCAGCATTGACATAACATTTATAATTTGCATACTATAAAAGTATACAGAGCAGCTGATTGGTTGCCATGGGCAACTTCTCCACTGGCTCACTTCTCCACTTTTATCGCTTAGTAAATGTCCCCCATACTCACAGTGGGGCTGTGGTGATCATCAAGATACATTTTAATCAGGGCCGGTTCAAGGCCGCTCTGCGCCCCGGGCAGGAAACGGGGCGTGGCCTAATACAGGGGGCGTGGTCAGTTACGCCCCCTGTACATTACTAGCGCCACTTGAATGCTGAGCGGTGCGCGATGACGTCATCGCGCACCGCACAGCAAAAGGTCCTCTCCATGAAGGGAAACTAGAAGCTACGCGTCTAGTTCCCTTCGTGGAGAGGACCTTTGCTGTGCGGTGCGCGATGACGTCATCGCGCACCGCTCAGCAAAGGTACTCTCCACGAAGGGAAACTAGACGCGTAGCGTCTAGTTCCCTTCACAGGAGGCGGGGACACAGCGGGCCGGGCAGCGGGCAGCGGAGGCGGACGGGGGACACAGCGGGCAGCAGTGGCGGATCTTGCCATGGTGCGGCGCCCTCCGGATGGCGCCAGCGCCCTCCGGAAGGCGGCGCCCCGGGCAAAAGTCCTGCTTGCCCGTGGCAAGATCCGCTACTGATTTTAATCTCACTTTTCAATGTAAATGTATTAGTATGTTTAGTGGTTATTTCTCTAACGTCCTAGTGGATGCTGGGGACTCCGAAAGGACCATGGGGAATAGCGGCTCTGCAGGAGACTGGGCACAAAGTAAAAGCTTTAGGACTAGCTGGTGTGCACTGGCTCCTCCCCCTATGACCCTCCTCCAAGCCTCAGTTAGATTTTGTGCCCGAACGAGAAGGGTGCAATCTAGGTGGCTCTCCTGAGCTGCTTAGAGTAAAAGTTTAAATAGGTTTTTTATTTTCAGTGAGACCTGCTGGCAACAGGCTCACTGCATCGAGGGACTTAGGGGAGAGAAACGAACTCACCTGCGTGCAGAGTGGATTGGGTTTCTTAGGCTACTGGACATTAGCTCCAGAGGGACGATCACAGGCCCAGCCATGGATGGGTCCCGGAGCCGCGCCGCCGGCCCCCTTACAGATGCTGAAGCAAGAAGAGGTCCATAAATCGGCGGCAGAAGACTTTCCTGTCTTCATAAGGTAGCGCACAGCACTGCAGCTGTGCGCCATTGCTCTCAGCACACTTCACACTCCGGTCACTGAGGGTGCAGGACGCTGGGGGGGGGCGTCCTGGGAAGCAATGAATTTACCTTAGTTGGCGAAAAATACATCACATATAGCTCCTGGGCTATATGGATGTATTTAACCCCTGCCAGTTTTCCAGTAAAAAGCGGGAGAAGAGCCCGCCTTGAAGGGGGCGGGGCCTATCTCCTCAGCACACAGCGCCATTTTTCCCACACAGCTCCACTGGTAGGAAGGCTCCCAGAATCTCCCCTGCATCCTGCAACTACAGAAACAGGGTAAAAAAGAGAGGGGGGCACTTATTTGGCAAAATAACAGATATAAGCAGCTATAAGGGATAGACACTTATTGTAAGGTTGTCCCTATACATATATAGCGCTCCCTCTGTCTCCCCAAAGGGCTAAGTGGGTCCTGTCCTCTATCAGAGCATTCCCTGTGTGTGTGCTGGGTGTCGGTACGTGTGTGTCGACATGTATGAGGAGGAAAATGATGTGGAGGCGGAGCAGAGTGTCTGTAACAGTGATGTCACCCCCTAGGGGGTCGACACCTGAGTGGATGTACTGTTGAAAATTACGTGACAGTGTCAGCTCTATATAAAAAAACAGTGGTTGACATGAGACAGCTGGCTACTCAGCTTGTGCCTGTCCAGACGTCTCATAGGCCGTCAGGCAGATGGCAGATACAGACGCCGACACGGATACTGACTCCTGTGTCGACGGTGAAGAGACAACCGTGATTTCCAGTAGGGCCACACGTTACATGATTGAGACAATGGAAAATGTTTTATACATTTCTGATAATACGAGTACCACCAAAAAAGGGGTATTATGTTCGGTGAGGGAAAAACTACCTGTAGTTTTCCTGAATCTGAGAAATAAAATGTGTGATGATGCGTGGGTTTCCCCCCGATAACAATTAATAATTTCTTAAAAAGTATTGGCTGCATACCCTTTCCCGCCAGAGGTTAGGATGCATTGGGAAACACCCCCTATGGGGGATAAGGCGCTCACACGCTTGTAAGAACAAGGGCTCTACCCTCTCATGAGATGGCCGCCCTTAAGGATCCTGCTGATAGAAAGCAGGAGGGTATCCAAAAAAAGGTATTTACACACATACTGGTGTTATACTGCGACCAGCTATCGCCTCAGCCTGGAGGTGCAGTGCTGGGTTGGCATAGTCGGATTCCCTGACTGGAAATATTGATATCCTAGATAAGGATAGTATATTATTGCCTATAGAGCATTTAAAAGATGCATTTCTATATATGCATGATGCACAGCGGAATAATTGCCGACTGGCATCAAGTATAAGTGCGTTGTCCAATTCTACCAGTAAAATGGTCAGGTGATGCGGATTCCAAACGTCATTTGGAAGTATTGCCTTTGAAAGGGGACATTTGGGGTCGGTCTTTTAGACCTGGTGGCCATGGCAACAGCTGGGAAATCCACGTTTGTACCCCAGGTCGCCTCTCAAAATAAGACGCCGTATTATCAGGCGCAGTCCTTTGTTGGCAAGCGGACAAAAGGTTCCTCTTTTCTGCTCGTGACAGAGGGAGAGGAAAAAGGGGCTGCAGAGATCAGCCAGTTCCCAGGAACAGAAACCCTTTCCAGCCTCTGCCAAGCCCTCAGTATGACGCTAGGGCTTTACAAGCTCAGGCACGGTGGGGGCCCGTTCTCAATGAATTTCAGTGCGCAGTGGGCTCACTCGCAAGTAGACCCCTGGATCCTTCAGGTAATATCTCAGGGGTACATATTGGAATTCGAGACGTCTCCCCCTCGCCGTTTCCAAAAGTCGACTTTACCGACGTCTCCCTCTGACAGGGAGGCAGTTTTGGAAGCCATTCACAAGCTGTATTCCCAGCAGGTGATAATCAAGGTACCCCTCCTGCAACAGGGAACGGGGTATTATTCCACACTATTGTGGTACCGAAGCCAGACGGCTCGGTGAGACCGATTCTAAAATCTTTGAACACTTACATACAGAGGTTCAAATTCAAGATTGAGTCACTCAGATCAGTGATTGCGAACCTGGAAGAAGGGGACTACATGATGTCTCGGGACATCAAGGATGCTTACCTTCATGTCAAAATTTACCCTTCTCACCAAGGGTACCTCAGGTTTATGGTACAGAACTGTCACTATCAGTTCAGACGCTGCCGTAGGGATGGTCCACGGCACCCCGGGTCTTTACCAAGGTAATGGCCGAAATGATGATGTTCCTTCGAAGGAAGGGAATTTTAGTTATCCCTTACTTGGACGATTCCCTGATAAGGGTAAGATCCAGGGAACAGTTGGAGGTCGGTGTAGCACTATCTCAGATAGTGTTGCGGCAGCACGATTGGATTCTCAATATTCCAAAATCGCAGCTGGTTCCGTCGACGTGTCTTCTGTTCCTAGGGATGATCCTGGACACAGTCCAGAAAAAGGTGTTTCTCCCGGAGGAGAAAGCCAGGGAGTTATCCGAGCTAGTCAGGAACCTCCTCAAACCGAGCCAAGTCTCAGTGCATCAATGCACAAGGGTTCTGGGTAAAATGGGGGCTTCCTACGAAGCAATCCCATTCGGCAGATTCCACGCAAGAACTTTCCAGTGGGACCTGCTGGACAAATGGTCCGGGTCGCATCTTCAGATGCATCAGCGGATAACCCTGTCACCAAGGACAAGGGTGTCCCTCCTGTGGTGGTTGCAGAGTGCTCATCTTCTAGAGGGCCGCAGATTCGGCATTCAGGACTGGGTCCTGGTAACCACGGATGCCAGCCTGCGAGGCTGGGGAGCAGTCACACAGGGAAGGAATATCCAGGACTTATGGTCAAGCCTGGAGACATCACTTCACATAAATATCCTGAAGCTAAGGGACATTTACAATGCTCTAAGCTTAGCAAGACCTTTGCTTCAAGGACAGCCGGTGTTGATCCAGTCGGACAACATCACGGCAGTCACCCACGTAAACAGACAGGGTGGCACAAGAAGCAGAAGGGCAATGACAGAAGCTGCAAGGATTCTTCGCTGGGCGGAAAATCATGGGATAGCACTGTCAGCAGTATTCATTGCGGGAGTGGACAACTGGGAAGCAGACTTCCTCAGCACGACCTCCACCCGGGGAGAGTGGGGACTTCACCCAGAAGTCTTCCACAGGATTATAAACCGTTGGGAAAAACTCGACAGGTATTGCGCCAGGTCCAGGGACCCTCAGGCAATAGCTGTAGACGCTCTGGTAACACCGTGGGTGTACCAGTCAGGGTATGTGTTTCCTCCTCTGCCTCTCATACCCAAGGTACTGAGATTGATAAGATGGTGAGGAGTAAGCACTATATTCGTGGCTCCGGATTGGCCAAGAAGGACTTGGTAACCGGAACTTCAAGAGATGCTCACGGAGGATCCGTGGCCTCTACCTCTAAGAAGGGACCTGCTCCAGCAAGGACCCTGTCTGTTCCAAGACTTACCGCGGCTGCGTTTGACGGCATGGCGGTTGAACGCCGGATCCTGAAGGAAAAAGGGCATTCCGGATGAAGTCATCCCTATCCTGATCAAAGCCAGGAAGGATGTAACCGCAAAAACATTATCACCGCAATTGGCGAAAATATGTTGCGTGGTGCGAGGCCAGTAAGGCCCGACGGTGGAAATTCGACTGGGTCGATTCCTACATTTCCTGCAAACAGGAGTATCTATGGGCCTGAAATTGGGGTCCATTAAGGTTCAAATTTCGGCCCTGTCAATTTTCTTCCAAAAAGAACTAGCTTCAGTCCCTGAAGTTCAGACGTTTGTAAAAGGGGTACTGCATATACAGCCTCCTTTTGTGCCTCCAGTGGCACTTGGGATCTCAATGTAGTTTTTTTTTTTGGATTCCAAAAGTCACATTGGTTTGAACCACTTAAATCTGTGGAGTTAAAATATCTCACATGGAAAGTGGTCATGCTGTTGGCCCTGGCCTGGGCCAGGCGCGTGTCAGAATTGGCGGCTTTATCCTGTAAAAGCCCTTATCTGATTTTCCATTCGGACAGGGCGGAATTGAGGACTCGTCCTCAATTTCTCCCTAAGGTGTTTTCAGCATTTCACTTAAACCAACCTATTGTGGTGCCTGCGGCTACTAGGGACTTGGAGGATTCCAAGTTGCTGGACGTAGTCAGGGCCCTGAAAATATATGTTTCCAGGACTGCTGGAGTCAGAAAATCTGACTCGCTGTTTATCCTGTATGCACCCAACAAGCTGGGTGCTCCTGCTTCTAAGCAGACGATTGCTCGTTGGATTTGCAGTACAATTCAGCTTGCACATTCTGTGGCAGGCCTGCCACAGCCAAAATCTGTAAAAGCCCATTCCACACGGAAAGTGGGCTCATCTTGGGCGGCTGCTCGAGGGGTCTCGGCTTTACAACTTTGCCGAGCAGCTGCTTGGTCAGGGGCAAACACGTTTGCTAAATTCTACAAATTTGATACCCTGGCTGAGGAGGACCTGGAGTTCTCTCATTCGGTGCTGCAGAGTCATCCGCACTCTCCCGCCCGTTTGGGAGCTTTGGTATAATCCCCATGGTCCTTTCGGAGTCCCCAGCATCCACTAGGACGTTAGAGAAAATAAGAATTTACTTACCGATAATTCTATTTCTCTAACGTCCTAGTGGATGCTGGGACTCCGTCAGGACCATGGGGAATAGCGGGCTCCGCAGGAGACAGGGCACATCTAAAAAAGCTTTTAGGTCACATGGTGCGTACTGGCTCCTCCCCCTATGACCCTCCTCCAAGCCTCAGTTAGGTTTTTGTGCCCGTCCGAGAGGGTGCAATCTAGGTGGCTCTCCTAAAGAGCTGTTTAGAAAAGTTTTTTTTTAGGTTTCAATCTCAGTGATTCCTGCTGGCAACAGGATCACTGCATCGAGGGACTTAGGGGAGAGATTTCCAACTCACCTGCGTGCAGGATGGATTGGAGTCTTAGGCTACTGGACACTTAGCTCCAGAGGGAGTCGGAACACAGGTCAGCCTGGGGTTCGTCCCGGAGCCGCGCCGCCGATCCCCCTTACAGACGCTGAAGAGACGGCAGAACGGAGGTCCGGAAAGCAGGCGGCAGAAGACTCCTCAGTCTTCTTGAAGGTAGCGCACAGCACGGCAGCTGTGCGCCATTGTTGTCACACGGCTCACTGACTCAGTCACGGAGGGTGCAGGGCGCTGCTGGGGGCGCCCTGGGCAGCAATATAATTACCTTTAGTGGCAAAATAAATACATCACATATAGCCATTAAGGCTATATGTATGTATTTTAACCCAGGCCAGTTTCTTAAAAACCGGGGAAAAACCCGCCGAAAAAGGGGCGGAGCTTATTCTCCTCAGCACTCAGCGCCATTTTCCTGCTCAGCTCCGCTGGTGAGGAAGGCTCCCAGGTCTCTCCCCTGCACTGCACTACAGAAACAGGGTAACAAAGAGAAGGGGGGCATAAATTGGCGATATTTATATATTAAGAGCGCATATATAGTAAACAACACCTTCTAGGGTTGTTTATATACATTTATAGCGCTTTTGGTGTGTGCTGGCAAACTCTCCCTCTGTCTCCCCAAAGGGCTAGGGGGTCCTGTCTTCGATTAGAGCATTCCCTGTGTGGCTGCTGTGTGTCGGTACGTGTGTGTCGACATGTATGAGGACGATGTTGGTGTGGAGGCAGAGCAATTGCCGATGATGGTAATGTCACCCCCTAGGGAGTCGACACCGGAATGGATGGCTTTAGTTATGGAATTACGTGATAATGTCAGCACATTACAAAAGTCAGTTGACGAAATAAGACGCCCGGCAAACCAGTTAGTACCGGTTCAGGCGTCTCAGACACCGTCAGGGGCTGTAAAACGTCCTTTACCTCAGTCAGTCGACACGGGTACCGACACAGATGAATCTAGTGTCGACGGTGAAGAAACAAACGTATTTTCCAATAGGGCCACACGTTATATGATCACGGCAATGAAGGAGGCTTTGCAGATCTCTGATACTGCTGGTACCTCAAAAAGGGGTATTATGTGGGGGGTGAAAAAACTACCTGTATTTTTTCCATAATCAGAGGAATTGAATGACGTGTGTGATGAAGCGTGGGTTAACCCCGATAGAAAACTGCTAATTTCCAAGAAGTTATTGGCATTATACCCTTTCCCACCAGAGGTTAGGGCGCGCTGGGAAACACCCCCTAGGGTGGATAAGGCGCTCACACGTTTATCAAAGCAAGTGGCGTTGCCGTCTCCTGATACGGCCGCCCTCAAGGATCCAGCAGATAGGAGGCTGGAAACTACACTGAAGAGTATATACACACATACTGGTGTTATACTGCGACCGGCAATAGCCTCAGCCTGGATGTGCAGTGCTGGGGTAGTGTGGTTGTATTCTCTGACTGAAAATATTGATACCCTGGATAGGGACAGTATTTTATTGACTCTAGAGCAATTAAAGGATGCTTTCCTTTATATGCGAGATGCTCAGAGGGATGTTTGTACTCTAGCATCAAGAGTAAGCGCGATGTCCATATCTGCCAGAAGAAGTTTATGGACGCGACAGTGGTCAGGTGATGCGGATTCCAAGAGGCATATGGAAGTATTGCCATATAAAGGAGAGGAATTGTTTGGGGTCGGTCTTTCGGACCTGGTGGCCACGGCAACTGCCGGCAAATCCACTTTTTTACCTCAGACCCCCTCCCAACAGAAAAAGACACCGTCTTTTCAGCCGCAGTCCTTTCGCTCCTATAAAATGCGACCAAAAGGACAGTCTTATCTGCCGCGAGGCAGAGGAAAGGGTAAGAAAGGGCAGCAAGCAGCCCCTGCCCAGGAACAGAAGCCCGCCCCGGCTTCTACAAAGCCATCAGCATGACGCTGGGGCTTTACAAGCGGACTCAGGAACGGTGGGGGGTCGACTCAAGATTTTCAGCAATCAATGGGTTCACTCACAAGTGGACCCGTGGTTCCTGCAGATAGTATCTCAGGGTTACATGCTGGAGTTCGAAAGGTCTCCCCCTCGCCGGTTCCTAAAGTCTGCTTTACCAACGTCTCCCTCAGAAAGGACGTCGGTTTTGGAAGCCATTCACAAGCTGTATTCTCAGCAGGTGATAGTCAAGGTACCCCTCCTACAACAGGGAAAGGGGTATTATTCCACACTATTTGTGGTACCGAAACCGGACGGTTCGGTAAGGCCTATTCTAAATCTGAAATCCTTGAACCTGTACATAAAGAAATTCAAGTTCAAGATGGAGTCACTCAGAGCAGTGATAGCGAATCTGGAAGAAGGAGACTTCATGGTGTCCTTGGACATAAAAGATGCTTATCTACATGTCCCGATTTACCCCTCACACCAAGGGTATCTCAGGTTCGTGATACAAGACTGTCATTATCAGTTTCAAACGCTGCCGTTGGGTTGTCCACGGCCCCTCGGGTCTTTACCAAGGTAATGACCGAAATGATGGTTCTTCTACGAAGAAAAGGCGTATTAATTATCCCTTACTTGGACGATCTCCTGATAAGGGCAAAGTCCAGAGAACAGCTGGAAGTCGGTGTAGCGCTAACACAAGTAGTGCTTCAGCAACACGGGTGGATTCTAAATCTTCCAAAATCTCAATTGACCCCGACAACACATCTGCTGTTCCTGGGCATGATTCTGGACACGGTTCAGAAAAAGGTATTTCTCCCGGAAGAGAAAGCAAGGGAGTTATCCGAACTTGTCAAGAACCTCCTAAAACCAGGAACTGTGTCAGTACATCAATGCACAAGAGTCCTGGGAAAGATGGTGGCTTCGTACGAAGCGATTCCATTCAGCAGATTCCATGCACGAACATTTCAGTGGGATCTGCTGGACAAATGGTCCGGATCGCATCTGCACAGGCATCAGCGGATAACACTGTCACCGAGAACAAGGTTGTCTCTCCTGTGGTGGTTGCAGACTGCCCATCTGTTAGTGGGCCGCAGATTCGGCATACAGGACTGGGTCCTGGTGACTACGGATGCCAGCCTACGAGGTTGGGGAGCAGTCACAAAGGGAAGAAACTTCCAGGGCGTGTGGTCAAACCTGGAGACGTCTCTTCACATAAATATACTGGAGCTAAGAGCGATCTACAATGCTCTAAGCCTGGCAAAATCGCTGCTTCAGGGTCAGCCGGTGTTGATCCAGTCCGACAACATCACGGCAGTCGCCCACGTAAACCGACAAGGCGGCACGAGAAGCAGGAGTGCAATGGCAGAAGCTGCAAGGATTCTGCACTGGGCGGAGAATCATGTCGTAGCACTGTCAGCAGTGTTCATCCCGGGAGTGGACAACTGGGAAGCACATTTCCTCAGCAGACACGACCTTCACCCGGGAGAGTGGGGACTTCATCCAGAAGTTTTCCACATGATTGTGAACCGTTGGGAAAAACCAAAGGTGGACATGATGGCGTCTCGCCTCAACAAAAAATTGGACAGGTATTGCGCCAGGTCAAGAGACCCTCAGGCAATAGCTGTGGACGCTCTGGTAACACCGTGGGTGTACCAGTCAGTGTATGTGTTCCCTCCTCTGCCTCTCATACCAAAGGTACTGAGAATTATACGGAAAAGAGGAGTAAGAACAATACTGGTAGCTCCGGACTGGCCAAGAAGAACTTGGTATCCGGAACTTCAAGAGATGCTCACGGAGGATCTGTGGCCTCTACCTCTAAGAAGGGATCTGCTTCAGCAGGGACCTTGTATGTTCCAAGACTTACCGCGGCTGCGTTTGACGGCATGGCGGTTGAACGCCGGATTCTAAAAGAGAAGGGCATTCCTGAGGAAGTTATTCCTACTTTAATTAAAGCCAGGAAAGAAGTGACCGCACAACATTATCACCGCATTTGGAGAAAATATGTTGCGTGGTGTGAGGCCAAGAAGGCTCCAACGGAAGAATTTCAATTGGGTCGATTCTTACATTTCCTGCAAGCAGGATTGTCTATGGGCCTCAAATTGGGGTCCATTAAAGTTCAAATTTCGGCCTTATCAATTTTCTTCCAGAAGGAATTGGCGTCAGTGCCTGAAGTACAAACTTTTGTCAAAGGTGTACTACATATACAACCCCCAATAGTGCCTCCAGTGGCACCGTGGGATTTGAACGTGGTTCTAAATTTTCTCAAATCTCATTGGTTTGAGCCTTTAAAATCGGTAGATTTAAAATACCTTACATGGAAGGTAACCATGCTGTTGGCCCTGGCTTCAGCCAGGAGAGTTTCGGAGTTGGCAGCTTTGTCATACAAAAGCCCATATCTGATATTCCATTCGGACAGGGCAGAATTGAGGACACGTCCTCAATTTCTCCCTAAGGTGGTTTCGGCATTTCACTTGAACCAGCCTATTGTGGTGCCTGCGGCTACTAGCGACTTGGAGGACTCCAAGTTACTGGACGTTGTCAGAGCATTAAAAATATATATTTCAAGGACAGCTGGAGTCAGAAAATCTGACTCGTTGTTTACATTGTATGCACCCAACAAGTTGGGTGCTCCTGCGTCTAAACAGACGATTGCACGTTGGATATGTAGTACAATCCAACTTGCACATTCTGTGGCAGGCCTGCCACAGCCTAAATCTGTAAAGGCCCATTCCACAAGGAAAGTGGGCTCATCCTGGGCGGCTGCCCGAGGAGTCTCGGCATTACAACTTTGCCGAGCAGCTACGTGGTCAGGGGAGAACACGTTTGTAAAATTTTACAAATTTGATACTCTGGCTAAAGAGGACCTGGAGTTCTCTCATTCGGTGCTGCAGAGTCATCCGCACTCTCCCGCCCGTTGGGAGCTTTGGTATAATCCCCATGGTCCTGACGGAGTCCCAGCATCCACTAGGACGTTAGAGAAAATAAGAATTTACTTACCGATAATTCTATTTCTCATAGTCCGTAGTGGATGCTGGGCGCCCATCCCAAGTGCGGATTGTCTGCAATGCTTGTACATAGTTATTGTTACAAAAATCGGGTTATTACTGTTGTTGTGAGCCATCTGTTCAGAGGCTACTTCGTTTGTGTTATCATACTGTTAACTGGGTTCAGATCACAAGTTGTACGGTGTGATTGGTGTGGCTGGTATGAGTCTTACCCGGGATTCAAGATCCTTCCTTATTGTGTACGCTCGTCCGGGCACAGTACCTAACTGAGGCTTGGAGGAGGGTCATAGGGGGAGGAGCCAGTACGCACCATGTGACCTAAAAGCTTTTTTAGATGTGCCCTGTCTCCTGCGGAGCCCGCTATTCCCCATGGTCCTGACGGAGTCCCAGCATCCACTACGGACTATGAGAAATAGAATTATCGGTAAGTAAATTCTTATTTTCTCATAGTCCGTAGTGGATGCTGGGCGCCCATCCCAAGTGCGGATTGTCTGCATTACTTGTACATAGTTATTGTTACAAAAATCGGGTTATTGTTGTTGTGAGCCATCTTTTCAGAGGCTCCTTCTGTTATCATGCTGTTAACTGGGTTCAGATCACAAGTTGTACGGTGTGATTGGTGTGGCTGGTAATGAGTCTTACCCGGGATTCAAAATCCTTCCTTATTGTGTACGCTTGTCCGGGCACAGTATCCTAACTGAGGCTTGGAGGAGGGTCATAGGGGGAGGAGCCAGTGCACACCAGCTAGTCCTAAAGCTTTTACTTTGTGCCCAGTCTCCTGCGGAGCCGCTATTCCCCATGGTCCTTTCGGAGTCCCCAGCATCCACTACGGACTATGAGAAATAGAATTATCGGTAAGTAAATTCTTATTTTTTCTGTACCGCATATTGGAGCACATCACTGTGATTGAGCAAACTACCTCAGTCTGACAAGTAGTCGTAGCAGTGAGTCGCATGTAAGTCATGCGCTGATGTGGTTGGACTAATGACATGTCTGTTTAGCACTGTTTGGCACTAAGTAACAGGGTCTTGATTTGTGAAATGCAGCTGGAAAATAATCGTGGAGTGACAAGCCAGTAGCAGCAGTGTCTCAAGTCACGTGAGTCCTGTACGTATTTACAGAGAGTGAGATGTACTATATGAAACCTTGGAGAGAGCTAAAGTACCAACCAATCAGCTTCTGTCTAGTTATTGGCATTGTTTTGTAAAATTATCCGTTTGTTTGGTACTTTTTATCTCTATGTGAGATTTGATAAGTCACCGCTCAGATTGTGGTGGTCAGAGACTGATAAATACAAGATGGGGTCAGTGATAACTTTAGTTATTAATTATATTATATACAGCAGGGCTGGCCAAACCGGTCCTCGAGATCTACCAACAGTTCATGTTTTCCAGGCCTCCTGGAGATCTGTAGAATTGTCAGTTAGGAATGAATGCAGCACATCTTAATTAGTAATGACTACACCTGTGCACCAGCTAGGTGGTCTGGAAAATGTGTACTGTTGGTAGATCTCGAGGACTGGTTTGGCCAGCCCTGATATACAGTATTTAAAGTATTCTGTAATCTTCTTTCAAACCCAGTTGCACCCAAGGCAGGGGACTGCCTATCTAACCCTTGGCCCAGTCCCGGGAATAAGTCACACCTGCTATCACTTTGGAAAAGTTAAAATTGGTGCTAAAATCTTAACTGTATGTGTCATTATCTTATATCACATGTTATCAAACTCGGTCCTCAGTACTCCAAATAGTTCACATTTTCCAGGTCTCCTCACAGAATCACAAGTTAAACAATTAGCTCCACCTGTGGATCTTTTAAAATGTATCAGTGAGTACTGAATACACCTGTGCACCTGCTAGGTGACCTGGAAAACGTGAACTGTGTGGGTTCCTCAGGACAGAGTTGGAGAACCACTGTCTTACATGAACTTTACTGTATAAAGGGGCATATGTACAAAGGGGTCTATTTACTAAGCCTCAGATGGAGTTAAAGTCCCAGCCAACCAGCTCCTAACTGTCATTTTTCAAACACAGCCTCTGACATGGCAGTTAAAAGCTAATTGGCTAGTACTTTATGTCCATCCACTTTATCTCTCTCCGAGGCTTAGGTGTCTATTTACTAAGCCTTGGATGGAGATAAAGTATTAGCCTATCAGCTCCTAATTGCCATGTTTCAGCCTGTATTTGAAAAATGACAGGAGCTGATTGGCTGGTAGTTTATCTCCATCCACTTTTTATATATCTCCAAGGCTTAGTACATCTGCTACAAGGGACCGACCAATCAGCTAACTGCCATTTGTCAAACACCGCCTGTAATATGGCAGTTAGGAGCTGATGGGCTGGTACTTCATCTCTTTCCTAGCTTTGATACACATCTCCCTGTGTCATGTGTCCCATTGATGCCAATGCTCAACTAATTCTAAAAGAAATGCTTAAATGCTATGTTCTCTTCTTGAAAAATGCTTCTAATAATAGAAAGATTTTAAGATAGCGCCTCACTAAATGTGCACTTCTGATCCCATGGATCTTTTATTTTTATAGTCTCACTCCACAAAACCAAATCTATATCTAAAATCATATTTAAAATTAGATTGTTTAGAATAGGTAGCTACTCATCAGGGTCACCATTTTGCCCCAGCTCATAGTGATCAAATATGATCCCAGTTACTGCACTACCCGAGTACATGGCTATACAGCATGAGGTTTATGAGCTTGTGTGTATAATGCATATTTTCTAGGGATTGGACAGCAATACATTAATTCTTGTTTGAGATGTGTAGAGTTTGTATGTTTTCACCATGTTGCTATTGGGTAGTTTGCTGATGATTAGGGAAAGAAAAAACAAGGACTGTTTTTTTTTTTTCCCCCATTTGGGGGGGGGGGGGGAAGGATGGGGGACTTGATATGCTTTTGGTTGAGGGAGCATTCTTTCTGTTCTAGCTCATTACGCCCTCTTGTGGCTATAAGAATATATTGTAGCAACAGAATTTTACTCACATTTATTTATTACCAGTTCTTTATATAATGCGCGCACACATTCTGCAGCGTCTCTTCTATTTTCAGATTTAGTTATACTTGATAATGCCTTCCAGATTTAGCACACATTATAATAATATCCATAATTCAATATTACAAACACTAGACATGGAAATTTATACTTTTTGTTGTGGACAACAATACTGATAGTTAAAGCTACACCAATAATATTTGATTAGTTGTACTCTCCTGAGCGATATCGTTTGCAATATCGCCCAGTGTGTATGCTGCTGATGATTTCCGATGCACTCTCCCGGGGGTCGTTAATGACCCCCTCTGTTGTCTGTACATGCAGCTCAATCATCAGATACTGCATGTTCGGGCAGGCCCGGCATGTCGTCACTGTGCGATATCACTAGCGATACCGCACAGTGGCCCTCATTCCGAGTTGTTCACTCGCAAGCTGCTTTTAGCAGCATTGCACACGCTAAGCCGCCGCCTACTGGGAGTGAATCTTAGCTTAGCAAAATTGCGAACGAAAGATTCGCAATATTGCGAAAAGACTTCTCTGTGCAGTTTCTGAGTAGCTCGAGACTTACTCTTCCAGTGCGATCAGTTCAGTGCTTGTCGTTCCTGGTTTGACGTCACAAACACACCCAGCGTTCGCCCAGACACTCCTCCGTTTCTCCAGCCACTCCCGCGTTTTTCCCAGAAACTGTAGCGTTTTTTCACACACACCCATAAAACGGCCAGTTTCCGCACAGAAACACCCACTTCCTGTCAATCACATTACGATCACCAGAACGAAGAAAAAAACTCGTAATGCCGTGAGTAAAATACCAAACTTCATAGCAAATTTACTTGTCGCAGTGCGAACATTGCGCAATTAGCGGAAAATCGCTGCGATGCGAAGAAAATTACAGAGCGAACAACTCGGAATGACCACCAGTGTGTATGCACACTGCGGTGGCCTGTGAGGGGAAACACTAGTCGATATCGCTCCTGGAGCGAATCACCTAGTGTGTACGGCCCTTTACTTATTTTAAATGTAAAATCTGTTTGCCTACAATATATTTCTATCTGTTAGACACACACACACACACACACACACACACACACACACACACACACACACACACACACTTAGTCAAATAGTATTATTATGCAGAAACCTATAATGACTGATTCAGAGGTTCACACAGTTGTGAGAATGGAAGTTAGAAGCGATAATCGGCAAACCACATGCGCAGCCCAGAAGAAATCCTTACTGCGCATGTGTGATATAGTATAAAGGCGTATGCATTTGTGTACAATATCGCTAATACTTGAGGTAGCTTCTGCAATCCATGGATGGTTCGGGGTGGAGACTGGGAGGTGACCTAAAGTCTTCGTAACAAGAGGAGGTATCCTGAGCACATTTCAGCAGGCGGCAGCAATGTCATTCACCTTAACCACAATGACCATATCTTAAAGTTACAAGGGAGACTCTGTGCCAAGGAATCTGTAGCAACCGATGGTGGAGAGATCGGATCCATCAGCATTCTTGGACATTGCAAAGTTTGTTCAATCCATCACACAGTAGTGCATGAGGGGAAAGCTGCAACTCATTCCCTGAGTAATTGCAGCCGCACACAAGTAGAGTAAGGAGTGTTCGCTGTCTCCATCAGGACAGGGACTCTGCTTTACCTGTGGATATACATGGAGACATGACTGGCAGCTGTCTTCTTCACCCTGCTTTGCTTGGATGTTTGATATGGGGGCATTAAAATATGCGCTCAGCCCCCAGATAATAGTAATCCCTATTGCCGCATGTTTTTTGTTTAAATGTATCGCTTTAAATCCCCATGACACAGGCTCCGATAAAAGCCATTTCCAGAAATCAGAAAAAAGTAAAGTGATAGCATCCACAATGGATCCCCTTGTAGCTACTGCACAATGTGGAAAACACTATAGTGCGTTTTGGGAAGTCCTGCAGCCCCCCCGGAGAGGGATCGCTTTGTGGTTCTTGGACCTGATTTAGAGATGTACGCTAACTCGATTTAAACACATCTCAGATGCCGCTCTGAGCAGGTGCAGATCTCGTTCTGCGATGTAGCTCGCAGTGTCCTGAAAACTACAGCGTGATTGATCAGGGTGCAGCCATTTGGGGGCAGGGAGGTGCAGCAGTGGAAAGCATCATACAAAACGGGGGACTGTCAGCCCTGTGTTGTAGGCATGCTGAGGCCAGGGTCTGCGTCTTCTGATGCATCTTCACTGGCTGTAGCTGCGTGATTTATCCGGACATCCTGAATAACCAAAAGGTTTCTCCAATGTCTGAGGACACTGCTGCGGATTGCAGAGGCCTTTAGTGGGCGTCTTTTAACTTGAGACACCTCCTGCGGCTTTTGCATATTTCCACACTGCCACAGCATGTGCAGTTAGCACCTACCTCTGAAACTATAGGGGCAGCTGCTGCAGGTGCCGGAGGACAGAAAACTAGAGAAATGTCAGACCTCTGCTTACCTAATTGGTACATTCTTGGGTTACTTAATTCTGCTCTTGAACATGTGGAAACAGTAGTTTTCTCAGAATTGATTGATAAATCCATTCTTTTTGATTGATAAATCCCCCTCTTCCCCCCCCCCCCCCCCTCCCCCGTAACTACAAACTTTCCTAACTGCCCAAACTCCATTCTGCGGGTTCTTTTTGTGAACTTAAAAGAAACTAATTTCATGACTGTTGCTACCAAAACTGGGCATGAGTTGTTGGTGTAATACTCTATTACCTTGCAGCGGCCATATGCCACTCTCCTGTAGGAGAAATCCAACAAGTTGGCAAGTGAGGTCTGTTGTATGACAAACACTGCAACCTCTGCTTTATTCACCCATTGTGCTATCAGGCTATGATAATAGATCATCCCGCACTTGCTGCAATTATATAGCACAGAAATGACCACCCATACAATGTATCCATATAAACGCCCCAATATGCTAACACTGCCACGCTGTCTTCAAGTGAATAAGCTTTGCTTCTTGGACGGAGTTTTTATCACTGCTGCTTACATAGAAACAGCGATAGCACTAATATGGTAAGGCAGGAGGAGGCGTCACACCTCTTGCTGCGTTACTGGTCTGTGCTGCATCCTAGGACGTAGTATCTGGTCATCTGCCACATCGTCGGGCTGCATGACCCATGGGGTTGCGCAAGCTGGGTGCCGCAGGTCCTACCAAAATGCCAGGAAATCTCTGTCCTCTGACAGAGATCCTGCTCTCATCCCTCTCCACAACAGTGGCGACATGCCTCCATTTTGAGAAACTGAGGCCGTTAGACTGCCAGTTACTGAAAGTCTGATCCTGACACATACACACTTGGGGACACCCTTGTTTGAAAGAGGATATTACAAACATTGGGGTTGATGCATTAACCAGGAGAAGGCATAAGGAAGTGATAAACCAGTGATAAATGCAAGGTGATACACGCACCAGCCAATCAGCTCCAATATGTAAATTAACAGTTAGGAGGTGATTGGCTGGTGTGTTTATCACCTTGCATTTATCACTGGTTTATCACTTCCTTATGCTATCTCCATGGAAATACATCTGCCCCATTGTTTCTTCTTCGTATTTATTTTCTGAAAATGTTTAAAATTCCAAATATGTGGTCCAATGCGCAAATCTCCCACACCTACCATCAATAAACATGGCTCTCCTAATTTGATGCAATAGGTTGTCTGTTTTTTTGTTTTTTAAATAGTGTGTTTTGTTGAGTGTGTTTTTTACAGATTATTATTATTATTATTATTAATTTTATGTGTTGAAAAAATAAATCAATGATGTGTTTGAATAAGAGCGTTCTCATTTTCAAATGCCAATTTTATCATGAAAACCTGTGGTGTTTTGGAAAGGTGGATTAATGCTGAGCCAGCAACCACAAAGTATTTCTCTGTAATGTCTTCGACAAAAAAAACCCATGCTTTTAGTTCACTTTCTTTCAGTTTCAATACAATACAATACAATAGCTTTTTTTGGTAATTATATTATTTATGTATTTATTTATTTATTTATTAACAGTTTCTTATATAGCGCAGCAAATTCCATTGCGCTTTACAATTTGAAATAACAATAACAAACTGGGTGATAACAGTCATAGAGGTAGGAAGGTAAAAAAATTTGTGTATTCCATATGAGGAGAAATAAGCATTCTAATGACATTTTCAGGAAATGTGAAGGATGTTTAGAAACCATCCTGGGGTATCTGGATGACAGATCTACACTGTTTAGATAGAGTCGACACCATATGGTAGACATGCATTAGGTTGACATAGTCAAAAGGTAGACAGGTAAACGGAAGACAGTGCTTAAGGTTGACAGGTTTAATAGGTTGACATGAAAATGGTTCACACAAGTTTTTCGGGTTTTCACACATTTCTGAACTTTTGCGTGATTTACCATCTACGTGGCTTCATTTTGGAATAGTAATCAGTGCTGAGCAGAGCAAGCCACCTTGCCCGAAGCATAGTGAGTGAGGCGAGTCCGTGAGGGTCTACATTTTCAGTAATTCTGGTCACGTAAGATGAAACATAGAAAATGACACAAAACAGGTAAAAAAAACTTGTGTTGACCATTTCCATGTTCACCTTTTGACCCTATAGACCAGAGGTTCTCAAACTCGGTACTCGGGAGCCCACACAGTGCATGTTTTGCAGGTAACCCAGCAGGTGCACAGGTGTATTAATTACTCACTGACACATTTTAAAAGGTCCACAGGTGGAGCTAATTATTTCACTTGCGATTCTGTGAGGAGACCTGCAAAACATGCACTGTGTGGGCCCCCGAGGACCGAGTTTGAGAACCTCTGCTATAGACCATAGGTCTGCAAACTCTGTCCCCATTACCCCACACAGTGCATGTTTTGCAGGTTACCCAGCTGGTGCACAGGTGTATTAATTAGAGATGTGCACTTGAAATTTTTCGGGTTTTGTGTTTTGGTTTTGGGTTCGGTTCCGCGGCCGTGTTTTGGGTTCGACCGCGTTTTGGCAAAACCTCACCGAATTTTTTTTGTCGGATTCGGGTGTGTTTTGGATTCGGGTGTTTTTTTCAAAAAACACTAAAAAACAGCTTAAATCATAGAATTTGGGGGTCATTTTGATCCCAAAGTATTATTAACCTCAAAAACCATAATTTCCACTCATTTTCAGTCTATTCTGAACACCTCACACCTCACAATATTATTTTTAGTCCTAAAATTTGCACCGAGGTCGCTGGATGACTAAGCTAAGCGACCCTAGTGGCCGACACAAACACCTGGCCCATCTAGGAGTGGCACTGCAGTGTCACGCAGGATGGCCCTTCCAAAAAACACTCCCCAAACAGCACATGACGCAAAGAAAAAAAGAGGCGCAATGAGGTAGCTGTGTGAGTAAGCTAAGCGACCCTAGTGGCCGACACAAACACCTGGCCCATCTAGGAGTGGCACTGCAGTGTCACGCAGGATGGCCCTTGCAAAAAACACTCCCCAAACAGCACATGACGCAAAGAAAAAAAGAGGCGCAATGAGGTAGCTGTGTGAGTAAGCTAAGCGACCCTAGTGGCCGACACAAACACCTGGCCCATCTAGGAGTGGCACTGCAGTGTCACGCAGGATGGCCCTTCCAAAAAACACTCCCCAAACAGCACATGACGCAAAGAAAAAAAGAGGCGCAATGAGGTAGCTGTGTGAGTAAGCTAAGCGACCCTAGTGGCCGACACAAACACCTGGCCCATCTAGGAGTGGCACTGCAGTGTCACGCAGGATGGCCCTTCCAAAAAACACTCCCCAAACAGCACATGACACAAAGAAAAAAAGAGGCGCAATGAGGTAGCTGTGTGAGTAAGCTAAGCGACCCTAGTGGCCGACACAAACACCTGGCCCATCTAGGAGTGGCACTGCAGTGTCACGCAGGATGGCCCTTCCAAAAAACACTCCCCAAACAGCACATGACGCAAAGAAAAATTAAAGAAAAAAGAGGTGCAATTGTCCTTGGGCCCTCCCACCCACCCTTATGTTGTATAAACAGGACATGCACACTTTAACCAACCCATCATTTCAGTGACAGGGTCTGCCACACGACTGTGACTGAAATGACGGGTTGGTTTGGACCCCCACCAAAAAAGAAGCAATTAATCTCTCCTTGCACAAACTGGCTCTACAGAGGCAAGATGTCCACCTCATCATCATCCTCCGATATATCACCGTGTACATCCCCCTCCTCACAGATTATCAATTCGTCCCCACTGGAATCCACCATCTCAGCTCCCTGTGTACTTTGTGGAGGCAATTGCTGCTGGTCAATGTCTCCACGTAGGAATTGATTATAATTCATTTTAATGAACATCATCTTCTCCACATTTTCTGGAAGTAACCTCGTACGCCGATTGCTGACAAGGTGAGCGGCGGCACTAAACACTCTTTCGGAGTACACACTTGTGGGAGGGCAACTTAGGTAGAATAAAGCCAGTTTGTGCAAGGGCCTCCAAATTTCCTCTTTTTCCTGCCAGTATAAGTACGGACTGTCTGACGTGCCTACTTGGATGCGGTCACTCATATAATCCTCCACCATTCTTTCAATGGGGAGAGAATCATATGCAGTGACAGTAGACGACATGTCCGTAATCGTTGTCAGGTCCTTCAGTCCGGACCAGATGTCAGCATCAGCAGTCGCTCCAGACTGCCCTGCATCACCGCCAGCGGGTGGGCTCGGAATTCTGAGCCTTTTCCTCGCACCCCCAGTTGCGGGAGAATGTGAAGGAGGAGATGTTGACAGGTCGCGTTCCGCTTGACTTGACATTTTTCTCACCAGCAGGTCTTTGAACCCCAGCAGACTTGTGTCTGCCGGAAAGAGAGATCCAAGGTAGGTTTTAAATCTAGGATCGAGCACGGTGGCCAAAATGTAGTGATCTGATTTCAACAGATTGACCACCCGTGAATCCTTGTTAAGCGAATTAAGGGCTCCATCCACAAGTCCCACATGCCTAGCGGAATCGCTCCGTGTTAGCTCCTCCTTCAATGTCTCCAGCTTCTTCTGCAAAAGCCTGATGAGGGGAATGACCTGACTCAGGCTGGCAGTGTCTGAACTGACTTCACGTGTGGCAAGTTCAAAGGGCAGCAGAACCTTGCACAACGTTGAAATCATTCTCCACTGCGCTTGAGACAGGTGCATTCCACCTCCTATATCGTGCTCAATTGTATAGGCTTGAATGGCCTTTTGCTGCTCCTCCAACCTCTGAAGCATATATAGGGTTGAATTCCACCTCGTTACCACTTCTTGCTTCAGATGATGGCAGGGCAGGTTCAGGCGTTTTTGGTGTTGCTCCAGTCTTCTGTACGTGGTGCCTGTACGCCGAAAGTGTCCCGCAATTCTTCTGGCCACCGACAGCATCTCTTGCACGCCCCTGTCGTTTTTTAAAAAATTCTGCACCACCAAATTCAAGGTATGTGCAAAACATGGGACGTGCTGGAATTTGCCCATATTTAATGCACACACAATATTGCTGGCGTTGTCCGATGCCACAAATCCACAGGAGAGTCCAATTGGGGTAAGCCATTCCGCGATGATCTTCCTCAGTTGCCGTAAGAGGTTTTCAGCTGTGTGCGTATTCTGGAAACCGGTGATACAAAGCATAGCCTGCCTAGGAAAGAGTTGGCGTTTGCGAGATGCTGCTACTGGTGCCGCCGCTGCTGTTCTTGCGGCGGGAGTCCATACATCTACCCAGTGGGCTGTCACAGTCATATAGTCCTGACCCTGCCCTGCTCCACTTGTCCACATGTCCGTGGTTAAGTGGACATTGGGTACAACTGCATTTTTTAGGACACTGGTGAGTCTTTTTCTGACGTCCGTGTACATTCTCGGTATCGCCTGCCTAGAGAAGTGGAACCTAGATGGTATTTGGTAACGGGGGCACACTACCTCAAGAAATTGTCTAGTTCCCTGTGAACTAACGGCGGATACCGGACGCACGTCTAACACCAACATAGTTGTCAAGGCCTCAGTTATCCGCTTTGCAACAGGATGACTGCTGTGATATTTCATCTTCCTCGCAAAGGACTGTTGGACAGTCAATTGCTTGGTGGAAGTAGTAAAAGTGGGCTTACGACTTCCCCTCTGGGATGACCATCGACTCCCAGCAGCAACAACAGCAGCGCCAGCAGCAGTAGGCGTTACACGCAAGGATGCATCGGAGGAATCCCAGGCAGGAGAGGACTCGTCAGAATTGCCAGTGACATGGCCTGCAGGACTATTGGCATTCCTGGGGAAGGAGGAAATTGACACTGAGGGAGTTGGTGGGGTGGTTTGAGTGAGCTTGGTTACAAGAGGAAGGGATTTACTGGTCAGTGGACTGCTTCCGCTGTCGCCCAAAGTTTTTGAACTTGTCACTGACTTATTATGAATGCGCTACAGGTGACGTATAAGGGAGGATGTTCCGAGGTGGTTAACGTCCTTACCCCTACTTATTACAGCTTGACAAAGGCAACACACGGCTTGACAAATGTTGTCCGCATTTCTGTTGAAATACTTCCACACCGAAGAGCTGATTTTTTTGGTATTTTCACCAGGCATGTCAATGGCCATATTCCTCCCACGGACAACAGGTGTCTCCCCGGGTGCCTGACTTAAACAAACCACCTCACCATCAGAATCCTCCTTGTCAATTTCCTCCCCAGCGCCAGCAACACCCATATCCTCCTCATCCTGGTGTACTTCAACACTGACATCTTCAATCTGACTATCAGGAACTGGACTGCGGGTGCTCCTTCCAGCACTTGCAGGGGGCGTGCAAATGGTGGAAGGCGCATGCTCTTCACGTCCAGTGTTGGGAAGGTCAGGCATCGCAACCGACACAATTGGACTCTCCTTGTGGATTTGGGATTTCGAAGAACGCACAGTTCTTTGCGGTGCTTTTGCCAGCTTGAGTCTTTTCATTTTTCTAGCGAGAGGCTGAGTGCTTCCATCCTCATGTGAAGCTGAACCACTAGCCATGAACATAGGCCAGGGCCTCAGCCGTTCCTTGCCACTCTGTGTGGTAAATGGCATATTGGCAAGTTTACGCTTCTCCGACGACAATTTTATTTTAGATTTTTGAGTCCTTTTTTTACTGATATTTGGTGTTTTGGATTTTACATGCTCTGTACTATGACATTGGGCATCGGCCTTGGCAGACGACGTTGCTGGCATTTCATCGTCTCGGCCATGACTAGTGGCAGCAGCTTCAGCACGAGGTGGAAGTCGATCTTGATCTTTCCCTAATTTTGGAACCTCAACATTTTTGTTCTCCATATTTTAATAGGCACAACTAAAAGGCACCTCAGGTAAACAATGGAGATGGATGGATACTAGTATACTTATGGATGGACGAGCGACTGCCGACACAGAGGTAGCTACAGCCGTGGACTACCGTACTGTGTCTGCTGCTAATATAGACTGGATGATAATGAGATAAAATTAAAATATATATATATATATATCACACTAGTACTGCAGCCGGACAGGTATATATATTATGTAATGACGGACCTGCTGGACACTGTCTGTCAGACTCGGCACTGCAGACTCCTAAAGTAAGCTACTAGTATCAAGAAGATAGAAAAAAAAAAACCACGGGTAGGTGGTATACAATTATGGATGGACGAGCGACTGCCGACACAGAGGTAGCTACAGCCGTGGACTACCGTACTGTGTCTGCTGCTAATATAGACTGGATGATAATGAGATAAAATTAAAATATATATATATATCACACTAGTACTGCAGCCGGACAGGTATATATATTATGTAATGACGGACCTGCTGGACACTGTCTGTCAGACTCAGCACTGCAGACTCCTAAAGTAAGCTACTAGTATCAAGAAGATAGAAAAAAAAAAAACACGGGTAGGTGGTATACAATTATGGATGGACGAGCGACTGCCGACACAGAGGTAGCTACAGCCGTGGACTACCATACTGTGTCTGCTGCTAATATAGACTGGATGATAATGAGATAAAATTAAAATATATATATATATCACACTAGTACTGCAGCCGGACAGGTATATATATTATGTAATGACGGACCTGCTGGACACTGTCTGTCAGACTCAGCACTGCAGACTCCTAAAGTAAGCTACTAGTATCAAGAAGATAGAAAAAAAAAAAACCATGGGTAGGTGGTATACAATTATGGATGGACGAGCGACTGCCGACACAGAGGTAGCTACAGCCGTGGACTACCGTACTGTGTCTGCTGCTAATATAGACTGGATGATAATGAGATAAAATTAAAATATATATATATATCACACTAGTACTGCAGCCGGACAGGTATATATTATGTAATGACGGACCTGCTGGACACTGTCTGTCAGACTCAGCACTGCAGACTCCTAAAGTAAGCTACTAGTATCAAGAAGATAGAAAAAAAAAAAAAACACGGGTAGGTGGTATACAATTATGGATGGACGAGCGACTGCCGACACAGAGGTAGCTACAGCCGTGGACTACCGTACTGTGTCTTCTGCTAATATAGACTGGATGATAATTAGATAAAGTTAAAATATATATATATATCACACTAGTACTGCAGCCGGACAGGTATATATTATGTAATCACGGACCTGCTGGACACTGTCTGTCAGCACTGCAGACTCCTAAAGTAAGCTACTAGTATCAAGAAGATAGAAAGACAAAAAAACCACGGGTAGGTGGTATACAATTATGGATGGACGAGCGACTGCCGACACAGAGGTAGCTACAGCCGTGGACTACCGTACTGTGTCTGCTGCTAATATAGACTGGATGATAATGAGATAAAATTAAAATATATATATATATCACACTAGTACTGCAGCCGGACAGGTATATATTATGTAATGACGGACCTGCTGGACACTGTCTGCAGAATGCGTTTATAAAAACACCACACGACGAGTGTTTAACTTTTTCAGGCAGACAATCACAATATACTGGTGGTCAGCAGACAATCACAATACTGGTGGTCAGTCAGTGGTCACTGGTCAGTCACACTGGCAGTGGCACTCTGGCAGCAAAAGTGTGCACTGTACTTAAGTGCAGTCAGATAATGATATACAGTATATGATGCAGCACACTGGGCTGAGCACAGATATGGTATGTGTGACTGTGTCACACTGTGTATCGTTTTTTTTCAGGCAGAGAACGGATTAATTAAACTGGTGGCACTGGTCACTGGTCACACTATCAGCAGCAAGTAGTACTCCTCCTATATGCTCCCCAAAATTTGTGTCTCTCTCTAGTACTCTAGTCACTCTAAACGGAGAGGACGCCAGCCACGTCCTCTCCCTATCAATCTCAATGCACGTGTGAAAATGGCGGCGACGCGCGGCTCCTTATATAGAATCCGAGTATCGCGATAGAATCCGAGCCTCGCGAGAATCCGACAGCGGGATGATGACGTTCGGGCGCGCTCGGATTAACCGAGCAAGGCGGGAAGATCCGAGTCGCTCGGCCCCGTGTAAAAAAAACTGAGGTTCGGGCGGGTTCGGATTCCGAGGAACCGAACCCGCTCATCTCTAGTATTAATTACTCACAGACACATTTTAAAAGGTCCGCAGGTAGAGCTAATTATTTCACTTGTGATTCTTTGAGGAGACCTGCAAAACATGCATCGTGTGGGGTCCTGAGCTTGCAGACCTACATACCTCCCAACATGACCCTCTCCAGGAGGGACACAATGCTCTGCTTCTGGACTTTTCTCTTAATTTATTATTGCAGGCACCTGTTTTGTACAGGATAATGGATAAGAAAGGTGTTTCACCACAGGTGATGGCAATAATAAATTAAGAGTAAAGTCCAGGAGCACAGCATTGTGTCCCTCCTGGAGAGGGTCATGTTGTAGGTCATTAGCTATAGACCTAATGCATGTTTACCATATGGGGTTAACCGAATGACTGTTTGTTTTCTATGGTAGATCTTCTGTATCACACCAGCGTAAACTGACACTTGTGGTCAATGCAAGCCTTATACAGATGAGGGGGTGCAGAGTATGCCGTATATGGCAGGAGCAGTACTAGGAGGAGGGGGGTGCCCTGTATATAGGGGGCACTGTATGGAGGGGTATGGGAGTGCGGTGTGTATAGGGACAGTATATGGTGTTTATATAGAATACATATATTATCATAAATGTTTTTATTACATATTTAATAATGTTACTAATAGATGTTTTTATTACCAATGGTCCCCTGTGGTCACATTTACTGTAGAAGGAGTCTTAGATTACAGTAGACCATATGTATGTCTGTTAGATTCATGTACAGTTTTCCTAATGCAGGCATGACCAGAAAGAATATTGCATGGGTAATACAGTGTTTAGAGAAATGGACGCAACAATCGCGCTAATCCTTCCTTTTTGCAGATGGAGCGCCGCTGAGTGAACTGTCCTGGCCATCCTCTCTTGCATTGGTGGCTGTTTCCTTCTCTGGGCTCATCACCTTCATATTCCTCATGCTGGCTTGTCTGTGCTGCAAGAAGGGGGACATTGGATTTAAGGTAAGAACACGGGGAGTGACAGCTATTTCAAGATGCAGCATTACCAGAAGGGAGCTACAGTCAATTCCCTGAATGTGCCCTTGTTTTTTTAATAGTCAAAATATTGTTGCCTAGCATTTTTTTTTACAGTAACATTTTGGCTGTTACAGTTCTTTTTCTGAGCAGTATAATATACAGTATGTTGACCAATGTAGTGTGCAGTATTATATCATTAGTAGTAGTTGTATCCAGTAATATGCTACCTGTAGTATCCATAGTGTCATCCAATAGTATTGCCCCTAGTAGAACTGTACAGTTATACTGGCAGTGGTAGTAGTAGTAATATCTACTATAATGCCACCAGCAGCAGTAGTCTGTAATATTCCACCAGTAGTCATAGTATCCAGTTATATGCCACTACTAGTATAGTAGTAAAGTCCAGTAATATGCTACCAGTAGTAGTGTTCAGTATTATACCATCAGTAGTAGTTTCCAGTAATGTTCCACGAGTAGCAGCTGTAGTGTCCAATAATATTCCACTGGTAGCGGTCGTGTCCAGTAATATGACACAAGTAGTAGTTGTGGTGTCCCCTAAAATGCCACCTAGTACTGTCCAATTACACAATTACATGTTGCCAGTAGTAGTAGTGCCATCAATAGTGGTAATGTCTAGCTATTTCCCACTAGTAGTAGTGTCCTTTTATATGCCATTTAGTATTAGTTGTGTCCAGTTATATGCCACTAGTAGTAGTATAACAGGAGTGTCCGATAATGTCAGCAGTTGCCATAGTGTTCAGTAACATTTCCCCTATTTCTCTGACGTCCTAAGTGGATGCTGGGACTCCGTAAGGACCATGGGGAATAGCGGCTCCGCAGGAGACTGGGCACAACTAAAGAAAGCTTTAGGACTACCTGGTGTGCACTGGCTCCTCCCACTATGACCCTCCTCCAGACCTCAGTTAGAATCTTGTGCCCGGCTGAGCTGGATGCACACTAGGGGCTCTCCTGAGCTCCTAGAAAGAAAGTATATTTAGGTTTTTTATTTTACAGTGAGATCTGCTGGCAACAGACTCACTGCAGCGAGGGACTAAGGGGAGAAGAAGCGAACCTACCTAACAGGTGGTAGTTTGGGCTTCTTAGGCTACTGGACACCATTAGCTCCAGAGGGATCGACCGCAGGACCCGACCTTGGTGTTCGTTCCCGGAGCCGCGCCGCCGGCCCCCTTACAGAGCCAGAAGCAAGAAGTGTTCTGGAAAATCGGCGGCAGAAGACTTCTGTCTTCAACAAGGTAGCGCACAGCACTGCAGCTGTGCGCCATTGCTCCTCATGCACACCTCACACTCCGGTCACTGATGGGTGCAGGGCGCTGGGGGGGGGCGCCCTGAGGGCAATATAAGACACCTTGGCTGGCAAATCATCACAATATATAGTCCCAGGGCTGTATATGTGATAAATTACCCCTGCCAGAATCCATAAAAAAGCGGGAGAAAAGTCAGCCGAAAAAGGGGCGGGGCTATCTCCCTCAGCACACTGGCGCCATTTTTTCTTCACAGTGCAGCTGGTAGACAGCTCCCCAGGCTCTCCCCTGTAGTTTTCAGGCTCAAAGGGTTAAAAAGAGAGGGGGGGCACTAAATTTAGGCGCAATATATGTATACAAGCAGCTATTGGGGGAAAAATCACTCAGTTATAGTGTTAATCCCTGCATTATATAGCGCTCTGGTGTGTGCTGGCATACTCTCTCTCTGTCTCCCCAAAGGACTTTGTGGGGTCCTGTCCTCAGTCAGAGCATTCCCTGTGTGTGTGCGGTGTGTCGTTACGGCTGTGTCGACATGTTGGATGAGGAAGGTTACGTGGAGGCGGAGCAGAGGCCGATAAATGGGATGTCGCCCCCTGTGGGGCCGACACCAGAGTGGATGGATAGGTGGAAGGTATTAACCGACAATGTCAACTCCTTACATAAAAGGCTGGATGACGTAACAGCTGTGGGACAGCCGGCTTCTTAGCCCGCGCCTGCCCAGGCGTCTCAAAGGCCATCAGGGGCTCAAAAAACGCCCGTTACCTCAGATGGCAGACACAGATGTCAACACGGAGTCTGACTCCAGTGTCGACGAGGTTGAGATATATACACAATCCACTAGGAACATCCGTTACATGATCTCGGCAATGAAAAATGTGTTACACATTTCTGACATGAACCCAAGTACCACATAAAAGGGGTTTTATTTTTGGGGAGAAAAAGCAGCCAGTGTTTTGTTCCCCCATCAGATGAGTGAATGAAGTGTGTAAAGAAGCGTGGGTTCCCCCGATAAGAAACTGGTTATTTCTAAAAAGTTACTGATGACGTACCCTTTCCCGCCAGAGGATAGGTCACGTTGGGAGATATCCCCTAGGGTGGATAAGGCGCTCACACGTTTGTCAAAAAAGGTGGCACTGCCGTCTTAGGATACGGCCACCTTGAAGGAGCCTGCTGATAAAAAGCAGGAGGCTATCCTGAAGTCTGTATATACACACTCAGGTTCTATACTGAGACCTGCAATTGCCTCAGCATAAATTGTGCTGCTGCAGCGTGGTCTGATACCCTGTCAGATAATATTAATACCCTAGACAGGGGTAATTTTTTGCTAACATAGAGCAGATTAAAGACGTCGTCTTATATATGAAGGATGCACAGAGGGATATTTGCCGGCTGGCATCCAGAATTAATGCAATGTCCATCTGCCAGGAGGGTCTTAGAAACCCGGCAGTGGACAGGTGATGCTGCCTTTAAAAGGCACATGGAGATTCTGCCTTATAAGGGTGAGGAATTGTTTGGGGATGGTCTCTGGGACCTCGTATCCACAGCGACAGCTGGGAAGAAAATTTTTTACCTCAGGTTTCCTCACAGCCTAAGAAAGCACCGTATTTTCAGGTACAGTCCTTTCGGCTTCAGAAAAGCAAGCGGGTCAAAGGCGCTTCCTTTCTGCACAGAGACAAGGGAAGAAGGAAAAAGCTGCACCAGACAGCCAGTTCCCAGGATCAAAAATCTTCCCCCGTTTCCTCTGAGTCCACCGCATGACGCTGGGGCTCCACAGGTGGAGACAGGTGCGGTGGCGGCGCGTCTCGGGAACTTCAGGGACCAGTGGGCTTGCCCACAGGTGGATCCCTAGGTTCTGCAAGTAGTATCACAGGGATACAGGCTGGAGTTCGAGGCGACTCCCCCTCGCCGTTACCTCACATCAGCCTTGCCTGCTGCCCTCGGAGAAAGGTAGTACTGGCGGCAATTCACAAGCTGTACTTCCAGCAGGTGAAATCAAGGTACCCCTCCTTCAACAAGGCCGGGGTTACTATTCCAAGATGTTGTGGTACCGAAACCAGACGGTTCGGTGAGACCCATTCTAAAATTGAAATCCTTGAACACTTATATACGAAGGTTCAAGTTCAAAATGGAATCGCTCAGGGCGATTATTGCAAGCCTGGAGAATTTCATGGTATCACTGGACATCAAGGATGCTTACCTGCATGGCCCTCTTTACCCTCTTTACCAGGAGTACCTCAAAATTGTGGTACAGGATTGTCATTACCAATTCCAGACGTTGCCGTTGGTCTGTCCCCGGCACCGAGGTATTTACCAAGGTAATGGCCGAAATAATTATCCCGTACTTGGACGATCTCCTTATAAAGGCGAGGTCCAGGGAGCAGTTGTTCGTCGGAGTAGCACTATCTCGGGAAGTGCTACAACAGCACGGCTGGATTCTGAATATTCCAAAGTCGCAGCTGGTTCCTACGACGCGTCTACTGTTCCTGGGTATGGTTCTGGACACAGAACAGGATAAAAAGGGTTTCTGCCGGAGGAGAAGTCCAAGGAGTTGTCGTCTCTAGACAGAGACCTCCTAATACAAATACAGGTGTCGGTGCATCAATGCACGCGAGCCCTGGGAAAGATGGTAGCTTCTTACGAAGAAATTCCATTCGCCAGGTCCCATGCAAGGATCTTCCAGTGGGATCTGTTGGACAAGTGGTCCGGGTCGCATCTTCAGATGCATCGGCGGATAACCCTGTCTCCAAGGGCCAGGGTGTCGCTGTTGTGGTGGCTGCAGAGTGCTCATCTTCTAGGGGGCCGCAGATTCGGCATACATGACTGGGTCCTGGTGACCACGGATGCCAGCCTTCGAGGCTGGGGGGCAGTCACACAGGGAAGAAACTTCCAAGGCTATGGAAATGTCAGGAGACTTCCCTACACATAAATATTCTGGAACTAAGGGCCATTTACAATGCCCTAAGTCAGGCTAGACCCCTGCTTCAACACCGGCCGGTGCTGATCCAGTCAGACAACATCACGGCGGTCGCTCATGTAAACCGACAGGGCGGCACAAGAAGCAGGATGGCGATGGCAGAAGCCACAAGGATTCTCCGATGGCCGGAAAATCATGTGTTAGCACTGTCAGCAGTGTTCATTCCCGGAGTGGACAACTGAGAAGCAGACTTTCTCAGAAGACACGACCTCCACCCGGGAGAGTGGGGACTTCATCCAGAAGTCTTCCAAATGATTGTACACCGTTAGGAAAGGCCACAGGTGGACATGATGGCGTCCCGCCTCAACAAAAAGCTACAAAGATATTGCGCCAGGTCAAGGGACCCTCAGGCGATAGCTGTGGACGCTCTGGTAACACCGTGGGTGTACCAGTCGGTGTATGTGTTCCCTTCTCTGCCTCTCTTACCCAGGGTAATGAGAATAATAAGATGGAGAGGAGTAAGAACTATAGTCATTGTTCCGGGTTGGCCAAGAAGAGCTTGGTACCCAGAACTCCAAGAAATGATCTCCGAGGACCCATGGCCTCTGCCGCTCAGACAGGACCTGCTGCAGCAGGGGGCCTGTCTGTTCCAAGACGTACCGCGGCTGCGTTTGACGGCATGGCGGTTGAACGCGGATCCTGAAAAGGGCATTCCGGAGGAAGTTATCCCTACGCTATTTAAAGCTAGGAAAGAAGTGAACGCAAACCATTATCACCGCATATGGCGGAAATATGTTGCGTGCTGTGAGGCCAGGGAGGCCCCAAAGGAGGAATTTCAGCTAGGTCGATTTCTGCACTTCCTACAGTCAGAGGTGACTATGGGCCTAAAATTGGGTTCCATTAAGGTCCAGATTTCGGCTCTATCGATTTTCTTCCAAAATAGAACTGGCTTCACTGCCTGAAGTTCAGACTTTTGTTAAGGGAGTGCTGCATAGTCAGCCCCCGTTTGTGCCTCAAGTGGCACCGTGGGATCTCAACGTGGTGTTGGATTTCCTGAAGTCGCATTGGGTTGAGCCACTTAAATCCGTGGAGCTACAATACCTCACGTGGAAAGTGGTCATGCTGTGGGCCTTGGCGTCGGCCAGGCGTGTATCAGAATTGGCGGCTTTGTCATACAAAAGCCCTTATCTGTATTTTATATGGATAAGGCGGAATTGAGGACTCGTTCCCAATTCCTTCCAAAGGTGGTATCAGTTTTTCATGTGAACCAACCTATTGTGGTGCCTGCGGCTACTTGGGACTTGGAGGATTCCAAGTTACTGGACGTAGTCAGGGCCCTGAAAGGTATATGTTTCCAGGACGGCTGGAGTCAGGAAAACTGACTCGCTATTTATCCTGTATGCACCCAACAAGCTGGGTGCTCCTGCTTCTAAGCAGACTATTGCTCGCTGGATCTGTAACACGATTCAACTTGCACATTCTGCGGCTGGACTGCCGTACCCTAAATCTGTAAAAGCCCATTCCACGAGGAAAGTGGGCTCGTCTTGGGAGGCTGCCCGAGGGGTCTCGGCTTACAACTTTGCCGAGCTGTTACTTGGTCGGGTTCAAACATTTTTGCAAGAGTCTACAAGTTTGATACCCTGGCTGAGGAGGACCTAGAGTTTGCTCATTCGGTGCTGCAGAGTCATCCGCACTCTCCCGCCCGTTTGGGAGCTTTGGTATAATCCCCATGGTCCTTACGGAGTCCCAGCATCCACTTAGGACGTCAGAGAAAATAAGATTTTACTCACCGATAAATCTATTTCTCGTAGTCCGTAGTGGATGCTGGGCGCCCATCCCAAGTGCGGATTGTCTGCAATACTTGTTTATAGTTATTGCCTAACTAAAGGGTTATTGTTGAGCCATCTGTTGAGAGGCTCAGTTATATTTCATACTGTTAACTGGGTATAGTATCACGAGTTATACGGTGTGATTGGTGTGGCTGGTATGAGTCTTACCCGGGATTCATAATCCTTCCTTATTGTGTCAGCTCTTCCGGGCACAGTATCCTAACTGAGGTCTGGAGGAGGGTCATAGTGGGAGGAGCCAGTGCACACCAGGTAGTCCTAAAGCTTTCTTTAGTTGTGCCCAGTCTCCTGCGGAGCCGCTATTCCCCATGGTCCTTACGGAGTTCCAGCATCCACTGCGGACTACGAGAAATAGATTTACCGGTGAGTAAAATCTTATTATAGTAGTAGAGTCCAATAATATGCCATAAGTAGTAGTAATGGTGTTCAGTTATTTGTCACTGATAGTGGTTGCGTCTGTTAATAAGCAGTAGTGTCTAGTAATATGCTGCCATTAGTAGTTGTAGTATCCACTAATATGCCACCAGTAACACTGTACACTTATATGCTGCCAGTAGTAGTGCCCAGTAATGTGCCATCATTAGTGTAGTGTCCAGTAATTTGCCACTAGTAGTAGTGTCCGGTTATATGCCACTAGTATTAGTAGTGTCTTGTTATATGCCACTATTAGTGGTAGTAGTACCAGCTGTGTCCAGTGCTATGTCAGTAGTTGCAGTAGCATTCAGTAACATGTCACCAGTAATAGTAGTAGAGGACATTCAGCATCCATCGCATCCGTGATGCGATCGCATTTTCCCTTTACTAAGCCTTGGATGGAGATGAAGTGCACGGAGATAAAATACCAGCCAATCACCTCCTAACTGTCATTTCTCTAACGTCCTAGTGGATGCTGGGGACTCCGTAAGGACCATGGGGAATAGACGGGCTCCGCAGGAGACAGGGCACTTTAAGAAAGAATTTGGATACTGGTGTGCTCTGGCTCCTCCCTCTATGTCCCTCCTCCAGACCTCAGTTTGAATCTGTGCCCGGACGAGCTGGGTGCTACTTAGTGAGCTCTCCTGAGCTTGCTATAAGAAAGTATTTTGTTAGGTTTTTTTATTTTCAGAGAGATCTGCTGGCAACAGACTCTCTGCAGCGTGGGACTGAGGGGAGAGAAGCAGCCCTACTCACTGAAGATAGGTCCTGCTTCTTAGGCTACTGGACACCATTAGCTCCAGAGGGATCGTACACAGGATCTCACCCTTTGTCGTCCGATCCCGGAGCCGCGCCGCCGTCCCCCTCGCAGAGCTGGAAGACAGAAGCCGGAGACAGAAGCAAGAAGACTTCAAAAGCGGCGGCAGAAGACTCCAGTCTTCAACCTAAGGTAGCGCACAGCACTGCAGCTGTGCGCCATTGCTCCCACATTAAACCCACACACTCCGGTCACTGTAGGGTGCAGGGCGCAGGGCGCAGGGGGGGGGGGGGGGGGGGCGCCCTGGGCAGCAATTAGGAACCTCTTGCAAAAAGTAGCATATATACCGTTGGGCACTGTGTATATGCATGAGCCCCCACCATTATTTTACACACAAACGCGGGACAGAAGCCCGCCGCTGAGGGGGCGGGGCTTCTTCCTCAGCACTCACCAGCGCCATTTTCTCTCCACAGCTCCGCTGAGAGGAAGCTTCCCAGGCTCTCCCCTGCAGAAACACGGTAGAAAGAGGGTAAAAAGAGAGGGTGGGCACATAAATTAGGCGCAAAAAGCTTTATATACAGCAGCTACTGGGTTAACACTAAGTTACTGTGTGATTCCTGGGTCATATAGCGCTGGGGTGTGTGCTGGCATACTCTCTCTCTCTGTCTCTCCAAAGGGCCTTGTGGGGGAACTGTCTTCAAAAAGAGCATCCCCTGTATGTGTGTGGTGTGTCGGTACGCTTGTGTCGACATGTTTGACGAGGAAGGCTATGTGGAAGCAGAGCGGGAGCAAATGAATGTGGGGTTGCCGCCAACGGCGCCGACACCTGATTGGATGGATATGTGGAAGGTTTTAAATGATAATGTTAATTCCTTGAATAAAAGGTTGGATAAAGTTGAAACCTTAGGACAGTCAGGGTCTCAGCCCATGCCTGATCCTATGTCGCCGAGGCCGTCAGGGTCTCAGAAGCGCCCACTATCCCAAATTGTTGACACAGACACCGACACGGAGTCTGACTCCAGTGTCGGCTATGATGATGCAAAGTTACAGCCTAAATTGGCTAAAGCTATACGTTATATGATTATAGCAATGAAGGAGGTGTTGCACATCACAGAGGAAACCCCAGTCCCTGTCCACGGTGTCACTAGTGCTTCTACAGCTATCGCCTGAGGGTCTCTTGACCTGGCGCAATATCTCTGTAGCTTTTTGTTGAGGCGGGATGCCATCATGTCCACCTGTGGCAGTTCCCACCGACTTGCAATCTGCGCGAAGACTTCTTGATGAAGTCCCCACTCTCCCGGGTGGAGGTCGTGCCTGCTGAGGAAGTCTGCTTCCCAGTTGTCCACTCCCGGAATGAACACTGCTGACAGTGCTCTTACGTGATTCTCCGCCCAGCGCAGAATTTTGGTGGCTTCCGCCATCGCCACCCTGCTCCTTGTGCCGCCTTGGCGGTTTACATGAGCCACAGCGGTGATGTTGTCTGACTGAATCAGCACCGATTGGTCGCGAAGCAGGGTCTCTGCTTGACTTAGGGCGTTGTATATGGCCCTTAGTTCCAGGATATTGATGTGAAGGCAAGTCTCCTGACTTGACCACAGACCTTGGAAATTTATTCCCTGTGTGACTGCCCCCCACCCTCGGAGGCTTGCATCCGTGGTCACCAGGACCCAGTCCTGAATGCCGAATCTGCGGCCCTCGAGAAGGTGAGCACTCTGCAGCCACCACAGGAGAGACACCCTGGCCCTGGGGGATAGGGTGATCAGCCGATGCATCTGTAGATGTGATCCGGACCACTTGTCCAACAGATCCCATTGAAAGGTCCTCGCATGGAACCTGCCAAAGGGAATGGCCTCGTATGATGCCACCATCTTTCCCAGGACTCGCGTGCAGTGATGCACCGACACCTGTTTTGGTTTTAATAGGTCTCTGACCAGTGTCATCAGCTCCTGAGCCTTCTCCATCGGGAGATAAACCCTCTTCTGGTCTGTGTCCAGAATCTTGCCCAGGAAGGGCAGACGAGTCGTAGGAATCAACTGCGACTTTGGAATATTTAGAATCCAGCCATGCTGTTGTAACACTTCCCGAGAGCGTGCTACGCTGATCAGCAACTGCTCTGTGGACCTCGCCTTTATGAGGAGATCGTCCAAGTATGGGATAATTTTGACCCCTTGCTTTCGCAGGAGCACCATCATTTCCGCCATTACCTTGGTAAAAATTTGCGGTGCCGTGGAGAGACCAAACGGCAACGTCTGGAATTGGTAAAGACAATCCTGTACCACAAATCTGAGGTACGCCTGATGAGGTGGATAAATGCGGACATGAAGGTATGCATCCTTTATGTCCAGAGACACCATAAAATCCCTCCCTTCCAGGCTTGCGATGGCCGCTCTGAGCGATTCCATCTTGAACATGAACCTTTTCAGGTATATGTTCAGGGATTTTAAATTCAATATGGGTCTGACCGAACCGTCCGGTTTCGGAACCACAAACATGGTCGAATAATAACCCTTTCCTTGTTGAAGGAGGGGAACCTTGACCACCACCTGCTGAAGATACAATTTGTGAATTGCAGCTAACACAATTTCCCTCTCTACGGGGGAAGCTGGCAGGGCCGATTTGAGGTATCGGTGAGGGGGCATCTCCTCGAATTCCAGCTTGTATCCCTGAGACACAATCTCTATTACCCAGGGATCCACCTGGGAGTGAACCCACTCGTGGCTGAAATTTCGGAGACGCGCCCCCACCGGGCCTAGCTCCGCCTGTGGAGCCCCAGCGTCATGCGGTGGATTTAGTAGAAGCCGGGGAGGACTTCTGTTCCTGGGAACTAGCTGTGTTGTGCAGCTTCTTTCCTCTACCCTTGCCTCTGGCAAGAAAGGACGCACCTCGGACTTTCTTGCCTTTTTGTGAACGAAAGGACTGCATTTGGTAATACGGTGCTTTCTTAGGTTGTGAGGGAACATATGGCAAAAAATTTGACTTTCCAGCAGTAGCTGTGGAGACCAGGTCCGAGAGACCCTCCCCAAACAATTCCTCACCCTTGTAAGGTAAAACCTCCATGTGCCTTTTTGAGTCGGCATCGCCTGTCCATTGCCGAGTCCACAGGACCCTTCTGGCAGAAATCGACATTGCATTTATTCTAGAGCCCAGTAGGCTAATGTCTCTTTGAGCATCTCTCATATATAGGACAGCGTCTTTTATATGCCCCAGGGTCATTAATATAGTATCCTTGTCTAAGATATCCAGTTCCTCAGATAAGGTATGCGTCCATGCTGCTACACTTAGTAAGGTACCTGAATGTGTATAAATGGACTTCAGAGTACCCTCTTGCTTTCTATCCGCAGCATCTTTTAGGGTGGCCGTATCCTGTGACGGCAGGGCTACCCTCTTGGATAAGCGTGTTAGAGCTTTATCCACCCTAGGGGAGGATTCCCAGCGTAACCTGTCCGTTGGCGGGAAAGGATACGCCTTAAGCATCCGTTTGGAAATCTGCAGTTTCTTATCTGGAGATTCCCAAGCCTTTTCACATAACTCATTTAGCTCATGTGAAGGCGGAAAGGTCACCTCCTGCCTTTTTTCCCCATACATATGAACCCTCAGGGACCTGGACCCGTCCACAATTTCTGCCAAAAGTGGTGTCATCTTTTCATATGAACCAACCTATTGTGGTGCCTGTGGCTACTCGTGACTTGGAGGATTCCGAGTTACTAGATGTGGTCAGGGCTTTGAAGGTTTATGTAGCCAGAACTCGCTGGATCTGTAACACGATTCAGCAGGCTCATTCTGCGGCTGGATTGCCGCTTCCTAAATCAGTAAAAGCCCACTCCACAAGGAAGGTGGGCTCTTCTTGGGCGGCTGCCCGAGGGGTCTCTGCATTACAGCTTTGCCGAGCAGCTACTTGGTCAGGTTCGAACACTTTTGCAAAGTTTTACAAGTTTGATACCCTGGCTGAGGAGGACCTTGTGTTTGCTCATTCGGTGCTGCAGAGTCATCCGCACTCTCCCGCCCGTTTGGGAGCTTTGGTATAATCCCCATGGTCCTTACGGAGTCCCCAGCATCCACTAGGACGTTAGAGAAAATAAGATTTTACTTACCGGTAAATTTATTTCTCGTAGTCCGTAGTGGATGCTGGGCGCCCGTCTCAAGTGCGGACTTCTTCTGCAATACTTGTATATAGTTATTGCTTAAATAAGGGTTATGCTGTTGTTGCATCAGGGTTGATCTGATGCTCCGTTGTTGTTCATACTGTTAACTGGGTAAGTTTATCACAAGTTATACGGTGTGATTGGTGTGGCTGGTATGAGTCTTGCCCTGGATTCCAAAATCCTTTCCTTGTACTGTCAGCTCTTCCGGGCACAGTTTCTCTAACTGAGGTCTGGAGGAGGCACATAGAGGGAGGAGCCAGAACACACCAGTATCCAAATTCTTTCTTAAAGTGCCCTGTCTCCTGCGGAGCCCGTCTATTCCCCATGATCCTTACGGAGTCCCCAGCATCCACTACGGACTACGAGAAATAGATTTACCGGTAAGTAAAATCTTATTTTTTCAAACACAGCCTGTGACATGGCAGTTAGGAGCTGATTGGCTGGTACTTTATCTCCAGCGACTTTATCTCCATCCAAGGCTTGGTAAATATGACTCAGTGCGTATGTGCAGGTCCCATTCTGCACGTGCCCGGTCAGGAGAATGCAAAGGCATTCACGGAAGCGTTGACTCGGCGTTAGGAGGGTGCGGGAAACGTGGGCAGCTTTGGAGTGGCCGCATGGCATCACACGCAGCCGCTGTGACCCAAAAAATGGCGGCTCTGTGCCTGCCTTCGCAGCCTGGCTGCAGAGGCTGGGGGCTTCCGCAAATCAGCTGCCGGGTATTAGCATGCTGGACGGCTTTGCCCTGTGCTGGACAGCCCCCAGCATGCGATCGCAGCCAGTTGCAGTTTTGCTAAATTAACAAAACTGCAACTGAATAAAGTCCTTAGTCCAGTAATAGGCCACCAGGAGTAGTATCCAGTATTATAGCATTAGTAGTAGTAATGGTGTCCAGTAATATGCCAAAAGTAGTGGCAGTGTCTAGTAATATTGGTGGTGTCCAGTAATAGGCCACAAGTATTGTGGTAGTTTCCAGCAATAAGTCACTGGGAGTGGTAATGTCCAGTGACAGGCCACCAACAGTAGTAGTGTCCAGCAATAGGCCACCAATAGTAATAGCTGCATTTCGTTATATGCTACCAATAGCAATAATATACCTGCTGTGGCAGTAGTCCTCTGTAATATGTTGCAGTACTAATTAGTTTCACTCCTATTATTGGGTTTATCTATATAATACAAATTTGTTAATGAATGCAGTGTGAGGTTCATTCCAGGGCAGTCTTTTGGTATGGGCTCAATGGGCAGTAGCCCTAGGAGTATAAGGCCCTTAGCTGATAGCTGTGGGTCACCTTTTTTTCAGGGGTACCAGATTTTTTTAAATTGGCCCTGGAGAACCAGAGATATCTGACTTCAAAGCAGTGGTCCCCATCTGAACCTGTTAATTGCTCTTCCCAGCCAGACATCTCAGGGTTTTTTTTCTGACTTAGATTTAGTTAGTTTTAATGAAGGTATAATCCAAAAGCTGGGGCACTCCCCTATCGGTAGACACTGGCAGCTTGTCTCTGCTATACCCAGAACCAGAGATATCAGCCTTCCAGCAGCTGGTCCCTGCTTCAGCTCCACACGCCTGGTATGCATTTTTATATTTTCACCTGTGGATTGCTCTGGCTCCTGATTCCCAAGTACCCAGTGGTATCCGAACTATAGATCTACACTAAAAAGGTCTACAGTCAAGAGGTCTACCACTAATGGTAGACATGCATTATGTTGGCAGGGTCAAAAAGTCAACATGTAAAAGGAAGACAATTCAGAAGGTCGACAGGGTCAAAAGGTCGACATGACAATGGTCGACACAGATAAGGTAGACACACGTTTATTTTTTTTCAACTTTTTCATACTTTACCATCCATGTGGACTACAATTGGGAATAGCAACCTGTGCCAAGCACAGCGAGGCACCTCGATCGCCCTGCGAGGGCACGTGGTACACTAATGGGGCTTGTTTGGGGGCTAATCCACACCCGTCCCCAGTTCCTCCTGAAAGGAGGGGCTGTGAAGTTTTTTTTATCCTAAAGCTAAGAAATCTATTTCCAGGAACTGGAAATATCTGCAGCCATGCAAGCTGCCCTCCTACCGGAAAATGATGAATATTATGCCCACTCCACTATCCACCCATTCTACAGTTTAGTGTTCTGTCTCCTGCCTCATCTCCCACCATCTGTGCAGTAAAGGAGTAATTAGCAGAAATTATTGTTGCAGGTCCTACATGCTAAGCGGAATATAGAACATCAAAGCTGCTGCTGATAGCACCCCCCACCCTTACCACTGGAGGATGGGTAGGGACCCCAGTGCATTGCTTTGCCCGGGAGCCTACACTGCGGTCAAGACGGCCCTGGTTGATTTGCTAATGGCACAATATGCAGCCCCACAGAGATTTATATGTACAAGTGCACTTACTTGTCCACAGAGTACATTCCAAGGTACATACATGTCTTTGGAAATGCCACCTTAAAACCATTCTGCACTATTAGGAGTTTGTGGAGAAACCTGAAAGGCATAGATCAGGAACAGCAGAAGCTGCATATGAAGGCAACTACTGCATGAGCTCTTCTTTGCTCATTTATGGCTTAGATTGATTATTAGAGATAGGGGACATAGCGGCAGCCTAGATTACATGTCCTTTCTCTGGCTGGGTCCACAGGATTATCCACAGGATAACATTGGGATATTGTCGAGCGACAGCGAAAATGGCACCAACACGGTCACGAGCTTTCTGGCCTCCCAGGATGCATTGGGGCCTCCACTATATAGTCCCGCCCACTGACTCAGTCAGATCAGTTTTTTGCTTGGTGCGGCAGGAAGCCGCATGGTCACAGGGCTGCTGTGAAAGCAGCCTCAAGTTTTCATTACTTTATTTTTTATAGACTTGCTATAATGTTTTTTTAGAGCGACTTCTCTTAACAGCGTCTTAAACGCATATTAGAAAGAGTCGCTCCAACAACTCCCCACCGGGTCGCAACAACGCTTACCTCCGCGGTACAGTGCTGTCTCGACGGGCGTCTGTGTCGGATGTTCTAGCAGGTCCAGCAGACGTAACCAGGCTGTGGCCGGAGCATGGGGAGACGAGGAGTCTATGGACTTCCTCTTACTAGAGGGGTCAGGACACAGCTACACTGATTTGGTGGAGACTACAAACAGTGTGTTGATGCGCCGAACATCTCGAGTGTGACAGCGCTACGCTCCGGGGCTCATAGGCGCCAGGACTAGGTAGAGGCCGCGATCCTGGGAGTTTAAGTCAACAGGGGGTTTCAGACGCTCTCCTGGCCGCTCCTCCGAGTTCATGGCCAGTTCCCGCGTGTCTCTCGTTTCATGAACTGAATGACCTCACTTCCGGCTCAGACGCTACCACGAGGGTACTCGGTCGCAGCTTAGACGCTGCGGTTGTGTACACTGGATATAAACCCGCCCAGACCGAGTCGCAGGCCTTTAGCGTCTGCATACACGTGGAGTCGCTCAGCGTCCGTGTCCGTTGGTGAGCGTCCGTGTCCATTATCAGTTACCAAGAGCGGGAGTGTACACCAGTAGCGTCTGAATCGACTCAGCGTCTTACGAGCGTCTTTGCTTGGATATGGAAGTGTGGTGAGTCTCCCTGTATCCCGCTCTCTGGAGGCAGGGTATACAGTACTAAAAATTCCTTATACTTTTTAGTATGCATTGTTAATTTTTAGTACCTATTGCATATGAGACCTGTATATTACTGTGTTTTCTGCATGTTATGTTGAAACTAGAACCAGTTAAAACAGAAGTACAATTTTCCTACTTATGTTTAAGTTATTATGGAGGTTGTATTCTCATATGACAATGTCTAATGCTTTAACATGTGACTGACTGCTAGTATGTGTGCTGACTTTTCTGTGTAATGTCAGTCCTGTTCTGACCCTCAAATCAGGTGCACTGTGGTCAGATTGATCTCACCTCTATATACTGACATATAGGGTGTGTTTCAGTCACAAAGTGTGTAGTCGATAACAGGTTAATACCATGTCTATGAGCGGCAAAAGTGATGAGGATAATTTACCAAGCACTCCTATAACCCTAGCATGCTTATCTTGTAAGTCAGGGGTAATTGATATGAATCAATTGGTCACTTATGAGGGTTTGTGTGCAAACTGTTTCGCTTTTCAGCGAAGTAAAAAACAGGAGTTAGTTCAACCTCCAGTAGAGCCACCATGGAATATGTTCGCAAAGACTCTGTCTTCAATAGCGGACAGGTTAGCTCCGGTAGCACCACCTCAAGGGTTAGGTTACACTATGAACCCATACATGCAGCTCCCTTCCTATGGTTTGGTTCCAGTAGCCTCTACAAGCAACCAAGGGGCAGGTAAGACTAAGACAGATACACAAGATGATACATCGGATGATGATGCGGAAACAATAGATTCAACTCCGTATGATGATAGTCGCAGAGCTTTAGTTCAGAAGATGTCGCTGAACTCATTAATGCAGTGAAGGCTGTGCTTTCTCTGGAAGAAGCAGCCAAGACGGCGTTAAAAGCAAAAGCACCTGTATTCAAACGAACAAAGTCAGTGAAAGCTGAATTTCCAGCGTCAGATGAGTTGACGGAAATGATGGATGAGTCTTGGGCAGCGCCCAGTAAAAAGTATAAGATTCTTAAGAGATGGGATTCTTATTATCCATTTCCTGCTGGGGATTGTTCGAAGAGAGAAGTTCCTCCAAAAGTAGATGCACATGTTCTGCGACTCGTGCATAAATCTGCTTTACCACTGTCATCTACCTCTTTGAATGATGTCACAGACAGAAGGGTAGAGAGCCTATTGAAAAATATTTTTTCTCTTGTAGGTGCAGTGGTAAGACCTGCTATGGCTTCGGCCTGGGTAGCAAAGGCAATGGGCGAATGGATAGAGGAACTAGAGAATGACATCCCCTCTCCTACTAGGGAGCAAGAGGATCGTCTTTGCCGTTTAAGACAATCTGCCCAGTATTTAGAAGAAGCAGCTATTGATGTAGGCACTGTTGCTTCTAAAGCTTCAGCCCTGGCAGTAGTCGCTCGCAGAGCAGTTTGGCTACGGACCTGGAAGGCAGATGCGGAGTCCAAGAAAGCCTATGGTTTCAGGGAAAATGGACCGCAAGAGAAAGTCGCCTGCCGATAAATCTGTTAGAAATAAGAGCCATTTACTTGGCCCTAGTTCAGGCAAAGGACAATCTACAAGGAAGACCAGTCCAGATCCGCTCAGACAATGCGACGGCAGTAGCATACCTCAATCATCAAGGAGGAACTCACAGCAGGAGTCTGATGGAGGAAGTAACCCCCATTCTAAAATGGGCGGAACTCCATCTCCCGGCATTGTCAGCAGTATTTGTCCCGGGTGTACTAAATTGGGAAGCGGATTTTCTCAGTCGGCACACCATTCAGGAAACCGAATGGGCACTACACCCAGAAGTGTTTCAGACACTGGTGAACAGATGGGGTCTACCGGAGATAGACCTTATGGCGTCTCGTCTAAACAACAAAGTTCCGAGGTACGGATCAAGAACAAGGGACCCAGGAGCGGTCCTGGTAGACGCACTGTTAGTAGAATGGAGGTTTCAGCTGGCATATCTGTTCCCTCCAATATCTCTGTTACCCAGAGTAGTGAGAAAGATAAAACAGGCAAAAGGAGCAATCATTCTAATAGCTCCAGCTTGGCCAAGAAGGCATTGGTACACAGATCTGTTGAGAATGTCCGTGGAAGCACCAATACTGCTCCCTCAACGTCCAGATCTGTTCATGCAGGGTCCTTGTTGTCACAGTCATCTGGACCGTCTATCTTTGACGGCGTGGCGGCTGAAACCTCTATCTTAGAGGCTAAAGGATTTTCGAAACAAGTAATCCAAACCATGCTTAGAGCAAGAAAGCCTTCTTCGGCTCGTGTGTATCATAGAATATGGCAAGCCTATATTCATTGGTGTACTGGAAAAAATTACAATCCGGGATCTTTTAAAGTAGCTAGGATTTTGGATTTCCTGCAGGCAGGATTGGATAAAGGGTTGAAAGTTGCTTCCTTGAGGGTGCAAGTCTCAGCGTTGACTGTATGGTTCCAGCAGAAGATTGCTGACCTACAGGATGTACGTACATTTTTCCAAGGAGTAGTACATATTCAACCTCCATTTGTTCCTCCTTCAGCTCCCTGGGATTTGAATTTGGTTCTTAAATTTCTCCAGGGTCCTCTGTTTGAACCACTTGAGAGAACAGATCTTAAGTGGTTAACGGTTAAAGTTCTTTTTTTACTGGCAATGGCGTCAGCCAGAAGAGTGTCAGATTTAGGAGCATTATCTTGTAAGTCTCCTTTCCTAAGTTTTTTTTCCAGACAGAGCAGTTCTCAGAACGAGATCTAGTTATCTTCCAAAGGTGGTATCAAAGTTTCACCTGAATGAAGAGATTGTAGTCCCAGCCTTTCAGGTATCTGGACTATCTGCGGGAGAAGCGTCGCTGGACGTGGTCCGGGCTTTAAAAATCTACATAGATCGTATTAGTGCCATCAGGAAAACAGATTCTCTCTTCATCCTCTACGGATTCCATAGGAGAGGTTGGCCTGCTAATAAACAGACGCTGGCGAGATGGCTCCGAATGGTTATATCAGAAGCTTATTCTCATGCAGATCTCCCTATTCCAGCTAATGTCTCTGCACACTCTACACGTAAGGTAGGTCCTTCTTGGGCAGCACAACAGGGTGCTTCAGCAGTACAGATATGTAGGGCAGCCACATGGTCTTCCATAAACACATTCATTAGACATTATGCCTTGGATACTTTTGCCTCTCATGACGCAGATTTCGGGCGAAAGGTCCTCCTGTGCAATCAGGAGTGTCCCCACCACTAAAATGGCTTTGGGAATCCCAATGTTATCCTGTGGATAATCCTGTGGACCCAGCCAGAGAAATTAGCGTTATGGTAAGAACTTACCGTTGATAACGTGATTCCTCTTATGTCCACAGGGATCCCACCCTGACGCATCTGATTTGAGGATCTAGACAATCACTAAACCTCTTCCTTCTTGTATGGAAGGGTGTGCATGTGTGTTCTTATCGCCTGTACAGGTCTCTACCTAATGTTCCTGCCTAAAATCGCTGTGGAAAGAACTGATCTGACTGAGTCAGTGGGCGGGACTATATAGTGGAGGCCCCAATGCATCCTTGGAGGCCAGAAAGCTTGTGACCGTGTTGGTGCCATTTTCGCTGTCACTCGACAATATCCCAATGTTATCCTGTGGATACCTGTGGACATAAGAGAAATCACGTTATCAACGGTAAGTTCTTACCATAACGTTCATTTTTGTGATGGAATAATTTTATTAGGGGTTGATGTATGCCACAAGAGCACCTTCCACAGAAAGGCTGCTATATTTCTTCCCATTTCTGAGGTGGCAGGGAATTCAAAGCCTTTTATGGGAAGAGAAAGACTGTGTTTCCCTCCTATAAAGCTGGCAATGTCCCAATTATTACACCTTATCCGCCTCTTATCTCATCCGACAAAATGAAAACCCGATGTCACCTGTGTGCTAATAGACACTTGGCAAGAAATAGCTTACATTTGTCCAGTTGCTCCCTTCAGCCAGTAAAAACATCAGCTCTCTTTCAGGTGTTAGTATTTTGCCACAGGTCTGTGTGTCGGTTCCGGCATGAATGGTCGACCATGTTATGGTTGACAGTCATTAGGTCGACCACTATTGGTCGACATTGGCATGGTCGACATGGACAAATGGTCGACACGTGGAAGGTCGACATAAGTTTTGTAACTTTTTTCTCTAACGTCCTTGAGGATACTGGGACTCCGTAAGGACCATGAGGAATAGGCATGAGATAGGGCACTTTAAGAAAGCTTTGGATTCTGGGTGTGCACTGGCTCCTCCCTCTATGACCCTCCTCCAGACCTTAGTTTTACACTGTGCCCAGAGCAAGATGGGTGCACTGTAGAGAGCTCTCTAGAGTTCTCTGCTTGAAAGCATTTTTGTTTGGATTTTTCTTCTACTTTTTACTACTTTTTCACAGGGAGCACTGCTGGCAACAGGCTCCCTGCATCGAGGGACTGGGGAGAGAGGAGCAGACCTTGTCAAAGATAGGCTCTGCTTCCTCGGCTACTGGACACCATTAGCTCCAGAGGGGGTGAACGCAGGTTCTTACTGGGCGTCCACCCCCCGGAGCCGCGCCGCCGTTCTCCTCACAGAGCCAGAAGTACAGAAGTCAGAAGACGTCTCAGGCGGCAGAAGCCTTCAGCTTCACTGAGGTAACGCACAGCACTGCAGCTGTGCGTCATTGCTCCCATACACCTCACACACTCCAGTCACTGTAAGGGTGCAGGGCGCAGGGGGGGGCGTCCTGGGCAGCAATATAAACCTCTGCATGGCAAAAAGACTATATACATGTACAGGTGGGCTCTGTTCATGTATATAAAAGAGCCCCCGCCATATTTTCCTGAGTTTTAGCGGGACAGAAGCCCGCCGCCGAGGGGGCGGGGCTTCTCCCTCAGCACTCACCAGCGCCATTTTCTCTACACAGCACTGCTGAGAGGAAGCTCCCCGGACTCTCCCCTGCTTACACACGGTGAAAGGGTGCTTAAAAGAGAGATGGGGGGGGCACATAATTGTCGGTTTACATATTACACAGCGCTGCTGGGGAAAAACATTTTGTGTTGGTCTCCAGGATTATTGCGCTGGGGTGTGTGCTGGCATACTCTCTCTCTGTCTCTCCAAAGGGCCTTGACAGGGATACTGTCTTCAGAAAAGGGGTTCCCTGTGTGTGTGAAATGTGTCGGTAAACGTGTGTCGATATGTTTGACGAGGAAGGCTCGCTTACGGTGGAGGGGGAGTGTTTGAATGTCAGGTCGCCGTCGGCAATGCCAACACCGGAATGGGTGGATATGCTGAATGTCTTGAATGCAAATGTAAATCTATTGCATAAAAGGTTAGACAAGGCAGAAGCTAGGGATCAGTCAGGTACCCAGTCCATGCCTGTCCCTGTAGCGCCAGGCCCGTCGGGGTCTCAGAAGCGCACCATATCCCAGATCGATGACACAGATACCGACACAGATTCTGACTCTAGTGTCGACTATGAAGATTCAAAATTACAGCCGAAGGTGGCTAAGGGTATACGGTACATGATTATGGCCATTAAAGAGGTTTTGCATATTACTGAGGAACCCCTGACACGAGGGTACACATGTATAAAGAGAAAAAGCCTGAAGTCACTTTTCCATCATCATTTGAGTTAAGTGAATTGTGCGAAAAGGCTTGGGACTCTCCAGATAGGAGACCACAAGTTCCCAAAAGGATTCTTATGGCGTATCCTTTTCCACAAACTGATAGGATACGCTGGGAATCTTCACCAAAAGTGGACAAGGCGCTGACACGCTTGTCCAAAAAGGTGGCACTGCCTTCTCAGGATACGGCTTCCCTCAAGGAACCGGCTGATCGCAGGCAGGAAATTACCTTGAAGCACATTTACACTCACTCCGGTACTATTGCTAGACCAGCTATGGCGTCGGCCTGGGTTTGTAGTGCAGTTGTGGCATGGGCAGATTCCTTATCTGCGGAGATTGACACCTTAGATAGGGATGCCATTCAAATGACCATAGAGCATATCAGAGATGCTGCCTTGTATATGAGAGATGCTCAGAGAGACATTTGTTTATTAAGCTCTAGATTAAATGCTATGTCTATTTCTGCTAGGCGACTCCTGTGGACCCGGCAGTGGACAGGAGATGCCGATTCTAAGCGGCACATGGAGTCCTTGCCGTACAAGGGGGAGGAGTTGTTTGGAGATGGCCTCTCGGACCTAGTCTCTACGGCTACGGCTGGTAAGTCGAATTTTTTACCTTATGTCCCCCCACAGCATACTAAGAAGGCACCTCATTATCAAATGCAGTACTTTCATTCCAATAAAAACAAGAAGGTGCGGGGATCATCCTTTGTTACCAGAGGAAAAGGCAGGGGAAAGAAGCTGCACACAGCTAGTTCCCAAGAGCAGAAGTCCTCCCCTGCGTCTGCAAAGTCCACCGCATGACGCTGGGGCTTCCCGGGGGGAGGCAGATCTGGTGGGGGCTCGTCTTCGGTTTTTCAGCCACGTCTGGGTTCAATCGCAGGTGGATCCCTGGGCAATAGAGATTGTTGCATAGGGATACAGACTGGAATTCGAAGACTTGCCTCCTCGCCGGTTTTTCAAATCGGCTCTGCCGACTTCCCTGTCAGAGAGGGAGTCAGTGTTGACAGCAATCCAAAAATTGTATGTTCAACAGGTGATTGTCACAGTTCCTCATCCCCAGCAGGGAGAGGGATATTATTCAACCCTGTTTGTGGTCCCGAAACCGGACGGTTCGGTCAGGCCTATTTTAAACCTGAAATCTCTGAACTTGTACTTGAAAAGGTTCAAGTTCAAAATGGAATCACTCCGGGCGGTCATCGCCAGCCTGGAGGGGGGGGATTGGATGGTGTCCCTGGACATAAAGGATGCATACCTTCATGTTCCAATATTCCCCCCTCATCAGGCATTCCTGAGATTTGCAGTGCAGGACTGTCACTACCAATTTCAGACGTTGCCGTTTGGGCTTTCCACGGCCCCGAGGATTTTCACCAAGGTAATGGCGGAAATGATGGTGCTCCTGCGCAGGCAGGGGGTCACAATTATCCCATACTTGGACGATCTCCTAATAAAGGCGAGATCTCGGGAGAAGTTGCTGGACAGCGTGTCTCTGTCCATGAAGACGTTGCAGCTACACGGCTGGATTCTCAATATACCGAAGTCCCAGCTAGTTCCTACAACGCATCTGACCTTTCTGGGCCTGATCCTAGACACAGACCAGAAAAAGGTTTTTCTTCCGATCGAAAAGGTTCAGGAACTCATGACCATGGTCAGGAACCTATTGAAACCAAAGAAGGTTTCAGTGCATCAGTGCACGCGGGTCCTGGGGAAGATGGTGGCTTCATACGAGGCCATCCCTTTCGGCAGATTCCATGCGAGGACTTTTCAATGGGACCTCTTGGACAAGTGGTCCGGGTCCCATTTACAAATGCATCAAAGGATCACCCTGTCTCCTAGGACCAGGGTATCTCTCCTGTGGTGGCTGAACAGTGCTCACCTTCTAGAGGGTCGCAGGTTCGGCATTCAGGACTGGGTCCTGGTAACCATGGATGCAAGCCTCCGAGGCTGGGGAGCAGTGGCACTGGGAAGAAATTTCCAAGGTCTCTGGTCAAGCCTGGAGACTTGTCTCCACATCAACGTCCTGGAGTTGAGGGCCATATACAACGCCCTGCGCCAAGCGGAGAACTTACTTCAGAGAAGACCGGTTCTGATTCAGTCAGACAATGTCACGGCAGTGGCTCATATAAACCGCCAAGGCGGAACAAGCAGCAGAGTGGCCATGGCAGAAGCGACCAGGATTCTACGCTGGGCGGAAGGCCATGTAAGCACGCTGTCCGCGGTGTTCATCCCGGGGGTGGACAACTGGGAGGCGGACTTCCTCAGCAGGCACGACCTGCATCCGGGGGAGTGGGGACTCCATCAAGAAGTCTTTGCACAGATCGCGGATCGGTGGGGCCTGCCTCACATAGACATGATGGCGTCCCATCTCAACAAAAAGCTAAAGCGGTATTGCGCCAGCTCAAGGGACCCTCAGGCGGTAGCGGTAGCCGCTCTGGTGACACCTTGGGTGTTCAGATCGGTCTATGTGTTTCCTCCTCTTCCTCTCATACCCAAGGTGTTGAGAATTGTAAGAATAAGCAGGGTCAGAACAATCCTCATTGTTCCAGATTGGCCACGGAGGATTTGGTATCCGGAACTACAAGAGTTGCTCACAGAAGATCCGTGGCCTCTTCCTCTAAGGCAGGACCTGCTGCAGCAGGGGCCCTGTCTGTTCCAAGACTTACCGCGGCTGCGTTTGACGGCATGGCGGTTGAACGCTGGATCCTAGCGGAAAAAGGAATTCCGGAGGAAGTCATTCCTACCCTGATCAAGGCTAGGAAAGATGTGACGTTAAAACATTATCACCGTATATGGCGGAAATATGTTTCTTGGTGTGAGGCCAGAGCTGCTCCTACGGAGGAGTTCCATTTGGGCCGTCTACTTCACTTCCTTCAAACAGGAGTGACCTTGGGCCTAAAATTAGGGTCCATAAAGGTCCAGATTTCGGCCTTATCCATTTTCTTTCAAAGAGAATTAGCCTCTCTTCCTGAGGCACAGACTTTTGTGAAGGGGGTGCTGTATATTCAGCCTCCCTTTGTGCCTCCGGTGGCGCCTTGGGATCTTAACGTGGTGTTACGTTTCCTCAAGTCACCTTGGTTCGAACCACTTAAAACTGTGGAGTTGAAATACCTCACATGGAAAGTGGTCATGTTGTTGGCGTTAGCTTCGGCGAGACGTGTTTCAGAATTGGCGGCTTTATCGCATAAAAGCCCATACTTGGTTTTTCACGTGGATAGGGCAGAGTTGAGGACTCGTCCTCACTTTCTGCCAAAAGTGGTCTCATCTTTTCATGTGAACCAACCTATTGTCGTGCCTGTGGCTACAAAGGACTTGGAGGATTCTGAGTCCCTGGATGTAGTCAGGGCTTTGAAGATTTATGTGACCAGAACGGCTCGGATCAGGAAGACTGAAGCTTTATTTGTTCTGTATGCGGCCAACAAGGTTGGCGCCCCTGCTTCAAAGCAGACTATTGCTCGCTGGATCTGTAACACGATTCAGCAGGCGCATTCTACGGCAGGATTTCCGTTACCGAAATCGGTTAAGGCCCACTCCACTAGGAAAGTGGGCTCTTCTTGGGCGGCTTCCCGAGGGTTCTCGGCTTTACAGTTGTGCCGAGCAGCTACTTGGTCGGGGACAAACACCTTTGCAAAGTTCTATAAGTTTGATACCCTGGCTGAGGACGACCTCATGTTTGCTCAATCGGTGCTGCAGAGTCATCCGCACTCTCCAGCCCGTTTGGGAGCTTTGGTATAATCCCCATGGTCCTTACGTCCAGCATCCTCAAGGACGTTAGAGAAAATAAGATTTTACTTACCGGTAAATCTATTTCTCGTAGTCCGTAGAGGATGCTGGGCGCCCGTCCCAAGTGCGGACTTCTTCTGCAAGACTTGTATATAGTTATTGCTTACATAAGGGTTATGTTATAGTTTTCGGTGATACCGTGGCTATGTTGTTGTTCATACTGTTAACTGGGTAAGTTATCACAAGTTATATGGTGTGATTGGTGTGGCTGGTATGAATCTCGCCCTTAGATTTACAAAAATCCTTCCTCGTACTGTCCATCTCCTCTGGGCACAGTTTCCCTAACTGAGGTCTGGAGGAGGGTCATAGAGGGAGGAGCCAGTGCACACCCAGAATCCAAAGCTTTCTTAAAGTGCCCTATCTCCTGCGGAGCCCGTCTATTCCCCATGGTCCTTACGGAGTCCAAGCATCCTCTACGGACTACGAGAAATAGATTTACCGGTCAGTAAAATCTTATTTCTCTGACGTCCTAAGTGGATGCTGGGACTTCGTAAGGACCATGGGGAATAGTGGCTCCGCAGGAGACTGGGCACAACTATAAAGAAAGCTTTAGGTCTAACTGGTGTGCACTGGCTCCTCCCACTATGACCCTCCTCCAGACTTCAGTTAGAATCTTGTGCCCGGCTGAGCTGGATGCACACTAGGGGCTCTCCTGAGCTCCTAGAAAGAAAGTATATTTTAGGTTTTTTATTTTACAGTGAGATCTGCTGGCAACAGACTCACTGCAGCGAGGGACTAAGGGGAGAAGAAGCGAACCTACCTAACTGGTGGTAGCTTGGGCTTCTTAGGCTACTGGACACCATTAGCTCCAGAGGGATCGAACACAGGACCCGACCTCGATCGTTCGGTCCCGGAGCCGCGCCGCCGGCCCCCTTACAGAGCCAGAAGCAAGAAGTGTTCCGGAAAATCGGCGGCAGAAGACTTCTGTCTTCAACAAGGTAGTGCACAGCACTGCAGCTGTGCGCCATTGCTCCTCATGCACACCTCACACTCCGGTCACTGATGGGTGCAGGGCGCTGAGGGGGGGGGGCGCCCTGAGGGCAATATAATACACCTTGGCCTGCAAATCTACACCATACATAGTCAGGAAGGCTATATAGGTGTAAAAATACCCCTGCCAGAATTCCAGAAAAAGCGGGAGAAGTCCGCCGGAAAAGGGGCGGGGCCATCTCCCTCAGCACACTGGCGCCATTTTTCCCTCACAGCTCCGCTGGAAGGACGCTCCCTGGCTCTCCCCTGCAGTGTCAAGCTACATAAGGGTAAAAAAGAGAGGGGGGGCACAAAATTTAGGCGCAGTGTATATATATATATATATATATATATATATATATATATAAATATAAGCAGCTATAAGGGAAAAAACACTCATTTATAGTGGGATCCCTGTGTTATATAGCGCTCTGGTGTGTGCTGGCATACTCTCTCTCTGTCTCCCCAAAGGGCTTTGTGGGGTCCTGTCCTCTGTCAGAGCATTCCCTGTGTGTATGCGGTGTGTCGGTACGGCTGTGTCGACATGTTTGATGAGGAGGCTTATGTGGAGGCGGAGCAGATGCCGATAAATGTGATGTCACCCCCTGCGGGGTCGACACCTGAGTGGATGGTTCTGTGGAAGGAATTACGCGACAGCGTCGACTCCTTGCATAAAAGGTTTGACGACATACCAAATATGGGACAGCCGGCTTCTCAGCCTGTGCCTGCCCAGGCGTCTCAAAAGCCATCAGGGGCTCTAAAACGCCCGCTACCTCAGATGGCAGACACAGATGTCGACACGGATACTGAATCCAGTGTCGACGACGATGAGACTAATGTATCTTCCAATAGGGCCACACGTTATATGATTGAGGCAATGAAAAATGTGTTGCATATTTCTGATGTTACCCCGGGTACCACAAAAAAGGGTATTATGTTTGGAGAGAAAAAACTACCAGTTGTTTTTCCTCCATCTGAGGAATTAAATGAAGTGTGTGAAGAAGCGTGGGCTTCCCCCGATAAGAAACTGGTAATTTCTAAGAGGTTACTAATGGCGTACCCTTTCCCGCCAGAGGATAGGTCACGTTGGGAAACATCCCCTAGGGTGGATAAAGCGCTCACACGCTTGTCAAAGAAGGTGGCACTACCGTCTCCGGATACGGCCGCCCTGAAGGAATCTGCTGATAGAAAGCAGGAGGCTATCCTGAAGTCTATATATACACACACAGGTGTTATACTGAGACCAGCTATTGCTTCAGCATGGATGTGCAGTGCTGCAGCTGCGTGGTCAGATTCCCTGTCGGAAAATATTGATACCCTGGACAGGGACACTATATTGCTAACCGTAGAGCATATTAAAGACGCACTCTTCTACATGAGGGATGCACAGAGGGATATTTGCCGGCTGGCATCTAAAATAAGTGCAATGTCTATTTCTGCCAGGAGAGGGTTATGGACTCGGCAGTGGACAGGAGATGCAGATTCTAAAAGGCACATGGAAGTTTTACCTTATAAGGGTGAGGAGTTGTTCGGGGATGGTCTCTCGGACCTCGTTTCCACAGCAACAGCTGGGAAGTCTACATTTTTACCCCATGTTCCCTCACAGCCAAAGAAAGCACCGTATTATCAGGTACAGTCCTTTCGGCCCAATAAGGGCAAGCGGGTTAAAGGCGCGTCCTTTCTGCCCAGAGGCAGAGGTAGAGGGAAAAAGCTGCAGCATACAGCCAGTTCCCAGGAGCAAAAGTCCTCCCCCGCTTCCTCTAAGTCCACAGCATGACGCTGGGGCTCCACAGGCGGAGCCAGGTACGGTGGGGGCCCGTCTCAAAAATTTCAGCGATCAGTGGGCTTACTCACGGGTGGATCCCTGGATCTTTCAAGTAGTATCTCAGGGGTACAAGCTGGAATTCGAGACGTTTCCCCCCCCCGCCGTTTCCTCAAATCTGCCTTGCCAACAACTCCCTCAGGCAGGGAGGCAGTGTTAGAGGCAATTCACAAGCTGTATTCCCAGCAGGTGATAGTAAAGGTGCCCCTACTTCAACAAGGACGGGGTTACTATTCCACAATGTTTGTGGTACCGAAACCGGACGGTTCGGTGAGACCCATTTTAAATTTGAAATCCTTGAACACGTATATAAAAAAATTCAAGTTCAAGATGGAATCGCTCAGGGCGGTTATTGCAAGCCTGGACGAGGGGGATTACATGGTATCACTGGACATCAAGGATGCTTACCTGCATGTCCCCATTTACCATCCTCACCAGGAGTACCTCAGATTTGTGGTACAGGATTGTCATTACCAATTCCAGACGTTGCCGTTCGGTCTATCCACGGCTCCGAGGGTCTTTACCAATGTAATGGCCGAAATGATGATACTCCTTCGAAAGAAGGGAGTTTTAATTATACCGTACTTGGACGATCTCCTGATAAAGGCGAGGTCCAGGGAGCAGTTGTTGGTCGGGGTAGCACTATCTCGGGAGGTGCTACAACAGCACGGCTGGATTTTAAATATTCCAAAGTCACAGCTGGTCCCTACGACACGTCTACTGTTCCTGGGGATGGTTCTGGACACAGAACAGAAAAAAGTGTTTCTCCCGGAGGAGAAGGCCAAGGAGCTGTCATCTCTAGTCAGAGGCCTCCTAAAACCAAAACAGGTGTCGGTGCATCACTGCACGCGGATCCTGGGAAAGATGGTAGCTTCCTACGAAGCAATTCCATTCGGCAGGTTCCATGCAAGAACCTTTCAGTGGGACCTGTTGGACAAGTGGTCCAGATCGCATCTTCAGATGCATCGGCTGATAACCCTGTCTCCAAGGACCAGGGTGTCTCTGCTGTGGTGGCTGCAGAGTGCTCATCTTCAAGAGGGCCGCAGATTCGGCATACAGGACTGGGTCCTGGTGACCATGGATGCCAGCCTTCGAGGCTGGGGGGCAGTCACACAGGGAAGAAACTTCCAAGGACTATGGTCAAGTCAGGAGACTTCCCTGCACATAAATATTCTGGAGCTGAGGGCCATTTACAATGCCCTAAGTCAGGCAAAACCCCTGCTTCAAAACCAGCCGGTACTGATCCAGTCAGACAACATCACGGCGGTCGCCCATGTAAACCGACAGGGCGGCACGAGAAGCAGGACGGCGATGGCAGAAGCCACAAGGATTCTCCGATGGGCGGAAAATCACGTGTTAGCACTGTCAGCAGTGTTCATTCCGGGAGTGGACAACTGGGAAGCAGACTTCCTCAGCAGGCACGACCTCCACCCGGGAGAGTGGGGACTTCATCCAGAAGTCTTCCAACTGATTGTAAACCGTTGGGAAAGGCCACAGGTGGACATGATGGCGTCCCGCCTAAACAAAAAGCTAGAAAGATATTGCGCCAGGTCAAGAGACCCGCAGGCGATAGCTGTGGACGCTCTAGTGCCACCGTGGGTGTACCGGTCGGTTTATGTGTTACCTCCTCTTCCTCTCATACCAAAGGTACTGAGGATAATAAGGAGAAGAGGAGTAAGAACTATACTCATTGTTCCGGATTGGCCAAGAAGAGCTTGGTACCCTGAACTTCAAGAAATGATGTCAGAGGACCCATGGCCTCTGTCGCTCAGACAGGACCTGCTACAGCAGGGGCCCTGTCTGTTCCAAGACTTACCGCGGCTGCGTTTGACGGCATGGCGGTTGAACACCGGATCCTGAAGGAAAAGGGCATTCCGGAGGAAGTCATTCCTACGCTGATTAAAGCTAGGAAAGAAGTAACCGCAAACCATTATCACCGCATATGGCGAAAATATGTTGCGTGGTGTGAGGCCAGGAAGGCCCCAACGGAGGAATTTCAGCTGGGCCGTTTCCTGCACTTCCTACAGTCAGGGGTGACTATGGGCCTAAAATTGGGTTCCATTAAGGTCCAGATTTCGGCTCTATCGATTTTCTTCCAGAGAGAACTGGCTTCACTACCTGAAGTTCAGACTTTTGTTAAGGGAGTGCTGCATATTCAGCCCCCTTTTGTGCCTCCAGTGGCACCTTGGGATCTCAACGTGGTGTTGGATTTCCTAAAGTCACATTGGTTTGAGCCACTTAAAACCGTGGAATTGAAATATCTCACGTGGAAAGTGGTCATGTTGTTGGCCTTGGCTTCGGCCAGGCGTGTATCAGAATTGGCGGCTTTGTCATGTAAAAGCCCTTATCTGATTTTCCATATGGATAGGGCAGAATTGAGGACTCGTCCCCAGTTTCTTCCTAAAGTGGTATCAGCTTTTTCATCTGAACCAACCTATCGTGGTGCCTGCGGCTACTACAGACTCGGAGGCTTCCAAGTTGTTGGACGTAGTCAGGGCCCTGAAAATCTATGTTTCCAGGACAGCTGGAGTCAGAAAGACTGACTCGCTATTTATCCTGTATGCGCCCAACAAGTTGGGTGCACCTGCTTCAAAGCAGACTATTGCTCGCTGGATCTGTAGTACGATTCAGCTTGCACATTCTGCGGCTGGACTGCCGCATCCTAAATCAGTAAAAGCCCATTCCACGAGGAAGGTGGGCTCTTCTTGGGCGGCTGCCCGAGGGGTCTCGGCTTTACAACTTTGCCGAGCAGCTACTTGGTCGGGGTCAAACACATTTGCTAAATTCTACAAGTTTGACACCCTGGCTGAGGAGGACCTAGAGTTTGTCCATTCGGTGCTGCAGAGTCATCCGCACTCTCCCGCCCGTTTGGGAGCTTTGGTATAATCCCCATGGTCCTTACGGAGTCCCAGCATCCACTTAGGACGTCAGAGAAAATAAGAATTTACTCACCGGTAATTCTATTTCTCGTAGTCCGTAGTGGATGCTGGGCGCCCATCCCAAGTGCGGATTGTCTGCAATACTTATATATAGTTATTGTTTAACTAAAGGGTTATTGTTGAGCCATCTGTTGAGAGGCTCAGTTGTTGTCATACTGTTAACTGGGTATTGTATCACGAGTTATACGGTGTGATTGGTGTGGCTGGTATGAGTCTTACCCGGGATTCTAAATCCTTCCTTATTGTGTCAGCTCTTCCGGGCACAGTATCCTAACTGAAGTCTGGAGGAGGGTCATAGTGGGAGGAGCCAGTGCACACCAGTTAGACCTAAAGCTTTCTTTATAGTTGTGCCCAGTCTCCTGCGAAGCCGCTATTCCCCATGGTCCTTACGGAGTCCCAGCATCTACTACGGACTACGAAAAATAGAATTACCGGTGAGTAAATTCTTATTTTTTTGTGTCGTTTTCTGCGTAAAGTGGCGGGGAACCTCAATTAGTGCACCGCGTTCCCTCGCATGGCTCGCTTCGTTCGCCATGCTTCGGGCAAGGTGCCTCGCTCCACTACCGCTGCGCTCGCCACAGATTACAGTTCCCAATCGTAGTCCACATGGATCGTAAAGTATGGAAAAGTTCCCCAAAAGAAAATTTTTTTGAAAAACTCATGTCGACCTTTTCATGTGTCGACCTAATGAATGTCGACCATAACATGGTTGACCATCCAAACTAATACCCTGTGTGTCACCACACAAACTAAGCGTGTTGGATACAAATACAGGCGCCCCGGGCGCCACAAGGTCTAGAACCGGTCCTGATCACACTGATATCCATTTCCAGCTCTCACAGTTAGAGCTGAGTTAATCAAGGAACCTGGCACTATTGGAGAGCAGACTTCTTGTTGAAGTGAGATGGGGGATGGGGGTTGATCTCTGACATTAGGACTGTCCCAGAAAGGGGCAGTGTGCCAGAATTAAGAAAATATCCACTCAAAGTGGATTTCTTTCAATAGATAGTATCCACATAAGGTAGGAGCTGATTGGTTCCCACTAGTGGTGGATTTTACCTAGGGGTTGCAAGACTGCAGCCCCCCCCCCCCCCCCCACCCCCCTGTAAAATCAGCAACCTTCAGTGAGCCAGTTGCATGCAGTCCAAGTGCACTGGCTATACTGTCAGTTACTTCCCCCACATAAGACAGGCTGTGCCAGGGTGGGTGTTTTTTCTCCCTAGGACTGCCTGTTCGGAACACGATTAATAGAGATTAATTTTCAGTGAGTGGTGTGTATGGTGGATTTTATAAAGTTAATCAGGGTGCTATAATATACAGAGGCACAATAATGTGGCATAATCTGAATTGGGGACACTGTAATGTGGCATAATATGAACTGGGGACATAATATGACATAAATTGAACTGGGGTCATGGCATTACTATGGGGCACCAAATGAAATATGGCACTGCTGTGTTGCACAAAATTAACTCTGGCATTACTGTGGGGCATAAAATGAATAACTGCTACAGAGAGAGGTGTTTCTCTAAACATATTAAGAGAAGGCCCTTCAAAATGTTGTTATGGGACCCACAAAGTTCTAGCTACGCCCCTGCCTATGTCTGTATATCGAGTATTACCATACTGTCCAGTGGAAGTTGCAGTGTTCTGTTGATGGGATGTGGTCAGCATACCGATGCCAGGATCCCGACCGCCACAATTGCGGCAGGGGACCCAGGGCTATTCCCACTCATGGGTGTCCACGACACCCATAGAGTGGGAATAGAACCTGTGGCTTTCTTGTGTTCACTTCCTTACCAGCATTCTGAAGGCCGGGATCCCGGCGTCGGTATGCTGACCGCAGAGTTCCTGGGTCCTGGTAACCCGTACCCAACGCCTGTGTATGTATAGAATGTAATATAATTGTATTATGATTCTGTCCAGTGGTCAGTTCATATATAAATTGTGGTCTCATATGCCTGTATAGAGTCTCTAATAAAACTGTATTATGATTGTCAGGTAGACTGTATTTCTTATATCTATTCACTCATTCCAAATCCAGCTGAACAGAAAATAGCATATTTCCTTATTAGAGTAATGAGCTTCTGTATTTATAGCTCAGTTTCAGTTACAGCCCACCTTTCTTGTATTGGTAGCATTATACAAACCTATAATGTACTGAGGGCTCGGGAATGGCTCCCGAGGTAGGCAAGTGTCCCTGCTGGCAAAAGCAACAGCCTAAGTGACTATTTTATTGTTTTTACAAAGATAACATCTTACGTAACAGAATCTGCTTCCCTCCAAAATGGATGCAGTGACTAGAACATTAACCCTTTGTCTGCCAGGTGAGTTGGTCTTCTATCCCAGTACACTGAATGGGCAGTGAATGGTGGCATTGTGAGAGCACGTGCTGGAGGGAGGAATCCTGGAACAGAGTGGGCAGTGAATGACATGTCACTGCTATATAAGAAAAAGTGATGAGGAACTCACCTCCCCCATTTCCAACACAGTCCCTGGATTTTGATTTGAAGCCCAGCTGAGCATTGTTAATGTGCCAGGCAGAGACAGGGATCCCTGGCAGGGCTGTGCCAGATGAATCGCTGGGTTTGTAATGGCAGCGCCAGTCACCCCTGGTTCCCCGTCACCCCATTACTGACATGCTGACTCTTTCCTACTTAATAGCCGGTGCAGCTTTTGGGATTAAAGGCTTTTCTTGGAGACACGAAGAGGTAGGCGAGAGAGCATGTGTCACGATTTCTGTGTGACACAATGTGTGCTTGTGTATATCACTGAGACTCCGGGCATTGTTCTTTCTGGCAAAGCTCCGGAAGGTTTGTGTTTATTTTAATCAACAATATCCTAAGACATTAATGCTTTTGACATTTTGTAGCATTCAGCTGTAGCCAGTTAACTTGTTCCCGAAATATTTCTCTCCGATATATTTCTGACGTCTTTTAAAATCTGTGCACATTTCTGCTGGGGAACATTTAAAATGCCTGTGTATTCGTGCATAAACCTAATTAGGTCTTTTTATTATTCTAGGTTTGAACAGAGGTATATTAGATGCTGCGTGATATATATATTTGTGCTTTGTATGATTATATAAGTAGCACTAAAGCAGTAGTTCAGTTAACGCAAAGATAGAAAAACAAAAAACTATATTATGTAATCGCACCGCAGGCTCTGTTACAGCTGTTAATCTGCGATGGCCCAAAGCAGACACCTTGCTGCTGACATTTAAGAGAAACGTTTGACTTTTACTGAAGCTCCGTTATATTTGCAAATCTAGTTGTGCGTATAACAAATATATACTTACCGTATTGTTATCTAGGCATTGTTTTCTCAAGCTCTAGAGCACAGGTTCTCAAACTCGGTCCTCAGAACCCCACACGGTGCATGTTTTGCAGGTCTCCTCACAGAATCACAAGTGAAATAATTAGCTCCACCTGTGGACCTTTTAAAATGTGTCTGTGAGTAATTAATACACCTGTGCACCTGCTGGGTTACCTGCAAAACATGCACTGTGTGGGGTCCTGAGGACCGAGTTTGAGAACCACTGCTCTAGAGTAACTGTGGTGGAAAATGGGATCACATAGTTTGCAGTCCTATAGAGTATTGGGTTTCATAATTGCACGTATCTTGGACAAGACGAAGATGCCTTTAGACCATATGAGCATTTGGAGCACTGGCTTTGGGGAGAACTGCAATACCCATGAGGGGAAATGGGCAGATGTGTAAAGGGTGCCAAGGGGCATTTGTGTGACATTCCTGCTCTGTAAACAAGGCAGCAGCTGGCATCTCTTACACCCAGATCGCGGGTTATTCCTGTGCCAGCTGCAATGCCACAGTCAGCCATGCGTGAGTAATCATCGACATGGTTTCTGAAACATGTTTGAAGAACATTGCTCTAGTGCTTTCTGTGTGCCAAGACTACCCAGGCTCTGCCTCCCACTTAACCCCTTTTACAACAGCCATTGTCACATGATCTAGCTACAGCTCGTATAGGTTTTTGTGTAGGAGGAAATAAAAGAAACAACAATTATATGGCACTAACAGTAGTGTTATTTAACTTTTAGTCTCAATTTTTCATAGTGTTCATTAACCATGCAAAGTTCTGGGGTTATTCAGTTAGCAGCAATAGTTGCCATGTGCTGTTCTGGTCCAGCATATAGTGTCCAGCAAGTTTCTCCATAGAGAAAAACAAGAAATGTCCAGGCTGCTCTATTAGGCATATTTGTGCGCAGCCATCTGGAATGGAATTGCTGTATCTAATTCTTGCAGCTAGTCAAGGTCATTAAACTATAATATACTTGCTCTTTACCTAGAAGAAGTGGTTGTGACATTTTGCTCTCTTGGCTTGCCAATAAGCACCAACTACAGAGAAAGTAAATGGGAATTATTAGTGACACGTACCTCTGTAAGAACAATGCGTTTTAATTTATGTGCTATTATCACACACCACACTACCACACACTCATGTATATCACCGTGGCAGCACCCAGTTTTTAAGAGCAACGACAAGTGTTGCCAGCCAGCATATGTGTATTTGTTATTTATTTTATGTGTTCCATGTACTGTCTTCAAAGAAGGACTCCAGTTAAAATGTATTTTCGAGTAAAGTTCATTAAGTTATGATGGAATGCATAGTTTTGCTACTTGGGGTGGAGGCTCCAAAAGTCCAGTATTGTTCCCCTCTAGGTGGGCTTTATTTAACACACACACACACACACACACACACACACACACACACACACACACACACACACACACACGTATCAAGCCTTGGAGAGAGATAAAGTGGAGACCAGGGCCGTAACTAGGTGTGTGCCAGCGGTGCCTGGCACAAAGCGCATGTGCACTGTAGGCGCAGGACCGCCGGCAACACCTGCAGGAAGGACCAGAATAATGGTGGTGTCACAGAGGCAGCTGTCTTGGCAGTAGCGGATTTACCGCTGTGCGGGCAAAGCAGCCGGCAGCTCACAGGGGGCTCGCGAGAATGAATTATTTACTTCTCGGCACCGGTAGACTGTCAGCACTTAGATTCAGGAGAGATGGCGGGTGCCGCTCTGTCTTCTCTCCCCTCCTGTTCGGCGCTCGCTACTCTGGGTTCTGCTGCCGTGCCTGCGTGTGACGTGTCACTACTGCCATACGCTCAGGGAGAGGAGCCGATCAGAATGGTGAAGGGCTGAAGGTGTGTAGCGGGCGCCCAGTGGACTGAAGAATAGATGGTGAGTTGCTCCAGGGGAGCGTAGGTGGGGGAGGTCTGGTTGTGTTTGAGGCGCCCGAGGTTTCCAGATGGTGGTAGTAGCAACAGGTGGTCCTATGCAGCTTCCTGCAGCTCTCTTCCCTCCTGTCCTGCTCTCTTATGTAGGTTTTGCATGTGTATGTGTACATGTTTAATGGTGTACCTGTATGTGTATATGTTTAATGGTGTAGCTGAGTGTGCTCCCCACATTCTCATATCCACCCGTACTATGATCTTATCAAAATAATGTTATCCCAATATTCCTTCTGCCACTGGTTACCTGCAATTGTCGTCCCCCCCCCCCCCATGTTGTTGTGGCTATTTTTCTCTCTCTTCCACCCCACAGTGTGCTTTTCCTATAATGTTGACCTCCACTGATTGCACACCCTGCCATTGCGCTCTGCATACAGGGTACATCATACTACTACACAAGTGTCAGTTTTCCCATACTTGCATTTGGCCCTTGTATGGCTCACCTCCCACAGTGTAACCTTCAAAATGCACCCAACATGGCTGCCCCATATGGTACACTTGTGGATGGGATGAAAAATACATGGACCTGGTGGTTTTGTTGGAACCCTACTCTGAACTTTAGGACTCTGTAATCACCCACATGTTGTGTCATCTCTTCTAGGGGTAGACTATTCCACTCTTGGTATCCTACGCTGTGCGCCCAAGATGTCTGCCACACCTGGTACCTTGTGAGGGTGGAATACACAACCCTTGGAAGTTATTACCCAAAATGCCTACACCAATCTTGCATTATGCTTTCTGTGTGCTTAAGGTTTTCTTTTATGTCTGTGTTGCTTATCTATTACTGTATTACTTAGATCCTCTGTATTATGTGCATTGTTTCTGATGTCTGTAAAGCACCTTGAGTCCTGTTGGAGAAAGAGTGCTATATAAATAAAATTATTATTATTATTATTATTATTATTATTATTATTATATGCTTAATGGTGTATCTGTATGTGTATATGTTTAATGGTGTATCTGTGTTTGTTTATGTTTAATGGTGTATTATTTATGTGTATTGGTTTATCTATATTTCTATATGTTTAATGGTGTATCTGTGTGTTTATATGTTTAATGGTGTATATGTGCATTGGTGTATCTGTGTATATGTGTATTTATGTGTATAGGTGTATTGGTATATCTGTATGCGTATGCCTCCCATAATGTGTAAAAGGGTGCTTTGCCTGCCGTAATGTGTACAAGGAGACTCTACCTGCCGTAGTGTGTACAAAGTGACTCTACCTGCCGTGTTGTGTAAAAGGGGACTCTACCTGCCGTATTGTGTAAAAGGGGACTCTACCTACCATAGTGTGTAAAAGGGTACTCTACCTGCCTTAGTGTGTACAAGGGGACTCAACCTGCGTAATGTGTAAAAGGGGACTCTACCCACCGTAATGTGCATAAGGGAGCTCTACCTGCCATAATGTGTAAAAGGGGCTCTACCTGGCGTAATGTGTGTAAGTGACGCATGGGGCATATTGTGCAGCTAATATGAAATATGGGGGGGGGGGGCAATGGGCCCAATGCTGTTCCTTGCACACAGCACTAAAATGTCTAGTTATGGCACTGGTGGAGACTGCTAAACTACCAACCAATCAGCATCAAGCCATTTTACAGGCTGTGTTCGAAAAACGCTAGGAGCTGATTGGTACTTTATCGCTCTCCAAACTTTCTCTCTCTCCGAGCTTTGATAGAGCTACCCCACAATGTTGTTTTTGGTAGTGCTCCACGGCCACGCCCTCTGAACTTACTATAAATCTGTTATGGAAAGTTCTTGGGAGTGGGTTACTGCACCTCAGGCGATTTAGAACTGTATATTCTAGCATCCATTACACAGGTGTCCACGAATTATTTGACATTAAACTATGAACTAGTGTATCAGTATATTTTGCCAGATCCTTTGTGGTGCTCACAGGTTCCTTCTGAGTCGCCGTATGTGCCCAACAAACAAGCACTATGCTCTTCAATATGACCTCATTGCAGAATGCTATGACATATGCACAAACTCCTTTTAACATCTTATTTGTGCTCATTAAAGAGACCATTGGTTGTAAGTTCTCTACACAAATGTGTCAGGGAAGAGGTTAATGTGTGGGGTGGTGACATAGTTATTGTCCCACCTCTTCCTCCTTTATAAGAAATGTCTTTCTCTCCCCTAGGAGCTTGACAATGTGGAGGGAGAAGATTACACCACCGAATTCTCTATCCAGAGTTCTCCAGCCACGCAAAATGGACCAGAAGTTTATGTCTTATGTCCTTCCTCTTACAGAGGTCTCGGTACCAATGTCCAAGCAGCCGGGAAGATCAGGTACTTTTAGGAGGTCTGCATTCTCCTTGCAGGGACCATCTTGGCATAATGAATGAATCCTTTCAATTAATCAAGTAATTATTTTGTTTCAGCACTGATGATTTAATCGTTTATGGTGTAATTGCTCTGTTTAAAACATGACAAGTTAAACATTTTCTACAAGTTTGTGGTGCTACACTGATAACTTTATGTTCTGTGTTTTTTTTTTTTGTTTGTTTGTTTTTTTTGCAAATAATTGATGAAATACATTCATTGTTAGCCTCCATATAAGGCTTCTCCATGCCGGAAGATGGCAGCCAATCTTAACGGGATCCGGTCTGAAGATCGACACTGTCTAGGTCGACAGTGTTGAGGTCGACCACCATAGGTCGATGGTCACCAGGTCGACAGGGTTTCTATGTCGACATGTGCTAGGTCGACAGGTCAAAAGGTCGATACAAGTTTTTAACTTTTTTTTTTCTTTTCTTTTTTTGGAACTTTTTTATACTTAAAGATCCACGTGGACTACGATTGGAACGGCAATCTGTGCCGAGCGAAGCGAGTCACCTTTCCCGAAGCATGGCGAGCGGGCACGGAGCACTAATTTGGGTTCCTGGTCACTCTACAAAGAAAACGACACAAAAACAACAACAACACAACTCATGTCGACCTTTTGACCTGTCGACCTAGCTCATGTCGACCTAGAAACCCTGTCGACCTAGTGACTGTCGACCTATAGTGGTCGACCTAAACATTGTCGACATAGACACTGTCGATCTGTTGACCCACACGATCTTTACTTGAATTACTTACATTTTTCTTGGATACTAAAAGTTGTGTTCTGTCTGTAGATGGTTGTGCTTGATCCACAATATCCATGGTAGTCTGTGGGCACATTGTTAGTTCTGTGGAGGGTACACATTTTACATTTCAATTTTAAAATAAAATAAATTTGTACACTGTATTTGGCTATGGGACATATTTCTGAAAACTTGTATACAGGTAGGTATGCAAACACCGGTGTATAGTACCAGCTAACTCTGCATTAGTTTCTATAATTATCTCGCGTCATGGGGTAACTGGACCAGCATTGCTTGATTATCTGTCTGTAGGAAGACACAATTTGTGAAAAGTTTTTTTTATGTAGGTGAGAACATGGTTAGTTCCTGAGTTTAAAGGTACAGTTGTAATTATTTATTGTCACATATGTAAGAAAATATCATCTAGGTTTAGCTATATCATTTCTATACTTGTGCGCAAAATACCTCTCTTATGAAGTCTGGCTAGGCTGCACGGAATGTGGCATCCACAACTACCGTGTCAGAATTCTAACGGCAGATGTGTTGTACTGATTTATAGAAAAGTCTGACCTCTGTGATTAGCATCAAGTATGACACTCCATGAGCAAATCAGAGAAAACATTCTGCTTGGAAATGAAAATATATCTTTCAAAATGCACACACATAATATATATATATTTAATCACACAAACACACATTTAGTGATATGTAATGCATGATGGATCCTCTTTTAAGAAGTGATTTTATGTGATAGGGCTTCAAAGATTGTGGTGGAAACTGAAGGTCCAAACCTGTATAATCAAGGTTCTATGAACCCGTACAGTTTGCAATCTGCGTGGTTTTGAGCCGATCACTGTTTGTGTACAATTAATGGTATGTCTGTGAATGTGCTGGTTGTTTTATTTTGTGGGTGGAAAAAGTAGGACCATGCAAGTTGGAGATGGTGACTTCGTTCTCTTATATGGTGGGCTTAGCCTAAACAATGCTTGTAGCTGTGGTGTCATTTCCTCAGTGTGAACAGGAGTGAGTGGACTGAATCCTTAACTAGGAATTTAATTTTTTTGGAAAACCACAAAATAAGGGGGTGAAGCAGCTCACAAAGGAATTATAAGAAGCTGTCAAAGAACAGAGCTCTTAGTACACAAAGGAGCTTTGTCGCCCAGCCTGGTCCTCTCCATATTTGCACTGATGTAATACAGAATGACCCCAGTGTCCAGCATCAGAAGAAGGCGCGTCTGGCTGTGCCAGGCTATACACAATGCCACTGCTTGTTGCTGTGTGGTTTGGAATGTACTCCTGGAATTCTAGGGCAAGGTGGTAGGAAGGCAAGCGTAGGAGCAGTGAGGGAGGTAAAATGTCACATAGAGAAGTTGAGACATAGTGTGTCAAAGTGTAGGGTGTTTGGCATAATTACCACCGAGACCTGTATTTGTGTTTGCCTTGAAACTTTCCATTGCCTCCCTAGAGTTTTTTTCAAATTGTGTTCTTACATTACTATTCAGCAGTTATGTCTGATAGGCTAAATGCTGTCTTCCTCTTATCCAATCAGATGTTTTGGAACTTTAAATCTAGTGCACATTATACGACCAGCAAACGATGCAATGTCAACGATTTCCCTTGAACTCCCAGACAAACAATATAGTGCATACATACTATGCAGTCTTGCAAAAGATATCGTCAGTGGCCACATCCAGGCGTATTCTGTTGTTGACGATCTAATCAGATTGTGCTGCGTGCACGACCAACCTGAAGACACGATGAACGACTCACGGGAGTGCATGATAGTGCATACATGCTAGATGATGCGCACAAATTTATAGTCCCCGATCCGTCGGAATCGGCCACATTGTTAAAATAATCGTATAAAGTGTAACCAGCTTAACTCCCAAAATGTCCTGGGAATTGTATTTGGAGGATCATAGGTTACCCAACCTTAAGTTAGGTTATTTGCATCAATGTTATAGACTTTGGGGGAGATGTACTAAGCCTTGCAGAGTTATAAAGTACCAGCCAATCCGCTCCTAGCTGCCATGTTATATGCGGTGTTTGAAAAATTACAGGAGCTGATTAGTTGGTACTTTATCTCTCTCCAGGCGTTAATAAATCTTCCTCTATATTTTGCCAGTATGTACCCTGGACAGAAAAATGACCCACCCAAATTTAAATCTCTCTGCACCTGTTACATGTACCCCACCACCTGCAGTGCAACATGGTTTTGAACGGATGCTAGTTTTTTTGCTTTACTTACACACATGAATCAGGCCCATAGTATGGACCTCTGCTGCTTAGACTTCGCCTATAAAGCAGCACAATGTAAAAACTAAACAAAATATTCTGGCAGATATGCCAATAAATGGTTTAATTTGTTAATAAAGTATTTTGTTTGTTTGTTTCTTTAAGTTAATAATCTGTTTGTACTGTATTGTGCTTTTTCCAGTTCAACTTCTCAAATCTACAGATTTGGGAAGACAGAGCTTGTTGTACTTGAAGGAAATTGGCCATGGATGGTTTGGCAGGGTGAGCATTCTCTGGTGCCCTCTGCAGGATTTTGTTTGTATTACAGATAAAGCACCCAAGACACAAGTACATTTTTTGTTTTTGTTTTTGTTTTTTTAGTATAAAGACAACTGATTGAGAAAAATACCAGATTGCCAAACTTAATTTACAGATGTGTCCACTTACATCTAGCCTCCGACACTTTAAACAGCCCTTCTAGTTACGCCATGCCGTTGCGTGACTTGGTAGCACCAAACGTCTTTTTGCGTGTCTTTTTCCATTAAAATGCATCTTATTCGCAAAACAATGTGAATATGACGCATAAGCAGGTTTTGCAGATTAAAATATGTGTCATGCCTATATTATGTGATCGACCGTGCCTGTATCTGCATCCGAAATGCTACACTATAGCGTTTTTCCTAGAAAACACTGTAACGTAGCATTTCGTATGCATATACAGGTGCGGTTGTACAGGGAATATAGGCAAGCGCATATAATTTTAATCAGTCTGCTTGCGCGTCCTATAAGCATCTTTTTTGCGAATAACCTGCATTTTAATGGAACAAGCTGCAGGAAAAGATGCTTGGTGCTACAAAGTCATGCCAGAGTAGAATGGGTTAAGGCGCAAAAAAGACGCTAGTCGCTAACGGAGTTGCACGGGACATGACAGCTCACTCATTCCAGGCATCTCCCGGTGCATGGCGTATTGAGGCAAGATGTACGAGGACACATCTGTGTATCCCCTCTTTTCATTGCACTTCTCTCGGTCTTGTGCTTACCACTCAGTTTGGCCACCCCATTTTTTTATTTCCTAGTCGAACTTTTTGCATTTAAATACCTTTGTTTTATTCATTTTTATTTTTGCACTGTGTAGCATACGTTCTTATTTTTATTTTTCACTTGTTTTGTGATATTTCTATTTGTCTACTGTTTATGCTTGCAGTATGAATTATACACATCATAAATGATAAAAAAAAAAAAGAGGATTACTGTAATACCAGAGACCTTCTAGCAGCTGATACAGACTGTAGTAGCTTATTTGGGCTTGAACATAGATCTACAAGGAATTTATTTGCACTGAATCTGCCTGTCTGTTCTTCAGCTTGTCCAATGAAAATACCGTGTTTACTTTTATCTTGTGGTTCCTTAGGTGCTGCTTGGGGAGGTAAATTCTGGGCTTACCAGTACCCAGGTTGTGGTGAAGGAACTAAAGGTCAGTGCCAGTGTTCAGGAGCAGATGCTGTTCCTGGAGGGAGACTCAGCCCTACAGGTGAGTACAAGTTTTAGAATGTCCACAATCTGACGTTCTACCCTTTTTATAACCTCTTCATGGCCACCGGTGGCTTTGAAGGCATGGATGGTGTGAGCAATCTTAAGTCAAAATTTATTGTACATATGTTCAGAAAGTTAAAATAAAAAATCTGCAACTGGTTGCTGCAGAGCCTTTACATTCTAAATGTATATTCTACATAGTGATTTTTATATTGGCATACTGCAGTCCCAAGTTTTGAAAGTCATAATGGACATAACCTGCTGCAGGAGAGTGTGTGGTCTGATAATAAAGTGCCTTGATCAGGGAAAGATTGGGAGTGGCCTGATCTATCCTCATTATCCTGTCCTGAACATTATGATGCATGGGCTGAGCTGGGGCAGAAGATATTTGTATTCTATATGTGCATTAAAAAATGTTGTGACATTTGAAAAAAAGTTACGGTGGAACATCCTGACCCTGTCAGCTCACAATCTAAAAGTATTAGTGCTCATAGGACCAAATGTCCATAGTATTCTTGATAATTCTGCTTTCTTTTATAAGCAGCTCTAACACGCAATGATATTTATCATATCCCAATCATACTACGTACAGTATGTGACACAATAGATCTTCACTGAATAGATTGTTTGTACATATGATCATCCAAGTTTGTACATTTTGATGACGCAGCATGTGAGAAATGTTGTATTGCTGCACCGAGCATTATATCCGTATATCCCATATAGCTAGTCATGTGTGTCTGTCCAGATCTCTCAATAAAAAATAGTTTGAGAAAAGGGAATTTGATTAATATTCATAAAATTGTTGGGTGTATGAGCATCATTACCTCTGTGCTATTGTAATGAATGAATGAATGTCACTACTTACATTTGTTAGATGAGAACCTAACTGACTGCGAATGAGGACACAATTTGTCATGTGACCATTAGCTATAGAACTACAATTTAAATTCAACACATCCTTGTTTTGAGGTTACTGTGTGGACAGGGATCCCTTCATGTAAAAGGAAAAATACTGGACACCCAAATGGACAAAGTCTTCTCACCTATGTTCCCCATGACCGCTGCACCTTATGCAATGGTCATACTGTAGTTCTGCCCTGCTTACACCCACTGTCACATCAGCACAAGTGCAGTGTAGTCTTCCCAGGCTCAGAAGGACAGAGTGGGGGCCATGGGAAGACGGACTGTCGCCTCTCCATATTTTGCCAGTGGAGACCCACAATTTAGTCTTTCTTTAACTAGTTTTTCTCTTGCGTCCTAGTGGATACTGGGGTCTTGTAGTTTAGTACCATGGGGCATAAATCGGGTCCACTGGAGCCTGGCACTTTAAAACTTTTAGTGTGTGCTGGCTCCTCCCTCTATGCCCCTCCTACCAGACTCTGTTTAGAAAAATGTGCCCGAAGGGCCGGATGTACTTCTCTGGAGCGCCCAAAGATTTTTTCTTCAAGTTTAATTTAGTTTATTATTTTCAGGTAGCTCTGCTTAGCAGACAGACTACCTGCTTCGTGGGACTTAGAGGGGGGGACCGAACCAACCTCCTGAGGGTTAATGGTTCGTAATCCCAGCTGACAGGACACTGAGCTCCTGAGGTACTGATAACACATCGTTAGTGTGTGTGCCCACTCCAGCATCTAGCCGCCACCCTCTAACAGATGCCGAAGACCAGGTGCGGTGAGTGTTACATCGGGGTCCTGGTTAGTGGGTCCCCGGTGCAGTTTTGGCGGCAGGTCGCGCGGCGGTTACGGGCCCTGAGCTGCTGTGCCCACCGCGAGACAAACTGCCAACAGGCAGACGCCCTTCGGTGCTCACTGTCACAGAAAGGCTTTGGGGGTACTGTATATATCTATTTTTGACATAGCCAGTATAATCTATTAACAGGGACCGCACGCTTTTACAGGGGGGCGGGGCTTCCTGGAGCGGGACCTGAAACGGGAAGGTGCCATTTTCCTGCTGCTGCGGATCAAGCTGCACACATCGCTGCTCCTCCAGAGACCCACGTTGCTACAGGACTCTGTACTGCTACCAGGAGGTCTTAGACGCGGGGAGCACACTAGCGACAGCGCCGCTGCACTCCTGTCAGGTCATACATTTAGTTACTCTTATACTGCTGGGTGCTTGTGTCCGCTCCTCAAGTGTCCCTCCTGGGGCTCTCTAGGGTCTGTGTGGAGGTGTTTGGTCAGTGGGCTGCGCTGTTTTACAGGGTGAAGGATGTCTGTAGACATGGTTATGTGTACTGCCTGTAATTCATCCCTGTCTTCAGCTGGGTCACGCATGTGTGAACAATGTTCCTTGGCTCCACAAGGACACAGTTCACAAGCACCTGCCTAGCTGGACAGCTTTACTAGCATGATCCAGCATGTTAATTCTGAATTCGCTGCGGCTAAAAGGGAGTGACAGGTGTTAAAGCATTCTATTGATTCTGTGGCCAAGGCAGCAGATACAAAAAAGGACTACTCAGCCCCATCTAGTGGTTTCACAAAAATGCTCACTGCCACAGGTGCTCCCAGTCTGATTCTGATCAGCCTTATGTAGATAATGATGATATGGATGAGGACAGCTCTCGGTCCCCAGGGGTGGAGGCCCTCTTCGCTGTGAAAGAGGACCTTCACATACCGGATCAGGAGACGGAGCCAGATGAGGAGTTGTATTTTAATGTTAAACAGAAGGCCTCAGCGACTTTTTCTGTGTCTAAAGAGTTGAACTCCCTGGCCAGGAGGCATGGATAAACCCTAATAAAAACTGTAAATTTCCTCAAAGGTTTTTAACTACTTTTCCCTTTCCCGATGTGGACAGGAAGGTATGGGAAAACTCCCCGTCAGTCGACACGTCTGTGTCCAGAATGTCTAAAAAATTGGTACTGCCGGTGCCAGGGGCTATATCCCTAAAAGAGCCAGCTGACCGTAAGATTGAGACCACGCTCAAGGCAGTATATTCGGCGGCAGGCGCTGCTCAACGCCCCACAATTGTTTGTGGATGGATTTCCAGGGCAATAGTCAAGTGGTCTGATAACGTTATCGACGGTTTGGACTCTGCCCCGAGATGAGGTAGCTACTCTACTGCAACATATACAAGATGCTGCAAATTTTATGAGCGGGGGAATTAAGGAGTTGTGTAAGATTAATGGCCGCACTACTGCTATGGCTGCTTCGGCGCGCAGAGCTCTGTGGTTGCGCCTGTGGTTGCGCGAACGGGTCGGTTCTGCGCCTGCGTGGTGGCCGCAATGCGCACGTCGTTGCCCAGCGACAGCCGTCGCCGGGCAACGACCAGAAAAACATAGAAAGCGATCGCTGGCACGATTGCAACAAGATTGACAGCAGGAAGGCGTTCCGGGGCGTCAACTCACCGTTTTCTGGGAGTGGTGAGTCCAACGCAGGCGTGTCCAGGCTTTTGGAGGTCGGATGTCTGACGTCAATTCCAGGACCTACATCGCTGGATCGATCGCACAGGGTAAGTAACTGTTACCCTGGTTTAGTTCCACACACAACTTTTTTTGCATTTCAGGGCTGCACAAGCGTTCGCAGCCTTGCTATGCAAAAAAGCCCCTGGGCAGCAAAAAGTTGCTACGTGCGATCAACTCGGAATGACCACCACAGTCCCTACTTGGATGATCTCCTAATAAAGACTGTGTCCAGGGAGCGTCTGCTGCACAGCATCGATCTGACGACTCGCCTACTTACGGATCATGGGTGAATCCTAAATTTTCAGAAATCTCACCTGGAACCGACCCAGTGTCTTCAGTTCCTGGGAATGATACTGGATACAGTGTCTCAAAAGTTGTTTCTCCCGATGGAAAAGGCCTTGACTATCCAGGTTATGGTTCGCTCGGTACTCAGTCCTCGCAAGGTATCCATTCATCTTTGCATCTGATTACTGGGCAAGATGGTAGCTGCTTACGAGGCAATCCAATATGGCAGATTTCATGCCCGACCCTTTCAGCTGGATCTGCTGGACAAATGGTCGGGATCTCATCTTCACATGCAACAGGAAGTGACATTATCTCTGAGAACCCGGATCTCTCTATTATGGTAGCTACAAGTTCCTCACCTGGTAGGGGGCAGGATTTTCAATATCCATTCGTGGATTCTACTGACGACGGATGCCAGCTTCCACGGTTGGTGGGCTGTGACCCAAGGATCCCAGTTCCAGGGGATATGGTCGAGACAGGAATCTGCTCTGCCGATAAACATCCTGGAGCTCAGGGCAAGTTACAATGCTCTTCTGCAGGCTTCTCATCTCCTGAAGGATCTGGCGATCCAGGGTCAGTCGGACAATGCCACGGCGGTGGCGTACATAAACCGACAAGGGGGAACAAGCAGCAGAGCGGCAATGCAAGAGGTCTCAAAAATCCTTCTCTGGGCGGAGGTCAATGCAAGGGCATCTCAGCCATATTCATTCCAGGAGTGGACAACTGGGAAGCGGACTTCCTCAGCAGGCACAACCTCCATCCGGGGAAATGGGGCCTACATTCCCAGTTGTTTCAACTATTAGTTCACTGGTGGGGCTGTCCACAGATTGGTCTGATGGCTTCTCGACTCAAAACAAAGCTATGCCGTTACTGTTCCAGGATGAGGGATCCGCAGGCTGTAGCAGTGGACGCACTGACGACACTGTGGATGTACCAGTTTGTGTACCTGTTCCCTCCTCTACCGCTGATCCCAAGGTTATTAAAAAGGCTAAGAAGGGAAAGCGTTCAGGAAGTTCTAATTGCCATGAATTGGCCTCGACGGGCGTGGTACTCGGACCTCCTGACCATGTCTCTGGAGGATCCCTGGCCTCTGCCGCTCCACGATGATCTTCTGCAGCAAGGTCCATTCGTCTATCCAGACTTACAGCGGCTACGTTTGACGGCTTGGAAGTTGAGAGGGAAATTCTAGCAAGAAAGGGTCTTCCCTCCCGGGTTATTTCCACCATGGTTCAGGCCAGGAAGATGGTTACATCAAGACATTTATCATCATATCTGGAAAAAGTATGTTTCCTGGTGTGAAAGTAGAAGGGTGTCTCCTGTGGAATTTAGAATTGGTTGCTTTCTACTGTTCCTACAAGCGGGAGTGGATATGGGCCTACGTTTAGGCTCAATGAAATGTTACCAGAAGTATAGACTTTCCTTAAGGGTATTCTTCATATGCAACCACCTTTTATACCTCCCACGGCTCCGTGGGACCTCAGTGTGGTTTTGTCCTTTCTCCAATCGGACTGGTTTGAACCCTTATATAGGGTGGAGTTAAAGTTTCTCACCTGGAAGACAGTCATGTTATTAACATTGGCATCTGCCAGACGTGTCTCTGAATTAGGGCCCTTATCCTGTAGTAGCCCTTATTTGATTTTTCACGCAGACATGGTGGAACTTAGGCCCTCCCCTCAGTTTTTGCCAAAAGTGGTGTCCGCTTTTCATGTGAATCAACCCAGTGTTGCCTGACGCTTCCGTTGGTCCTGAGTCCTTGGATGTGGTCAGGGCTCTGAAGATTAATGTCAAAAGGACAGCCCATCATCAGAAATCTGACTCGCTGTTTGTCCTTTATGATGCCGCCAAGATTGGTTGGCCAGTTTCTAAGCTCGTTTATTTATTGCTCATTGGCTCCGGTTGACCATTCAACAGGCTTATACTTCGGCGGCTCTGCCCTTGCCAACGTCTATTCAGGCCCACTCAACGAGGTCGGTGGGGTATTTCCGGGCGGGTGCCCGGGGTGACTCGGACCTACAGCTGCAACTTGGTCTGGTTCGAACACGTTTGTTAAATTCTATAGGTTTAATACCTTGGCCAAGGATGACCTTCAGTTTGGTCAGGCAGTTTTGCAGGGGTCTCAGCACTCTCCCACCTGTTTGGGAGCTTTGGGACTTCCCCATGGGGGAAAGTACAAGACCCCAGTATCCACTAGGATAAAAGAAAATAGGAACTTGATACCTACCAGTAATTCCTTTTCTCTTAGTCTATAGTGGATACTGGGCGCCCGCCTCAGTGCTTCGTTCCTGCTTACCTGTTTAAGTGTTCGGTTGGACCGACGTTGCGGTCCCATTCTGTTGTTGGGATAGCTGTGCTATCCGGGTTAGGTTTGTGTTGCTATCCTCTGTTCTGGTTAGCACCCTCCTTTCTCTGACGTCCTAGTGGATGCTGGGAACTCCGTAAGGACCATGGGGAATAGACGGGCTCCGCAGGAGACTGGGCACTCTAAAAGAAAGATTAGGTACTATCTGGTGTGCACTGGCTCCTCCCTCTATGCCCCTCCTCCAGACCTCAGTTAGAATCTGTGCCCGGCCAGAGCTGGGTGCTCCTAGTGAGCTCTCCTGAGCTTGCTAGAAAGAAAGTATTTGTTAGGTTTTTTGTTTTCAGTGAGATCTGCTGGCACCAGACTCACTGCTACGAGGGACTGAGGGGAGAGAAGCAAACCTACCTGCGTGCAGCTAGCTTGTGCTTCTTAGGCTACTGGACACCATTAGCTCCAGAGGGTTCGAACACAGGGCCTGACCTCGATCGTCCGTTCCCGGAGCCGCGCCGCCGTCCCCCTCGCAGAGCCAGAAGACAGAAGAGAAGGAGATGAAATCGGCGGCAGAAGACTCCGGTCTTCATTAAGGTAGCGCACAGCACTGCAGCTGTGCGCCATTGCGCCCCACTGCACACCACACACTCCGGTCACTGTAGGGTGCAGGGCGCTGGGGTGGGGGGGGGGGCGCCCTGGGCAGCAATAAAATACCTTTTGGCATAAAAATACACATAATACAGTCTGTGACTGTATATGTGTAAAACCCCCGCCATTTTTCAGTCAGAAACTGCAGGGAGTAGCCCGCCGCTGAGGGGGCGGGGCCTTCTTCCTCAGCACACCAGCCCCCATTTTTCCTTCACAGTTCCGCTGGAAGCAGCTCCCCAGGCTCTCCCCTGCAGTATTCCTGATACAAGAAGGGTAAAAAAGAGAGGGGGGGCACATAAATTTAGGCACAAATAATATATATTAAGCAGCTATTGAGAAAAATCACTCATTATAGTGTAAATCCCTGTGTTATATAGCGCTGTGGTGTGTGCTGGCATACTCTCTCTCTGTCTCCCCAAAGGACTTTGTGGGGTCCTGTCCTCAGTCAGAGCATTCCCTGTGTGTGTGCGGTGTGTCGGTACGGCTGTGTCGACATGTTTGATGAGGAGGGTTACGTGGAGGCGGAGCAAGGGAAGATAAGTGTGGTGTCGCCCCCGACGGGGCCGACACCGGATTGGATGGATATGTGGAAGGTCTTAACAGACAGTGTCAACTCCTTACATAAAAGGTTCGATGACGCAGCAGCCTTGGGACAGCCGGGATCTCAACCCGCGCCTGCCCAGGCGTCTCAGAGGCCATCAGGGGCTCATAAACGCCCGCTAGCTCAGATGGTAGACACAGATGTCGACACGGAGTCTGACTCCAGTGTAGATGAAGATGAGACAAATGCACAGTCTACTAAAGCCATCCGATGCATGATTACTGCAATGAAAAATGTATTGCACATTTCTGATATTAACCCGGTTACTACCAAGAAGGGTATTATGTTTGGGGAGAAAAAGCAGCCAGTGACTATTCCCCCATCTGATGAATTAAATGAATTGTGTGAGGAAGCGTGGAGTTCCCCCGATAAGAAACTAGTGATTTCTAAGAGTTTACTGATGGCGTACCCTTTCCCGCCAACGGATAGGGTGGACAAGGCGCTCACACGCTTATCAAAAAAGGTGGCACTGCCGTCTCAGGATACGGCCGCCTTAAAGGAGCCTGCGGATAGAGCAGGAAGCTATCCTGAAGTCTGTGTATACACACTCATGTACTATACTGAGACCTGCTATTGCTTCAGCATGGATGTGTAGTGCTGCAGCCGCATGGTCTGATACCCTGTCAGACAACATTGATTCCCTCGACAGGGATACTATTTTGCTAACCATAGAACATATAAAAGACGTCGTCTTATATATGCGGGATGCACAGAGGGACATTTGCCTGCTGGCATCTAGAATTAATGCAATGTCCATTTCTGCCAGGAGAGTATTATGGACTCGGCAGTGGACAGGTGATGCTGATTCTAAAAGACACATGGAGGTTTTGCCTTATAAGGGTGAGCAATTGTTTGGGGACGGTCTCTCGGACCTCGTATCCACGGCAACAGCCGGGAAGTCAACTTTTTTACCTCAGGTTCCCTCACAGCCTAAGAAAGCACCGTATTATCATGTACAGTCCTTTCGGCCTCAGAAAGGCAAGCGGATCAGAGGCGCATCCTTTCTGCCCAGAGGCAGGGGTAGAGGAAAGAAGCTGCACCAGGCAGCCAGTTCCCAGGAACAAAAATCCTCCCCCGCTTCCTCTAAGTCCACCGCATGACGCTGGGGCTCCACAGGCGGAGCCGGGTGCGGTGGGGGCGCGTCTCCGAAACTTCAGCAACCGGTGGGTTCGCTCACAAGTGGATCTCTGGGCTGTACAAATTGTATCTCAGGGATACAAGCTGGAGTTCGAGGCGACTCCCCCTCGCCGTTACCTCAAATCAGCCTTGCCAGCTGCTCCCAGGGAAAGGGAGGTAGTACTGGCGGCAATTCACAAGCTGTACCTCCAGCAGGTGATAATCAAGGTTCCCCTCCTTCAACAGGGACGGGGTTACTATTCCACAATGTTTGTGGTACCGAAACCAGACGGTTCGGTGAGACCCATTCTGAATTTAAAATCCTTGAACACTTATATAAGGAAGTTCAAGTTCAAAATGGAATCGCTCAGGGCAGTTATTGCAAGCCTGGAAGAGGGGGATTTTATGGTGTCGCAGGACATCAAGGATGCTTACTTGCATGTCCCCGTTTACCCACCTCACCAGGAGTACCTCAGGTTTGTGGTATAGGATTGTCCTTACCAATTCCAGACGTTGCCGTTTGGTCTGTCCACGGCACCGAGAGTATTTACCAAGGTAATGGCCGAAATGATGATACTCCTTCGGAAGAAGGAAGTTATAATTATTCCGTACTTGGACGATCTCCTTATAAAGGCGAGGTCCAGAGAGCAGTTGTTAGTCAGCGTAGCACTTTCTCGGGAAGTGTTGCTACAGCACGGCTGGATTCTGAATATCCCAAAGTTGCAGCTGATTCCTGCGACGCGTCTGCTCTTCCTGGGCATGATTCTGGACACAGAACAGAAGAAGGTGTTTCTCCCGGTGGAGAAGGCCCAGGAATTGTCATCTCTGGTCAGGGACCTCCTGAAACCAAAACAGGTGTCAGTGCATCACTGCACGCGAGTCCTGGGAAAGATGGTGGCTTCTTACGAAGCAATTCCCTTCGGCAGGTTCCATGCAAGGATCTTTCAGTGGGATCTGTTAGACAAATGGTCCGGATCGCATCTTCAGATGCATCGGTTGATCACCCTGTCCCCAAGGGCCAGGGTGTCTCTGCTGTGGTGGCTGCAGAGTGCTCATCTTCTCGAGGGCCGCAGATTCGACATACAGGACTGGGTCCTGGTGACCACGGATGCAAGCCTCCGAGGATGGGGGGCAGTCACTCAGGGAAGGAACTTCCAGGGACTGTGGTCAAGTCAGGAGACTTCACTACACATAAATATACTGGAACTAAGGGACATTTACAACGCCCTGAGTCAAGCAGAGCCCCTGCTTCAGAACCAACCAGTGCTGATTCAATCAGACAACATCACGGCGGTCGCCCATGTAAACCGACAGGGCGGCACAAGAAGCAGGATGGCGATGGCAGAAGCCACAAGGATTCTCCGATGGGCGGAAAATCACGTGCTAGCACTGTCAGCAGTGTTCATTCCGGGAGTGGACAACTGGGAAGCAGACTTCCTCAGCAGGCACGACCTACACCCGGGAGAGTGGGGACTTCATCCAGAAGTTTTCACGCAGATTGTAAACCGTTGGGAACGGCCACAGGTGGACATGATGGCGTCCCGCCTCAACAAAAAGCTAAAAAAATAGTGCGCCAGGTCAAGGGACCCTCAGGCGATAGCTGTGGACGCACTAGTGACACCGTGGGTGTACCAGTCGGTTTATGTGTTCCCTCCTCTTCCTCTCATACCCAAGGTACTGAGGATAGTAAGAAAGAGAGGAGTAAGAACTATACTCATCGTTCCGGATTGGCCAAGAAGAACTTGGTACCCAGAACTACAAGAAATGATCTCAGAGGAACCATGGCCTCTGCCTCTCAGACAGGACCTGTTACAGCAGGGGCCCTGTCTGTTCCTAGACTTACCGCGGCTGCGTTTGACGGCATGGCGGTTGAACGCCGGATCCTAACGGAAAAGGGCATTCCAGATGAAGTGATTCCTATGCTGATAAAGGCTAGGAAAGACGTGACAGCACAACATTATTACCGTATATGGCGAAAATATGTTGCTTGGTGTGAGGCCAGGAAGGCCCCTACAGAGGAATTCCAGCTGGGTCGATTCCTACACTTCCTACAGTCAGGAGTGACTATGGGCCTAAAATTAGGATCCATAAAGGTCCAGATTTCGGCCCTATCTATTTTCTTTCAAAAAGAACTGGCTTCACTGCCTGAAGTTCAGACGTTTGTTAAGGGAGTGCTGCATATTCAGCCCCCTTTTGTGCCTCCGGTGGCACCTTGGGATCTTAACGTTGTGTTGGGTTTCCTGAAATCCCACTGGTTTGAGCCACTTAAGACCGTGGAGCTAAAATATCTCACGTGGAAAGTGGTCATGCTATTGGCCTTAGCTTCGGCTAGGCGTGTGTCAGAATTGGCGGCTTTGTCTTGTAAAAGCCCTTATCTGATCTTCCATATGGACAGGGCAGAATTGAGGACTCGTCCCCAATTTCTCCCTAAGGTGGTATCCGCGTTTCATTTGAACCAACCTATTGTGGTGCCTGCGGCTACTCGGGACTTGGAGGACTCCAAGTTACTAGATGTAGTCAGGGCTTTGAAAATCTATGTAGCCAGGACGGCTGGAGTCAGGAAAACTGACTCGCTGTTTATCCTGCATGCACCCAACAAGCTGGGTGCTCCTGCTTCAAAGCAAACTATTGCGCGCTGGATCTGTAACACGATTCAGCAAGCTCATTCTGCGGCAGGATTGCCGCATCCTAAATCAGTGAAAGCCCATTCCACAAGGAAGGTGGGCTCTTCTTGGGCGGCTGCCCGAGGGGTCTCTGCTTTACAGCTTTGCCGAGCTGCTACTTGGTCGGGTTCAAACACATTTGCTAATTTCTACAAGTTTGATACCCTGGCTGAGGAGGACCTTGCCTTTGCTCATTCGGTGCTGCAGAGTTATCCGCACTCTCCCGCCCGTTTGGGAGCTTTGGTATAATCCCCATGGTCCTTACGGAGTTCCCAGCATCCACTAGGTCGTCAGAGAAAATAAGAATTTACTCACCGGTAATTCTATTTCTCGTAGTCCGTATTGGATGCTGGGCGCCCGTCCCAAGTGCGGACTCTCTGCAATACATGTATATAGTTATTGCTTAACTAAAGGGTTATTGGTATGAGCCATCTGTTACTGAGGCTCAGTTGTTGTTCTTACTGTTAACTGGGTATGGTTATCACGAGTTGTACGGTGTGATTGGTGTGGCTGGTATGAGTCTTACCCTGGATTCCAAATCCTTTCCTTGTTGTGTCAGCTCTTCCGGGCACAGTTTCCTTAACTGAGGTCTGGAGGAGGGGCATAGAGGGAGGAGCCAGTGCACACCAGATAGTACCTAATCTTTCTTTTAGAGTGCCCAGTCTCCTGCGGAGCCCGTCTATTCCCTATGGTCCTTACGGAGTTCCCAGCATCCACTACGGACTACGAGAAATAGAATTACCGGTGAGTAAATTCTTATTTTCGTTTCTGGTTGTGTGTGTTGGCTTGTTGCCTCACCGCTGTTGTATAGTTTCTTCTCTCAGATTATGTCCGTCTTCTCGGGCACAATTTTCCTAGACTGAGTCTGGTAGAGGCATAGAGGGGAGGAGCCAGCACACACACATGCACACATTAAAAGTTTTAAAGTGCCAGGCTCCAGTGGCCCTGATCTATACCCCATGGTACTAAAGTTCAAGACCCCAGTATCGACTACGGACTATGAGAAAAGGAGTTACCGGTAGGTATTAAATTCCTATTTTATATCTCAATCAATATAATAAATCTTAATTTGAGTTCATCAGGAATCTGAATAAAGGGAAAATAAGTTTTGAGATTTCATGTGGAGAGAAGAGGGCTGTCTGGACTTGAGCAGTGGCGCCGAGAGAAGGGGGGAGGGTACTAATTACCCGGGCCTAGGTCTGATGGAGGCCCAGGAGGGGGCCCAGGTCCCACCCCCTTACCTGGCAGCAGCACTTGCAGCTCTTTTCCTCAGCCCAACACACGCTGCTGTGTGCTGGGCTGCAGTGTGGCCAGGGAGGCACTTTAAAATACATTTTTCTCTTACGTCCTAGAGGCTGCTGGGGACTCTGTAAGGACCATGGGATATAGACGGGCTCCGCAGGAGACATGGGCACTATAAAGAACTTTTAATATGGGTGTGCACTGGCTCCTCCCTCTATGCCCCTCCTCCAGACCTCAGTTAGATCTTGTGCCCAGAGGAGATAGGGGAGCTCTCCTGAGTTTCTCTGAAAAATAATTTTGTTAGGTTTTTTATTTTCAGGGAGCACTGCTGGCAACAGGCTCCCTGCATCGTGGGACTGAGGAGAGAGAAGCAGACCTACTTAAGTGATAGGCTCTGCTTCTTAGGCTACTGGACACCATTAGCTCCAGAGGGAGTCGGAACGCAGGTCTCACCCTGCCGTTCGTCCCAGAGCCGCGCCGCCGTCCTCCTCGCAGAGCCGGAAGATAGAAACCGGGTGAGTATAAGAAGAAAAGAAGACTTCAAGGCGGCAGAAGACTTCAGATCTTCCCTGAGGTAAGCGTGCAGCGGTAACGCTGCGCGCCATTGCTACCACACACAAGGCACTGATGGGTGCAGGACGCAGGGGGGGCGCCCTGGGCAGCAATAAACCTCTAGGGCTGGCAAACATACATATATAGGCTACAGAGGCACTATATATCATAAACCCCGCCAGTATTGTAAAAATGAGCGGGACCGAAGCCTGCCGGTGAGGGGGCGGACCTTGGTCCCTCAGCACGGAAAGCGCCATTTTCTCCACAGCATGGAGCTGGCTCCCCGAACTCTCCCCTGCTGAAGACACAGGGCAAAACAGAGGGTGGGGGGGGGGGCACTTATTAGCAGCAGTGAGTGTATATAATGTGATATATATATATATATATATATATATATATATATATAATAGAACAAAGGTAACCCTTTTTTTTGCGCTGTACCACTTGTCTCTAACCAAACAAGAAATACCCTCTGCCAGATAAGGTATCTAAAATAGGTATGGGATAGGAAAAAGATCTTGTGGGAGCCAATCAGCCTTCAGAATAACAATATTATAAAAATAATTTTTTATTTATACACAAACAAAAGGTATTTATAACCTAAAAGTTTGTCCTAGGTACAATTTTCTAAAAATTCAATAAAACAATTAAACAATCTTATACATAGATATTTTTAGTTGGTGTGAGGAATTTACAGTCAGGTGATCAGTCAGAACTTGTAGGAGACGTGCATCCAACCAGGTGCTTGTATTATAGCTTTGTTAGCTCTATAGTGTAAACCCTATACACTATAGAGCTAACAAAGCTATAATACAAGCACCTGGTTGGATGCACGTCTCCTACAAGTTCTGACTGATCACCTGACTGTAAATTCCTCACACCAACTAAAAATATCTATGTATAAGATTGTTTAATTGTTTTATTGAATTTTTAGAAAATTGTACCTAGGACAAACTTTTAGGTTATAAATACCTTTTGTTTGTGTATAAATAAAAAATTATTTTTATAATATTGTTATTCTGAAGGCTGATTGGCTCCCACAAGATCTTTTTCCTATCCCATATATATATATAAGCGCTGTTTTATCTGGGAATTCTATTTCCGGTGTCAGTGGCGCTGGGTGTGTGCTGGCATACTCTCTCTCTGTCTATCCAAAGGGCCTTATTGGGGATCTGTCTCCATATAAATATCCCTGTGTGTGTGGGGTTGTGTCGGTACGTGTGTGTCGGCATGTCTGAAGCGGAAGGCTCATCTAAGGAGGAGGTGGAGCAGATGATTGTGGTGTCTCCGTCGGCAACCCTGACACCTGATTGGTTGGACATGTGGAATGTTTTAAATGCAAATGTAAATTTATTACATAACAGATTGGACAAAGCAGAGTCCAAGGATTTGACTGTGTCACAGGGCCCTTCAGGGTCTCAAAAACGTCCCCTGTCCCAAATAGTAGACACTGATACCGACACGGATTCTGACTCCAGTGTCGACTATGATGATGCAAGGTTACACCCAAGGGTGGCAAAAGGTATTCATTGTTTGATTATTGCAATAAGGTACACAGGTTTAAGGTAAAGAAACCTGAGGTAACGTTTCCCCCATCTTATGAGCTGAACGCATTATTTGAAAAAGGTTGGGAAACTCCAGACAAAAAACTGCAGATTCCCAAAAGAATTATTATGGCGTATCCTTTCCCCTCAAAGGACAGGTTACGGTGGGAATCATCACCCACGGTCGACAAGGCCTTAACACACTTGTCCAAAAAGGTGGCCCTACCGTCCCCTGACACGGCGACACTAAGAGGTCCTGCGGATCGCAGGCATGAAACTACCTTAAAATCAATTTATACGGGGGCTTTGCTCAGACCGGCAATAGCATCGGCTTGGGTTTGTAGCGCGGTAGCAGCTTGGACAGATACCTTGTCAGCTGATATTGATACCCTAGATAGGGATACCATTTTATCGACCTTAGGTCACATCAAAGACGCAGTCTTATATATGCTGTGGACCCGCCAATGGACGGGTAATGCCGACTCAAAGAGGCATATGGAAATTTTGCCTTACAAGGGTGAGCTTTTAATTGGGGAAGGTCTCGCGAACCTGGTTTCAACAGCTACCGTGGGTAAATCTACCTTTTTTTGCCTTATGTTCCCCCACAGCAAAAGAAAACGCCGCAGTATCAGATGCAGTCCTCTCTGTCGCATAAGTCCAGAAGAGGTCGGGGCTCTTCCTTCCTCGCCAGAGGTATGGGTAGAGGGAAAAAGAATGCCTGCTACGGCCAGTTCCCAGGAACAAAAGTCCTCCCCGGCTTCTACTAAATCCACCGCATGACACTGGGGCTCCACTGAGGGAGTCCGCTCCGGTGGGGGCACGTCTTCGACTCTTCAGCCACGTCTGGGTTCGGTTGAATGTGGATCCTTGGGTGATGGTAATTGTGTCCCAAGGTTACAAGCTGGAATTCAAAGATGTGCCTCCCTGCCGATTCTTCCAATCGTCTTTACCACCGTATCCTCCAGAGAGGGAGATAGTGTGGGATGCAATTCGAAAGCTGTGTCTACAGCAAGTGAATATTAGGGTTCCCTTAATGCAACAGGGAAAAGGGTACTATTCAACCCTATTTGGGACAACCGAAACCAGATGGCTCGGTCAGACCCATTCTCAACTTAAAATCCCTGAACCTGTACTTAAAAAGGTTCAAGTGCAAGATGGAATCGCTCAGGGCAGTGATCTACAGCCTGGAAGGGGGGGATTTTATGGTGTCACTAGACATAAGGGATGCATACCTTCATGTCCCCATTTATCCTCCTCATCAAGCGTACCTGAGATTCGCTGTACAGGCCTGTCATTTCCAATTTCAGATGTTGCCGTTTGGGCTTTCCACGGCCCCAAGGGTTTTCACCAAGGTAATGGCGGAAGTGATGGTACTCCTGCGCAGGCAAGGAGTCACAATTATCCCGTACTTGGACGATCTCCTGATAAAAGCGAGATCAAAGGAACAGTTGCAGAAAAGCGTGTCGTTCTCACTGAGAGTGCTGCAGCAACATGGCTGGATTCTAACTCTACCAAAGTCACAGTTGGTTTCAACAACTCGGCTGTCTTTCTTAGGCATGATTCTGGACACAGAACAGAAGAGGGGTTTTCTCCCAATGGAAAAAGCCCAGGAACTCCAGAATAGGGTCAGAGACCTGTTAAAACAAAAGAGTGTCAGTCCATCAATGCACTCGAGTACTGGAGAAAATGGTGGCGACCTACGAGGCCATCCCCTTCGCTAGGTTTCAGGCGAGGACTTTTCAGTGGGACCTTCTGGACAAGTGGTCCGGGTCTCACCTTCCAATACATCAGAAGATAACCCTGTTCCCCAGGGCCAGGGTGTCTCTCCTGTGGTGGCTGCAGAGTGCTCATCTTCTAGAAGGTCGCAGGTTCGGCATTCAGGACTGGGTCCTGGTGACCACGGACGTGAGCCTCCGAGGATGGGGAGCAGTCACACAAGGAAGGAATTTTCAGGGACGGTGGTCAAGCCAGGAGGCTTGCCTACACATCTACATACTGGAATTAAGGGCCGTTCACAATGGCCTACGACAAGCGGAGAATCTTCTTCGCGACCTACCGGTTCTGATTCAATCAGACAACGTCACAGCTGTGGCTCATGTAAACCGCCAAGGCGGTACAAAGAGCAGAGTGGCAATGGCGGAAGCCACCAGGATTCTGCGGTGGGCAGAAAATCACGTAAGCGCTCTGTCAGCGATATTCATTCCGGGAGTGGACAACTGGGAAGCAGTCTTCCTCAGCAGACACGATCTCCATCCAGGAGAGTGGGGACTTCATCAAGAAGTTTTTGCAGAGATAGCAAGTCGTTGGGAGCTTCCTCAAATAGTCATGATGGCATCACGCCTCAACAAGAAGCTTTGGAGGTATTGCGCCAGGTCAAGGGAACCTCAAGCAGTAGCGGTGGACGCCCTGGTGACACCCATGGGTGTTTCAGTCGGTCTATGTGTTCCCTCCTCTGCCTCTCATCTCAAAAATATTGAGAATCATAAGACGAACAAGAGTGCAGACAATACTCATTGTTCCAGATTGGCCTCGAAGGGCCTGGTATTCAGATCTTCAGGGGATGCCCACAGAAGATCCGTGGCCTCTTCCTGAGAGAGGACCTGTTGCAGCAGGGGCCCTGCGTGTTCCAAGACTTACCGCGGTTAAGTTTGACAGCATGGCGGTTTAACACCGAATCCTAGCGGAGAAGGGTATTCCGGAAGAAGTCATCACTACTCTGATAAAGGCTAGGAAGGAAGTGACGGCGAAACATTATCACCCTATGTGGAGAAAGTTTGTATCTTGGTGTAAAGCCAGGAATGCTCCTACGGAGTTTCCACTTGGGCCGTTTTCTCCACTTTCTACAGACAGGAGTGGATATGGGCCTAAAGTTAGGCTCCATTAAGGTGCAGATTTCGGCCCTGTCTATATTCTTCCAGAAGGAATTGGCTTCTCTCCCAGAAGTCCAAACTTTTGTAAGGGGAGTGCTACACATCCAGCCTCCTTTTGTGCCCCCGGTGGCACCATGGGACCTTAACGTAGTGTTACAGTTCTTTAAATCGCACTGGTTTGAGCCTTTTCAAACAGTTGAATTGAAATTTCTCACTTGGAAAGTGGTCATGTTATTGGCCTTGGCATCTGCAAGGCGGGTGTCCGAATTAGCGGCTTTGTCTCACAAGAGCCCCTATCTGATTTTCCAGGTGGATAGAGCGGAATGGAGGACTCGTCCTCAATTTCTACCTAAGGTGGTTTCGTCTTTTCGCATGAACCAACCTATTGTGGTGCCTGTGGCTACGGGGAACTTGGAGGACTCCAAGTCCCTGGATGTAGTCAGGGCCTTAAATATTTATGTAGCCAGGGCGGCTAGGGTTAGGAAAACAGAGGTTCTGTTTGTCCTGTTTGCAGCAAACAAGGTTGGCGCTCCGGCTTCTAAGCAGACTATTGCTCGCTGGATCTGTAACTCGATTCAGCAGGTTCATTCTACGGCTGGATTGCCGTTACCAAATTCGGTAAAGGACCATTCCACTAGGAAGGTGGGCTCTTCTTGGGCGGCTGCCCGGGGCGTCTCGGCATTACAGCTTTGTCGAGCATCTACTTGGTCAGGTTCAAACACTTTTGCAAAATTCTACAAGTTTGATACCCTGGCTGATGAGGACCTTGCGTTTGCTCAGTCGGTGCTGCAGAGTCATCCGCACTCTCCCGCCCGGTTGGGAGCTTTGCTATAAACCCCATGGTCCTTACGGAGTCCCCAGCATCCTCTAGGACGTAAGAGAAAATAAGATTTTAAACCTACCGGTAAATCTTTTTCTCCTAGTCCGTAGAGGATGCTGGGCGCCCGTCCCAGTGCGGACTAAATCTGCAAGACTTGTATATAGTTGTTGCTTACATAAGGGTTATGTTACAGTTGGAATTGGTCTTTAACTGATACTGTTTTTTTGTTCATACTGTTAACTGGTTGCGTATATTCCAGGTTATATGGTATGATTGGTGTGGGCTGGTATGAATCTTGCCCTTGGATTAACAAAATCCTTTCCTCATATTGTCCATCTCCTTTGGGCACAGTTCTCTAACTGAGGTCTGGAGGAGGGGCATAGAGGGAGGAGCCAGTGCACACCCATATTAAAAGTTCTTTATAGTGCCTATGTCTCCTGCGGAGCCCGTCTATACCCCATGGTACTTACGGAGTCCCCAGCATCCTCTACGGACTAGGAGAAAAAGATTTACCGGTAGGTTTAAAATCTTATTTTTTCTGTATTCTTTTTTTTGAAGGGTGCATGGCCACGCCTCCTGTGATTAGACCACATACCCCTGAAAAGTACATGGGCCCAGCCAGGCTTTCTACTGCAATACACATTTGCTGGCAAGCTGCTCAATCAAAATAATGATGTCGCTCAGGTGCTAAAAGGGAGGGGTAATTCTGAGTAAGAAAAAACATTTTGGTATCCCTAATGCACACTGAGTGAAAAATAACACTACATAATATTAAAATATACAGAGATCTAGGTTGCTTATACAGTATGTGCAAATATAGGGCTAAGCCCCCAGGCCGATCCGCAAGGCATCTCTGTTTCACTGGGGGTCCCTAACACTAGGTATGTGTCTGGGGCGCGGGACCCAATATTCCGGCACAGGCTGGCCACCCCAGGGCAGCACACAGGTGAAAATGAAGAAATTAGTAAGTGCACATAGGTGCTATGTAAGTGATAGGTGTGATTAAAATACAAAAATATATTTACAATGCGTCTGGGTCAGATAGCCCAGTGTAAGGCCACATGATAATGGTTCCTACAACATCTGAGAGCCCTGGTTATGAGAGCCTGTGTAGTGGAGCATGAGCTATGGACACATCAGGGCATGGGGTGTAACCTCAAAGATGGCCAATAGAATTCTCTTGTGCATATATGTGCTTGTATTATTTTTTAACAGTTTCTTATTTGGCAAAGCAAATTCCGTTGCGCTTTACAACTGGAAACAACAATGATAAAACAAAACTGGGTAAAAACAAACAGCCATAGAGGTAGAAGGGCCTGACTCACAAGCTTACAAACTAGGGAAATAGGCATTGATACACAAGGATAGGTGCTATCTATTGCGTAATGATCCACCAGATTGCAAAGGTTCTTGGATGGCTGTATGATATAGTAACCCAGTGATGTTGGCCTGGGGTCAGGAGGATGAGAAAGTGGAAAAAGAGAAAATATTTGAGGATATATGTGGCCAATACAGTGGGGATGTAATTGGATAGGACTAGAATATATTAGCTGTGTAGATTGCTTAGGTATATAAAAGATTTCAGTAGAACAAGATGGCAAATTATACTTTTTCATAAAAATTGCAGAACACAATGACCATTTCAGCCATATGTTCTATATTTAGTGTATCATTACATATTATTGTAGTACTCATTTGTACTCAAGCGGAGCAACCAATCATGCTTGATTGTGAAATTTGCACCAGGCAGATGATTGGGTGCCGCGTTTCACTGCGATAAATGCATTATTAGTTAACACCCAATGTGTTAAGACATCCTTGGACTGTAATCTGATGCTTTCCAATATTTACTGGACATATTACCTGTCTCCTCAGCCCACCCAACCCAGGTAACACAGCAGCTGATAATGGTCAGACTTCCATGGACAGCCTGTCTCCCATTTCCGTAACGATAGAGATACTAGATCTGGAAGATAACGAGGTTATTGAGGAAAAGGCCAGGGTGGCCTCTTGTCCCAGAGGGTAGACTTCTAAAAAATTGTGGCACGGCAGTCAACACCTGCAGTGAGAGTCTTAGAAGCACAATGACATTATTCACTTTGTCTAATGGCAGGCATGGCACTGACTGCTGTAGGACACCAATTACTGGGCAAAACATGAGTCAGTTATACATAACTGGGCATTAAGCTACTTATTACTACATAAATAAAATCCTGTGGGCACAGTTCCCTCAAGGAAGTGTTATCTGGAAATCGAAGAGTGAAAATTTGGATTTATGACTGATCCAGCTTGTAGGATTTAATTTAGCAGTGGGCTGTAATGCAGCCATTCATCGATGAGTCTTTGTAGGTCACTTGTTAAAGAATAATTACATATTTTTAATGCTGAAAATTTTGGAATTGCTGCATGTGTAGACCATGTGTTGTCAAAAAGACCTATGATATGAGTCAAAAAGTTCAAGTAGAAAAGCATAGTATATCGGTTATTCTGTTCCAAAATTGATGTAACCTCGTTTGTTGTGCCTCTGTATATTCCTCTACAAAACATTTGTTACACCTCAAATATTTAAACACCACTCCATTGCTCCGTATCTCCCTATTAAAGGTCAAAGATAGAGAACACTCACCCACCCTCCAAGCAGCATTTTTATATTATCCACAAAAAGTGGGACATGTTGCATATTTGAAGAGTGTCTATCCAAAATGTTATTTTACAGATAAACCCCCATTACCACCCAACACATATCCTGGACACCTGCCTTTCTGGAAAATCTGCCCGTGTCAAAGATTGTAACAGTCACTCCTCCAATACTGACACCTTGAAGACCTGAACTGTTAGCGGTTCTGAAGACCAAGTTTAAGAAACATTTTAATAGACCATTTTAGTGCAGGGTATCTGTCTGCTTTATAAACACATTGTAATGAGCTCTGTATCCATTCAAAATTCGGTTACCATGGAGAAATAACTATATTGGTGCCAAAGACGTAATTCTCTTTGAAACTGTGTGGGTTCTAGTCATTTTGTGTTGCTATCTTTAAGTATAAACACTTCATTTATTTTAATTACATTGTATTATACAGTATATTATTTAAAAGGGATCTCCGGGCATTCGAAAATAAATATGTGCTGGAAATCACTGTAGTAATGTGATTATATAGTATATGAAGAAATCAAAACTTTATACACCGTAATTATGGCCTTCTTACCACAGTGTACTTACTATCTTTAAGTTTACACCACACATGTTGATCTTCCATATATTCACTGTGTGCACTTATTCATGACTTTCTGCATAGGTGCAGTAGTCTCTACATCCCCCACAAATCTAACCTATGACTGCCTACTATTGCTCACAAATATCACACTGCAAACAACTTAAATTGATGATGACGATGATTGATTGATTGATTGATTGATTGATGGATTGATTTATTATTATTATTACCAGTTATTTATATAGCGCACACATATTCCGCAGCGCTTTACAGAGAGTATTTGGCCATTCACATCAGTCCCTGCCCCAGTGAAACTTACAATCTATATTCCCCACCACAAGTAAACGCGCACACATTCACGCTAGGGTTAATTTTTTTGTTGGGACCCTATTAACTCACCAGTATATTTTTGTATTGTGGGTGGAAACCGGAGTACCCAAAGGAAACACACGCAAGTACGGGGAGAATATACAAACTACACACAGTTAGGGCCATGGTGAGAATTGAACCTATGACCCCAGTGCCGTGAGGCGGCAATGCTAACCATTACACCATCCGTACTGCCCGATCTTCAACTGCAGTTTAGCAGCGGGGTCCCCGGGAGCTCCGCTGGTACCTGCAACAGAAGACAGGACGGCTTCCATCTGGTACTGCTGAGCCTGTACTGTAGCAAGTGACTGTTCACCCAATGCTTCTAGACCATGGATAAAGAAAGCTCAATCTCAGATGGCAGTCGTCTGTGATTGCTGATTCTGAATCACAGCGAGCAGCCGCGTACCAACATCTTATGCTGCAGTTAGCTGAATCTCAGTGAGTCTGCCTGATCCTGACCCACCAGCCTGTACATATAAAATACAGCCGAAGCAGCCAAGAGTGTGGTTTCCCTGGCAGTGGGTGTGGCCTATGGGAGCCCTGCTGACATCACTAAAGGGGACGTGGCCTTGCAGGATTCCTCCCATTGCTCTACACCAGGCATGTCCAAACTGCGGCCCTCCAGCTGTTGTGAAACTACATATCCCAGCATGCCCTGACACAGTTTTGCTGTCGGAGAATGCTAAAGCTGTGTCAGGGCATGCTGGGATGTGTAGTTTCACAACAGCTGGAGGGCCGCAGTTTGGACATGTCTGCTCTACACAGAGGTAGTTTAAGTTTCCTCCAGAGATTCTTGCTGCACTGCCGGATCCTTCTTAGTGGCAGGAGCAGAGTGCTGCAGGATAATGTCACTCTGCAGCACCTGGCTCCTGTCACTGCAATAGAGTTGGCATTTTGATGTCTGGACTGGAAGGATAACACATGGGTTAGGCCCGCACGCCACGCAAAACCCTTGAGACACCACTGTATATACATACACACCACCATATTTGTTTTTATCTTTTTATTTATTTATTTTTTTTGGGGGGGGGAATAGCCAGAATTGCCTCTTGTTGGCTGGGTTGAACGTATTCCCCCGTATTGCAACCTATTTGCCATGGGACTACACATGCCAGCTTGCCTATCGCAGCAACATGTGCCATGGCAGGGCATGCTGGGATGAATAGTTTCATGACAGATGGAGTGCTGCATGCTGCCTTCCCCGGATGTAGCGCTTGCTGACTGCAGGAGTGATAACAATGTGCCATCTACTATATATCACCCCAAGTGAGTGTGCCCACCTGTGGCGAAGTATTGCTGAAATGGCTTACCCAGACACCTGTAGCATCCTCCTGCACTTCTGCCCATTAGGATGGCCTGTGACAGGTTTCTGCCCTCACATGGTGATGTGTAGTAGGCACACTTTGTTTAAGGCTGCATCTGTCCATTTGTTTGAACAGACACCTCTCTCTATGTATGGCAGGAGTGGGGAACCGTTGGCCCTCCAGCTGTTGCTGAACTACACATACCAGCATGCCCTGCAATAGTTTTGCTATTTGGCCATGCTGATACTGTTGCAGGGCATGCTGATGTATGGAGTGACCAGTCGCAGCAGCTCCTGAAAGGTGGGATCATCCATTCACAGGAAATTCCTGTAGTCATCAGGATTATTTTCTCGAATCTGGTGCAATAGGGGCATATGGGACATGGACTTTTGCCCCAGTAGACCGTCTGTGGTCCAGCAGTTCCTATGGATAAGAATCTTCCTCCCTCTTCTTGTGAGTTTGCAGGAAGCTCACTGTAGCAACCACATACAGTAGGTAGCAACAGATTGTACATGATCCATTACACAGGTATAATAACAAGGCTAGAATCAGCATTAGCAATAGTAGTGTGTAGCAGCAGAGTATAAACCAAGCCTCTACACCAGGGCTGGCCAAACCAGTCCTCAAGATCTACCAACAGTTCACATTTTCCAGACCACCTAGCTAGTGCACAGGTGTAGTCATTACCAATTAAGATGTGCTGCATTCATTCCCAACTGACAATTCTACAGATCTCCAGGAGGCCTGGAAAACATGAACTGTTGGTAGATCTCGAGGACCGGTTTGGCCAGCCCTGCTCTACACAATCTGAGAGCAATATCCTAATGGCGAGTATTGTTCCTCCTCTTCCTGTATTGTACATTAGTCTAGCCAGTATTATAATTAGCATTTTCCATCTGAAAATACAATTATCTGACCGTGACACTATTTCTGCAAGATGATAAGGAATAAAGAGGATCGTTTGGAACAAAATAATTATTGTGTAGTGTGTACGCCGCTCATCAGACATTTTCGGGATCTTTTTGGTCGTTCGAGATTGGCATAGTAGTTAGCATCATTTGGCAAAATTATATAGTCTGTACCCAGCTTTAGTTACTGAGACCAAGGTGAGGAATTGTTGCTATTATTTTGTGACTGAATGACCGTTGCTGGTCCAGGGAACCACCGCCTTTAGCTGTGAAAATCAGTAATACCCCTTTCACACCAGAAAATCCGGGTCCGGCCTGGGTTGTTGACCACTTTCAAGCAATGTCCAGACGCTTGAAACTGCGTTCACACCACACCTGGACCCAGGTTATTGCCGGATCTTGCCTTTGCCAGGGCTTGGAGATGGCATAATCTGCTAGCGCTGGTGATCCGGCGCTCTGCACACTTTGTGTGACCCGGGTTACACCAATCACACCGCAGGCTATCCGGGTCAGTTCCGGATTCAACACTGGTAGCTACCAGGGTCGGATTCATGGGTAACACAACCCGGGCAGAACCTTTCACACCAAACCTGGACCCGGGTTGCCCCAGCTATAAGCTGGGTTAGAAGTTTGGTGTGAAAGGGATATAATCAACACTCCTTTTTGTTTTAGGGATACCATATTCATACCAGATACCTACATGCATCAGGTCACTTTGTTATTTTCTTACGACTGCAGGATATAACCAAACATATAAGGTTGAGTAATCCTTGCTGCTCTTTCTGACTTAGGCGGTTATTCAGGTCGCATCACTAATCAATGCGACCGCAATAACCTCTTTTCCAGGTGACAATGCACAGGCGCAGGTCCCGACCTGTGCGTGCACTAGCAGAGATCGCATTGGCTGCGAACGCCTCTGCCTGCAGAATTAGCAATCCGTACTGAATAAGCCCCATAGTTTGACTTGTCTGTGATAAAAGATAGATGTAAGGTGTGTGTATATACTGTAGACTGTCATTTATTCCAATAGTTCAGATTTTCTGATCCTGAAAAAAAGAGGCCTATAGGAAATTGGGTTCAGTTTCACATACATTTTCAATGTCTATCTGTTTAGTGCATCTGGAGGAAGATTGGGGTGTTGTGTAGACTGCGGTAGGAATCCTTTGTACTGAGTTTTGCTTTTTTAAGGCTGCAGTGTTCAAAGTGGTTTAAGTTCTTGTTATCAACACAACTCACTAATTCAGCATCTGCCAAGCTGAGAGAAATAATTGGGTAATTTGAGGTGGGTACCCTGCAGTTATTGTGGAACTGCAAATCCCAGCATGTTGCCATAGCTTGTAGTACATCACACAGATCAAAAGCTATCATGGAAAAACAGTGCCATTACCAACCCAAACCCCAGGGTTGTACATTGTCCGTGAGGTACAAAAGGTAAATGAGGCTGCAATCAAAACCAGCACTTTAGCTCAATGCTTCAAATTCTCCTTACTGTACTGTAGGTGCGTTTTTCTGCTGCCATATTATTATAATAGAACAATACATGTCCTGTAATAAAACAAAAAGGACATCCAATATTGTAAATAAGGTTTTCAGTTCTTCATAATCTACGCAATTCAAATAATTAATGCCTTTGTGTTTACCAATGTAGTGCCAGGAGGGTATGCGGTTAAATTATCGGCTTTCGGGATCCCGGCGTTCAGGATACTGATGCCGGAATCCTGACAGATGGAGAAATCCCGGCGGTCGGAATCCTGACCCAATCCCGGTATTCCCACTCGGGTGGAGGTCCACACCACCACCTGAGGGGGAATATAATAGTATTCGTCACCAGGCCCGTAGCATAGCGAGCTGACACACTGTGCTCGCTGCCGGGTACCTGGGGTCAGACTTCTGACCACCGGAGTCCCATACCGATCCCACCGGAGGACGAGATATTATTCCTTTTTTGTCATTGCTGGATGAAACAATGGTTTTATTTTTTTTCTTTCACTTAGTGGTTCCCAAACTTTTTTGAATCAAGGCACCCTAGAGTATCGGAATTAAAAGATTTTTATTGTGAAATGTAGAAAAAAATATTAAATTAAGTAAATTATTTTTATATGTCATCAATTATGTGATGAGGGTTAGGATTTGTTTCTGTTTGTCCACATATATTATGATTGGCAGCCACGAGCACTGGTTTTGCTTATTCCATTGACAATAAATAATGTGAATTGGACCACCAACCTGAGGCACCCCTGCAAGTGTCCCGCGACACCCCAAGGTGCCACGGCACACAGTTTGAGAACCACTGCTTTAACTGGTTGTCAGTATATTTACTCACTGACTGGCAAACCGGCAAAGTACCCCCACTATACAAGTGAGTACTGGGGACCTCTGTATCTTAGAAAGTATAGGAGTATGTCCAGTCTGGTCTGTGGTACAGTATGTGGGTCTGAGGAAAACTTGCCTTATTTCTTACATATGATCACTGTTTTGTAGCACCATGATTATAGTGGAGCAAGATCACACTGTATGGTTGTACCTTCTATCTCTTCTCAGAGTACTCCAGCACCCCAACCTGCTGCAGTGTCTGGCTCAGTGTGCTGAGATCACCCCCTACCTCCTGGTCATGGAGTTCTGCCCACTGGTGAGTGCAGTGCATAGGCACACAGTGATGTAGAGGCCACTACAATGTGCCAAGATCTGATTGCTTAACGAGAGCCTTTAGCGTCTTATGTAACCAGTGTTCGTGTTTCTGAAAATCTAGGTGTGTCTTGCTAAATAGCTACAGTGATCTTGATCCATTTGCTTATATAGCAATTAACACAACATTGAACAAATTGTGACATGTATTGCTAGTACTGCAAATTAAGTAAATCTGTTTGATTAAACATAGTAGGAACTTGGAAAGTTCTTCAGAGTAGAGAGCAGGGTAACTGTTAATTGGGTTTGAAATGCCGGCTGACGGGATGCCAACAGACAGAATACCATCCACGGCATCCCAACGGCCCCCTAACCCTCCCGGTTGTGCCTAAACCTAACCTGCAGCATGTTTGAAAGCAAGCTATTCCCAGAAGAAACCAAAGTATTCAAGCAGCTAACAATTGTGGGTAATAATATGCAAATGACTGTTTGGTTTTGTCTGGGAATAGTTTACAGGGAAACCTTTTATATTACATCTTCCTTAGAGTTCTGTAGGAATGAAACTGCTTGTATTTCTGCAGTTTAATTGTTGCTGCAAGTCGGTGATTTTTTTATTTGGGGGCGTTGTCGACACAAAAAGGCAACAACTGAATGATTTTCTGATCAAACCATACTGTTGTGACAGGGACGGAACGGCATATAAAAACATTTTTGAGGGCTTATTTGATCTTTAAAGAATGAAAACTACATGAATGTATAAAAGGTATATCTCAAGACAATTACCAGAGCACATATATATTAAGAGTTTTAAACTGCAAAACAATTAAATGCACTTTAACTTCAAAAATGTTCTTACCATAATTATGCTGTTGCTCTAAATAGACTATGACCAAACTTAAAGGTATGTCTGTCATTTTTCGATCATCCAGACTTGGCCATACTCCGAGTGACATGAAGCCATACAAAATTACTATAGTCCCTGGTTTTTACCAAAAGACTTTTTGTATTTTGGGATGTTTAACAAACTATAAATAAAACTGAAAAAAGGGACTATGGGACAAATGGTCCACTACCCAAGCAAAAATGTCAGAACTTTTATTAAAGTTAGAAAAAGCCTAGAAATTAGAATATTTTGTGTTCGTCCTCAAATGTTTCTTCTAGGCTAAGTGAAAGGGGGGAGGTTGGGTTACTTGCCTTTAAATTCTGCACGTAAAATAGATATGAAACATGTATATACACATGTGAAAAGTGATCAGAATAATTTTACTCTGTGTTACGCATGTCCTGCTTTGCCTATGGAGTAGATTTAATGTGTTCTCAGGGGTTTAGTATTAAGTCACGGCTAAATCAGACTAGTTTACAGTAAATGTCATTTGTTTAGACAGATTTCATAATGTAAGTTTTTGTGTGCAGGGGGACCTGAAAGGATATCTGCAGAGCTGTGCGGCTACGGAGTCCACAGCGCCTGACCCCCTGACCCTGCAAAGGATGGGTTGTGAGATGTGCTGCGGGCTGCTCCACCTGCACAAGAATAATTATACTCACAGGTTAGATATTGTGTACTATACGTTATATGGAAATGAGCAGACTTTGTGCTGTACTGTATCACCCCACCTATTTTCTTTTTATGTGTGTGTAATGATCACCTTAAGAACTGCTTTTGTTATTTGTCTCTTCTCTGCTAAAATGTATACCAATGGACACCCATGCTTGCTTTAGATCATGTGTTTATCACATCTCTTGCGCAACACAGTTCACAATCTATTATTTTACATGTTGTTGTGTTTTCCTTGTTTGTCTCCCATTTGTATGCTTTCCACAGCCTTCTCCTAGACTCAGTATTATCTCTTGTGCATCTGTGGACACCTCTTGGTTTGTCCCCTGGAACAATATCCTGATGCTGAATGAGTGGGACATGTAGGCTCCAGCATCAGTGATTTTGTTGCAGGCGGCACTCACTGCTCCCGGTGTCTTGGACGGCAGCGCGACTTTGCCCAGCGATGCTCATCATTTGTGTGCAATCAGTCTGCTGTGTTCTGCAGCTTCTCTGCTGCCATAAGGCCTTCCTTCCTCTCCCTTTAATACAGTATATCTCCTCCATTTTATGGTAGTATAAAAGTTGTGGGTTTTTTATTGTGTTTTTTTTTTTCTTCCTAGAAACACATTTTACTTACCACAAAGACATGAGATTAATTTTTCAGCTTATTTTATTTTTATTTTTTTAGGTAATTATTTTTTCTCGCTTATCTTTATTAACATACATACACACATACACACACACACACACACACACACACACACACACACACACACACACACACACACACACACTTGCAAGAAAGAGTGGGGTAAGATGAGCTCATTTTTAGCTATTGCGTCCCCTAGGCAAGGAAAACTTATACGGAAATTACATTAAAACATCTTCCTTTTATTTGGAATGCGTCCTGTCATTCGAAATGTATTTTCCTTTTCTATATAGTATTATTTATTTTCTTAAAGGCAACGTTAAACAATAAGAATCTAGCCAAATAAAGTTTTATCATTCAATTAAAAATGTTCATACATCATATGTTCTGCATTTCAACAACTATTCAACATTCCACCCATCATCAATGTTGCAGGGAAGTATGAAGTGTTGCACCTTCCTTGCTGTTCCTCCAGCGTGTTGAGGTGGCTTCTTCAGCAAATCACTTTGGGGGAGATTTACCAAAGCTTGGAGTGAGAGAAAGCTGAGAGGGAAAGTACAAAACAAATCAGCTTCTGTCAGATTGCAGGATCATTTTTTTTTTTTTTTTAAATGACAGGAACTGATTGGTTGGTACTTTCTCCAAGCTTTGATAAATCTCCCCCTTTGCTGAAATAATGGCGCGTAATTTTCCTTGAATGCAAAAGTGGGTGTCTCTTTGCCAGTGTTCCCCTGGATTCTTCTAAGATGCGATGCACTCACTTTGTTGGCCACAATTTTAAGGTGGCTCAATTTAGCCCACAGCCTCCATTTTGGAAAGAACTACCAAGTTTGGTAATTTAGGCTAATCGTAATCTAAATGAGTCACATGGTTTTATACAGTGGCAAATTACCACCCTGTATGATTTATATGTTTAGGCCTGGATACATTTCTTTTGACATAAATCATTATACCTGGCATGAAGAAAACTTACTTTGACAAGAAAATTGTTTCTTGTGAAGATAACATACCACGTTACCATGTGCTTCTCTACATCACAGCCAGGTAGAAATGATGGGTGTTTCCTGAATTTATGGTCACATGACAAGTGTACAGGTGCCTAAATACAGGGTGGGTCACCTTACCTCCACTGGCTCATCTTACCCTACTTTCCCCTACACCATTTTATGTACTGTTCACATGACCCTTTGTGTGAACCTGCAGTCAGCCATCTCTTCTGAGCTTTTCTTGGAGCTGGGCAGTATGTCACACAGTCTGCATATCAATGTTGACATGCAGGAAGTCAGCACTAGTATACTAGCGCCAGTATACAAACTGTAAAAAGTCTGCTTAAAGTAGTTAAAGTTCTCGGCAGTATAACTGTAAACATACTGCTTCCCCCGCATGTTTACAGTTATTTTAACTTTCTTGATATCCTGGCGCTGATCTCCAGCATGTCGACACTACGAATGTTGGACAAGCGTATATGTATCCCTATTCAGCATCTGCATGCTGCCCAGTTCAGTGAGGCACTCAATGGAGCACAGCGGGTCACATGACTGATAGCAGCAGCTTCTAGGAAACAGTCAAAGGACTACTGGGGCACTCATTAGGCTGTATATCATTTGACATATATGTAAATATTAGATCTGACAATCGTCAGTGTCCATTAGTGTACAGATACAACATTGATTATCTGGATATAAAGTGTTTTGTGTTGCTCATCTACTTGAAGCAAATTAGCCCCAATGCATTTCTACAAAACAACATTGCCAAACTGTCAGTCACTCTGTGTCTGCTCTTTTAAAGAAGCTCCTCACTCGTGATATGAAAACATGCTGCAGAGGAATTAAAGAGAGGATAGTGGACATATATAAATATTCCAGTTATGTCATGTCAATTATTCAGCTAATATTATATTGCATTTGATGTATTATTTTGCAAAATGTAAATCTGAGATGCAATTGTATGTAGAACATTGGGCATATTTCCCACATGCATGTTCAGACTCCTCTGTAGAGACTGAAGCTACAGGAAATCACTGGAAGTCAAGCAATGCAGTAAAAATCACAGATAAGTTACCTGCATATGTTCATAAATAGTAAATTATACAGAGTATATGAGTGTATCAAATGCAGGTATCTGTTATACACTGTATGGGAGATGCTGGATTTGATTTGACCTCACACAGGTTGCTGACCATTAGGAAAGCAACTGTTAGACTATAGAGGGTTCACAGCACCACTTCAGTACTGGTTCACTGTCAGCGTGATAAATAATCTGTCATGCACCTGATATAATCAGGTTGTATGGCACAGGACAGATCCACAGCATGCCTGATACACCGCTGGTACAAACTGATGGCAGCTGATGCACCATATACTGGGGTCTTTCACAATAATACAGATTAAGCGCAGGAAGCCTAGTGACCCAGTGTGACCTCAGATAAGAACTACTTAGCCCATCTGCCTTTGTATATTAGTAATAACAGACCCTATCTGACCTTTGTGCGGGTTTTATTTTTAAGATTTATTATTTTTGTTACTAACCAGTTATTTGTAGAGTGCCAATACGTTGTCTGCCACTTTAGTGAGTGTTTAATGGCTCATATCAATCCCTGCTCCAGCTTATTGTTCTCAGTTGTTTAAAGCACAGACAGAAATAGTCACAGAAACCAATTATTATTATCCTTTATTTATATGGCGCCACAAGGGTTCTGCAGCGCCCAATTACAATGTACAAATGCACATAATCAAAACAGGAAAACAATGACTTACAGGTGAAGATAATATAGGACAAGTACAGGGTAACTAAGCATAACTACATCAGTAGATGACACTGAGATAAGTATCAAGGTGGCCAAAAACTGCAGGATTTGGGCAGTTGAGGATTGTTAAAGTATGAAAAACGATAAGCACATGAGGGAGGAGGGCCCTACTCGTGAGAGCTTACATTCTAAAGGGGAGGGGCAGACAGACAGGGATGACACAGATGGGGTAGACTAAGCATAGGACAGAGGATTAAGATGAGATTTGGCTGGGTTTGGTAAAGAAGTGGGTTTTAAGATCCCATTTGATTGCCAATTATCTACCAGTCTGCATTTGGATTGTCGGAGAAAACCATAGCACGCGAGGAAACCTTCACAAACACAGATTGTACCCTGGTCAGAGTAGGACACTACTACCATCTAATCATGTCTTAGGTGGGTGAGGATGGGGATGTCTCCGGGATGTCTGTGATGTTCCCAGCTGCTGCTCCCCTATGTCGGTGACAGCTGGAGTAAGATATTTACTATTCAGCGCAGCACTGATGTGGGGGAGCAGCAGTCTGGAACATCACCACACAAGGCAAGGTATCTCAAGTTCATTTAAATTATTAAATACAAACCCTCTTACCCATTGCTCATTTAAATACCAAGGCATACTTCCCGACCCTCCTCTAATGGTAAGCATACTTGCCGACACTCCTCTAATGGTAAGCATACTTGACGACACTCCTCTACTGGTAAGCATACTTGCCGACACTCCTCTAATGGTAAGCGTAATTGCCGACCCTCCTCTAATGGTAAGCGTAATTGCCGACCCTCCTCTAATGGTAAGCGTACTTGCTGACCCTCCTCTAATGGTAAGCATCCTTGCCGACTCTCCCAGTATGTCCGGTGACTCCCAAATTTTTGAAGTGGAGCTGGGATGGAGTGTGAGGCGTTATGTTGCAATTACCAATTGTGTCATTGTAGCACTGCCCCTTCTGCATGATGCCATGATTTGTGGCATTGCATCATGGGGTGGGGTGTTCTTTGATTATGCGGCCACGCCACAGTGGAACACCAGAGGGTAGAAGAAAAAAGCAGGCCAGTATGATGTCAAATAAGTGTACCGGTCACTTACACAAGCAGAACATTGTAGTAGCTCTTATATCTGTAAGTCATTAGTGTCTATGCATATAGGGTTACTGTATGTAAGACAAACTGAATAGTTCCCCACATGTAGGAAATGATCGTGATGAACAATGAATGATGTTGTTTCGTTCCCTAAAAACAAAATTATTAATACTGCTTTATCTACTGTTTGCTCATCACATAGTCCTGCAGCCTTCATAAGACTGACTAGAGCTTCATAATACATATCATTAGCCTTGTAGGATGGTGTAATGGTTAGTATTACTGCCTCACAGCACTGAGGTCATGGGTTCGGTTCCCACCATGGCCCTAACTGTGGAGTATATATATTTTCCTTGTACTTACATGGGTTTCCTCCAGGTGCCCCGGTTTTCCTCCACAATGCAAAAATATACTGGTAGGTTAATTGGCTTCCTGACAAAAATTAACCCTAGTGTGTGCTTGTATTTGAGCAGACTAGATGGGTCAAGTGGTTCTTATTTGCTGTCAAATTCAGTGTTTCTATGGGGATCCAGTCTTTAGGTCGACCACTATTGTTCAACATGCATTAGGTCGACATGGTCTATATGTCGACATGGAAAAAGGTCGACAAGAGTTTTCCACATTTTTTTTCATTCATTTTTTTTTTTACTTTATGATCCATGAAGACTACGATAGGGAATAGTAACCTTGCCCGAAGCATGGCGAGCAAAGTGAGCCATGCGAGGGGGATACAGTGCACTAATTGGGGTTCCCGGTCACTTTACGAAGAAAAAGACACCCAAAAAAAAAGGTGAAAAACTCATCTCGACCTTTTCCGTGTCGACCTTTTCCATGTCGACATAATGATTGTGTTTTTACCTATTTCAGGTGTCGACCTAGTCACTGTCGACCAATAGTGGTCGACCTAATGACTGTCGACCCTATGATCCGCACCCGTTTCTATGGAGCTCAATGTGGAAACATTGCAAGGAAAAAAAAATTAGTAATGGGAAGTCACTTATTAAAAAAGGTTGACACTATGCAGGGCCATTTAATGTTGTCTAATGATTGCACCAGCCCTGAACTCATGCTAACTGCTGTTAACTACATGCCACCCATAGTATATCTTTGTGTGTATCACTGTCTCCTAGTATTTCTGTGTGTATCCCAAATGTGTTCAAATTCCGCCACTGTTTAGCCTCTACCATTTCACTCCCCTTTCACTGAGTTCCAGTCTGTGGAATCTGACAGGGAAATGATTGGATGGGGATGTAGTTAATATCCCGGTGGTCAGGATTCCGTCAGTCAGAATACCGACGCCGGGATCCTGACTGCCGACAGCTGCGCCAGGGCTATACCCACTTGTGGGTGTCCACGACACCCATAGAGTGGGAATAGAACCTGTGGTGAGTGCAGCGAGCTACCGAGCCCGCAAGGGGCATTCAAGCGCCCACCTGTCAGCATTCTGACTGCCGGGAGCCTGGTGTCTGTATACTGACACTGGGATCCCATCCGCCGGGATTCCATCCCCAACCCATTGGATGGCATGGTTCTGGAATTGTTTGTTTGGGTGTTATTTGCCTGATATGTCGAGTATGTATGTATGTATGTATGTATGTATGTATGTATGTGTGTGTATATATAATATATAAAAAAAATCATGTGGTTGTATAATTAAAGACCCTGACCCGGCCCAGGTGCACTATATTGCATCATGCATTTTGGAAGTTTTTTACAATGCAATGTACTGTACAAAAGAAAAATCCCACACTCCCTGCAGTCTATCTAATGGTGCTTATCTCCCGTCTAATACGTAGTGACCTCGCTCTGCGGAACTGCCTCTTGGCTGCTGACTTGACAGTGAAAATTGGAGACTATGGACTGGCACATTCCAAGTACCGGGTAAGCAAAGATCTTCTAGAGTAGGAGGAAGTTTTGGTGTGAAGTGGTGCTGAATCTCTCCATTAGATATATGAAACATGGGTTTTAATGGTCTTTTATTCATCAGGAAAATGGCTATAACACTGCAAATTGCTCCTTTTTATTTGCCTCTTTTTTTTTTTTTTTTTTGCCTTTTTCCTAACTGAAGCAGGCGCTCAGTGCCTAGTTGAGGGTATAAAGATGTGCTCCGAAGAGAGTAAGAGAGGATTCAAATTCATTTACTAAATTGACATTGGGCAGATGTCACTCTGGGGTCATGCCAACCATGAGGTGCCTGATAATGGAGTGTAGCGTAGCCTCTTGGCCTCCATGTGGAGGATGCTTGTAGCAGATAGCTACTGTGGTGCATTGCAGTGATCAGCATTTAGGGCCTTATTCAGATCTGATCGCAGCAGCAAATTTGGTAGCTAATGGGCAGAACCATGTTGCACTACAGGGGGGCAGATATAATCTTTGCAGAGAGAGTTAGATTTGGGTGGGTTATTTTGTTTATGTGCAGAGTAGATACTGGATGCTTTATTTTTACACTGCAATTTAGATTTCAGTTTGAACACACCCCACCCAAATCTAACTCTCTCTGCACATGTTATATCTGCCCCCCCCCCCCCCCCCACCACCACCCACCACCCGCAGTGCGCAAGGTTTTGGCCATTAGCTAACAAATTCGCTGCTGCGATCAGAGCTGAATTAGGCCTTTAATCATCTCCATATACTAAAGCAGGGGTGGGGAAGCTTTGGCCCTCCAGCTGTTGTTGAACTACACATACCAGCATGCCTTACTACAGTTTTGTTATTTTGCCATGCTAAAACTGTTGCAGGACATGCTGGGATGTGTAGTTCAACAACAGCTGGAGGGCCGAAGGTTCCCCATCCCTGTACTAAAGGAAGAGGCTATCAGAGACCGTTTGTAAGGCAGGTCCATGGGTAACTTTGCAAAAGAAGATGGTTTTGCCCATCAACATTTACCCGTGAAGGTTTTCCAAGATAGGTCAAGGGCCCTCATTCCGAGTTGTTCGCTCGCTAGCTGCTTTTAGCAGCCGTGCAAACGCTAAGCCGCCGCCCTCTGGGAGTGTATCTTAGCTTAGCAGAAGTGCGAACGAAAGGATTGCGTCACTGCTACAAAAAAAGATTGTGCAGTTTCTGAGCAGCTCGAGACCTACTCCTAGCTTGCGATCACTTCAGACTATTTATTTCCTGTTTTGACATCACAAACACGCCCTGCTTTCGGCCAGCCATGCCTACGTTTCCCCAGCCACTCCTGCGTTTTTATCTGGCACGCCTGCGTTTTTACACACACTCCCCGAAAACGGTCAGTTACCTCCCAGAAACACCCACTTCCTGTCAATCACTCTGCGGCCAGCAGTGCGACTGAAAAGCGTCGCTAGAGCTTGTGTAAAACTGCATCGGCTTTTGTGAAAGTACGTCGCGCGTGCACATTGAGCCGCATGTGCAGAAGTGCCGATTTTTAGCCTGATCGCTGCGCTGCGAACAACGGCAGCTAGCGATCAACTCGGAATGAGGGCCAAGGTGTGGTAGCTATGCCAGAACATGTCTCTAGCAGTATTATACTCTGCCCTGTATCTGTTTCTATCCAGCTTTGGTGCTCTGTAAATGGCTCAGAGAGACCGGTAATGAGTCACCTGATCTCTACATGACACCATCACTGTGGCGCGGTGCAGAGTACGCTGTGCAAGTCTGTTCTTTGCAACATTTAACCTAGCTACGGTACATTCACCCATGACAGGTGAGCAGATGCACACCAGACACTATAGGCATTATAACAATTAAGTATTTCCCCCTTTGATGCTTTTCTGATGGAAAGTCATTCGCTACATAGAGAAGATATAAACCACTCAAATTGAAATTAAAGGACAATAAACTTCAAACTGAAGTCACATTATATAAAAAGTAATTAGCTTTTACAACTATATACATATGTATATCTAAGTGTCTCAGCCGTTTACTGGAAAATTAAGTTGTCCACCTGTCACATCATTAACAGTTTCCAGGAAACACTTAACAATCGCTGATGTCACTGGGGCATGATTAGATGGCAGCGTTTATACCGATGCCTTCGTCTATAGGAAGAATATTACAATCATTTTATTTATATAGCGCTCTCTCTTCAAGGCGCTTTACAGACATCAAAAACAATTCACATAATTCAGAAGATTTAAGTAATACAGCAATGGACAACCACACAGAAATAAAAAGAAAACCTTGAGCACACAGTAAGCATAATGCAGGATTGGTGTAGGCATTTTGGGTAACAACTTCCAAGGGTTGTGTATTCCACCCTCACAGGTACCGGATGAGGCAGCCATCTTGGTAAGGATTACCCTGGGTGCAATAGTCTACTCCTAGAAGAGATGACACAAAATGGGGAGATTGTAATATCTTAACGCTCAGAGTAGGTCCCAACAAAACCATCAGGTCCATGTATTTTTCATCCCATCCACTAATGTACCAGATGAGGCAGCCATGTTGGGCGCATTACGAAGGTTACACTGTGGGAGGTGAGCCATATAAGGGCTCAATGCATACATAGGAAAACTGACACTTGTGTAGTAGTAGTTGTAGTAGTATGGAAAGATCCACATGAAGAATATCTTGCTCGAGGAGGAACCATCTGAGACCACCATCTGGGGTGCACTATGTAGGTCACACTGGCAGGGTGTGCAAAACTGGAGGTACACATTACACATGGCACACTGTAGGGTGGAAGAGAGAGAAAAAAACAAAAAAACAAACATGTTAGGAAAACATTTGCAGATTACCAACGGAAGGGGAAAAATTAGAACAGCATTAGTTTGATAAAACTATGAATGTTCTGTTCTCATGGGAGCAGGACGGTGGGTATGAGAATGTGGGGAGCACACTGAAGTCCGCTGGAAAGGTCCCTGCTGAGCCTGGTCCTGGTGCTCTCCCCCCATAGCTCCCTGCTTATGTTAAGGGTTAGGCCTGGGTCTAGACATGATGTTCTCAGCCGCAGGGGTGCTAAGCCTGGTCCTGGAGGTCTCATTGCAGAGGTGTGGAGAGGCCACATAATGATCACTGAGCTTTGTGGTTGTAAGGCAGTCCTTCTGTAATAATGTTGGTTCGTTGTTTGCCTTCTGTTTTCCTTCAGTTTAACGCCAGTATAACGCTGATATTAATTTTAAGATGCCACTTTATAACTAGTCACTTCATATACTAGGCACTGTAGCGTCCAAAAGGACTGCTGTCCTAACCTATACTATATAAATAGGACATAAAGGCCCTGATGAAGCACCCCCAGGGCCTGTCTTACATTAGGCCACAATTATGCCATAAATGTTGCAAAACAAAATATGAATGAATGTATTCTGATCTGGCCACAGTAAACCTCAATTAACGATTATAGCTATATTTGTAAAGTTTTTGAAATAAGAAAGAGGACTTTTTTTATTTCTTTATAGTGCGTACACCAGTAAGTAAATAAGTAACCAGCACCAGTGTTCTCTATCTAGTTACCACTAAAGATGTGAGAGACCTCTGCAAAAGTTGATTTTAGCACCATCTGTGCCAGGCTGGGCTGATGACACTGTAACAGGGAGATGCACTGTGACGCTTCATCTTGTCATAATGCGATGCACTGGAGATCTTACTCGCACCACTTAAGTGGTAGATGTAGGGATAGTAGTGTATAGCCAAATGAAAAATAGTTTTGGAACTAAAGTCCCTGCAAGACCTGGCAGTCATTGACTGCAGTTACAGATGCCAACATGCAGGGCCATAACTAGGGGTGTACGAGCAGTATCGTTTTAGCCCCATGACACCTGCATGTGGCTTGTTCGTAAGTTGGCTGTAACAGCACACTACAGTCCGTAGCGCTACTACAGAGCTGCCTGTAACATCCAAGGAATACTCCTGCCAGGCAGCTTGGGTAGTGCTTTACTTCCCAGAGCCAGTGGCTCCTGAAAAAACCCTAGTTTACTTCTGGATATTATATATATATATATATATATATATATATATATATATATGTATATATATACATATACACACACACACACACACACACACATATATATATATGTACAATAAAGGTGTATAATGAGCGCTTAAAACCTAAACCGTTTACAATAAATACATAAAAATTCGTGCATAACCATTCACGTTAATTCCAAACAGCACTCCCACGTGTAGGGGCTGCAGTATAGACTCTCTTATTGACTCGTATTTCGCTGAGTCACAATTACAAATGTTCAAATAGGAATAAAGTCTCTGCGCCTTCAGTGCTTGGGTATGGAAACTTCCATCTGTGTATAACCAAAATGATATTTATATGCGTACCGGAAGTATGATCAAATTGTGCCTGTAGTGGTATCTTTAATTGGTCATCTCCCCTTGTCTTCTTACTCCATGTGTAAACGCCCTCAGCGGGGTGTTGAACCACAATTTACATAGGCAGAGAGGGAAGATGTGTCAGCAAGAATGCTCTTACTGTTATAAAGTGACTCGTGCCATAATTGTGCCAAAAAAAATGTTTTTTTTATATATAAAGTGCTCTGTGCCTATAGTGTTTCTATAAACCACTATATTTCTTGTGATTTCTAATATAGATAATCAGAATCACACCCCAGTGGCTAAAAAAATAATAAAATAATAAAAGGAAGGTAATGACTCACTCCTTTTAAGAATGCTGCTCCTATGAGGCGATCATTGACCTAGTCTGGTACCTCTATAGAGAAAGTTTTTTTCTCATGGAAAAAAACAAAGAAGGAAAAAAGAGGGAACTAATAGTGTGATATAGTTTTTCAAAGTTTTAATCACACACATACATAAGCAATGGAATCGTACAATTTAAAAATCAATAATAGGCTTATCTGTTATACAAGTAGTTGGAGAGGTAGTGGAAGCTGGCCCAACGCGTTTCGTCCCTTTAACAGCTTTCTTGGGACTTCCTCAGGGGTTGTAGTGCATTTCCCTGCATTCCCATGCTCTTTTATACCCTATCTAATCCTCTGGACCTCACTTCCGGTCACTCGCGACCGGAAGTGGCCCGTGCGCATGCTCAAATACATTCCTGTATTAAAGTTACTTCTGTGTGCGCGCCGGGAAACTACATTTCCCGTAGTGCTTTGCGCCATACCGGAAGTACTATTCTCTAATTTGTAGAGGAGTAACGCGTGACCGGAAGTGGTCACTCGAGTGCAGACACTGTGTCCTTACAATGTTATCGTCCTGTGTGCGTGCCAGGGAACTACATTTCCCATGGTGCCTCACACTGCATACACAATGCTAGTGGCCTATTCGTAACACGTGACCAGGAACAGATATTGGAATGTAAACACTGGATAATCACAGTGTTAGTGATTAGTTAGAGCAAAGAGATTAAAGCCCTAATATGTTAGAGGTGTAAATGAAGTAAATATACACCTAGTTGGTGTTATGTACTCCTCCTTTTTTGTATTTAAATAATGCTATGCTTCTATTATTATGATTGGCTGTAACCATGACAACCCGTTTTTTGTTGGTATAATGACATATGGGGAATGCATGGAAAATACATATTTGAAAACATATTATACCATAATAATCTCGTAAAACATAATTTAAAACATGATATAACGACTAAGATGATTTCATACGGTATTAAAAACATTAATCCAATACATATAAATACATGCATAAAATATTATAATCTGTGGGTAAAATTTAGGACCATTTAAATATAAATTCAGTATTATAATAAAATATATATAAAATATGTAAACAATATGTATATAAATGTCCCACTGTTTTTTAAAAAATGAGGGCTGGTATAAACGAAAGAGGATAAGAAAAATGAGGTATATAATGCTGAGAGGCTTATGAATAAGGAGATAATATTTATATGTACATTTTTGTGTCCATCGACAAAAAACCAAGAACCGCCAGTACTATATTTGTGTCACAGTGCACAGTTTCCGACGTTCCCTAGTTCAAAGTCTGAACCAATGTTACTATATACTTTTTTCATATGAGTCAGTTTTTATTCCTATGTCTTATAAAAAAGGTGCTAATTCATAATATTCATTAAGACCTGTAGGAGTTAATGTGTTTAATTGATATATCCAATACATCTCTCTTTTAGCTAATTTGTTGTCACGATCTCCTCCTCTATCACCCAGAACCACATGCTCTATGGCTTTAAATCTCACATCATCTGGATTTGCATTATGATATTTGTTGAAGTGTCTTGGTACTGAATGATTGTCCATCCGGTTTTTTATAGCTCTGATATGTTCCTGTATTCTCAGTCGTACGGGTCTCTTTGTTTTCCCTATATATTTGAAGCCGCAGGAGCATTCCAACATATACACCACATAAGTGCTTGAGCAATTCATCAGATCTTTGATCTTATAGGACTTAGACAGATCCATATTGCTGAATTGTTTGCCATCCTTGTGTGTATATTTGCAAATACAGCAATGGGTACATTTGTAGAAGCCAGTAGTTTTCATCCAGGAGTCTGTATTCTCCATGCGGATCGGTTTTAACATACTCGGAGCCAGTATTTCCTTTAGGTTTTTTGCTTTTCTATAGATTATTCTTGGATGTAGAGGAAGTACCGGGTTCAACACTGCATCCGTCCGTAAAATATTCCAATGTTTATTTATGGCTTTCTTGAGAATTCTTTCTCCACTATTATATGTGGTGATGAAGTTGAAATTTTGGTTTCCCAAGTCTTCCTTGTTTTTATAAGTAAGCAGATCTTCACGTTTCACTTCACGGGTTTTTAATTTTGCTGCTTCAATCACAGATGTTGGATAGCCCCTATCTTCAAATCTGGTAGCGTATGTTGTCATTTGTTGTTGGAATTCTTCCTCCTTCTTACAGTTTCTTTTAAGTCTGCAAAATTGGGAATAAGGAATATTTGTTTTCCATTTCTTCTGGTGGCTGCTTTTAAAGTGAAGGTAGCTATTTCTGTCTACTTCCTTTATGTAATTCCTTGAGAATACTGTACCTTCTTCTGCTATCAGTACCAAGTCCAGATATTCAATCTCCTTTTTATGTACTTTGAAAGTGAAAGACAAATTGAGGTCATTCGCTGCGATGTAATCCATAAACTCCAATAAGAGAGACTCCTCTCCCTTCCAGATTATTATAATATCGTCTATGTATCTACGATACAGGATAATATTCTCCTTGAACCTGTTGTTGTTATATACATAACTCATTTCCCAACATCCCATGTGCAAATTCGCAAAGCTGGGCGCGAAAACTGTCCCCATTGCGGTCCCGCATATCTGGAGGTAAAAGTCACTCAGGAATTTAAAATAGTTATGTGTTAATATAAAAAGAATAAGGTCACAGATAAAATTCTTATGTTCCTCACTTAGTTCAGGATCCTGTAGTAAGAATTCTCTGCAGGAGGCTATGCCTTGATGATGTATTATGGAGGTGTAAAGAGATTGGACGTCGATAGTCACCCAGAGATAGTCGTCCTGCCACTCAAAATTTTCTAGACATTGGAGAATTGCTGTGGTGTCTTTCACATGTGATTCAAGTTTTACCACATATTTATTGAGAAAAATTTCCACATATTCAGAAACATTTGCGGTCACAGAATCTATTCCTGCTACTATGGGGCGGCCGGGTGGATTCTTGAGACTTTTGTGGATTTTGGGGAGGCAATAAAAAATGGGTATTGTGGGATTGGTATTCAGCATACCACTAAAGATGTGAGAGACCTCTGCAAAAGTTGATTTTAGCACCATCTGTGCCAGGCTGGGCTGATGACACTGTAACAGGGAGATGCACTGTGACGCTTCTTCTTGTCATAATGCGATGCACTGGAGATCTTACTCGCACCACTTAAGTGGTAGATGTAGGGATAGTAGTGTATAGCCAAATGAAAAATAGTTTTGGAACTAAAGTCCCTGCAAGACCTGGCAGTCATTGACTGCAGTTACAGATGCCAACATGCAGGGCCATAACTAGGGGTGTACGAGCAGTATCGTTTTAGCCCCATGACACCTGCATGTGGCTTGTTCGTACGTTGGCTGTAACAGCACACTACAGTCCGTAGCGCTACTACAGAGCTGCCTGTAACATCCAAGGAATACTCCTGCCAGGCAGCTTGGGTAGTGCTTTACTTCCCAGAGCCAGTGGCTCCTGAAAAAACCCTAGTTTACTTCTGGATATTATATATATATATATATATATATATATATATATATATATACACATATATACACACACACACACACACACACACACACGGGGTGATGAGACATGATACTGGCTGCACTGCTATACAAATGAATTACCTTAGTTGACCCCAAGTGGTCAATACGTGAACAGTTATTCATAGCAACTTGCATGAACTTGCTTGAGCGTAGGAAAACTGTTCTGATTTGGCTGTTTGTGTATTGACCTCTTGAGGATTGTTCTCTTTATGATGATTTTATTTGTAATTTGTTTTGGAAGGTTCCCCAGGTATTTAGAATAGGGGAATGGTACATGAGGTGTTCAGGTAACTAGACCACATCAGGGCATGCTACACTAACTCTGCTATATCCTTCTGCATTTGCTGTCCCAAACCAAGTTATGTTCAAGCTTTGCCTGCGCAGAACCTGTGTACCACAACACCACAAGATCTTTGACATCTGTGTGCATATATGGTCCAACTAGTGCAGGTCAAGGCATTCACCATTGGAGAGGTGGAAATGTATGACTTTGCAAAACTAACAGTCTGTCTCTTTTGACATGTCATTTATGTGTATTTGAAGCTTTGTGTTGCATAGAAATGCGCTGCCCAGCCAACTCACAGCTGCAAATTGTACCCTGTTAAAAGTAAGGGGACAAGACCCAATTCCTGACCACTTCTGAATTGCTACAAAAATGCAGTCCTTTTCCGGAATGAAAGTGTCCATGCATGTCTACAGGGCACCACCTTCATTCCTTATTTCATTTTCTGAAGATGAATGAAATGAAATATCGGTTTTGCACAGTTTCATAACGCTAGGTGTAAATTCACTTACTCCGTAACTACCGTGGAGTGCCTATCACTCCATCCAGCAATCCTTATTGTCAATGTCTGCTTCTAGCAATTTGCCATCTTGTATAGGCGCAAAGTAAGGAGTGGTCCCTGCTTCATAAGTGACCAATTTACTCTGTCCATGAATTTCTACAAACACATCACTGATATTATACTTTTATTTTTTAATCTAGGAGACCACTTGCATACAGTGAGGGCACAATACAAACGAACTGGAACAGTAGATACACCTTGTTAGCATAGCATTTTAGGTTTTCTTGTCATAGAAACAGTTTTATGGCAGAGAAGAACCACTTGGCCCATCTAGTCTACCCTAAACACATGTACACACGCAGACACTTGGGTTAATTTTTTGTTGGGAGCCAGCTAACCTACTAGTTTATTTTTGAATTGTGGTAAAAAACCCAGAGGAAACCCACGCAAGCAATGAGAGAACATAAAATCTCCACACAGTTAGGGCCATGGTGGGAATGGAACCCATAACATCCGTGCAACATTCTGTCCTAGACACAACATAAATGAAATATACAGATAAAGGGAGAATTTGCAGGTTTGCATGTCGATAATTTTGTATTTTACCTATACAATTCCTCTGTACAATACCATACCAGTATCTGACGGGGCATGCTGGGTGTTGTAGTTCTACAACAAAGAATTGTGATGAATTCATCCCTGCATACATTAGATTGGTTTATAGTCATGTTTTGCAATTTGCCATTTGTTAATTTGTGCACAATACTGTTTTCAATGTTATTTTTAAACTGATGTTTCCTCTATTTTTGTACTGAAAAGAACTTGCTGCAGACACGGGCAGCCAGGGACTGGGGCAGCTCCACAGCATCCGTTGTCTTGTTGTTGTGGAGCTGCATGTATGACATGACAGTACTGGGACGGCTGTCTTGTCCTAGCACTCAGACACTGTTCCTGTAACCCAGCACCTGGCACTCTGCCCGCAGTCCCCAGCCTGTGCCAGAGAGGAGGCACTCCGCTGCTGGCCGGATTATAAGGGAGGGGAGTAGGCACTCTCCCATCTCAGAGCACGTCTCTGCCTCAAGGGGGAGGAGGGGACTTCGCTGTAACCTCTCTCCGTCAGGGTGAGTCAGACGTCTGCTGATCCTCAGTGAGGGTGGGGGCGAGGAGGAGGAGGAAGCAGCAGCAGCAGCAGCAACAAATCTTGAAAGTGTGTCTGAGCGGGCAGCTGTGCTTGTACCTTGCAGGATGACTACCTACTGACGTCCGACCAGCTGTGGGTTCCTCTGCGGTGGATTGCACCGGAGCTCATTGATGAAGTACATGGGAACTTGCTGGTGGTTGATCAGACTAAGGCCAGTAACATCTGGTAGGAAGCTATCTTTGACACCCTCTCCTATATGTCACCAATGTAACAGTTGCTCTCATTGCCTTGGCCTGGGTGGAGCCCCTGCCTACCCATCCACAGTGATGACTGTATCTGTCTGTATCTCCACACACTTCCCTGTGTTTTCTTCTGTGGTGTTTACAAATAAGCCCTTATTGCAGGTGCAGAGCAGAGTGGAGTATGGAACAAGGGTGTGGCACTTGTAAATAATACTTTCTGGCCAATGGCTTTGTAGAAGGAAAAAACAAACACTCAATTATTTAGGCAGACTGACAGAACTGTATAACACACCAGCAATGCAACAAAAATGACCGTAAATGTCATTTTCATTCACGTGCCACTTAGGTTCTGTGTGTAGCGCAGGTGTATAATTACTGTACAGAACAACACACGGGGTAGAAAACAAACACTACACTAACCCTAAACTGGAACACAAACATATATGAAATATGCAAAAGTTTCTGCACTATATCATGACCAAAGATGGTTCTGGAGCAGTGGTTCTGATCATAGGAGGGAAATAGTTTTCCTTCAATACAACAACTTCCTATCAGTAACCCACCTGATGGGCATTGCTTCTACAACAGTGTGCACTGACTGGGTAGCAAATGTAAATGCAATGGGGAAAAGTTTAAGTCGTGTTGAGACACAAGAATACTTAAGTGTGTATGTTTGTATATATAAACATATATATAAATATAGTTATTTATTTTTATAATATGGGGTGCCTTGGATTGGTGGTCCAGGACCAATTCAACTTATGGTAAATGTAATAGGCAAAACCATTGCTTGTGGCTGCCAGTCATTAAATATGTGGACAAGCAGAAGTGAATCCTGTCCCTCACCACACAACTGAATCTAAGGATGACGTATAAACACAATTTACTTACTTTAATATTTTTCGCTAAATTTCTCAGTCAGAAACCTTGGGCGCAGGGGTCCCGTGAAAAAAATTCTGATGCTGTAGTGCGCCGTGATTCAAAAAAGTTTGGGAGCCACTGATACATAATACAGCCTTCATAGCATTTCATGTGAAAGTCACGGTTTTGGATAAAAATAATGAGCAGAGTTACAAATGCTACAAAGCATTAGTAAATGCGGAACATTATTGTGGGGACACATTAACATCATATTTGGGTGTTCAAACTGTTTTAGCTGCCCATGGGTGGAGTACAGTGGATTCCTTGCTGGGTATGAATTAGCAGTGTTGGTGTCCTGCTCTTGCAGCAATATGCAAAATTGAGATCTAGTTTGGCTGAATAATGTTATGGAAATAAGGTAAAGGAACAGAAAGGGAGCATTTACATCTCCCCACAAATGGATGTCTGCACATCCGGATATTTTTAAATGGTATATTAAAGTGGTAGAAAGTTGTTGGCTTTGAAGTGACCTTTCAGTTTTCCCTCCGTGTGCTTTTGCAGGTTTATCCACAAAACAGCAAAACTAGGCCAGATTAATATTACAGGGGCTGTCTAGTGATTAATCCAAGCACCTGTGTATTCATTATTACAGGTTGAGTATTCCATATCCAAAATGCTTGGGACCAGACGTGTTTTTGGTATCTGATTTTCCCTATTTTGGAATATTTGCATACCATAATAAGATATGGCGATGGGACCTAAGACTAAGCACAGAATGCATTTATGTTTCAAATACACCTTGGCCCTCATTCGGAGTTGATCGCTAGCTGCTGATGTTTGTTGCGTAGCAATCATTTTAAAAAATGGCAAAACTACGCATGCGTATGGGCCCAATGCGCACGCAGGGCGTACGGGTACAAAGCATCGTTGTTTTGCACTGCTTTTAGCGATGATTCCATTCGCACAGCCGATTGTAAGGAGATTTACAGGAAGTGGGAGTTTATGGGTGTCAACTGACCGTTTTCTGGGTGTGTTTGGAAAAACGCAGGCATTTGCAGGGCGGGTATCTGACGTCAATTCCGGGACCTTCGTCGCAGCAATCATCGCACAGAATAAGTAACTACAGGGCTGGTCTTGTCTTGCACAAAATGTTTTTGTACCGCTCGGCTACACAGGCGTGCGCACTCTTGCAGAGCGAAAATACACTCCCCCCGTGGGTGGCGACTATGCATTTGCATGGCTGCTAAAAGTAGATGGCGAGCGATCAACTCTGAATGAGGGCCATTATACACACAGCCTGAAGGTAATTTTACCCATATATTTTTAATAACTTTGTGCATTAAACAGTTTGTGTACATACACACAATTCATTTGTTTCATATACACTTTATACACGCAGCCTGAAGGTCATTTAATACAACATTTTTAATAAATTTGTGTATTAAACAAAGTTTGTGTATGTCCGAAAACAAAGGTTTCACTATCTCGGTCTCACTAAAAAATAAATAAATCTGTATTTCGTAATACAGGTTGAATATCCCTTATCCAGAATTCAAAATAACAAATTTTTGGTTCCCCTACTGAGATAATGGTACAAATATATAATAAATATATCTATCTATATATATATATATATATATATATATGTATGTATATATATATATATATATATATGTGTGTGTGTGTGTGTGTGTATATATATATATATATATATATATATGTATATATATATATATATTACACATAATATATAATCTATATGTCATTATCTCAGTAGGGGACCCAAAAGTGTGGGATTTTGGATAAGGGATACTCAACCTGTATTTCTCGAACGTCCTAGTGGATGCTGGGGACTCCGTAAGGACCATGGGGAATAGACGGGCTCCGCAGGAGACTGGGCACTCTAAGAAAGATTTAGTACTACTGGTGTGCGCTGGCTCCTCCCTCTACGCCCCTCCCCCAGACCTCAGTTAGAATCTGTGCCCGGACAGAGCTGGGTGCATTTTAGTGAGCTTTCCTGAGCTTGCTAATAAGAAAGTATTTTAGTTAGGTTTTTTATTTTCAGAGAGCTTCTGCTGGCAACAGACTCTCTGCTACGTGGGACTGAGGGGAGAGAAGCAAACCTACTAACTGCGGCTAGGTTGCGCTTCTTAGGCTACTGGACACCATTAGCTCCAGAGGGATCGAACACAGGAACCTGACCTTGTCGTCCGTTCCCGGAGCCACGCCGCCGTCCCCCTCGCAGAGCCAGAAGTCAGAAGCCGGCGGGTTGAAGAAAGAAGACGTCAAAATCGGCGGCAGAAGACTCCTGTCTTCATATGAGGTAGCGCACAGCACTGCAGCTGTGCGCCATTGCGCCCACACTAACCCACACACTCCGGTCACTGTAGGGTGCAGGGGGGGGGGGGGGGGCGCCCTGGGCAGCAATTAAGTACCTCCTGGCAAAAGCAGCATATATACAGTTGGACACTGGTATATGCATGAGCCCCTGTCATTAATTTTACACAAAATCGCGGGACAGAAGCCCGCCGCTGAGGGGGCGGGGCCTTCTTCCTCAGCACTCACCAGCGCCATTTTCTCTCCACAGCTCCGCTGAGAGGAAGCTCCCCAGGCTCTCCCCTGCAGACTCACGGTAGAAAGGGTAAAAAGAGAGGGGGGGGCACATAAATTTAGCGCATTAATTATATATACAGCAGCTACTGGGTAAATACTAAGTTACTGTGTGATTCCTGGGTCATATAGCGCTGGGGTGTGTGCTGGCATACTCTCTCCCTGTCTCTCCAAAAGGCCTTGTGGGGGTCCTGTCCTCAAATAGAGCATCCCCTGTGTGTGTGGTGTGTCGGTACGCGTGTGTCGACATGTTTGACGAAGAGGGCTATGTGGAGGCAGAGCAAGTGCAGATGAATGACGTGTCTCCGCCGACGGCGCCGACACCTGATTGGATGGATATGTGGAAGGTGTTAAATGATAATGTAAACTCCTTACATAAAAGGTTGGATAAAGCTGATGCCTTGGGACAGTCGGGGTCTCAGCCCATGCCTGATCCTACAGCGCAGAGGCCGTCAGGGTCTCAGAAGCGCCCACTATCCAAAATTGTTGACACAGATATCGACACGGACTCTGACTCCAGTGTTGATGACGATGATGCAAAATTGCAGCCTAAAATGGCTAAAGCCATCCGCTACATGATTATAGCAATGAAGGATGTTTTGCACATATCAGAGGTAAACCCTGTCCCTGACAAGAGGGTTTATATGTATGGGGAGAAAAAGCAAGAAGTGACTTTTCCCCCTTCACATAAGTTAAATGAATTATGTGAAAAAGCGTGGGATTCCCCCGATAAGAAAGTGCTGATTTCTAAAAGGTTACTTATGGCGTACCCTTTCCCGCCAACTATTGATTTATGGAATCTTATTTATGAATATTAATATTCAATATAACATATATGGTTATTAATATATGGATATATTTAAATTAATATGCGTTATCATATATATCTGCAAATATATTATGTCAGGCTTACAAATTAATTGGCTGATAAATATATGCAGTCCTTATATATATATATATATATATATGACTTATGAAATTATGAAGTTAAGATTCCTTAAAGAGAGTTCAAGCTTGAATATTACCGCTCTTTTTATATGATTCTTTATTTACAGGCAGATCAAATCGTACAGAATAAGATATACACAGTAGTGATATATATACTAATTATAATTATATTAAGCTATGCTATGTTTCCTTCGTTACATAACATAAAACAACATGACATAAGTTTCACAAACAGTTTCAATTATTATCATATTTATACTTGCAAGTTAAAGATTGCCATCCCAAGAATCATTCCTTCTGCATGTTCTCCATGACTTCTCCTCCTGACTGACTTCCTTCCTTCTCCTTCTTCTTCTCCCTCTCCCTCTTCCTTCTAACTCCTAACTACAAGTCTGGTCCTTTTATCTCATATTTTACCAATTCAAACTATCATATTCTCATAGTTTCCAATGGAATAGGTAATTATAGGTTTGTCAGATTCCAAGGTGTAATAAAACAAACATTGAACTGGGCTGTCGTGTCCTGTTCACGGAGGCATGGTGTCATAAAAGTGTGGTGTCCACACTGCCTTAAGCAAGTATAGTATTGTAAAATCTGGAATGTCTTTTCATCCAAAGTTCTGTTGTATTGACAAGTTTTCCTGGGGTCGGTTACACAATGTTTTATCAATGGATGTGATCTCTTTTCATAGTAGTTAATTTATGCTCCCTAGCTTTTAACATTCACTGGACAATAGACAAACCAGTAGATTCTGATCTACTGTAAGCACACCTGTGAATTCCAATGACCAACAGAGCTCTGTCACATACCTATTATCATTTATGGCCTAATACCTTTTCTCTACAATGACTCTTGATCTTACTGTAACCTCTCTGGCCTTATTTATGACTAGAGCAGAATAAACCTGTTCCCTACACTATTTTATTACCATCTTGCAGTAAAACACAAATATACAGTATATCTATATAAACACATACACAAACCTAATCTCTTAAATCAGCTAAACATTACCTCATACATTCAAACTTATTTCATATCTATTCCTTACTATATATATCCACTATACTGTCCACTATGGTAACATCGCCTATTTATAATGAATTATATTTTGATTCAGACAACATCTATTGCCCTAATATTAGACTAAGTGCAGACAATTACCTATAAGGCAACAGTCGCCCCCTTGTGGCCATGAGAAATTATTTTGATTGGCCACACATTAAACTAGCGTAATTGCTTCCAAATACATTTCAAAATATTCCTTCAAACATAACTTTCGTTGTAACCATAATATATACCATAAGTGTAATAATAATAACCATTATGATTTTAAAAATCTCTAAAAATTCTTAGCTTACCTAACCTTATTCTACTTTTACTTTTAACTAAAGCAGACAAGACAGAGGTTTTTATTCAGTATTCATGAGGAAAACTAATTTCTACAGACATTTGGAATACCATAGCCCAATTGTAGACCTTTTTTTCTGTATCTGGATCAGTACGTTTGGACATTTTTGCTGTTCTTGGCTGTAGCAATTTACTGGGATAAGACTGTCATCTGCGTGGTTTGCTTGCAATTGGAGACGCCTTGCGTTTGCTTGCCATTTCGCTGTTTGAGGCAGAGGGCTGTGTACGTCGAGTGCTGTGTCTTGAACATTCAGTACTTGTGACGACCCTCAGTAATGGTCTTTAGCCTTGTGCGTCCTTTAAATGTTTTTCCAATGCCGCAGTTGTGACAAGTGTCCATATTGCTTTTGCACAAACAGGTTGTGATTTTGAATAGAACAGGCATATATGAAACAGTCTTTCTTTTTTTCTCTTTCTTTCTTTCTTTCTTTCTTTCTTTCTTTCTTTCTTTCTTTCTTTCTTTCTTTGCTTGTTAATAGTAGGTCTTAATTGTCTTCGGGCAATAGTACCACAAATGGCTGTGAGTAGTACACCTACTCTGTTCTGTATTTCCTCACTGAATAAATTACCATGCAGTCTTAAGTCTCCTTATTCTACCTTGAACCTATTTATACATCTCAATCTTAAATAACCCTATACCAGTTTAACCCATATAAAGGCGTTTTCTATCCTACCTATATTTTGACTAATAATTATTTAAAATGCTTTTGATGTGTATATAGTAACATCCTATCAATACAATAAATGAATACAATTTTGCTTCAAACAGATATTAAATATCATTTAGGAATGGTTTTGACTAAATCTAATTCCATCCAGTATTAGATATTTAATTACTTTTGAAGCTTTTACGAAGGAAGCATAGGTAGTATCTACTGTGTAATATAAAAAAAACATAAAATATTTACAAGGTATATAATACAATGATATAAAATAAATATATATATATATATATATATATATATATATCAGACAAATGTTTACATATATATTTGATTAAGGTATATGAAGGGATGAGACAGTTCTGTATAATCACAGTGATGAGATGTGCTGTACACTGTTGTGGGGGTGTACATGTAGTTTGAAAGACAAGTAATGATTACTTGTGATGAAAGGGTTAATGAAAACCTTCCCCTTTCTTGTGAAACTGGAAAACTCCTTGAGGATTTGTCCATATATCAGTCTTTAGGGATGCTATGTAGATTTTGCTGGATAGCAGCGATGAAAGGGTTAATGAAGACCTTTTCCCTTGTAAATTAGAGTCTTTTTGGAGTCTTGCACCATTCTGTATACAGGTTGCCAGGATTACTATGAATCAAACAAAAAGACATACAATGAATATCACAGATATTTATACAGTGATTTAACCTTCCGTGCTATGCATTCTGTCCTATCTGCTGCATGTTATCAGGTACAGAATTTACAAATGTGTCTTTAAAGATTGAATAACAAACAAACAATTGTTTCTGGCCTGTGCCAATCTTTCCTGTCACCTTGTGTGTCAATGGCAGCACAATTGTCGCTGCAGATATGATGCAGGTTTAATTTGGAAACTGTGGCTGTTGGAACATCAAAGCAAACAATGGCTACATTGGATCTAACAAGTAAAGGAATGATACTACCGTATTCACTTGTGACCATACTCCCTTGTGACGTAGCCTGGGCCCAGACTGTCTTCAACCATAGCGTTTGCTGCTTGGCATGGCTCCTTAGTCTGGAAGAATCTTGGAGCTTCTGAAAAAACCTACTTTTGTGGGGAGAGAAACTTGTTAGACTTTGCCAAATATGTATTGCAGGTCCCAGGGCTTTCTGTCTTTCCACACCTGTAATAAAATGGTTATGGCACCAGGGCATAAAAACATTTTCATCCTGGTGATCCTTTTTGTCATTGTTAATTGGTGTGTGGTTTGCAGAATGACACTCTGCATGTGGTCTCTCTGAGAGCATGCAAACATTTGCACCATCACTAGATGTTTCTGAGTGTTGTGTGGGGGTTACAAAAGTTTGGGAACCTTGTTTGTAAACATGCATTCCTGAATTAATTTTATGGATTTCCCCTTTAAACATGTTTCCAGGTGAATACATTTCAAGGTTTGCAACTCTGGTTGCCATGGGAGTTTTCACCATGGGGAACTTCTTCACCCCTGTGTGCACTGTACTGCAGCTATCAGTGTTTAAATCTGCTGACAATTCACCTTTGCCTAAGGGCATAACAAATTCTTCATTTACATTGGGAACTCTGAGAGTGTATTCAGCAGAATACTCATAATCTGAGTTACAATGATCTTCCCCTTTAGTAGAAACAGTATAGGGGACATCTCCTATTGCTGCTACCTCCTTTACATTAATGTGCTGTCTGATGATAGACACATCCTGCACATTGCTACTTTCTTCATTTACCAAAGAGGCTGTTCTGCTGGTGGTCTGTGTGACCATAGCAGACTCTGTGTGCTGCACATGGACAATGCTGTCCTGAGTCTCACCTACATCTACAATATTCTCCCTTGTACTTCCTTTTATCTCCTCCTGAGAGGTCATGACAGTTTGCTTACAATCTGCCAGGCTTTTTGCTTCTGCCCCAAACTTTTTCTGTTTATTTTTCTGTTTAAGGGACTTAAATAATGAATGCATTTTTGCATTAATGGTCAGGCACGCCTTACGAAGACGAGAACCTGATTCTTCTTTACATTTCTGTTTGGCTTCTAAAGCCGCAGTTCTGCGCATTTTTCTTAATGCTACAGAAAACTTTTGCATTTTTAACATTGCAATCATTTACAATGCTAAATTTTTATATTCCTTGTTTTTGTACTGACGGTATCCTCTCCTTAAGATTGACCGGTGTCTTAAGGTTAAACTCTAATACCTGGTACATTTATACATTTATTTGGAAATACTCATTTCCACTGTGCACATTTTCTATTCTAGGCCTTTAAATTCTTTATTCTCATTTGTAACCTATTCCACTGTGATCTTGTACTTTGCCAGCAGGCTTACAGCCATTGGTGCTGCTTCCTAATAGATATTATGTTAGTTAAAATAACGTATATTGCACTAACACATTTATCCTAGGTTATACAGAATACAAAATTGACATTACACAATGGTAATAAATTTTCATAGATACATCCCCACCGTGATTCTGCAGATTTGGTAGCCAGCTTATAGCATTTGCTACTCCTCATAAATATTATAAATCAGATAATCAGATTCAGTAATAACAAGTCCAATTCGTGGTCGCCAATATTGATTTATGGAATCTTATTTATGAATATTAATATTCAATATAACATATATGGTTATTAATATATGGATATATTTAAATTAATATGCGTTATCATATATATCTGCAAATATATTATGTCAGGCTTACAAATTAATTGGCTGATAAATATATGCAGTCCTTATATATATATATATATATATATATATGACTTATGAAATTATGAAGTTAAGATTCCTTAAAGAGAGTTCAAGCTTGAATATTACCGCTCTTTTTATATGATTCTTTATTTACAGGCAGATCAAATCGTACAGAATAAGATATACACAGTAGTGATATATATACTAATTATAATTATATTAAGCTATGCTATGTTTCCTTCGTTACATAACATAAAACAACATGACATAAGTTTCACAAACAGTTTCAATTATTATCATATTTATACTTGCAAGTTAAAGATTGCCATCCCAAGAATCATTCCTTCTGCATGTTCTCCATGACTTCTCCTCCTGACTGACTTCCTTCCTTCTCCTTCTTCTTCTCCCTCTCCCTCTTCCTTCTAACTCCTAACTACAAGTCTGGTCCTTTTATCTCATATTTTACCAATTCAAACTATCATATTCTCATAGTTTCCAATGGAATAGGTAATTATAGGTTTGTCAGATTCCAAGGTGTAATAAAACAAACATTGAACTGGGCTGTCGTGTCCTGTTCACGGAGGCATGGTGTCATAAAAGTGTGGTGTCCACACTGCCTTAAGCAAGTATAGTATTGTAAAATCTGGAATGTCTTTTCATCCAAAGTTCTGTTGTATTGACAAGTTTTCCTGGGGTCGGTTACACAATGTTTTATCAATGGATGTGATCTCTTTTCATAGTAGTTAATTTATGCTCCCTAGCTTTTAACATTCACTGGACAATAGACAAACCAGTAGATTCTGATCTACTGTAAGCACACCTGTGAATTCCAATGACCAACAGAGCTCTGTCACATACCTATTATCATTTATGGCCTAATACCTTTTCTCTACAATGACTCTTGATCTTACTGTAACCTCTCTGGCCTTATTTATGACTAGAGCAGAATAAACCTGTTCCCTACACTATTTTATTACCATCTTGCAGTAAAACACAAATATACAGTATATCTATATAAACACATACACAAACCTAATCTCTTAAATCAGCTAAACATTACCTCATACATTCAAACTTATTTCATATCTATTCCTTACTATATATATCCACTATACTGTCCACTATGGTAACATCGCCTATTTATAATGAATTATATTTTGATTCAGACAACATCTATTGCCCTAATATTAGACTAAGTGCAGACAATTACCTATAAGGCAACACAACGGACAAGATGCGCTGGGAATCCTCCCCTAGGGTAGATAAAGCTCTGACACGCTTATCTAAAAAGGTGGCCCTGCCGTCACAGGATACGGCCGTCCTAAAAGATCCTGCAGATAGGAAGCAGGAAAGTATCCTGAAGTCTGTTTATACACATTCAGGTACTCTACTGAGGCCGGCAATTGCGTCGGCCTGGATGTGTAGTGCTGTAGCAGCATGGACAGATAATCTGTCTGAGGAAATAGATACCTTAGACAAGGATACCATTTTACTGACCCTGGGGCATATAAAAGACGCTGTCCTAAATAAGAGGGATGCCCAGAGGGACATTTGCCTACTGGGCTCTAGAATAAATGCAATGTCAATTTCTGCCAGAAGGGTCCTGTGGACTCGGCAATGGACAGGTGATGCCGACTCCAAAAAGCACATGGAGGTGTTACCTAAAAGGGTGAGGAATTGTTTGGGGACGGTCTCTCGGACCTAGTTTCCACAGCTACGGCTGGGAAGTCAAATTTTTTGCCAATATTCCCTCACAGTCTAAGAAAGCACCGTATTACCAAATGCAGTCCTTTCGATCACAAAGAAGCAAGAAGGTCAGAGGTGCGTCCTTTCTTGCCAGAGGCAGGGGTAGAGGAAAGAAGCTGCACCATACAGCTAGTTCCCAGGAACAGAAGTCCTCCCCGTCTTCCACTAAATCCACCGCATGACGCTGGGGCTCCACAGGTGGAGCCAGGCTTGGTGGGGGCGCGTCTCCGAAATTTCAGCCATCAGTGGGTTCGCTCACAGGTGGATCCCTGGGCTATACAGATTGTGTCTCAGGGATACAAGCTGGAATTCGAAGTGATGCCCCCTCACCGTTACCTTAAGTCGGCCCTGCCAGCTTCCCCCATGGAACGGGAAGTAGTGTTAGCGGCAATTCACAAGTTATATCACCAGCAGGTGGTGGTAAAGGTTCCCCTCCTTCAACAGGGAAGGGGATACTATTCCACAATGTTTGTGGTACCGAAACCGGACGGTTCGGTCAGACCCATATTGAATTTAAAGTCCCTGAACATTTATCTGAAAATATTCAAGTTCAAAATGGAATCGCTCAGAGCGGTCATTGCAAGCCTGGAAGAGGGGGATTTTATGGTGTCTCTGGACATCAAGGATGCTTACTTGCTTGTCCCCATTTATCCACCTCATCAGGAGTACCTCAGATTTGTGGTACAGGACTGTCATTAACAATTCCAGACGTTGCCGTTTGGGCTCTCCACGGCACCGAGAATATTTACCAAGGTAATGGCGGAAATGATGGTGATCCTGAGAAAACAAGGAGTCACAGTTATCCCATACTTGGACGATCTCCTCATAAAGGCGAGGTCCAGAGAGCAGTTGCTGATCAGCGTAGCACACTCTCAGGAAGTGTTGCAGCAGCATGGCTGGATTCTGAATATCCCAAAGTCGCAGCTGATTCCTACGACGCGTCTGCCCTTTCTGGGCATGATTCTGGACACAGACCAGAAGAAGGTGTTTCTCCCGGCGGAGAAGGCTCAGGAGCTCGTGACTCTAGTCAGAGACCTCTTAAAACGAAACAGGTGTCGGTGCATCACTGCACGCGAGTCCTGGGAAAGATGGTGGCATCGTACGAAGCCATTCCCTTCGCCAGGTTCCATGCGAGGATCTTTCAGTGGGATCTGTTGGACAAGTGGTCCGGATCGCATCTTCAGATGCATCGGCTGATCACCCTGTCCCCGAGGGCCAGGGTGTCTCTTCTGTGGTGGCTACAGAGTGCTCACCTTCTCGAGGGCCGCAGGTTCGGCATACAGGACTGGGTCCTGGTGACCACGGATGCGAGCCTCCGAGGATGGGGGGCAGTCACTCAGGGAAGAAACTTCCAAGGGTTGTGGTCAAGTCAGGAGGCTTGTCTGCACATAAATATCCTGGAACTAAGGGCCATATACAACGCCCTGAGTCAAGCGGAGCCTCTGCTTTGCAACCAACCGGAGCTGATTCAGTCAGACAACATCACCGCAGTGGCTCATGTAAACCACCAGGGCGGCACAAGAAGCAGAGTGGCGATGGCGGAAGCCACCAGGATTCTTCGTTGGGCGGAGAATCACGTGCAAGCACTGTCAGCAGTGTTCATTCTGGGAGTGGACAACTGGGAAGCGGACTTCCTCAGCAGGCACGACCTCCACCCGGGAGAGTGGGGGCTTCATCACGAAGTCTTCACTCAGATTACAAATCGATGGGAACTGCCACAGGTGGACATGATGGCGTCCCGTCTCAACAAAAAGCTACTAAGGTATTGCGCCAGGTCAAGAGACCCTCAGGCGATAGCTGTGGACGCACTAGTGACACCGTGGGTGTTCCAGTCGGTCTATGTGTTTCCTCCTCTTCCTCTCATACCCAAGGTGCTGAGAATCGTAAGAAAAAGAGGAGTGAGAACAATACTCATTGTTCCGGATTGGCCAAGAAGGACTTGGTACCCGGAACTGCAAGAAATGCTCACAGAGGACCCATGGCCTCTGCCTCTCAGACAGGACCTGTTGCAACAGGGGCCCTGTCTGTTCCAAGACTTACCGCGGCTGCGTTTGACGGCATGGCGGTTGAACGCAGGATCCTAGCGGAAAAAGGCATTCCGGATGAAGTTATTCCTACGCTGATAAAGGCTAGGAAAGACGTGACCGCAAAACACTATCACCGTATATGGCAAAAATATGTTGCCTGGTGTGAGGCCAGGAAGGCCCCTACAGAGGAATTCCAGCTGGGCCGGTTCCTGCACTTCCTACAGTCTGGAGTGACTATGGGCTTGAAGTTGGGGTCCATAAAGGTCCAGATTTCGGCCCTATCCATTTTCTTTCAAAAGGAACTGGCTTCTCTTCCTGAAGTTCAGACGTTTGTTAAGGGAGTGCTGCATATTCAGCCCCCTTTTGTGCCACCAGTGGTGTTGGATTTCCTGAAATCCCACTGGTTTGAGCCACTTAAGACCGTGGAGCTAAAGTATCTCACGTGGAAGGTGGTCATGCTATTGGCCTTAGCTTCGGCTAGGCGTGTGTCAGAATTGGCGGCTTTGTCATGTAAAAGCCCCTATCTGGTTTTCCATATGGACAGGGCAGAATTACGGACTCGTCCGCAATTTCTGCCGAAGGTGGTGGTGTCTTTTCATTTGAACCAACCTATTGTGGTGCCTGCGGCTACTCGTGACTTGGAGGATTCCAAGTTGCTTGATGTAGTCAGGGCTTTGAAGATCTATGTAGCCAGGACGGCTGGAGTCAGGAAGACTGACTCGCTGTTTATCCTGTATGCATCCAACAAGCTGGGTGCTCCTGCTTCAAAGCAAACCATTGCTCGCTGGATCTGTAGCACGATTCAGCAGGCTCATTCTGCGGCTGGATTGCCGCATCCAAAATCAGTGAAAGCCCATTCCACAAGGAATGTGGGCTCTTCTTGGGCGGCTGCCCGAGGGGTCTCGGCATTACAGCTTTGCCGAGCAGCTACTTGGTCGGGTTCAAACACATTTGCTAAGTTTTACAAGTTTGATACCCTGGCTGAGGAGGACCTTGTGTTTGCCCATTCGGTGCTGCAGAGTCATCCGCACTCTCCCGCCCGTTTGGGAGCTTTGGTATAATCCCCATGGTCCTTACGGAGTCCCCAGCATCCACTAGGACGTTAGAGAAAATAAGATTTTACTCACCGGTAAATCTATTTCTCGTAGTCCGTAGTGGATGCTGGGCGCCCGTCCCAAGTGCGGACTTTCTGCAATACGTGTATATAGTTATTGCTTAATAAAGGGTTCTGTTATGTTGGCATCCATTGTTTGATGCTCTGTTGTTCATACTGTTGACTGGGTAAGTTTATCACAAGTTATACAGTGTGATTGGTGTGGCTGGTATGAGTCTTACCCTGGATTCCAAAATCCTTTCCTTGTAATGTCAGCTCTTCCGGGCACAGTTTCCTTAACTGAGGTCTGGGGGAGGGGCGTAGAGGGAGGAGCCAGTGCACACCAGTAGTATTAAATCTTTCTTAGAGTGCCCAGTCTCCTGCGGAGCCCGTCTATTCCCCATGGTCCTTACGGAGTCCCCAGCATCCACTACGGACTACGTGAAATAGATTTACCGGTGAGTAAAATCTTATTTTCTTAGTATTTGGATATGGGATACTCAATCTATATTATGACTCCAAGAAGTATCAGTACGCTTCAGAGGAAAAATGACAAAAAGCACACAAACTATACAAAATATTTACACAGACATTTCTATGGGAATATCAATGTTTTATTTTCCACTTTGTGAGCAGGCACTGTGCAGTAAGTACTAAAGAATATAGAGACTGGGGAGCATTGCCTGAGTTCTAGTGGAACATATGCTGGGCTTTCAGTTATTGTACACTGGTATTATCTGACGGACACCCTGCATGAACAACAATTCATTAAGTCAATGAACACGTTAATACAAGGGGGATGTAGGGAGTTGCTTACAGTCTGAGCGCAAATAAGGATAGAATAGCTCTTGTATTATTAGTGCTATGCAAATGGAGGCTCCCGCATCAAACTGCAGAGAATCATTTTTTATTGTAGCACTTAGCTCTGTCAATTCACCAGTTGGAACCAATTACTTATATCACAGTTTGCACATTTAAGTGAATTACGGTTACATTTTAGGAAGCCATTCAAATGTTTACCCCCACGGCTACCGTGAGGAGGGGAAGGGCTATTCAATTGTTGCTCTGTTTAGACGCTCATCAGATGTGGGGTTGACATTTCTTCTCGAGCCTCCTGAGGTGCAAGAAATAATATGTGCCAAGTTCGTGGTTGAGGCGCCCTTACCAGAATTTTAGACTGTATTAACCACCATTCACGCCTATACCCTGTCTATTTGGGAGCATATAAAGCAACGGTTGCCCGATCAGAGCAACAACTGAATTGCTCTGATGGGTGCCCAAACCCCCCCCCCCCCCCCCCCATTTAATTCACCCCCTTAGACTGCAGTCTGCTTCATATGTAAATTAGTATAATGTGACTTTTTGAAGAAGTATTTAGTTGGGATCTTTTTCTCTGTCAACAGTGTTTGCTGAGAAGGTCACACTGTAATCTTGGTGGCAGCTCTTGTCACGGTCCCTGTCAATGACTAATATATAAAATGTCATCTTCTTTCCCATAAAGGTCCTTGGGAGTTACACTTTGGGAGCTGTTCGAGTTGGGACGGCAGCCGTATGACACATACTCTGACCGGCAGGTCCTCTGCTATGTTATTAAGGAGCAGCAGCTCAAACTACCTAAGCCGCAGCTCAAGCAACTGCTTTCAGACCGCTGGTAAGATGTCTAAAAACATCAGAGACCTAATATGCTCAATACACAGAGTCTGGTTCTGATTTGGAAGTAAAGCAAAAAAAAAGCAACTGTGTACCTGTGCAAAACTATGTTGTACTGCAGGTGGGACAGATGTAACGTGCAGGGAGATTTAGATTTGGGAGGGATTTGCCTAAACTGAAGTCTAAATTGCAGTGTGAAAATAAAGCTGTCTAACATTTGTGGGCTACATGTAAAAGCAGCCAGTATTTACCCCGTACAGAAAAAAATCTAAATGCATTTACTCCCCTTGCATGGCAACATGCTTTGTTCCAAACACAGTTACTTGCTTTTTTGCTTTAGTTCCAGATTAGAATCCGTCCCATATTCCTTCTTAATATCATGCACAAACGTCCATTTAATACAATAACATACTGCAATATAAATTCTTATGATATTATAGGGAAAAGGAGTGACTTTTGGCATCGCTGCCCTCCATCGATCCTCCTTTGAGAGCTTATAAGTGGATTCTCCCTACACTAGTAATTTCACTGTGATAGTTTGGATAAATACTGTACCATGTAGAAAAATGATGAAACTGTAGACTAGGCGGTTTCCTATACTGTAATACCCAGGGCATGTTCCTAGTTTGCCTATGTGGTAAGTACAGCCCTATCCTGTGTGTCTCAGCACTGACATGAAGGTAATAAAAATAGCAGTAATCTAGCACAGTGATTTATTTAATAATAAGAAGTAGCAGTCCTTCTCATGGGCTCCTCTGAAGATTAGTGCCAGAAGATGACACAGACATTGAAATGAATAAATTGTCACTGTCTGCTACACACACATCTGGGAGAGGATGCACACACACAACAAATGGATCATCATGGAAACTAGTAACCACCAGAGATGTTCTTGGCAGAAAAAACACCCAAGAAGCATGGATATGTCACTAGAGAAATGTACATCACGGACTATACACCATAGAAACATGGCAAAGGTCAGTCACCATGCCACAAATATAGCTGCAGCAAAAATCACACGCAGTGGAAAGTCCCAGCATTCCTACTCTGGTGAAGATGTGACATTGCAGTAGCAGTAAATGCAGAATGTTCAGGGCATAGTATTTTCTAATGTCCAGGGAGCATATCAACAGGCTTATATTGTCACTAGCTGGAAGGATATTCTGTCCAGACAGTCCATAATAGCATCCAATCAGATATTGGTCGCCTTGGATAAGCTTATTGGTGGTCAGAAGCAATTCTGGGCACATTTTGGTTGAAAATTACCAATTTGAAAGAAGTTCACCATATTTTATTTATTTATCACCATTTATTTATATAGCGCACAGAGAATATTTGGCCATTCACATCCTTCCCTGCCCCAGTGGAGCTTACAATCTATATTCCCTACCACGTGTACACACACACACATTCATGCTAGGGTTAATTTTGTTGGGATCCAATTAACCTACCAGTATATTTTTGGATTGTGGGTGGAAAACGGAGTACCCGGAGGAATCCCACGCAGGGCTATGGTAGAAATCAAACCCATGACCTCAGTGCTGTGAGGCAGTAATGCTAAGCATTACACCATCCATACTGCCCTAATGTGTTGGCTTCTCATACCTGGGAAATAACAACAAGGCAGGACATCTCAAGTCAGCAAGTATGTGCCATTTTTCCTTCTCATATAAAACAGTTGTAGGTTTGTTTGTTTTTGTGTGGTTTTTTTATTTTTTATTTTTTTTATTCCAATCTGACTTTAGTGAGAATAAGCATTACATTTATAATGTGGGTTGGGGAAAGATGGAAATGAGACCTTTCTTGTGTGGTTCATTCATATGCTGAGCAACAATTGCAGATGTAGTGTAAATAATAATAATAAAGTAAATGTAAAGCTTAACTTAATGGGTATATTCTGTTGCACTGCTTATTGCAATTAGTGCAATCACATTCATGCAAAAAAGATGTTTAGCCCAGTTCAGTCCCGCCGCCCTGTGTATTGAGGCTAGATATATGAAGACACATCTGTATCTCCTGAATATATGGGAACCCAATTTAAATTCCTCTATTTATTGTCTGCCATTTTTAAATTTTCGGCTTGGTCTGTTCATTTTTGCTTTGTCCTTATCAACCAGTCAGTACTTATATTGTCAGGGATATGTTTTCTTATTTTAATTATTTCTTCTCTTCACCTTTTACTTGCAGTCTCTCTGTTTGTTATTGTATTGGTGTTCTGTGCAGATGATAATGATCGGATAAAGTAATCAGTCCAGACACTCAAATTTTGGACTAGTTCAAATTAAATTTAATTTTAGTAGTTCAATAGTTATGGTACAATTGTGTATAGATTCCAGTTAGAATTTGAGATTTTCATTACGAATGATCATTTACGATTTTTATAAATACTATTTTACTATTTTACTTTGTTTTGTCTTTTTAATTGACCTGTGAACAGTGGTGTGCTCTAAGTTAATGAGTTACGTTTGTAGTAAAAAATGACTAAAATGTATCCAATTTAGCTCCAGCTTGTTCAAGTAGGTTTGCACGTGCGCTAAATAGACAGACCCTGCGCCAACCAACATTTCCACTTGTAAGCTGGCTCAGACATGGCCTAAACAGTTGGAACATGGGTTAATATATTCAGCTTCTTTAAATTTAGCAGGATTGCTTTATTTTCTGATTAATCTAAAAAGTGAAAAATTCCAGAGAAACTTTGAATTATAGATCCAGTTTCAGAAATTATATGCAGCTGGTTCCAGTGTCTCTATTCATCAGGCATTCTGGTCATTTTGGGGATGAGGAAATTAGTAAGAACAAGTTTCCGTGAGCTTCATTGTTGGTACTAGGATGGGGCAGAACAAAGGCCTAATTGGATGAATTACGTTTGCTGTTCAGTCTAATGTAATTTAAGTGTATTTAAGGGTCTGGTGAGGAAATAGAGGAGGCACAATACCAGTTTAATAAATTACCTTTACACTAAATAATTTTTGCATTATCTTGCAGGTATGAGGTGATGCAGTTCTGCTGGCTGCAGCCTGAGCAAAGACCCACAGTGGAGGAGGTGCATCTTCTACTTTCCTACCTAAGTGTCAAAGGAGCTGGCGAGCTGGAGGAGGAGTTTGAGAAGCGGTGGAACTCCATGAAACCAAGTGGGACGGATAGTGCAGGACATCATGAAACCGAACTCTCCTCTTACCCTCTACTGGAGCACTTCTCCTCAGATGGATTCCACACTGATGGTGATGATGTGTTAACTGTGACTCAGACTAGCCAGGGGCTCAACTTTGAGTATAAATGGGAGCGCGGGCGGCATGATCAATACCCACTGAGTCCAGGGTGCCAACCATACCAAGACATGTACTACACCACAAGCAATGGTGACAGGCTCAGTCTGGGTGTATCCCCATCTGGCTTTGAAAATAAAGATTGCAACCTTGAGTCTCGTCCGCTTGAGTTGGTGCCTGTCCTGAGTGCCCGTAGTCCCTCAGTGGCAGGAGACTACTACATCCGTATTGAGGAGCCTTTGGGCAGCAATCATCAGCAGGATTACAGCCCACAGCATGAAGAGCACAGTGTAAAAGAGGAAGAGAGACCTATGACAGAGAACCAAACAAGTGAGAATAGTCCATCTGTAAACCTTTCCATGGAGCCTCTGTTGGCACAAGCAGATTCTTCTGCAGAAGATGACTGTCTGCTAAGTGAGGACAAAAAACAAAGTAATTGCTCCTTTTATGAGGATGAGGCAGATGAAAAACAGGTTGTCTCTTTAAAAGAGGAAACTGATGGGCTGAGTGGCTTTGCCGATCCTCTTGGAGCATCACCATCTTTGATGCAGCTGTGCCAGGCCCAGTTAGGCACGGAAAAGACAACACTGCTAAATATATCAGAAAGTGAGGACAGTAGACGGGTCTGTACAGAACAAATGGGTTCTACTACTATGACATCTGAAGTAGAAAATGAGCACTTACTGTTTGGTGACATTCAACAAGATTTGTCAGTGAGGACCTCTCACCTTGCTGCGTTTTCCCCACATTGGGCATCAAACATCTCATCGAACAATAACATCTCCAATGAGCCTCTACAACACAGCTCTGGTGTCTGGTGCAACCGCCGCTCTGAAGACCCCCAGGATATGGAGATTGAACCGTATGGTCCTGAATCGTGGCAGGTCATGGACTCTGGGGAGGGAGACAATGTCAGCATTCTTCCTGCAAGAAGGGAAGATCTGTTTTGCAAAGCAGAGAAGCCTATGGTCGAAGGGTGTTCAGTCTTGTTGGAAACAAATTCAGATATCTTACTCAGCCATTGCTCCCCTTCTGCAGCAGAAGACGTACGGAGTGATCTGATTGTATCACACTCTGATCACATTCATCATCATTTGGAATCCCCAGATAGTACAGACACCAGTGGGGAAATGGATCCACTTGGTGCAAGTTTAGTAGGACATTGTGAAGTCCCAATTCAGTCACAACCTACAAACAACCTTCAAATCACAGAGGACATATCTGTTGTTTCACAAGGGGTTTCACTACAATCCTTATCACAGGATAACTGTAGTAGTTGTCTTTCACCCGATAAGGAGAGTGAAAGCCCTAACAAATTGTTTCCCAAAGACTTTTTCCAGATGCACAGTGACAGTGATGAAGACACAATGGAGTTGACTTCAGGGGTGTTTACAGACCTCTCTAGTGAGCGGAATGATGCAGTGCCATCCTTCAGATCATTGCAGATGCAAGTAGGAACTCCTGACTCCTTGGATTCTTTAGACATGCCATCCACGGCCAGTTCATGTGATGCATTTAGCCTTGGAACCTACACTCCATGTGTACAGCACAAAGCTCTGGACAGTGGATATGACACTGAAAACTATGAGTCTCCAGAATTTGTTTTGAAAGAACCACAAGATAATAGAGAGACTGAGGTTTATTACCAGCTGAATCAATCTCAGGAAAAAACGCTAGACCCTGGAGAAATGCCAATGTCCCGGTCAGTAAGTAGTGATTTGCAAAGTCTAGATGCCAAAAATCCCTACAGAGATTCTGCATACTTCTCAGACTATGACTATTTTAACCGTGAAGAAGAAGAGACTGACCAGAGAGATGAAAGAGAACAGAAAGAAGTTGAAAACTCCCAATGTGTAAAGCTGGAATTTGAGGCGACTGCTTCAGATTTATCTGAGAACTTAAATAGCGAGCAAGCTCATTCTGTCACAGATGCAGAGAAAGAAATACATGGATCTCTTTTGCATCAGCCTTCTTTGCCACCACCAAAAGAGATTTCTTTACTGCAGCCTCCTCTTATAGCAAGGGAAGAGTCAGTGGATGAAGGCTTAGGCCTTGAATGCCATAAAGAGTCTTCTGTTGAAAAACAACCCAATATATGTTCATCGATTGAGTCCGTCTCACACAGGACCTTCACCTTGTCCCCTGTCCAGTTGTGCCTGACCAAAGCTTCCACGGTTAAACAGGGTGCACCAGGTAGTATCACTTTAACCACTGGTCTGCAGGAAGAAGAAAACTCCTCCTGCAACAGAGAAGCACTAGGAGCTTCCCACCTACCAAAATGCCTCTCTCCTCCACTTATTCGGAAGGAGAGCAGATTGGGGGAGTCCCCAGAGGATGATGAGGATGAAGAGAGTGAGGACAGCGATGAATCTGATGAGGAGCTCCGTTGCTATAACATCCAGGAGCACAGTGAGGAGAGTGAGGAGGAACACAGTACTGTACCCATTGTCATTACGGATACCGGCAGCTCTGGTCATCTCAGAAGCCTTCTGAAGACGCCAAACTTCTTGCCTCAGACTGAAACAACTGATCTGGACAGAAAGAAAAAAGCGGTCTCTTTCTATAATGATGTCACTGTCTATTTATTTGACCAGGTATGTTTCCATAAGCAGACAAAGTAATCCATTTGTAAACATGCATCTGCTTTGAAAATCCTGCTTAGCTCTATTTAATAAGCTGGTGAAAATAATACAAGGGGGTTTATTTACTAATATTCGTGTTTGTGACGTTTTTAAGGGAGTTTGATCTCGAATTTTATCGGACGTAATTTACTGCAACTTTTTGAATCCATATGCTGTAATTTACTAAGCTGCCGAGTTTTCTAGTTTCGTATTTCCGATGTCGATGTGATTCGTATTGTCAGGCAGTGTTTTATGGGAGTGAGTAGTAAAACACTGCCTGACATAACGCAATGAATTCCGTCCGGATCTGTGAGATCCGTGCAGGGCTTCATTGTGTGCATTATGAGAAGTGATGAAAGAGTTAAAAATTAAAAAAAAAATTGCGTGAGGTCCCCCCTCCTATGCGTAACCAGCCTTGAGCTCTTTGAGCCAGTCCTGGTTGTAAAAATACAGGAAAAAAATTGTGTAGGGGTCCCCCATATTTAAACAACCAGCACTGGGCTCTGCGTCCGGTCCTGGTTCAAAAAATATGGGGGACAAAAGACGTAGGGGTCCCCCGCATTTTTAAAACCAGCACCGGGCTCCATTAACCAGAGAGATAATGCCACAGCCGGGGGATACTGTTATACTGGTCCCTGCAGCCGTGGCATTACCCCCCCAACTAGTCAACCCTGGCCGGGGTACCCTGGAGGAGTGGGGACCCCTTAAATCAAGCCCCCCCCTCCAGCCACCCAAGAGCCAGGGGTAAAGCCTGAGGCTGTCCGCCCCCCCCATCCGAGGGCAGTGGATGGGAGAATGATAGCCATAGTGTAAAATTAAAGAATATTGTGTTTTTATGTTGAAGAACTACAAGTCCCAGCAAGCCTCCCCCGCAAGCTGGTACTTGGAGTACCACAAGTACCAGCAAGCAGAAAAATAATGGGCCCGCTGGTACCTGTAGTTCTACTACAAAAAAAATACCCAAAAAAATACACAAGACACACACCGTGATAGTATAACTTTAATTTACATAAATACACACATACATACTTACCTATGTTGACACGGAGCCCCTCGGTCCTCTTCTCCAGTAGAATCCACGGGGTACCTGTAAATTAAAAATATATACTTACAAACAATCCTGTGTAGATCGGTCCTCTTCTTTATCTTTGTAATCCACGTACTTGTTAAAATAATAAAACGAACAACCCGAACCACATACTGAAAGGGGTCCCATGTTTGCACATGGAACCTCTTTCCCCGACTGGCGGGACCCCCCGTGACTCCTGTCAATGAAGGTTCCGCCAGCCAATCAGGGAGCGCCACGTCATGGCACTCTCCTGATTGGCTGTGCGCTCCTTGATTTAAGGGGTCCCCACTCCTCCAGGGTACCCTGGCCAGGGGTGACTAGTTGGGGGGGTAATGCTACGGCCGCAGGGACCAGTATAACAGTGTCCCCCGGCTGTGGCATTATCTCTCTGGCTAGTGGAGCCCGGTGCTGGTTTTAAAAATACGGGGGACCCCCTACGTCTTTTGTCCCCCATATTTTTTGAACCAGGACCGGACGCAGAGCCCGGTGCTGGTTGTTTAAATATGGGGGACCCCTACACAATTTTTTCCCTGTATTTTCTTTTTCATCCACTAGGGGTCACTGGAGTACTCTTGGGATATGGACGGTTTCCGTAGGAACAAGGCACTGAATATTCAAATTTAGAACTCTCCTCCCCTCCATATCCCAGAGTACCTCAGTGTTTTTTCTGTGCTTCTCGTAGCAACAGGGCTTGTGTGGAGCTTAAACCACACTACTTTGAATATTTTTATTTTGAATTTTTTTTTTTCTGCCTTTTACCTTTTTCCACTAACAGCACATCCCTTCCCAGTTTCTGTAAAAACTTGGGTCCGGGATAGTGCCGCTGCACGGAGCAGCGCATGGCGTGTCGGTCCTCACAAAGAGCACCCTCACAGCCACACGCAGCACATTCCCTGACTGCTGCTACAGCTGGACGGAGCTTACAGATAGAAGTCCCGTCACAGCCTTCGCCTCTGGAGTCAGGTATGCTGGGGGTACGGGGCGGTCAGCGCACGCTGCCGCCCCGCTGTGTGGGGACACTGTTCACTGAAGACGGACGCCGCTCGCACTGCACCCGCAACGCCTCCCCTGACAGGCCGCCCGGCAACCGCTCCGGACCGCGCCGCCTCCACCGCTGAGCCTCGCCGGCCGCCGCTCACACCCGCCGACCGCCGCGCTCACCCGCTACAGGACGCTCCATTACAGCGCTCCCCGGCTCCCTGCAGGTACCCACGCCCCGGCATTCCCGCTCAGACAGCGGTACACGAGGGGGGACAGGACATTAGCGGAGGGCTGCATACGGGGGGAAATAGGCTGTTAAGCCTATATTACAGGGTTGGCTGCATGTTACATATACCCTGCACTGTAAGGCATGGCAGCCATTTTAATCTTGCTTCCTGTCTTCCTGTTGTGATTCCAGATCCTGTACTGCATCTCTACTCCACCGAAGGCACAGGGGTGTTGGTGGGAATTTGGGATCAGTTTCATATCGTACTGGCACGTGCACTACACCTTGCCAGATATATATATATATATATATATATATATATATATATATATAGAGACACCTTGTCTGTCGGCATAATGAGTAAGGCACCAGCAAAACCTAAAAACCACTGCCTTGTCTGTCAGAGTGTGTTACCGGATGGATCTACCACATGCACAGTATGTTTTGTGGATTCCGCTACAAATACGATTACGGCTCCGCTGTCCAAACCGGTTTCATTCCCGGACCCTCCATGGGCTATGCTAGCAGATGTCATGGCTGGATTGCAATCTGAATTGGCCGCCGCTCGACAGGAGCGGGAAGCGGCAAGATCTGAGTCTAGGGTGAGACCGCTAGGACTGCCGGAGGGGTCTCAGCCTTGCCAAAAGTCCAAGTCCATTGTGGATAGTAGGGATAAATTTCATTTGTCTTATGATTTACCAGTTTCGGCTATGTTACAGTCTGACGACTCTATGCCAGACCTCACTGCGCAAGATGACGGTTAGGAGGGCGAAGTAGACCAGCAGTCAGATAGTGAAGATTTTGACAGCCCAGGCATTGATAATCTCATCAGAACGGTGCGTCAGTCTCTGAAGTTTATAGAATCTGAGGAGCCTCTGACGAATGATGAAGTCGTCTTTGCTAAATGACAGAGGACTCCGATGTGTTATCCGGTTTCGGAATCTCTTAATAAGATGTTACTGGAAACACGAAAGAATCCGGATAAACGGTTTTCTATTCCTCGCAGGTTTAAGTCTAGTTACCCGTTTCCGGAGTCTGTGACAGCTACATGGGAGAATCCGCCATTGGTGGATTCGTCTGTGTCTAAACTTACTAAGAAATTAACCATACCAGTACCGACGGCTACTACGCTTAAAGACCCTTCAGACCGTAAAATTGAAGCTATGCTAAAATCCATGTATATAGCAGCAGGGGTGTTGCTTAGACCTGGGTTGGTTGGCATTTGGGTAACTAAGGCGCTCATGGTATGGATAACAGAACTCAAATCTGCCCTACATGACGATCACCTTATACTTCTCGCTGATCAAATCTGGGAAGCTGCTGATTATCTATGTACAGCTTCTACTGACGTCTGTCAGCTCACTACTCGCCTTTCCTCGTCGCTAGTTACAGCACGACGAGCACTCTGGCTGCGCTCTTGGCAAGCGGAGGCGGAGGTCAAAAGAGGTATAGAGGCGTTACCTTACGGTGGCGAGAAGTTGTTTGGTCCTGAATTGGACAAATGGATTGCTGAGGCCACGGGTGGTAAGTCTGTTTTCTTACCATTGCCTCCAACGGCGCCTAGACGGAAATACTCGGGGCCGGCGTTCAAATCCTTTCGGCCTCAGCCCTTTCGAGGCCGTGGTAGAGGACCAGCCACGGCCGGTAGATGAGGTCGAGGGCGTGGTTTCCACCAAACCAACGCCAGTCGTCAAGACGCTAAGGTCACCGACAAACCAGTGGCATGACGGACTCCCAGCCCATCTTGGATCTCCAATTGTGGGAGCACGCCTTCAGACATTCCATTTGGCGTGGTTTCAGACGTCCACAGATGGGTGGATCCGCAATTTAGTGCTAAAAGGTTACAAAATAGAATTCGACTGTCTCCCGCCACTGCGGTTTTTCAAGACAGGACTGCCTGTGTCGGACGACAAAAGGGCGGTTCTGCAAATTGCCATTCAATCTCTGTTGGAGTCAGCAGTTTTGATTCCGGACCCTGTACACCAACAAGGGCAGGGTTATTATTCCAGTCTGTTTGTGGTACCAAAGCCGGATGGCTCGGTCAGGCCAATATTGAACTTAAAGGGCCTCAATCAGTACGTCACTTACTACAGATTCAAGATGGAATCTCTGCGGTCAGTAATTGCAGGTTTAGAGCCACAGGAATTCATGATTGCGCTGGATCTCAAAGATGCGTATTTACACATTCCGATTTGGCCACCTCATCAGAGGTTCTTGCGGTTTGCAATCCGGCAGAACCATTACCAGTTTCAGGCTCTACCGTTTGGCCTCTCGTCAGCGCCTCGGGTATTCACCAAAGTGATGTCTGTGATGATAGCTCATCTCAGATCCCTGGGAGTGATCATAGTTCCGTACTTGGACGATCTGCTCATCAAAGCTCCGTCTCAACAGATGCTCCTCCAACATGCGTTGCTAACGTACGATGTCCTAGTTCAGCACGGTTGGATTGTCAACTTCAAGAAATCACATCTGATTCCGTCTCAATGACTGCAATTCCTAGGTATGATTCTCGATACGGTAAATCAAAGAATTTACCTACCAGAACGGAAAGTGCAGATCATTCGTCATCTGGTTCGATTGGTGCTCAAGCCACGCACAGTCTCGGTACATCTGTGCATTCGCCTCTTAGGCACAATGGTGGCGGCTTTCGAAGCGCTTCAGTTCGGGAGGCTTCACTCACGTCCTTTTCAACTGGATGTGCTCGCACAGTGGTCGGGCTCGCATCTGCAGATTCACCACAGAGTGAGGTTGTCGCCACGGGCCAGGGTATCTCTACTCTGGTGGCTCAATGTACACAATCTGACCGCAGGGAAACGGTTCGGCGCCTGGAATTGGATAATTCTAACGACGGACGCGAGTCTCAGAGGTTGGGGAGCTGTAGTTCGAAATTGTCAGCTCCAGGGTCTCTGGGCGGATCACGAAAGATTGCTGTCTATAAATGTCCTGGAACTCCGGGCAATTTACAATGCGCTACGACAAGCAGTGCACATTCTTCGGTCTCAGCCTGTCCAGGTGCAGTCGGACAATGCGACGGCGGTCGCATACATCAACAAACAAGGAGGAACGAGAAGCCGCATGGCAATGCGAGAAGTAGCTCGAATCGTCAATTGGGCCGAGCGTCACCAAGTGATGTTGTCGGCAGTGTTCATTCCGGGAGTGGACAACTGGGAGGCGGATTATCTCAGCCGTCGGGATTTCCATCCAGGAGAATGGGCATTACATCCAGAAGTGTTTCACATGTTGGCCCAGAGGTGGGGTTACCCTCAAGTGGACCTGATGGCATCTCGCCACAATCATCAAACGCCCCAGTATGTGTCCAGAACGCGAGATCCAAAGGCTGTGGCGGTGGATGCTCTCACCGTCGCATGGCCGTACAGCCTCGTGTACCTGTTTCCACCGTTTCCGCTGCTCCCTCTGTTGCTAAAACGGATCAAAAGAGAGGCCGTCACAGTCATACTAGTGGCGCCTCATTGGCCTCGGAGAGCTTGGTTCTCGGATCTCCGAGGACTACTCGCAGACGAGCCTTGGCCGCTCCCACTTCGTCCGGACCTGTTACAACAGGGTCCATTCCTTTACCCCGATTTAGCGCGGCTGCGTTTGACGGGGTTGCTGTTGAGACCGCCCTCTTAAGGAGAGAGGGCATTCCAGAATCGGTTATACCAACCATGTTACGTGCTAGGAAGCCAGTTACGGCAGCTCATTATTATAGAATCTGGCGTGCCTATATAGGTTGGTGTGAGGATCTGAAGTTTCCGACGTCATCTTTTAAGTTATCCCGTCTTTTGTTATTTCTACAGACGGGGCTGGATGGAGGACTGCGTTTATCTACACTAAAGGTGCAGGTATCTGCTTTGTCAATTTACTTTCAAAGACGATTGGCTCTATTGCCGTCTGTACACACTTTTCTGCAAGGTGTCCTCAGAGTACAGCCTCCATTCATTCCACCTACAGCGCCATGGGACTTGAATCTGGTTTTAGATTTCTTACAGTCTTCATATTTTGAACCCTTACACCAAGTGGATATTAAGTTTCTCACTTGGAAAACAATTTTCCTACTAGCCTTGGCTTCGGCAAGGCGTGTTTCCGATTTGGGTGCCTTGTCATGCAAGCCACCGTATTTGGTGTTTCATGATGACAGAGCGGAACTTCGGACGAATCCCGCTTTCCTACCAAAGGTAGTGTCATCCTTTCACATCAATCAACCAATAGTAGTTCCTGTGTTGACAGGAAATTCTGGAACCTTGGATGTGGTACGCGCTTTACGCGTTTATGTGTCCCGAACATCTACAGTTCGTAAGACGGATACGTTGTTTGTTCTGTATGATGCTGCCAAGATGGGTTGGCCAGCTTCTAAGCAGACCTTATCCAGATGGATTAAACTGACCATACGTCAGGCTTACCTTCATGCTCGGTTACAGCCGCCTACATCAGTAACAGCTCATTCCACACGTTCTGTGGGAACTTCATGGGCAGCTGGTCGTGGGGCTTCTACGACGCAGCTTTGCCGTGCGGCTACCTGGTCATCAGTGCACACGTTTGTGCGCTTTTACAAGTTTGATACGTTTGCGGCATCAGCTTCTAGCTTTGGCCGCCTAGTGTTACAGGTGCCAAACTGCTCTCCCGCCCACGGGGGAAGCTTTGGTACGTCCCAAGAGTACTCCAGTGACCCCTAGTGGATGAAAAAGAAAATAGGATTTTGGTACTTACCAGGTAAATCCTTTTCTTTGAATCCATAGGGGGCACTGGACGCCCACCCAGAGCAGTTTTACCTGGTTTGCGGTAAGTTCAGGGAATCTTATGGTAACACATTCTCACCGACTGGTTCAAGTTTCAAGTTCTATCGGTTATTGTGCCAACTGTTTAGTTGTCAGTCACGTTATGTGTCAACTTTATTGTTGTCCGTTTTTGTTATATGTAATTCTCCATTGTCAACCTCTCTATCGCTCCTGTTCGGCTCAGTAAAAAACACTGAGGTACTCTGGGATATGGAGGGGAGGAGAGTTCTAAATTTGAATATTCAGTGCCTTGTTCCTACGGAAACCGTCCATATCCCAAGAGTACTCCAGTGCCCCCTATGGATTCAAAGAAAAGGATTTACCTGGTAAGTACCAAAATCCTATTTTTACAACCAGGACCGACTCAAAGAGCCCAAAGCTGGTTACGCATAGGAGGGGGGGACCCCCACGCAATATTTTTTTTTACATTTGTCACCTAAACAGACCCTTTCCCACAGATAACCATGCACGGATCTCACTGATCCGTGCATGACTATACCAACACGCCAGGAAAAAGCAGGTCTATTTTTTTTTTGCTGTTTTTTTTTTTTAACGAATCGCAAAAAAATACAACCGTAATTAACCATTCAGAGACAAACACCCAAATACGAATGAATAGTAAATTCCCGTGTTGTATGAACAAACAGCCCCATTTGACCGATGGTCTATTCATTCGTATTTCTGATCTCTGCCATGAAAACCATTACGAATAGCCCCAACACTGCCGAGATTTGTGCTTAGTAAATTCTCGTGTTGCCACTTAGAAAAAAATAACAAAATCGGGACTTTAGTAAATAAACCCCAAGGTGTGTTATACATGGGGAGGAACTGAACTTGTGTATTAGCTTATATTCAGGAGTGTTTGTGTATTTGATATTTTTCTTACGTTCTTGAGGATACTGGGGTTCCATTTAGTACCATGGGGTATAGACTGGTACACTAGGAGCCATGGGCACTTTAAGAATTTGATAGTGTGGGCTGGCTCCTCCCTCTATACCCCTCCCACCAGACTCAGTTTAGAAAATGTGCCCGGAGGATCCGGTCACTTATGGAAGCTCCTGAAGAGTTTTCTGCATTTATTTTATATGTTTGTTATTTTCAGGCAGGACTGGTGGACACCAGCCTGTCTGCTTCGTGGGACTTTGAGGAGGTAACGGCCCAAACTCTTGAAGGGTTAATGGTCCCGTTCCCCGCTGACAGGACACTGAGCTCCTGAGGGAACTATTCGCAAGGCCCACCACGGCGAGCGTACACTCCCGCAGCATGCCGCCACTCCTAATAGAGCCAGAAGAATGAAGAGTGGTGAGTACTAAGCCGGCGTTCCGACTAGCGGGTCGCCGGCCATTAAGGCAGCATGAGGGTACGGAGACGCACGGCTTCTAATCGGGGTGGAATGCGTCTCCAGACACAGTACACAGCTGCGTCTCAGTACACTGTACACAGTACCCACACTGGCAAAAACAGTCTTAAAAAATGTTTTTCTCCATTTTAAGCAACATTACCTCAGCCAGTGTTAAAAAAGCTGGACGACCGTGCGCCATTGAAGGGATGGGGCTTCACTATGAGAGGATCCAGCAACTCACCAGAGCCATTTTCCCTCTGCAGTGGACACAGACGCTGGCTGACAGGGACGTGCAGCTCCTCCAGTGTGACTCCAGATTACCTCAGTGGTACCAGGGGGTCATAGTAGGGTGGGGGAGCGATTATTATTGTAATAAGTCCCCTATCAGGGTACTTAGTCTGCGACCCGGCTAAGCTTGGCATTAGCGATAGGGTGCGGTGGGGGCTGGCTCCAAATAACTCTGTCTCCCTGAAGGGCTCTTTGTGGGTAACTTGTGCTTAACCTTTTCCTGTGTGTGTGTGTGGTCACATTTACATTATTTCAGGCAAATAGTGTGTTTCTTGTACAGCGGAGTGTTCCTCTTCACCAGGGGGCTCACTACTGGGTACTCAGGGCAGTGCACCTTTCCAGAATAGCGGGGCTGAACCGGAATGGGTTAATTCCATTAAGAGAATGATCTCAAATATTTCTACAAAACTATCCCGCAATGAGAAAGAGAGGCAATACTTAAGACAGACTGTGGATGAGTTTATGAGTAGAGACTCAGTCCACAAACCAGCGTCTAAATTCACAAGAGGCAAGTATAACTTTACAGCAGGCCATCCAAAAACTGATACAGACTCAAGTCATTGATCCAGTTCCATCTCATCTACACAACAAGGGGTACTATTCCAACTTGTTTGTAGCACCGAAACCGGACGGTTCGGTACGACCAATTCTGAATCTCAAGTCCTTGAACCCATTCTTAAGAGTGTTCCAAGTTCAAGATGGAGTCTCTGAGAGCAGTGATCTCAGGTCTGGAGGAGGGGGAATTCCTAGTATCTCTGGTTATCAAGGATGCGTACCTTCACTTTCCGATCTGGCTGCCTCATCAGGCTTATCTACGGTTTGCACTGCAGGACTGTCACTACAAGTTCCAGGCCCTGCCATTTGGTCTCTCCACGGCGCCAAGGGTGTTCACCAAGCTGATGGCAGAGATGATGTTTATACTCCGCAAGCAGGGAGTGAACATTATTCCGTACCTGGACGATCTTCTGATAAAGGCGCCGTGCAGGGAGAGGTTGCTGGACAGCATTGGCCTCTCAACCAAACTTCTCCAGGATCACGGGTGGGTTCTGAACCTTCCGAAATCTCACCTAGAGCCAACACGGAGGCTCCCATTCTTGGGAATGATACTGGACACGGAGCCTCAGAAAGTGTTCCTTCCGTTGGAAATGGCATTGGAAAATCAGGCGATGGTTCGGGATGTCCTGAAGCCAACCCGGATATGCATTCGCCTACTGGGGAAAATGGTGGCCTCTTACAAGGCGCTTCATTACGGAAGGTTTCATGCATGACCCTTCCAGTTCGATCTGTTGGACAAATGGTCCGGATCGCATCTTCACATGCACCAGAGGATTCGTCTGTCGCCAAAAGCCAGGATCTCCCTTCTGTGGTGGCTACATACCTCTCGCCTAGTCGAGGGTCGGAGGTTTCGAATTCAGGACTGGATCTGTTAACTACGGACGCAAGCCTCCGAGGTTGGGGAGCAGTCACCCAGGGGGTGCAGTTTTAAGGAAGATGGTCAAGTCAGGAAGTCATCCTTCCAATCAACATTCTGGAACTCAGGGCCATATACAATGCCCTTCTGCAGGCCTCTTATCTTCTTCAGGATCAGGCCATTCAAGTCCTGTCAGACAATGTGACGGCAGTGACGTACATAAATGGACAGGGCGGAACGAAAAGCAGAGCAGCAATGTCAGAGGTGTCAAGAATTCTCCTCTGGGCAAAAAAAAATGCTGTGGCATTGTCAGTCTTCATTTCGGAAGTAGACAACTGGGGAGCAGACTTCCTCAGCAGACACGACCTGCACCCGGGGGAATGGGGCCTTCACCCGGAAGTGTTCAGGTGCTTGGCACATCGGTGGGGATATCCACAAATCGACTTGATGGCCTCTCGTTTCAACAAGAAGCTCAAGCGGTATTGTTCCAGGTCGAGAGACCCACAGGCAGTAGCGGTAGACGCTCTGACTCCATGGGTCTATCAGATGGTATACGTGTTTCCTTCACTTCCTCTGATCCCAAGAATTATCAAAAGAATAAAAAGGGAAAAGGTTCAAGCAATACTCATTGTGCCAGACTAGCCAAGAAGGGCCTGGTACGCGGATCTTCTGAAGATGCTCCTCAAGGGTCTGTGGCCTCTACCTCTTTGCGAGGATCTTCTGCAACAGGGCCCGTTTGTCTATCAGGACTTATCGCGGCTACGTTTGACGGCATGGAAGTTGAACGGCTGATTCTAGCCAGAAGAGGGAACCCTAATAAAGTTATCCCGACTATGTTCCAAGCCAGGAAGGGGGTAACTTCTAAACATTACCACCGTATTTGGAAGAAATATGTTTCTTGGTGTGAGAGCAGAACTTATTCTCCGGTGGATTGTCCATTTTCTTTCAAAAACAATTGTCTTTTCTCCCTGAGATTCAGACATTTTTGAAAGGTGTTCTGCACATCCAACCTCCCTTTGTGCCTCCCACAGCACCTTGGGATCTCAATTTGGTGCTGCAGTTCCTCCAATCGGACTGGTTTGAACCATTACAGGAGGTGGGTGTAAAATATCTTAAGTGGAAGACTATCACACTGTTGGTCTTGGCTTCAGCAAGACGTGTGTAGGAGCTGGGGGCTTTGTTTCACAAGAGCCCCTATTTCTCTAACGTCCTAGTGGATGCTGGGGACTCCGTAAGGACCATGGGGAATAGACGGGCTCCGCAGGAGACTTGGGCACTTTAAGAAAGAATTTATATTCTGGTGTGCTCTGGCTCCTCCCTCTATGTCCCTCCTCCAGACCTCAGTTTGAATCTGTGCCCGGACGAGCTGGGTGCTGTTCAGTGAGCTCTCCTGAGCTTGCTGTAAGAAAGTATTTTGTTAGGTTTTTTATTTTCAGGGAGCTCTGCTGGCAACAGACTCCCTGCATCGTGGGACAGAGGGGAGAGAAGCAGCCCTACTCTCTGAAGATAGGTCCTGCTTCTTAGGCTACTGGACATCATTAGCTCCAGAGGGATCGTACACAGGATCTCACCCTCGTCGTCCGATCCCAGAGCCGCGCCGCCGTCCCCCTCGCAGAGCCGGAAGACAGAAGCCGGGTGAGCATAAGAAGCAAAGAAGACTTCGAAATCGGCGGCAGAAGACTCCAGTCTTCACTGAGGTAGCACACAGCACTGCAGCTGTGCGCCATTCTCCCACACACACCTCAGATACTCCGGTCACTGTAAGGGTGCAGGGCGCAGGGGGGGGCGCCCTGGGCAGCAATTGGGACCTCTTTGGCAAAAGTTTAGCATATATACAGTTGGGCACTGTATATATGTATGAGCCCCCGCCAAAAATTGTACATTGAAGCGGGACAGAAGCCCGCCGCTGAGGGGGCGGGGCTTCTTCCTCAGCACTCACCAGCGCCATTTTTTCTCCACAGCTCCGCTGAGAGGAAGCTCCCCAGGCTCTCCCCTGCAGATACACTGTAGAAGAGGGTGAAAAGAGAGGGGGGGGGGGGCACATAATTAGGTGCAAAAATCAATATAAACAGCGGCTACTGGGTTAACATTGTTACTGTGTTATTCCTGGGTTATATAGCGCTGGGGTGTGTGCTGGCATACACTCTCTCTGTCTCTCCAAAGGGCATAGTGGGGGAACTGTCTTCAAAAAGAGCATTCCCTGTGTGTGTGTGGTGTGTCGGTACGCTTGTGTCGACATGTTTGACGAGGAAGGCTATGTGGAAACAGAGCGGGAGCAAATGAATGTGGTGTCTCCGCCGACGGCGCCGACACCTGATTGGATGGATATGTGGAAGGTTTTAAATGATAATGTTAATTCCTTGCATAAAAGGTTGGATAAAGCTGAAGCCTTAGGACAGTCAGGGTCTTAGCCCGTGCCTGATCCTATGTCGCAGAGGCCGGCAGGGTCTCAGAAGCGCCCACTATCCCAAATTGTTGACACAGATACCGACATGGATTCTGACTCCAGTGTCGATTACGATGATGCAAAGTTACAGCCTAAATTGGCTAAATCCATCCGTTATATGATTATAGCAATTAAGGATGTGTTGCACATCACAGAGGAAACCCCAGTCCCTGACAAGAGGGTTCATATGTATGGGGAAAAAAGGCAGGTGGTGACCTTTCCCCCTTGACACGAGCTAAATGAGTTATGTGAAAAGGCTTGGGAATCTCCAGATAAAAAACTGCAGATTTCCAAACGGATGCTTATGGCGTATCCTTTCCCGCCAAGGGACAGGTTACGCTGGGAATCCTCCCCTAGGGTGGACAAAGCTTTAACACGCTTATCCAAGAGGGTAGCCCTGCCGTCACAGGATTCGGCTACCCTAAAAGATGCTGCGGATAGAAAGCAAGAGGGTACCCTGAAGTCCATTTATACACATTCAGGTACCTTACTGAGGCCAGCGATCGCGTCGGCCTGGGTGTGTAGTGCTGTAGCAGCATGGACGGACACCCTGTCTGAGGAACTTGATACCTTAGACAAGGATACTATATTAATGACCCTGGGGCATATAAAAGACGCTGTCCTATATATGAGAGATGCTCAAAGAGACATTAGTCTACTGGGTTCTAGAATAAATGCTATGTCGATTTCTCCCAGAAGGGTCCTGTGGACTCGGCAATGGACAGGTGATGCCGACTCAAAAAGGCACATGGAGGTTTTACCTTACAAGGGTGAGGAATTGTTTGGGGAGGGTCTCTCGGACCTGGTCTCCACAGCTACTGCTGGAAAGTCAAATTTTTTGCCGTATGTTCCCTCACAACCTAAGAAAGCACCGTATTACCAAAGCAGGCCTTTCGATCACAGAAAAGCAAGAAAGTCCGAGGTGCGTCCTTTCTTGGCAGGGGCAGAGGAAAGAAGCTGCACAACACAGCTAGTTCCCAGGAACAGAAGTCCTCCCCGGCTTCCACTAAATCCACCGCATGACGCTGGGGCTCCACAGGCGGAGCTAGGCCCGGTGGGGGCGCATCTCCGAAATTTCAGCCACAAGTGTGTTCACTCCCAGTTGGATCCCTGGGCAATAGATATTGTGTCTCAGGGATACAAGCTGGAATTCGAAGAGATGCCCCCTCACCGATACCTCAAATCGGCCCTGCCAGCTTCCCCCCTCAAGAGGGAAATAGTGTTAACTGCAATTCACAAATTGTATCTTCAACAGGTGGTGGTCAAGGTTCCCCTCCTTCAACAAGGAAGGAGTTATTATTCGACCATGTTTGTAGTACCGAAACCGGACGGTTCGGTCAGACCCATATTGAATTTAAAATCCCTGAACATATATCTGAAACGGTTGATAAAGCTAAATATTTACCTTTTAACATAAGCTATTTACTAATACCGTAAAGCCGTAATGGCCGCTAAACCTCGTGCACGTGCTACGTACTTTGTACACTATTTGCGTACAAAGACCTCACACGTGGTACGCAAGTTACGTACACATGCTGCGCTGAGCAAGCGTACACACAGACAGTAACCTTTATAAACTTTAAACACAGAATATGCTTACACTGTAAACCTTAATACCGTGGTACTATAATGGTGTAACTCTGAACCTTTGTGAGTATGCAAGCTGTTTTGAGCAATTGAGATGCTCTGAAACCCTTAGCACTTATATGGTAAATCACACAAACTCTTGTTAAGGTTCCAACACCTTACCAGATGATTTTTAGTAAGTAAAAGGGAAAAGAATACAGATTACAGCTTATACACTACAGACCTAACATTAATACCTAAACAGAATAACTAAACAGTAAGATACACAATAGCGAACGAACGCAAACACAAATACATAGAATAAGTATGAATGGCTTACATTAAACGGGTAACAAAGTGGCCACAGAGAAACATACCATACGGGGGAACACTCGCTAGCGCAACTGGATCCAGTCCTCCAATTATCCGACTGATAATTGTTGATGAGAGAGAGTACTGGCCGGTCAGGGGACAGTGGCCTTTATATACACAACATACAGTACACTACAAAGGGCCCTACAATCTCATTGTTCATTGGACACAGGAATGTCTCTCTGCATTATAACAAAAGGTCATAGGTGGATTTGAACAGGTGGGCTGTAACTATTTCAAACTGCTCAGGTGGGAGGTATCTACAGGATTCCCGCCGCATGGATAATGAGCTGCAAATACAGTAAATGTCCATAAACTTCTTATAGACATAACTATACGCAGGAGCGATTAATCTCTTCCTAACCAACACCGGAATGTTTCTAATAAAATACTCTTCAGTTAGGTACTAGACACCACTGTTCAACCTTTGTCAGACCCTTCGTATCATGCAAAGAGGAATCCCCATGTCCACGAACCATTTACATTAAACATACTTGCAGACATTATTAAAGGGAATATTATCTACAAAACGCACTATTTTAGTTAACTATGTTATAAATGAGTCGCCCGCTACAAGCTCATAAACTCTACCGTAAATACGCTTATACCGCGCGTAATCGCCGGAGCGAGTGTACGCAATTTGCGGACATGTGCACGTACGGCAGACTGAATGCACGAGCAGCGGGCATGTGCATGGGGTTAGTATATGGCAATGTGAAGCACGATATTTTTCGACTTTGACACGGTTCAAGTTCAAGATGGAATCGCTCAGAGCGGTCATCGCAAGCCTGGAAGGGGGTGATTTTATGGTGTCTCTGGACATAAAGGATGCATACCTTCATGTCCCCATTTATCCACCTCATCAGACGTACCTCAGATTTGTGGTACAGGATTGTCATTACCAATTTCAGACGTTGCCGTTTGTTCTCTCCACGGCACCGAGATTATTTACCAAGGTAATGGCGGAAATGATGGTTCTCCTGCGGAAGCAAGGGGTCACAATTATCCCATACTTGGATGATCTCCTCATAAAAGCGAGGTCAAGAGAGCAGTTGCTGATCAGCATAGCACGCTCTCTGGAAGTGTTACGACAACACGGCTGGATTCTAAATATTCCAAAGTCGCAGTTGATTCCTACGACTCGTCTACCTTTCCGGGGCATGATTCTGGACACGGACCAGAAAAGGGTTTATCTCCCGATGGAGAAGGCTCAGGAACTCATGACACTGGTCAGAAACCTATTAAAACCAAAACGGGTGTCGGTGCATCACTGCACTCGAGTCCTGGTTAAGATGGTGGCATCATACGAGGCCATTCCCTTCGGCAGGTTCCATGCGAGGACCTTTCAATGGGACTTACTGGACAAATGGTCCGGATCACATCTTCAGATGCATCGGTTAATCACCCTATCCCCCAGGGCCAGGGTGTCTCTCCTGTGGTGGCTGCAGAGTGCTCACCTTCTCGAGGGCCGCAGATTCGGCATTCAGGACTGGGTCCTGGTGACCACGGATGCAAGCCTCCGAGGGTGGGGGGCAGTCACACAAGGAAGAAATTTCCAAGGTCTGTGGTCAAGTCAGGAGACTTGCCTTCACATCAACATCCTGGAACTAAGGGCCATATACAACGCCCTACGTCAAGCGGAGACACTGCTTCGCGACAAACCGGTTCTGATTCAGTCAGACAACATCACCGCTGTGGCTCATGTAAAACGACAAGGCGGCACAAGGAGCAGGGTGGCGATGGTGGAAGCCACCAGAATTCTTCGCTGGGCGGAGAATCACGTAAGCGCACTGTCAGCAGTGTTCATTCCGGGAGTGGACAACTGGGAAGCAGACTTCCTCAGCAGGCACGACCTCCACCCGGGAGAGTGGGGACTTCATCAAGAAGTCTTCACGCAAATTGCAAGTCGGTGGGAACTGCCACAGGTGGACATGATGGCATCCCGCCTCAACAAAAAGCTACAGAGGTATTGCGCCAGGTCAAGAGACCCTCAGGCGATAGCTGTGGACGCACTGGTGACACCGTGGGTGTTCCAGTCGGTTTATGTATTTCCTCCTCTTCCTCTCATACCCAAGGTGCTGAGAATCATAAGAAAAAGAGGAGTGAGAACAATACTCATTGTTCCGGATTGGCCAAGAAGGACTTGGTATCCAGATCTGCAAGAAATGCTCACAGAGGACCCGTGGCCTCTGCCTCTCAGACAGGACTTGTTGCAACAGGGGCCCTGTCTGTTCCAAGACTTACCGCGGCTACGTTTGACGGCATGGCGGTTGAACGCCGGATCCTAGCAGAAAAAGGCATTCCGGATGAGGTTATTCCTACGCTGATAAAGGCAAGGAAGGACGTGACGGTTCAACATTATCACCGGATATGGCGAAAATATGTTGCTTGGTGTGAGGCCAGGAATGCCCCTACGGAGGAATTCCAGCTGGGCCGTTTCCTTCACTTCCTACAGTCGGGAGTGACTTTGGGCCTAAAATTGGGTTCCATTAAGGTCCAGATTTCGGCCCTATCCATTTTCTTTCTAAAAGAACTGGCTTCTCTGCCTGAAGTTCAGACGTTTGTAAAGGGAGTGCTGCATATTCAGCCCCCTTTTGTGCCTCCAGTGGCACCTTGGGATCTTAACGTGGTGTTGAGTTTCTTGAAATCACACTGGTTTGAACCACTCAAAACGGTGGAATTGAAATATCTCACGTGGAAGGTGGTCATGCTACTAGCCTTGGCTTCGGCTAGGTGTGTGTCAGAATTGGCGGCTTTGTCACATGAAAGCCCCTATCTGGTTTTCCATGCGGATAGAGCAGAATTGCGGACCCGCCCACAATTTCTGCCGAAAGTGGATTCATCCTTTCACATAAACCAACCTATTGTGGTGCCTGTGGCTACTACTAACTAGGAGGATTCCGAGTTACTTGATGTGGTCAGGGCTTTGAAGGTTTATGTAGCCAGAACGGCTAGGGTCAGGAAAACAGAATCTTTGTTTATCCTGTATGCTTCCAACAAGCTTGGGGCGCCTGCTTCAAAGCAAACTATTGCTCGCTGGATCTGTAACACGATTCAGCAGGCTCATTCTGCGGCTGGATTGCCGCTGCCTAAATCGGTTAAGGCCCATTCCACAAGGAAGGTGGGCTCTTCTTGGGCGGCTGCCCGAGGGGTCTCTGCAGTACAGCTTTGCCGAGCGGCTACTTGGTCAGGTTCAAACACTTTTTTGCAAAGTTCTACAAGTTTGATACCCTGACTGAGGAGGACCTTGTGTTTGCTCAATCGGTGCTGCAGAGTCATCCGCACTCTCCCGCCCATTTGGGAGCTTTGGTATAATCCCCATGGTCCTCACGGAGTTCCCAGCATCCACTAGGACGTTAGAGAAAATAAGATTTTACTTACCGGTAAATCTATTTCTCGTAGTCCGTAGTGGATGCTGGGCGCCCGTCCCAAGTGCGGACTTCTTCTGCAATGCTTGTATATAGTTATTGCTCAAATAAGGGTTTTGTTATAGTTGCATCATGGTTGAACTGATGCTCTGTTGTTGTTCATACTGTTAACTGGGTAAGGTTATCACAAGTTATACGGTGTGATTGGTGTGGCTGGTATGGATCTTGCCCTGGATTATCAAAATCCTTTCCTTGTACTGTCAGCTCTTCCGGGCACAGTTTCTCTAACTGAGGTCATGAGGAGGGACATAGAGGGAGGAGCCAGAGCACACCAGAATATAAATTCTTTCTTAAAGTGCCCATGTCTCCTGCGGAGCACGTCTATTCCCCATGGTCCTTACGGAGTCCCCAGCATCCACTACGGACTTCGAGAAATATTTACCGGTAAGTAAAATCTTATTTTAATTTTCCATGAGGACAGAGCTGAACTCAGAACTCATCAGCAATTTCTTCCGAAAGTGGTGTCTGCATTTCACATCAACCAACCTATTTTGGTTCTGATTATCACCGACACTCCCACTTCTTCAAAGTGTTTGGATGTTGTGAGGGCTTTAAAGGTATACGTAAAGCAAACAGCTCGTCACAGGAAATCCGACTTGTTGTTCGTCCTATATGATCCCAATAAAATTGGGTGTCCTGCTTCAAAGCAGACAATTGCACGCTGGATCAGGCTCACTATCCAGCATGCTTATTCCACGGCAGGCTTGCTGGTTCCAAAATCTGTATAGGCCCATTCTACTAGGTCGGTGGGTTCTTCCTGGGCGGTTGCCCGGGGTGTCTCCGCTTTACAGCTCTGCCGAACAGCTACTTGGTCGGGTTCGAACACGTTTGCGAAGTTCAACAAGTTCGATACTTTGGCCTCTGAGGACCTGAAGTTTGGTCAATCAGTTCTGCAGGAACCTCAGCACTTTCGGTTTGGGAGCTTTGGTACATCCCCATGGTACTAAATGGAACCCCAGTATCCTCTAGAATGTAAGAGAAATTGGATTTTAATTACCTACCGGTAAATCCTTTTCTCGTAGTCCGTAGTGGATACTGGGCGCCCACCCGGTGCTTCGTTCTTCCTGGACTAGGTTAAGTATTGTTGGTTCAGCTGTTGCTGTTCCTGTTTAAAGTTGGGTTAGCTTAGCTTTCCTCTGTTTGTGTGTGCTGGTTCAGAATCTCACCACTATCTTTATCCTTCTCGCAAAGTATGTCCGTCTCCTCGGGCACAGTTTCCTAGACTGAGTCTGGTAGGAGGGGCATAGGGGGAGGAGCCAGCCCACACTATCAAATTCTTAAAGTGCCCATGGCTCCTAGTGGACCAGTCTATACCCCATGGTACTAAATGGAACTCCAGTATTCTCTAGGGAGTACGAGAAAAGGATTTACCGACAGGTAATAAAAATCCTATTTTTTTCCAATAGTAGTCTTATTCTGCCACATACGCCCTTATGGTAATGAATATAAAGTAGAAGTAGTTTAGGTAACACCAGATTTATAGAATACACATGTTTTGCTTATATATGAACTTTGCAAAACTTCCATGTAGTCATGATTTCTCTTTTTAACATAACATATATCGTTCTATATCAATTTGATATTATTATAGTGTACAGCACACCTACACAAGTAAATACATATGAATATACAGTACTTCGCACATATGTAAAATATGCTCTAATTTACAACTTAATCTGGTATTTTATACAGTAGCTCCTGTACCACTTGTTTGGAGTAAATCTGCTTAGTTTTTTTGTAGATGGTTAGCATGTTTCACAAATGTTTCATTATTGCAGACTGTGGGGGTCATTCCGAGTTGTTCGCTCGCAAGCTGCTTTTAGCAGCTTTGCACACGCTAAGCCGTCGCCTACTGGGAGTTAATCTTAGCATATCAAAATTGCTAACGAAAGATTAGCAGAATTGCGAATAGACACTTCTTAGCAGTTTCTGAGTAGCTCCAGACTTACTCGGCATCTGCGATCAGTTCAGTGCTTGTCGTTCCTGGTTTGATGTCACAAACACACCCAGCGTTCGCCCAGACACTCCTCCGTTTCTCCAGCCACTCCCGCGTTTTTCCCAGAAACTGTAGCGTTTTTTCACACACTCCCATAAAACGGCCTGTTTCCGCCCAGAAACACCCACTTCCTGTCAATCACATTACGATCACCAGAACGAAGAAAAAACCTCGTAATGCCGTGAGTAAAATTCCTAACTGCATAGCAAATTTACTTGGCGCAGTCGCACTGCGGACATTGCGCATGCGCATTAGCGACTAATCGCTCCTTTGCGAGAAAAAAATACCGAGCGAACAACTCTGAATGACCCCTTGTATGATAAATTGGGTATTGGCTGTATTTAACTGAAAGATGCGAACAGTGCATGCAGCAGGACCCTTGTGATCTCTGATATGTCTTGGACTTGGAAGACTTCTCTGGACATGTTTTTTTTTTTTTTTGGTTGTAGGAGAGTCCAGCACTGGATCTGGCAGAGCAGGAATTCCCAGAATTGCCTACTGTCCTGCTGGACGTAGAACACATGTCATTTAAGGAGCCTGCAAACCACCTCTTGGGTAAAAGGACAATATTCACTGTAACAGCAAGGACACACTAATAATACCCCTGTCACAAACGATTTGGCCCTTAGATATCGCCGGGCCAACCTGGGTCCTTTCTCTGTGTGCAAGGATCTACCTGGGTGCGTTTCCAGGGCCTTGACTTTGGTTGCTACCAGTGTTATTCCCTGGTCCAACCCTGGACGACTGTAGTGTGAATGGTATGACCAGTGCCAGATTTAAGGTCCACATGGGCCTGGAGCTGAAATTTAGGAAGGGCCTATTATGTGCCTCGGCAGGAGGTGTGACAAGCGCTGCGGTGGTGTGATTAGTGATGTGGGGGTGTGACCAGTGTGGTGTGGGGGTGGTCTAAATAGGGGTGTGGCCTGTGCCATGGGTGTGGCTATCTCGATGGAGGTCAAAGCTAATGCCTACCTTCAACCACTTAATAGTGGCGCTATAACAAGAAAAAGTTTGTAACCTCCATATAATACAGAGAAACAGTGACCACCATAATACAGTGCATCAGTGACCACCATATATACAGAGAGCATCTCCGTGACCAGCATTTAATATCGGGAGCATCGCAGTGACTGCCATATGATACAGAGAGCATCTCAGTGACCAGCATTTAATACTGGGAGCATCGCAGTGACCGCCATATGATACAGAGAGCTGTATCAACATGCAAAGAAGGTGGAAAGGGGAGAAACGATGGGCAAAACAGAGCAGGTGTGGAAATATTGGAAAAGAGGGGGGCAATACAGAGGAGATCGGGAAAGGGGAGCAGAGATAGGGGCAAAACAGAGCAAACAGTGAACTGAGGGCTCATGGGACACAGTTACTGATACAGAAACCTATTGACAGAGACATCTCTTACCGACAGACATCTCTTACTGACACAGGCACACTTGCAGACAGACACTGCTTACCAACAGACATCCCTTACTGACACAAATACAAATATAGACTCACTTACTTACACACTTACTGAAACACCTAACTGACACACTTATGAACATACACACCACCTACTGACACAGACTTACTGATACATACCACTTACTGACACCTACACAGACACCTCTTACTGACAGATATCACTTATGAACACAGGCACCCCTTACTGACATATTCCACTTACTGATACAGAAACACTTACTGACACATCTTACTAACACAAACATTTATTGACACAGACACCATTTACTGACATATGGCACTTACGGACACAGACACCACTTATTGGCACATACATACTTAATAACAGATACAACTTAGTGACACAAACACTCCTACTGGCAGGGACTGGGCTGCCATCAGAAATTGTGGGGCCTGGGACTGAAAAAAAATAGGAACCCCCCCCCCCCCCCCTCCCTCGACCCACATAGCCTCACACATGCATATGCTACCCCCATAGCCATATTCCCCTCTGTCTCTCAGTTACACCCCCTCCACACATTACCCTCTGCCTCAGTGACATGGCCACATTGACCTGTCTCTCAGTGACCCCCCTCGCCACATTCCCCTCTGTCTCTCAGTTACACCCCCTCCACACATTACCCTCTGCCTCAGTGACATGGCCACATTGACCTGTCTCTCAGTGACCCCCCTCGCCACATTCCCCTCTGTCTCTCAGTTACACCCCCTCCACACATTACCCCCTGCCTCAGTGACATGGCCACATTGACCTGTCTCTCAGTGACCCCCCTCGCCACATTCCCCTCTGTCTCTCAGTTACACCCCCTCCACACATTACCCTCTGCCTCAGTGACATGGCCACATTGACCTGTCTCTCAGTGACCACCCTCGCCACATTCCCCTCTGTCTCTCAGTTACACCCCCTCCACACATTACCCTCTGCCTCAGTGACATGGCCACATTGACCTGTCTCTCAGTGACCCCCCTCGCCACATTCCCCTCTGTCTCTCAGTTACACCCCCTCCACACATTACCCTCTGCCTCAGTGACATGGCCACATTGACCTGTCTCTCAGTGACCCCCCCCTCACCACATTCCCCTCTGTCTCTCAGTTACACCCCCTCCACACATTACCCTCTGCCTCAGTGACATGGCCACATTGACCTGTCTCTCAGTGACCCCCCTCGCCACATTCCCCTCTGTCTCTCAAATACTGCCCCCACATTCCTATCTGTGTCAGTGACACCCACACATTTTCCTGTTTCTGTGACCCACCTCACCATGGGTGCGGTATGCAAGGTCGACAGTAAGTAGGTCGACCACTATTGGTCGACAGGGATGCTAGGTCGACAGGGTCTTTAGGTCGACAGGTCAAAAGGTAGACATTATTTTTTTTATATTTTTTTTGTGTCATTGACCCAGAACCCCAATTAGTTCACTGTGTCCCCTCGCATGCTTCGTGCTAGGTTACTATTCCCGAATGTAGTCCACATGGATCATAAAGTCTGAAAAAGTTAAAAAAAAAAAAAAAAATTAAAAAAACTCATGTCGGCCTTTTGACCTGTCGACCTAGAACATGTCGACCTAAATACCATGTCGACATAGAAACCCAGTCGACCTACTTACTGTCGACCAATAGTGGTCAACCAAAACATTGTCAACCTACTTACTGTCGACCTAAAGACCGGATCCCCTCCCCACATTCCCCTGTCTCTCAGTGACCCCCCCCCAAAAAAAAACATTCCCCTCTGTCTCTCAGTGACCACGACACTCACATTTCCTTCTGTTTCACCCCCCTCACACACACACACACACACACCCACCCACACACACACACCCACACCCACCCACATACCCCACTCGGCAACAACATTAATATAAAGGTTCTCACCAGTGAAAAGATGCTGGCTGCCGAGCACTCTCCTGGCCCACAAATGGTGGGCTACCAGGTTGGCTGGTTACCGGACCACATCTAAGCTGGAAGATAAGCTCTGCGCGGCCGGGCCAGAGCTTAAGTGCAGTGTCAGCCCCTTACTGTAAGAGCCAGAGGGAGCCCCACTTTCTATCCAGGACAGGTACTCCTGTCCAGCAGTTCCCCCCAACCCCTGACGCAGCCCTGGACACAGACACCCCTTACTGACAGATACCACTTACCTATACAGACATCTCTAATGGACACAGATAGGCCTTACGGACACAGAGACCTCTTACTGACATAGACACCCCTTACTGACACAAACACACTGATATAAACTTACTGACACACACACTTACATACACAGACACTCCTTACTGATACAAACACATTTACTGACAGATACCACTTACTAACACAGATAACCCTTACTGACAAAGACGCCACTTACTGACACAGATGCCACTTATTGGAACATACAAACTTACTGGCAGACACGCCTTACTGTCATAGATACAATTTACTGACACAGACCACTTACTGAGACACCCCTTACTGACACAGACACTACTTACTAACAGATAACACTTATTGGTACATACATACTTACTAACACACAACCCTTACTGACAATGATACAGATACCGCTTACTAACTCAGATAAACTAAATGCCTCAGACATCACTTACTGACAATTTATATATAAATGTTTTCTGCGCTAATGATATATAGCAGCTCAAATTATAATAATAAATGTGTGGTAAAGAATGAGTGCTTATGTTTTAATGTGGCACCTGTGAAAAAAAGTTAGTTATTAGTAACAAATGTTTACAGCCATTTATATAAGCCCTTTAGCGGTGTAGTACACATACTTGTCCGGAACTTAGACCTAACTGTCCCTACCTTACTGATGGCCACGGGATTCCTCAGCCTGGTGTAGAAGCGGCTGGCCGTGGCTTGCTGGTATAATCGCGTTTCACTACCGCTGTGTCCAGCGGGGGAGACGTGCTGCAGGGAAGTTGAGCAGATGACGTCACTCGGCAATCGCTGGATCCGCTGGACGTTAGTTTGTATAGATCCTTTGTGTTACCGCTTATCCACTACGTCTCCCCCGCTGGACGCAGCAGTAGTGAGACACACGATTATACCAGCAAGCCACGGACAGCTGCTTCTACACCAGGCTGAATAATCCCGTGGCCATCAGTAAGGTAGGGACAGGTCTAAATTCCGGACAAGTCTGTGTACTACACCGCCAAAGGGCTCATATAAAGGGCTGTAAACATTTGTTTTTAATAACTAACTTTTTTTCACAGGTGCCACATTAAAACATAAACGCTCATTCTTTACCACACCACTTACTGACAGACACTACTAACTGACACACACAACACAAACTTACTGACGCAGTCACCACTTACTGATAGACATTACTTACTGGCACACACGCACAACATAGGTACTATTTACTGACACACAGATACAACACAATACTTACTGACACAGACACAACTTATGTCACAACTGAGGGCCTGAGCTGACGGGAGGCAGCCTCAGTTGTAGGGGCTGAGATGTACCGGAACCTGGGAGGTTGTATCAGACCCCTGGACATGTAAGTAACATGAAGAAGAACCACCCGAAGGCGTGACCACGACAACTTGAATAAAAGTCAATTATGTTTATTTATGACAAACTCCATGCATCACAGTAGCAGTAAAAGAAACATAAAATCAGCAGAGAAATAATACAGTTCCTGGGTACTACAGGGTGGCAGGGGCCACAGGGCTCTGGTAGTATGAGACAGTTCTTATTATCTGCGAGTTGGAAAGTCCTTACCAGGCCTGACTGTAGCAATGAAGAAAGCCCAGGATCGTACCAGCTGGTGTTCCAGGGAAAGCTGGACTGCTGTAAATAAAAATAGCTGCTGTGGGTTCTGGTTGGAACCAGACAGATGTTGGCACGGAGTGGATACTGGCTGGAACCAGTTAGATAATAAATGAAGCTTGAGAGCGATGCAATATAAATGAAATGTAGAGTTTGAGAGCGGAGAAATAATAATACCGGTGGAGAGTGGTAAACTGTAGAAAGGACACCGGCCCTTTAAGAGAAGCTGTACTCTGCTGGAAGCTGGGCTGGAAGCAGGTAATGTTGTAGCTGGAAACAGATGAATCCACAATGGATCGGAGAGTCAGGCTACACCGCAGGTGGAATGCTGGTGCGGGTCTCTATGGTGGAAGTCTTGAGACAGGAGCTGGAACCTGGAAGACAATCACAGGAGAGAGACAAACAGGAACTAGGTTTGACAACCAAAGCACTGACGCCTTCCTTGCTCAGGCACAGTGTATTTATACCTGCAGCAAGGAAGGGATTGGCTAGGCAATTATGCAGATTATCAATACTAAGAACAGATTGGTGGAAATGATCAGCTGACAGAATCCAAGATGGCTGCGCCCATGCAGACACTTGGAGGGAAGTTTGGTTTGTAATCCATGTGGTAATGAAAACAGTAATGGCGGCGCCGGCCACCGGAGACAGGAGGTGCCAAGCTGACAGGTGCACATCCAACCACGCGGACACAGCGGAGGCCGCGGCTGACGTAATCGCCACTCAGACACTCTGCATGCAGAAGCTCAGGGACGGCGGCGGAGGCCGCGGGAGACGCCATGCCAGGTGTAATATGGCGTTTACTGTGACCGCGTCTCAGAGTTACAGGAGAGGATACAGGAATGTAAACATCAGGATAACAGATGGGATCCGGTCCTGGAGCGCTGAGCCAACCTTAGGAGGCATCTGATGGGTAAGAAATGGCGTCCAGATACCCGGATCGTGACAGCACCCCCCCCTTTAGGAGTGGCCCCAGGACACTTCTTTGGCTTTTGTGGAAACTTGGAATGGAATCTCCGGACCAAGGCAGGAGCATGGACATCAGAAGCATTGGTCCATGAACGTTCCTCAGGGCCATAACCCTTCCAGTCAATAAGATATTGTAGTTGACCGTAACTAACGGTGACGTGAGTCCAGAATCTTGGCTACTTCATACTCAACGCCTCGTGGGTTGAGACATTGTGCGCCTTTCAGATATAAAAGGTTCTTGTGGTCTGTAAGTATGGTGATTGAATGAGAAGCTCCCTCCAACAGATACCTCCACTCTTCTAGAGCGAGCTTGATGGCTAGCAACTCCTGGTCGCCAATGGCATAGTTGCGCTCAGCTGGGGAGAACTTCCGGGAGAAGAAACTGCAAGGGTGTAAATGGCCATCTTTAGCCCTCTGAGATAACACCGCTCCTACTCCAACGGAGGAGGCATCCACCTCTAAGATGAAAGGAGAGTCGATGTCAGGCTGTTTCAGAACAGGCGCAGAGATGAACCTTTGTTTTAAAAGATGAAATGCTTGCATGGCTTCTTCTGACCACTTGGACGGGTTAGCACCCTTCTTAGTGAAAGCAGTAATAGGCGCCACAATGGTGGAAAAGTCTCGTATAAACTTTCGGTAATAGTTGGCGAACCCCAAGAACCTCCTGGACCCCTTTGAGGGTTAAGGGTACCGGCCAATTTTGAATTGCTTGTAGTTTCTCAGGATCCATCTCTAGTCCGGAACCGGACACAATGTACCCTAGAAATGGAATGGACTTGACTTCAAAGACGCATTTCTCTAATTTACAATAGAGATGATTGACACGGAGACGGGACAGAACCTCTTTAACCCAAAAACGATGTTCCTCTAAATCGTTGGCAAAAATGAGGATATCGTCTAGATAGACCACGACATGACGGTATAGAATGTCTCTGAAGATCTCATTGACAAAATGCTGGAAGACAGCTGGAGCATTGCTCAATCCGAAGGGCATGACGAGGTACTCATAATGTCCGTCACGGGTGTTAAAGGCGGTCTTCCACTCGTCACCCTCACGGATCCGGATGAGATTGTACGCACCTCTCAAGTCCAGCTTTGAAAAGATGGTAGCTCCGCTAACTCTGTCAAAGAGCTCAGTAATCAGGGGTAAAGGATAACGGTTCTTGATGGTAATGTCGTTCAAACCTCTGTAGTCGATGCACGGCCGCAGACCACCATCTTTCTTCTTTACAAAAAAGAAGCCTGCGCCGGCTGGAGAAGAAGAAGGTCGAATGAACCCCTTTGCTAGGTTCTCTTTAATGTATTCCTCCATAGAATGCGTCTCAGGCAGAGACAACGGATAAGTTCGGCCTCGAGGTGGAACCTTCCCTGGAACGAGATCAATCGGGCAGTCCCATTCTCTATGAGGAGGAAGGATATCAGCAGAAGCTTTACTGAACACATCCGTGAAATCTTGATATGGAGGAGGTGGAACATCAGACGACCTGGGGGAGGAAGAACAGACAGGCAATACTTTAAACAAACATGTCTCAGCACAGGAGGAACCCCATGCCAGGATTTGCGTAGTCGTCCAATCAATTGTAGGATTGTGAAGACGGAGCCATGGAAGGCCCAGGACCACAGGATGTGTGGCTCTTGGAATCACTAAAAAAGAAATAAGTTCGGAATGAAGAACTCCCACACTCAGACGAACTGGTAGAGTCCTTAAAGAAATGACTGCATCAAAAATTTTGCTGCCATCCACGGCAGTTAAAGAAATGGACGAAGGAAGTCTCTCGGTGGGTAGGGACCACCGTTTAACATAGGCTTCGGTAATAAAGTTCCCAGCTGCTCCGGAATCAAGGAGGGCAATGACGTTCCGATAACGTTGAGCAACTTGAAGCGAGACTGGGAGATTACAATCTTGAGGAGATGGAGAGGAGATCATTACTCCTAGCCGGCCCTCTCCTTGGCGAGCTAGGATTTGGAGTTTCCCGGACGTTTGGGACAGGCATTAATGGTGTGAGACGGCGCTGCACAATAAAGACAGAGAGACTCGGAGAGACGTCTTCGGCGCTCAGCAGGAGTTAAATGGGAACGACCAATTTGCATGGGCTCATCTTTAGTTGGTGACAGTTGGCGAGGAGGAGGAGCAGAAGATTTTGGAGCAGATGATCTTCCACGCTCAGTTGCTCTCTCTCTGAAACGTAAATCAACTTTCGTGCAGAGTGAGATTAGCTCATCTAACTTAGAGGGTAAGTCTCTGGTAGCTAACTCATCTTTAATACGCTCAGATAAGCCATGCCAGAATGCAGCATACAGGGCCTCGTCGTTCCATGCCAGTTCGGATGCCAGGATCTGGAACTGTATAAGATATTGTCCTACAGTACGTGATCCCTGGCGTAAACGGAGAATCTCAGATGAAGCTGAAGTCACCCGGCCTGGCTCGTCGAAGATACGCCTGAATGTTGACACGAATGCAGTGTAGGAGGATAGCAGGATGTCGGACCTCTCCCATAACGGTGATGCCCAATCAAGGGCTGAGCCACTGAGAAGAGAGATAATATAGGCAATTTTTGTACGGTCACTGGGAAAATTGCCAGGTTGTAGCTCAAACTGAATCTCACACTGGTTGAGAAATCCCCTGCAGAATCTTGGAGATCCGTCAAATTTTGCTGGCGTTGGAAGATGAAGACGTGGAGCAGAAATGGGTAAGGTGGGTGGGGTTATAGCTGGAGTCACTGTGGTTGACGCACCAGACGCGCCTGATCCACGGAGGGTTGTCTTAATCCCATCCAGCCGAGTAGAGAGATCCTGGAGACAGCGGACGATGTGGCCCTGTGCAGCCTCCTGATGTTCAAATCGGATTGCCAGTTCTTGCATCGGCCTGGCCGCTTGATCCTGGTCTCCGGCTGGATTCATTAGGTCAGTGCTTACTGTCACAACTGAGGGCCTGAGCTGACGGGAGGCAGCCTCAGTTGTAGGGGCTGAGATGTACCGGAACCTGGGAGGTTGTATCAGACCCCTGGACATGTAAGTAACATGAAGAAGAACCGCCCGAAGGCGTGACCACGACAACTTGAATAAAAGTCAATGATGTTTATTTATGACAAACTCCATGCATCACAGTAGCAGTAAAAGAAACATAAAATCAGCAGAGAAATAATACAGTTCCTGGGTACTACAGGGTGGCAGGGGCCACAGAGCTCTGGTAGTATGAGACAGTTCTTATTATCTGCGAGTTGGAAAGTCCTTACCAGGCCTGACTGTAGCAATGAAGAAAGCCCAGGATCGTACCAGCTGGTGTTCCAGGGAAAGCTGGACTGCTGTAAATAAAAATAGCTGCTGTGGGTTCTGGTTGGAACCAGACAGATGTTGGCACGGAGTGGATACTGGCTGGAACCAGTTAGATAATAAATGAAGCTTGAGAGCGATGCAATATAAATGAAATGTAGAGTTTGAGAGCGGAGAAATAATAATACCGGTAGAGAGTGGTAAACTGTAGAAAGGACACCGGCCCTTTAAGAGAAGCTGTACTCTGCTGGAAGCTGGGCTGGAAGCAGGTAATGTTGTAGCTGGAAACAGATGAATCCACAATGGATCGGAGAGTCAGGCTACACCGCAGGTGGAATGCTGGTGCGGGTCTCTATGGTGGAAGTCTTGAGACAGGAGCTGGAACCTGGAAGACAATCACAGGAGAGAGACAAACAGGAACTAGGTTTGACAACCAAAGCACTGACGCCTTCCTTGCTCAGGCACAGTGTATTTATACCTGCAGCAAGGAAGGGATTGGCTAGGCAATTATGCAGATTATCAATACTAAGAACAGATTGGTGGAAATGATCAGCTGACAGAATCCAAGATGGCTGCGCCCATGCAGACACTTGGAGGGAAGTTTGGTTTGTAATCCATGTGGTAATGAAAACAGTAATGGCGGCGCCGGCCACCGGAGACAGGAGGTGCCAAGCTGACAGGTGCACATCCAACCACGCGGACACAGCGGAGGCCGCGGCTGACGTAATCGCCACTCAGACACTCTGCATGCAGAAGCTCAGGGACGGCGACGGAGGCCGCGGGAGACGCCATGCCAGGTGTAATATGGCGTTTACTGTGACCGCGTCTCAGAGTGACAGGAGAGGATACAGGAATGTAAACATCAGGATAACAGATGGGATCCGGTCCTGGAGCGCTGAGCCAACCTTAGGAGGCATCTGATGGGTAAGAAATGGCGTCCAGATACCCGGATCGTGACAACTTACAGACAGACACACTACTTACTGACACACAATGCAAAACTTACTGACACACATACCACACAAAACGTACTGATACAGACACCACTTACTGACAGATACTACATACTGACACACACTGCACAACACAAAACTTACTGACACAGACACCACTTACTGACATACACTACTTACTGACACACACAACACAAAACTTACTGACATACACCACTTACTGACATACACTACTTACTGACACACACAACATACTACTTACTGACACACACAACACAAAACTTACTGACAGACACCAGTAACTGACAGACACTACTTACTGACACACACACCACAAAACTTCCTGACACATACCACTTCCTGACACACACACACGCAACACTTAATGACACAAGACACCACTTACTGACACATACACATGCACACACACAACACACAAAACTTACTGATATTGACACCACTTACAGAGGAGGAGACCTCAGGGCCTGTTGTGGCTTGCAAGTCACCTAAAAGACATCTCTCCCAAAAGACAGCAGCCCCTCCCCAGACCATCACCCTCTTTCATGAAGCTTTTTCCTGTTGGAAAGCTGCAGCGGGGAGGGTAAGTATAAGCATGCATTTTGGATTGGTAGGGGGCGGAGCCTCGGGCCGAATGGGGGCGGGGCTTCGGGCGGACCCTCACATCGATACTGCAAGGAAAGGCAGGTTTAGTGCCGTGGTGGGGTGAATGGGCAGCCGGAGGTGAGTGAGCTGCTGTGTGTAATGACAGGAAATATATTTTTTCCTGTCAGCACTGGCCGCACTGCAGGGAATTCTGTGGGCCTATTTTCAATGGGGGCTTGGAGCTGCAGCTCCATCCGCCCCATTGTTAATCCGGCCCTGGGTATGACCCAGGTTAATCAGACCGAGTTGCCTTTTTCAAAGCTGCAGAACAGGAGGCCCGCCTCAGGGAGTCTAAAGTGACATGCAGGGCAGACACGGTTCTGTGTGAAAGGGGTCGATCCAGGAATAACCTGGGACCAAGGTGCAGTGTGAAAGTGGTATAGGAGCTAAAACCCGGGTCCATCCCACGTTCAATTACCCGGGAACAAGTAGACCTTTCAATGCAAAATTGGTGATCTTACCCTGGATATAAAGCAGCAGGTTTTGTTTTTTTGTAAGCGAAACCAACCTGGTAAAAAAAATAAAAAATGGTGCTTTAAATACAATTGCTAAATCACCCTTTTGTAATCTCAGACCCTGCTACATTCTTCCTAAAGGGGGGTACACATGGAGAGATCAGTGTTTAAAATCTAAGCAATCTGACTAGATTGCTTAGATTTTAAGCAGGGATCTGCCGTGTGTATGCCCCCAGCGATAGGGCCGCGCATCGCTATCGCCGGTGCTAGATTGAGTCTAGCGGGTCGCTCACCTCACCGTTGTGTGAAGTGAGCGCATCCCCCCCCCCCCCCAGCTGTGCTGAGCGGGGCGAGAGATGTGTGCTGAGCGGTCTGTGTTAAGATCTCTCAGCACACCTCTCTCCCGTCAGTACCCCCCTTATGTCATCAAAGATGTTGAGATTAGAATGTAAAAAGATAATAAAGCACAAATTCAGGGCCAGATTAACAGTGGGGCATATGGTACTACATTATTTTTATCCATTACCAAAATGCAAAGTGAATGAACAGAAGAGAAATTTAAATCAAATCAATATTTGGTGTGACCACCCTTTGCCTTCATAACAGCATAATTTCTTCTAGGTACACTTGGACAGTTTTTGAAGGTACTCGGCAGGGAAGTTGTTCCAAACATCTTGGAGAATCAATCACATATCTTCTATGGATGTAGGCTTGCTTAAATCCTTCTGGCTCTTTGGGCTAGATTCAAACGTTAACTCCCCCCTCCCGGGGCGCGATTGCACCTTCCAGCGGTATTCTAATGTTACTGCCGATGAGTGCGACTACTTAATTTCAGCTCGCTACCCCCGGAGGTAGCGAGCTGAAATGCGTGTGAAGAGACCTGTTTAGGTGCCCAAACGGGTCTCTTCACGATCGCGCCCATTACTTTATTAGCGGCCTAAACCAGACTAACGAGTGCGATAACGGGGCACATTTGCATATCGCCCCTCTATCTCCCATCACTTTAGATGGGAGATAGAGGGTGCGATGTCATTTGAATCCAGGCCTTTATGTAATCACAGACAGACTTGATGTTGAGATCAGTGCTCTGTGAGAGCCATATCATCACTTTCAGAACTCATTGTTCTTCTTTACTCTGTGGATAGTATGACATTGGCTGTATGTTTGGGGTCGTTGTACTGCTGCAAATTACATTTAGAGCCAATCAAATGCCTCCCTGATGGTATTGCATGATGAATAAGTACCTGCCTGTATTTCTCAGCATCAAAGCACAAAGAAATGGGCAACGTTGAGGACTGTAGACTCAGCGTTCGGCCAAGGAAACTTGCATCAGGGCATCAGATGAAAGACACATCAGATGAAAGTCACATCATGTTTACTTCCCTTTGAAATCGGATGATGTCAGCAGTGCCATCAGCTCAGAACTGGTAGAAAGCACTGGGACCCAGGTACACCCATCTACTATCATAGAAATCTGTCCAGAAGTGGTCTTCATGGAAGAATTGAGGCTAAAAAGCCATACCTATGACGTGGAAACAGGCCAAGCGACTCAACTATGTACGAAAACATAGGAACTGGGTGCAGAAAAATGGCAGCAGGTGCTCTGGACTGATGAGCCAAAATTTGAAATATTTGGCTGTAACAGAAGGCAGTTTGCTGAAGGGCTGTAGAGCGGTACAATAATGACTGTCTGCAGACAACAGTTAAGCACGGTGGAGGTTCATTGCAAGTTTGGGGCTGCATTTTTCAGCAAGCTGAGTTGGGTATTTGGTCATGATTAATGGTGTCTTCAATGCTGAGAAATACAGGCAAGTACTTAAACATCATGTAGTACTATCAGGAAGGCGTCTGATTAGCTCCAAATTTATTTTGCAGCAGGACAACTACCTCAAAAATAGTGCCAATGTCATTAAGAACTATCTTCAGTGTAAAGAAGAACAAGGAGTCCTGTAAGTGATGATATGGAACCCAAAGAGCCCTGATCTCACCATCACCGAGTCGGTCTGGGATTACATGAAGAGACAGAAGGATTTCAGCAAGCCTACATCCACAGAAGATCTGTGGTTAGTTTTCCGAGAGGGTTGGAACAACCTCCCTGTCAAGTTCTTTCAAAAACAGGATAACAATGGGATATGATGGAGAGACAGCGGATTGACACCAAACGATCAAAGCTTTCTGTCCTCCCAGCATGCAACAGGCCCGTCCATATATATCCCCGCCGCCTGGCTCAGGCAAATCAGTTTTTTGTTTGGTGCGGCAGGAGCCGGACCATGGTCAGAGGGCTGCTGTTTCATTAGCAGCCCAAGCTTTCTTATTTTATTTTTATAGTCTTACGGTTTAATTTTGAGTGATCTTTCCAAACAGCGTCTTATACGCATATTGAAAAGAGTCGCTCCAACAACTCTCCGCCGGTTAGCAACAACGCTTACCCATGAGTACAGTGCTGTTTCGGCGGGCATCTATGTCGGATATACTAGCACGTCCATCAGACGTTACCAGGCTGTGGCAAGAACACGGAGGGGAAGGTAAGGCATCGATTCCGCTTAGTAGATGTAATACGGACACAGCCGCACTGTTTTGGGAGGAGACTACCAAACAGTAGCTGACGCGCCGCCACCACGGGTGCTCCAACGCTAGGCCTTAGGGATCATAAGGCACCAGGAATAGCATGAGGCCGCGGTCCCTAGGGTTGATGTCAGCGGTGGGGAGTCAGACTCTTTCCTGGTCGCCCCTCCCCCAGGTTCATGACCAGCTTCCGCCGAGTCTCCCGCTGTGAACGGATTCCTCGCTTCCGTCTCAGATGCTACCAGAGGGGACTTGGTCGCAGCATAGGCCGCTGCATCAGTGTTCACTAAGCGATACCACGAGAAATCCGGTCGCAGCATGGGGGCTGTGTGATCACTGTGTCTGTGTTCACTGAACATTACCATGAGACAGGTGCGTCTGTGTTCACTGAGCGTCTGTGTCCGCTATAGGTTCCTGGAGCGGCAGTGTACACTAGTAGCGCTGGATCCACTCAGCGTTCGCTAACGTATTGATCGATCACTGGAAGTGAGGTGAGTCTACCTGTATCCCACTCTACTGAGTACGGGCTATACAGCACTAAATTTCTATCTACTTTGTCAAGTAAGAATAATTAAGTGCCTAGTGCGTATGAGTCTGTGTACATTTACTGTGGTTTTCTTCGCATTGCGTCTGAATACGTTAGATCTGTTTATACAGGATTCAGTAAATGTTCACCTACATACTTTAAAAAGTGTTTGTAGTTGATGATATGCTCGTATGACTAATATATAACATGTGTCTGACTGCTAGTGTGATTGCTGACGTTAATATATGTTTGTCAGTTGTTTCTTCTCATCCTCAATGCTGGTGCATGGGTAGGGTCACATTGATATCACTTTAGAAGGTTAAAGTGATTACAGTCACAAATTGTGTAGTATACTGTGAAAGTGCTGATTATTTATCATGTCTAAGAGCGGCAAAGGTGACGAAGGTACACTTACAGCAACACTCATATTATGTTTGTCTTGCAAAACTATTATACTCTCATGATCTGGTCCAGGATAGTTTATGTGCAAATCGTTTTGCTTTTCAGCAGAACACAAGGCAGATCCCTGTACACGTTCAGGTACAGATAGATCCAACTTGGGCTATGTTTGCACAGGTTTTGTCCAGTATAGCTGAACGGATAATTCCTACAGCTTCGGTACCAGGTATAGGGTACCCATACATGGTGCTCCCTACCTACGCTATATAATTTCTCCCCCCAGCAGCTTCTCAAATGAAACAAGCTGATAAACCGATGGTAAGTAAATCTTCACCTTCACAGGCTACACATGATGATTCATCGGATGATAAAAGAGCTCTATTTACTCTACTTCAGTATATGAAGAGGAGGAAGAAGGTCTCAGCTCAGTGGATATAGCTGAATTAATTAGAGCAATGAAGGTCATTCTATCCTTAGAAGATTCAACAGAGCCTGTGTTAAAAACCAAGGCACCTGTGTTTAAACGTCCCAAGACAGTTAAGACTGAGTTTCCAGGGTCAGACCAGTTGATGGAAATTATGGAAGAGGCTTGGGCAACACCCAACAAAAAATATAGAATTCCCAAAAAATGGGACTCTAATTATCCTTTTCCAGCCGGGTACTGTTTAAAAAGGGAGGTAGCTCCTAAGGTAGATACGCACGTGATTCGATTAGTGCGAAAATCTATATTGCCTTTGCCATCAACATCTTTAAATGATGTCACAGATAGGAGAGTGGATGGTTTTCTAAAAAACATATTTTCCCTGTTTGGAGCAGTCATAAGGCCAGCTATGGCTTCAGCTTGGCTAGCAAAGGCAGTGGCTGCCTGGGCTGATGCATTGGAAGGTGATTTTTCATCAGCTTCTAGAGAGCAAAAATCTTATATAGCCCATATTAAACAAGCAGCAGTATTCTTGGAAGAAGCTGCATTAGATATGGGTACTATTGCTTCTAGGGCATAAGCCTCAACAATAGCTGCTCGCAGAGCAGTTTGGTTACGTACATGGAAAGCTGATTCAGAATCCAAGTTTTGGAATCTTTGCCTTTTTCCGGAAATATTCTGTTTGGTAAAGAATTGACAGATATTCTGGAGACAGAAGCAGACTCCAAGAAGGTCAAGTTTCCTTCCACATATAACCCCAAACCTATGGGTCCGATTTTCCGGCCTTTTCGGTCTCATGGAAATCCAAAGAGAAAAAGTGATCGTAAACAGCCCCAATACAATATGTTTGGTAAGTCAAAAAAGTATTGGGCTACCAGAGGGCCAGCTTCCAAACCAGAAGATAAGCCATCAGCCTGATGGTGCGGGCCTCCACCTGGGGGATCCCAGGGTGGGGGGCCGACTTCTTCAGTTTGCACACATCTAGTTTGCACACATCTGACGACAATCTACAACAGATGTCTGGGTGCAAGAAGCGGTATCTCTAGGTTATGTTTTTCCCTTCAAGAAGCATCCTCCTCGAAGGTTCTTCTGCACCAGTCCGTCTCGGGTAGAGACAAAGGCCAGGGCTTTGCAAGAAGCAGTTCAGAGATTGCTTCAGTCAGGAGTAGTCATTCCAGTACCCCCGGCACAACGGGGACAGGGTTTTTACTCCAACCTATCTTTGGTCCAGAAGCCAAATGGGTAATTTCGGCCCATTCTCAATCTCAAAATGCTAAACAAATATATTTGGGTGCCGAAGTTCCACATGGAGACATTACGCTCCATAGTTTTGGCATGGAGCCAGGGGATTATATGGTATCCCTGGATATTCAGGATTCTTACCTACATGTTCCTATAAGCACTGTCCCATCAGTGTTATCTCAGGTTCGCTATCCTCCAGCAGCATTTTTAGTTCCAGGCCCTACCCTTTGGGTTAGCCACAGCCCCCAGAGTATTTACCAAGATTATGGTGGTTATGGCAGCTTAGCTCCGGCTTGGCCCAGAAGGCATTGGTACACAGATCTGCAGAGAATGTCGATGGATGCTCCACTTCTGCTCCCTCAACGTCCAGATCTACTGATGCAGGGTCAATCTTATCACAGACATCTGGATTGAATGTCTTTGACGGCGTGGCTCTTGAAACCTCTATCCTAAAGTCAAGAGGCTTCTCTAAACAGGTAATTCAAACAATGGTTAGAGCAAGGAAACCTTCCTCAGCTCGTATTTATCACCGAATATGGCAGGCCTATATTCATTGGTGCAGTGAAGGAGGTATGGACCTGAAATCTTTTAGAGTTTCCAGAGTCCTAGCATTCCTTCAGGCAGGAATGGATAAAGAAAGGTTTGAAGGTAGCTTCCTTGAGAGTGCCGGATTCGGCATTGACTGTCTGGTTCCAAAAGACAATTGCCAATTTACAGGATGTGCATACTTTTTTCCAGGGAATGCTGCGCATTCAACCTCCCTTTGTTTCACCTACAGCACCGTGGGACTTATGTTTAGTCCTGAAAGCTCTTCAAGTTGCCCATTTGAACCACTTAATAAGGTGGATCTTAAATGGTTGGCAGCAAAAGTAATCTTTCTACTGGCTATGGCATCAGCTAGAAGAGTATCAGATTCAGGAGCGCTGTCATGTCATTCTCCTTTTCTGACTTTTTATCCAGATAAAGCAGTTCTCAGAAGTAGGTGTGGGTATCTTCCGAAGGTGGTGTCTAAATTCCACCTTAATGAGGAAATTGTAGTCCCGGCTTTTCCGGTATCAGGACTTTCTGTGGGAGATGCGTCGCTGGACGTAGTCCGGGCATTAAACATCTACGTGGATCGTACCAGTGCCATCAGAAAGACAGATTCTCTCTTCATTCTCTACGGATTTCACAAGAGAGGATGGCCTGCTACAAAACAGACGGTGGCAAGAGGGCTTCGAATGACGATTTCAGAAGCATATTCTCAAGCTGATCTCCCTGTTCCGGCTAATGGTGGTCATTCCGAGTTGATTGCAGCCAGCAACTTTTTGCTGCTGCTGCGATCAACTAGTACACGCCTATGGGGGAGTGTATTTTAGCTTAGCAGGGCTGCGATCGCTTGTGCAGCCCTGCTAAGCAAAAAAAATTTCAAGCAGACGTAGACTAGCACTGGACATACTTACCCTGTGCGATGGATCCAGCTATGATGGGCCCGGCTTTGACGTCACTCCTCCGCCCTCCGTTCTCCTGGACACGCCTGCGTTACACTCACCACTCCCCGAAAACGGCTCCAAACTGTCCGGATCCGCCCTGTCACGCCTACTTCCTGTCAGTCATCTTTGCGGTCTGCTCCGTGACCGCTTCCTACTCAAAACGTGACGTAACCCGGTGACCCCTGTCGCCGGGCAACGTCGCGCACTGCGCCCGCCGCGCATGCGCATTCTGCACCCAATCGCACCGCAGCGATAAACCGCTGCGTGCGAACGGGTAGGAATGACCCCCAATGTCTTCTCACTCTACTCGTAAGGTAGGTCCTTCATGGGCAGCACAACATGGTGCTTCAGCAGAACAGATATGTAAGGCAGCCACATGGTCTTCCATTAACACATTCATTAGACATTATGCATTGGATACTTTTGCCTCTCATGACGCTGAATTCGGGCGTAAGTTTCTCCTGTCTAATCGGGAGCGTCCCCACCACTAAATTGCTTTGGGAAATACCATTGTTATCCTGTGGACCCTGCCGGAGAAATATGCGTTATGGTAAGAACTTACTGTGGATAACGGTATTTCTCCTAAGTCCACAGGTTTCACAGGGATCCCACCCTGACGCACCTGATTTGAGGATCCTTCTACTCACTAACCTCTTCCTTCTTGCATGGAAGGGTGTGCATGTGTGTTCTCGCCTGATTAGGGCTCTACATGATGCTCCTGCCTTGTGCTATGGAATACAACTGATTTGCCTGAGCCAGGGGGCGGGATATATGGACGGGCCCGTTGCATGCTGGAAGGCCAGAAAGCTTTGATCGTTTGGTGCCAATTCGCTGTCGCTCCATCATATCCCATTGTTATCCTGTGGACTTAGGAGAAATACCGTTATCCACAGTTGATTCGTAGGCGTTTGTTTATATGTCTAGTGCAGTAACTAGCTACTGCCTGCAAGATGCACAATAAGGTATTCAAGGAATTATTCCTTTCCAGTTGTCTCTTCTCATCCTAACCTCCTAAACAGATCATATCATTAGAATTGACCCTTTTTAGCATGTTTCTGGCCATGACATGTGCCTGTTCTTTGGCTGCAGTTTATTGGAGATTAGAATATAGTGACAGCATCTTGTAGTCTCTAACATGTTGCCTGCTCTGTGCTGTCTATATTATAACCTAATACAGAATGTTCTCCTCCAAATAGTGGCATTGTTGGGATGGGCAGAGGGATTCATGAATGTCTGAGATGGGTAGATGATGCTATTCTTTGTCATGTCACAATTTATACTGCAGCATATATTCCTAGTATGGGCATACACTGATGTGCTCACAACAACATGTTTTCTGTCCTCTGAATATATAACAGAACACCAAACAGGCTCCCTCATTATGGTTTCTTACTTGACAGGTGGTGGTGAATTTCAGTGGGATGAGGCCTTGCCTGCTAAATCTGTGAAACCCTCCTTTATAACCTCACTCACTCCAGCCATACTGAATCCTGAAGCTAACAGTGCTCCTAAGCCTGTGCCACTGCCCGCCAAGAAGCCGGAGCTTCCTGTCCAGCTGTCTAGATTCAGCGTGTCACCAACTGCTGTGTCCCGATTCTCTATAACACATGTGGCAGATAATGCCATGGTATCACTGGAAGGTGAGTGAAAACAATAATAATAATAACCTTATTATTCTTTATTTGTATGGCGCCAGAGAGAGAGTCTGGAGCGCCTTACAAAGTACAGAAAAAGTATGAACAAAACCATAAAACAATGACTTACGGTACATTGCATTGCATGGACATAATTTATAAATAATGCTGCATCAGCAGTCCTATTACTGAAATCAGCAGCAGGGCGGCAGATCCCAAGGGTTAGGTGCCTTTGTAGGTAGTGGGGAGAAAATGATGGTATAAGTGAGAGAAGGAAGAGGGCCCTGCTCATGAGACCTTACATTCTAAAGGGGAGGGGCAGACAGCCGAGTGACACAGAGGGTAGAGAGAGCGATCAACGAGCTTGAAGCAGTTAGTTAGGGTGAGAGCTGGAGTCATTTGTCTGAGGTTTACAGCTCCTTTCACTGGCATGTGAGTGCCTATTGTATTAACTTTACAGCAGTGTGTATGTATCTAACTAAAGTTGAAGGGGCTGTAATGGAGCAGTAACTAATCTCAACTTTGAAGAGTATGACAGGCCTCAATATGGCACTTGATGCATTTTTTCTGCCTTTTGTTACTTAACCAGCTCAAGGAAACCTTTAGATACTCATGCTACATTGAGATTTTCCAAGCTGTGGGGCATATTCAATTAGCCGTGCGATTTTCACTGTAAAAATTATAGTGTACATTGCAACTGTTTCTTTTTCTTTTTTTCTTAATAAAAAATGATTAAAAACAAAGAATTTAATTTAATTACAACTGATTTTATAAAAATAGCAATAGTTTTTTATTTAATTTAAATAGTTTAAATAAATTTGGGTGCATAACTCACCAAAGCAAAATTACCGAAAGTTTATATTTGGGTAATTTGAGGCCATTCTTTTATGAGTAATAATAACATGTAATTATTGGACTAATTAAGCTAACTGGAAACTTCCAGTTACTTAATTAATCATTAGGGGGGTTCTGAGGAAAATCCCAACATTTTCAACCTAAAAAGGCAAATTAATTCCTGTTGAAGTTTATATCCCTTTTCTATTGCTGCTAAAAACCCTGGGTGCTGCCATGATAACCCGGGAGTGGCTTGGTTGGAAAGGGTTAACCCGGGTCCAGTGACCCAGGATTCCAACCTGGTTAGCTTGCAAGGTTGGTCCCGAGAAGGAGCCAGATCGTGGTGCTGTGTAAATGGGTAAGCCGGGTCGCTCCCGTTTACAGCATAAGGAGAGCTGGCGCTGGAAGATTATCTCTTCTCCAAGTGCTGGGGCCTCACCTGTGTGCGTTGACATCACCACCCCTGCAATAAGCCGGGTCCTGCTGCCAGTCTGAAAGGGGTCTCAGCTGAGACGCACCCAAGTTGGATCCTGGCTGCGACCTGGCATTTTAGGCTAATGCCCCCTACACATTTGCCGAGTCGCCCGACGGCTGATACGGACGACTTGGCGGCATTTGGGGGAGTGACGTTTCTTCACTCCCTGTCGTCACCCGGCCCCATAGCCCTGCATGCTAATATGGACGATATTGTACATATTGGCTTGCAGGTATAAATGAGTCTGCATCAACGATGAACGACAGCGAGGCCGCGCATCATTGATCAATGGTGCCTACACACTGAAAGATATGAACAATTTCTCATTCATTACTGAACGAGATTGTTCATATCGGCCACACACATCGGCAAGTGTGTAGGGCCCTTAAGAAGGGTATGTGGCTGCTGAATTTCTCCCCAGCAATTCAGTAGGAAAAACCTTGTGGCTGCAGGTAAAAACCCAACACGGTTTTTCAAAATTACGCCTGCAATTGAATATGCCCCTATAAATGTTTAAAATTAAATCTTAATGATGAAATTGTTTTTTTTTTAAGTGGACCTGGCATTAGGAAAATGGGGAGATTCAAAGGTAAGGTGCCCCCCCCCCCCCCCCCCCCCCAATATTTGCAGTACATGAGGTGGCAGGCTTTATTAACAAGAGTAACCCAAAAGTGGATAGCTCAGCTGTTCCCAAACTCTGTCCTCAAGGCACCCTAACAATCCAAGTTTTAAAGATATCCATGCTTGAGCACAGGTGACTTACTTAGTACCTCAGTTTGATTATGACAACTGTGCACAAACATGGATATACTTATAACATGGACTGCTAAGGTGCCTTGAGGACTGAGTTTTGGAGACCCTGGGATAGCCTCTTGAATGTCTTGATTGCTTTTAATGTAAAGTAAGGCCCAGCCAATAGTGTTGCATCACAATTTTAAGGCATGCAGTGGATACAGTTCACCATTTGTAAAATTCACTGCAGCAAATCTCTAAGCATAGGATTTCCCTATATTTTCCTCATGACAATCCAGGTTTTAAGGATTTCCATGCTTGTACATACAGTAGATAGTATTACTAATTTTTTTATGTAAGTTTGTACTTTGTTTGTAAATAGGTTGCTGTGTGCTGCTTGTAGCAGTGCACAGTGTAAGTGCGCCGGCAACGAAAACGGTGGCTACCTTTAAGGGAGAGCTCGTGATGCGGGCAGAAACAAAGTGCTTTCCCCCTCGCTGGCGTGGGAGTAGCACTTGTTGCAAGGAGAGTGCAGTCACAGAGCAGGGGGGCCAGAGCCTGTTACTCCTGGCTCCCTCTGCAGAACTACTGTGGCCAGTCTCTGTTACTGCATGATTCCTCAGTTATTCCGCTCTGGCCTAAGCAGAAGGGTGGCCAGTACATGTTAGGTTGGACAGCGCCATGATTGTGACATATTTCAATCATCAAGGAAGCAAAGAGTAGCCGAGACAGCCCAAATCCTTTCCTGGGCAGAGACCTTTGTTATGGCATTATCAGTGTTGTTCATGGCAGGAGTAGAAAATTAGAAAACAGACATTCTCAGGAGAAGAGCGTTCCTCCCGTGGGAGTGGTCTCTCAATCCAGAGGTCTTCCAATAGTTAGTTCGAAAGTGGGGCCTCCCGCAGGTGAATCTGAGGGCCTCTGCACATAACTACAGAGTTCCATAATTTTGTGTGAGATCCAGGGACCCCTTGGCTTTTGCAGTGGATGCCATGACTGTTCCATGGCCATTTGTACACGAGGATCTTCCTTGGTTGTCTTTATCAGCCTGGCTTTTTCAACCAAGCTTTAACAAGCTAAAAGTTTTTCTCTTTCGATCGTGCGTACTATGGGGGTTATTCAGGTCACATAACCCCATCCTCAGCGGCAGTGCGCACATACAGGTCCCGGAATGCATTTGGGTCGCAGCGGGTGTGAACACCTCTGCCTGTTTGACAGACAGAGCCATTCGCGGGGCGGGCGGGAAGGTGGCAACGGAGCATTGCGGGTGCGGCGCAGGAAAACAGGGCTGCGTGATGTCACATGCAGCCGCTCCAACGGGACATATGGCGGCTGACTACGTGCATAAGCAGCCTAGCTGCAGGGGTCGTCCACAATTGCTGCAACCACAATGTAAATTGCTGTTGCAGCAGGTGGCCACCATTCAGCATACTGGGCAGCCTTGCCCTGCGATGGAGGGCCCCCAGCATGCAAAAGAACGGACTGCAAATTCAGCTTTTTAGCAGAATTTGCAATCCATACTAAACCCCTTCTGTGCTATAATCCTGGAAACCGGTTTCGTCACGCACTTTCCACAGAGTATGGAACTCAACATCTTGTGGTGTGACCAGTGAAGGGTTCATACTTCCGAGTTTCGCCTCTCTCATTTCTTCCGTCCTTCAGGAGGGTTTGGAGGCCGGTTTAAAGCTTCCTACTTTGAAAGTACACATTTTGGCCCTGTCAATTTATTTCCAGCTGTGTTTAGCCCTTCTACCAGAGGTCTAAACCTTTTTACAGAGTGGTGGTGCGTTCAACCACAGCTTTGTCCACCGATAACACAGAGGGATTTTAGCAGATCGTATCGGGTCTCTACAGGCTCCATTTGAGTCTTTACATCCAGTTAATCTTCAGTTCGTTACTTAAAAGCTGCTCTTCCTTATGACTATTGCTTCAGCCCGGCGTGTTTCCGAGTTAGGGGTTTTTGTTTTGTAAGCCACCTATCTTCATCTGCCATGACGATAGAGCGGATCTCTGTACAGATCCTTCGTTCCAGCCAAAAGTTTTTCCGCCATTCCATTTAAACCAGGAAATTTCTTTCCGGTATTTCCTCCTTCAGTGACTTCCCAGGAACGGAATGATCTGGATCTGCTGGACGTAATCCGAGCTCTGCAGATTTATTTGGACAGGACTACCTCTGTCCACCGCACAGATTCTCTACTTAGGCATGTTGTGAATAGGATTATTGGTCACTTACTGTTGAATCCTTTTATTTTAAGCAGGCTGTGGGACACTGCGTTCCCTCCCTCACGCTCAGTCGTGCAAGGTTTGGCTCTTAATCTTTACCTGCTGGTTTGTTTATTATTGTAACTGTTTCACAGGGTTACTGCTACTCCTTTCCGAACTAAAGAAGTACTAGAATCATGTGATTGCAGTGGGGAGGAGCTTAGAATTTAAAGCTACAGTTTACATTAAGTGTTATCTCCAGACCAAACCTGTAATCTCCATGGGTCTAGTATACCAGTCTGTTTTAAGAGAAAAAGATTCAACTGTTCTGTTCTGCTCCGTATACAGGGCGTCATTCTGAGTTGATCGCAGCAGGAATTTTGTTAGCAATTGGGCAAAACCATGTGCACTGCAGGGGGGGCAGATATAACATGTGCAGAGAGAGATAGATTTGGGTGGGTTATTTTGTTTCTGTGCAGGGTAAATACTGGCTACTTTATTTTTACACTGCAATTTAGATTGCAGATTGAACACACCACACCCAAATCTAACTCTCTCTGCACATGTTATATCTGCCTCCCCTGCAGTGCACATGGTCTTGCCCAATTGCTAACAAAATTCCTGCTGCGATCAACTCAGAATTACCCCCATAGACTCATCCGCACAAAATATACAAGTGTCCTATATCAGATTAATCAGCGCAGTCTCCTTGTACATCCAAGTCCCATTGCATTGCATGCATTTTTGGCAAAAAAGATGCCTGACTTTAGCAGTGTTGCATGGGACATGGTGGCTCACTAATGCCAGGCATCTCATGGTGTATTGAGGCTAGATGTATGTGGACACATCTGTGCTAATTAAGTCATCTGTGATTAAGCATGGTTATCCTAAAACCTTGGACTGTTAGGGTGCTTTGAGGACTGTGTTTGGGAACCACTGTGTTAGCCAGTTCCTCTATTTCTAAAACTAAAGAAGCACTTGTTCCCGTGTGTCTGGGTGCATGGAGAGACAATAAAATAACAATTCTTAGTGACGTTTCCTGTCTGAGCTAAATTCAGTTACTTGCTTTATATGAGGAAGTGAGTGGAAACAAAGTAGGTGCGGCAGGTGGTTTTAGATTTTGCACAAACATCTCCACCATTGCTTCACAGCAAGTATGTATTATTTATGGAAAACTGGCATCAAGACAGAGGGAGTTGCTAATAAACATATATTCACACACCAAGGTTTAGCCTATGTACTAGATATTTTTAATCTATTGTAATGTGTGTGTGACCAAGCTAACATTTAGTTTTTGATTGGTCTGGTTGGAGATAAATCCGATTTTGATTGGTCTGGTGTATAATTTGATGATTCAGCCAGGCAACCAAATGACACTTAATGGCTAGATAGCACAAGGGTTAGCAGTAGGACTGAATGACTGGATCTGCTTGTGTGTTGGCCCATGGACCTTATTTTTTTACATTTAAATAGACTTACATTGTATTCCATTAGTTATATTAGTTAGATACAGTCTGCTTGAGAGATCATCTGACAATGCCTCTTTAATAACAATGCTTAGGACACCATTAGACTTGCTAGCTGTATAAACATTGTTGCATTTGCAGTTATAATATCCACAGAAATAGCAGCGACTCTTGATGCCAAAGGTTTGGTGCAGTTGTTAGCAGTGGGTAGGAGATAATGTTATAAGTGAGTGAAGGAAGAGGGCCCTGCTTGCAATCTGCAAGGTTTGTGTTGGGGGGCCGGGAAGGAATAGACGGGGGTGACACAGAGGGAGAGGACTGTTAATGAGGAGACGGTATGTTGTGAAAATCTGATCCCCCTATAGCAATATCTGTAACCATGTGAATTGTCATTCTAGTTCACAGTTTGTTGATTATGTTATAGACAACGAGAAGAGATTGTGAGCCTAATTCAGCCTGTGTTGTAGTTGTGTGGAAAATAGCACAGCTACTAGCATGATGGCGGACGGCCAGCACAGGACAAGTCCCCCCCCCGCAAGCCGGGCCCTTCCTCCCGCTAACATGTGAACACTAGCATGTTAAGGGTGGCCCTCTGCCTGCGCAGCCTAGCTGCGAAGGCAGACAGCTATCTGCCATGTTTAGGCTCGCATCGGCTGCGTGTTACGTCACACAGCTGCCACGGCCTGCCCCATAAACGGTCCGGACCGCGCCGCCCCAAAAATGTTGCGTTGATGCCCCGCAATCACAGGTAGAGGCGTACACATAATTGAGATGCAGTAGCATCTCTGTGTGCACATGCGGCTTCTGCGCACACGCACACTCCAGAAAGGCTTCAGCATGCGAATGCATCGTAGCTGCATTCCATGCTGAACTAGGACCTGTGTCCATTGCATTGAATTGTTGCGTTCTGTAGATTTAAACACATTCTTAGGAAGTGAAGTGTTTTTCTATCTTACATCACTGAGCATAGTAAAAGCCTGACTTTCAGTGGTTGCCTTACATGTAACATCAATTGTATGTACATATTTGTGAGTTAATTTACAGGTCATCACCAGAGAGGTCGTACCAGTCCTGTGACATCCCATTGAACTACTTATGCTGCATCAATACTCTGTAGCCTCTCTTACAAGCCCTCCACTGGCTCCCCTTCCCCTTCACAATCCATTTCAAACTTCTCACACTCACTTACAAAGCCCTCAGTCACTCCTCTCCCAGTTACATCTCTGACCTTATCTCCCTTTACACTTCCGCCCATCCTCTTTGCTCTGCTAATGCACGCCACCTCTCCTGCCTACTGATTACCTCTTCCTACTACTACCTCCAAGATTTTGCATGTGCTGCTCCCTTTCTCTGGAATACTCTACCTCTCTACAAAACTTCAAACGGGCTCTCAAGACACACTTCTTCACCAAACCCAGCCATCTTTCATCCTAAGCCCACTCTGGCCCACGCTCACTTTCTACCCCATCTTGGTCACCCCTGTCTGTGTGCCCCTCCCCTTTAGAATGTAAGCTTTCACGAACAGGACCCTCTTCCCTCATGTGTTTTTACATCTCTTACTTAACCTATCTTTATTTTCAATACTCCCTTTGACGGCACCAAATCCCTCTGTTTTCTGCCACCCTGATATTTTTTTCAGTGTTGTGTGCTGACGCAGCTATGTTTATATACCCTGCACTTGTCCTATATTGTATTGAACTGTAAGTCACTGTTTTCTTGTTTTTGCTTGTTTGTGCTCTGTAATTGGGTGCTGCGGATCCCTTGTGGCACCATATAAACAAAGCATAATAATAAGCTTATAACAAACCGCAAAAGTCAGTGGGCGGAAAAAGTATTCTATTGCACTTTAGTATTCTTAACAAAACTGTAATGTCAGGGCAAGTTTGTCAGCCTTGTTCATGAGACAGTCTGGTAACTGACCTTTGCATTCTGTTTTCTCCCATGTAGAGAAAGTGCAGGCTGGGGAGCAGGTTTGAAGGACAACTGCATAGCTCCTGGATTCCCTTTTTACTTGGGCTCACATTTGAGCTCCTGATGCTCAGGACTGGAAAACACTGCAGAGCTGGAGGTTTTTAGAGAGATGTTTTACTGTGGTTCACTGCTGCTGGAAAGGGACCTGTCCCTGATACAACCACAGATGCAGTCAGGTGTGTGTGTGTGTGCTTGTGACTAGTGTTCTTACATGGGGACACTTTTGTTGCTTGCACTTAAAGTTTGGACTTGCACCAATGTGTGTAGGATTGTGTGCGCGAACGCCTATGTATGTTTATTTTATCATGGACTATTGAATGTGGATGTGTGTGCACAATTTTAAATAATTGGTATATACATGCTCAGTGTATATAGCTATATATGTTTGTCTATTTATGTTCATGTCATGGAAGTATTTAAAGTGTGTTTGTCGCCTATGCACAGTAGAGGGAGCAATTTATGATATTTGAACCAATATTTAATGTAATTATTGGTAAAACCCATAAATGACTGCACCCACTGTAGCTAGGTGCTGGGTGCACATTAACTACAGGTTAGATCAGCTCCCAGGGATTAACTAACCAATACTGGCTAAACTTAGTTCTTACACTGAAGACGCATTATTCTTGTTACGATGTGTGCGCACAAGCGTCACCATGGTCTGGTAGAGTTTGGCTGCACTCCCAATATGACTTTGCTACTGATCTACTGGTTCAGACTTCATACCATCCTCTCTGCATTTCAAATGTATGTTATCAGGCTGGAACTTATACCATCTAAATGGATCCTGAATACAGGCAGCTACTTCTTCCCTCAGAGAGTGCAGATCTGCCACAATGACTGAAATCATGCTGAAGAAATATTCTTAGTTCTGTACATTGTACTTGTTCCATTTTGCCTTCTGCCCCTTGCCCTGGATGATTGATGAAGTATTGAGAGGACCAGATAGTAGGACTGGTGAGCTCCGCAGATGTTGCATGTCCGCTCAACTGAAGGATTACGCAACATCCACACTCTGGAATCTTCCTACAGTGTAAAGTGCTGGATTACCTCGATGTCCTATCCAGATTCCAAGGGACCGTCAGACACAAACTGATCGACTCTGCAGCAGAAATATGATCAGATCATTTATTCTCTCCTGGTACAGTTGAGAACATTACACCCCCTTCCTATAGTCCTATAGTACATACTGATATTGCAAAGTGCGTCTATTCATAAGTTATATAGGTGGATGAAAATATTTATATTTTGTAACAGATTATAAATGAAAAATGTATCTTTGCAAGTCCTACTGTTTATGGGTAACCAGAGCGGAAGCTTGAATCCGTGTGTATGTACATATCTATATACTGTATATTGTAAGCGGGTTAATGGGCCACTGTACAAATTATTTCATTTTTTTACAATGACCGTCATGTAATCAACACAGGTTGTTTTGTGTGCGTATAAAAAAAACAAATCACCACCACCACGCAGTATCTTTACTTGGCTATACCTTGTATGCAGCACTTTAAACAGACTTTAGAATACAGTAATACTGGTTTAGTAAAATGCTCCTGTTGCTGAAACACAGTGGAGGCACACATTTTGCTAACGCAACCAATATTCATGGATCTGCAGTTTATCCATTCCTCAGCGTTACCGACAACTTAGCAGCACTAAGGGACATTGGCATATCTATAATGTGTTCTGGGATGTGAAATGCACACGGGCACCTGGGTCCAGGGGGCACACCCTGCACCCATGTAATTATACTTACTCTACCCCTTCGGAGTCCTACAGCAGCCATCAGTGCTGCATAAAAATCACCAGGAAAATGGCATGACAGCCATTTTTCTGGTGATTTGTGCATGTGCAATAATGGTGTAGCCGGAAAGCACCTTGTTCCCTGTGTATTCACAGTAGACTCTAGCACAAAGCCAGCTGCTGCCAGAGAGGAGGGGCCCGCATGGAGCATGCACAGGGCCCTCTCCTCTCTAAATCCTACCCTGTGAAGGCAAGTTACCCATTTTTAATGAATTATTGGGTTGTCATATTATGAATTACCGGTTCAGTCCACAAAATGGCTGCTTCCACTGTTTATAGGCAATGGCTGAACTTTAAAGGGACTTCGTCACCTTAAATAAGTTTTGTTTTTTTTGCATTGTTACTTGCTTCCCTTTATTATGAAGCTCTCTGGGAGACCTGCATGTCTTTATTGGCTTTCAATGTATCCTAACAAGAAGCCTATTCCAGACCAGCTGCCCCACAATGCCGCTTTAAGAATTATCTGCTTGACTTCATTCCTAAAAGATTACATGATGGCATGCACTGTGTTTCACACACAGTCTGTCAGGTGCAGGGGAAGAGTCTGTGTAACACCAACACAGCCATTATACCAATGTGTGTGTGCTGCCTAAACATCGCTGATATCTGAGGTACTGTGCCCATGTAAATGATACGAATAATTAGTTATGGGGGAGCCAGAGAGTATCCAAGGAGCCAGGCCATACCATAAGCGGACATTCTCAAAGTAACCAGGCAAATGCCCTTACAAGTGGCAATATCTTACTGTATCAGTGTTATTCGTGAATTTTGATATGGTGACATAATGTAATGAAGTATCATACATATATAATTACAGTAGTTTATGCATAATTAACATATTTTGAGTGTTGGCTGCAAGATATGGTACTTTGCTTAGACTGACTAAAATGCAGTAACTTGCCCACAAGAGGTGGGTCCAAAATTGGGCTACAACAAAGCTTTTACATGATGTTATATAAACCATTCATAGATCTATGCATAGATAATTAAGGTATGGCTTTTTGGCATTTACATTCCCTTCATTCTGATAAGCAAAGTACACATTAAACCAGGTGTTTGTTTTTTTAAAAGAATTGTTATAGTTCTCATTTGAAGTTTTGTTCCAGTATTTGACGCTGCTTGAGATATTGCAAAGCTTTTCATACATTTCTGCCGCTCTTTTTGTATATACATAGGGTAACACTACACAGATAAATTGGGCATACATATTTAACTTTGTGGTTTGCTTTATCTGTTCAAGTACCCTCTATTGTCGGCCTGATAGCTATGCAGGTAGTGGTGATAGAGAACACGTGGATCATGTAATAGGCTGCATTATCCTGAACTGATAAAGCCTCATTTAGAATTGGGAGCAAAGTAAAATGTTCGTTAAAATAAAGAAAAAAGTTTGTTGCTTTAAAACGGAGTGCAGCTCTATCTCAAAGCCCACTTGCAGGGCCACAAAGTGTAGAAAATAGGGTAAATATAGATACAGCGCAAACCCCTATGGAGTAAATGTCCGTGATCTAAGATGCTGTCTGTAATGGCCTATTTACAATGGCCCAGTTGTAGTCAGAAAGTCCATATGAAAATGTCTTTTATCACCAACTTTAGCCGGAAATTATTCTATATCCTTCAACACAACCGACTGTAACACACTTTCCTCCCTCTGTTTCACTCTGGGACTGGGTATCTGTGATTTGGTAGTATTCATGCACTGCACAAACTCTATTATTGGTTGCACTTGTTTGGTGCCCACTGGGTCTTCCTCCGATTTGTACACCTCTATCCTTTAGGTACAAAACTGTTAATTTTTTGTTTTCATCTCTGTTACATCTGTGAAGTAACTACTATAGCAGAACACTGTCCCATCAAAAGAGTTTTCCAAGGTTACATATAGTGCCGGATCCAAAACACAGACTCTGGAAACTAGATGGAAAGGTCCTAAGAATCCAAGCTGCATAATCTGCACCGGCCCCAATAATAGAGTTTGTGCAGTGCAGGATCCTGCTGTGCTGACCGATCAGCAATGATCGGCAGTACAGCAACAATGGGGGCTGGGTGCTGGGAGGCAGAGGGACCTTTTCCGGTCCCTCTGTGAGCAGCAGCGGTGGGAAGTTTCCCTTCCCTGCTGCTGCTAACACAGTTTATCTGACTGCTCGCATCCTGTGCGAACAGGTCAGATAAAGCACTTGCAGGCATGATCACATCTGATGCGACCATGCCAGGAAAGCCACAGGTGGAGCGAATTGTTTCACTTGTGAGGACACCTGGAAAATAAGACCTGTTGGTGGTCCTTCAGGACCGAGTTTGGGAACCAGTGACCTAGATAAAACATGCTACAATGCAACGGGTGCAAATATGTTTTTTTTTTTATTGCATGCAGCTAAATTGTACCTTTGGCAGTTGTGCTAGGCCAGACCTGGGTAAAGTACGGCCCGCGGGCCACATACGGCCCTTTGGCAATCCCTGTCCGGCCCACGTATTTATTCCAGTCACACGGCTAACCCCCCCCCCCCCCTTAATCTCACACACACGGCACCCGCGGCTCTCCACCCACAGACTCCCTGCACCACACACTGTGCTGTATCGCTAGGTCACAAAGACCCTGCGATGCAGCATAACAATTGAGGCCCAGTGACTGCCCGCGAGTTGCAAGCTACAGAGCCGCAGTGCATGGGCAGTCACTGCCGGCGGTGCCCGCCCCCTGGTTCCCTAGCAACCAGCGCCTGATGACGTGTATCCCGCGGGAGACGGCTTTGCCCTGTCACTTCCTGCTTGAACTTCGTGGTGCTTTAGAGATCCTGTCAGACCGGCATCCAGGGTGAGTCTTGCAGCAATGGGACAGCAACCCGTCATACAGTGCACATTATAAGCCAATAGCAGAAAAAAATGACATTAAAAAGTAGGTTTGTGCTTTTAGTATATATTGAGCATAATTAAGTTCAAGTTATCATTGGTTCGGCCCTCCAACACAGTTCATATTTTTCATGTGGCCCCCTATAGAAATGAATTGCCCACCCCTGTGCTAGGCTGTGTTTTCCTCCTTATGCTATTGATACATATTGCATTTCACCTCTGCCACACATCGTATCATGGTTTTGCCAAGTTGCAAAATTGCACTTTTTAGCTGAATTTACTCCCAATTGTGAATGCGGCTTTTCATGTGATGCCTACTGCACCAGAATACTCCTCTGCAATTATCCCAGCAGTTCTTCTGCTTGATTGGTCTCTGATATACAATATCCTTTATAAACTGAGCTAGTATGTTTTATTGCTGCTGTTCTCAGGGCTCACTAATACCCCTTTTACACTCGCAGGAAAATCCCGGGATATTGCACGTGAACGCGCATCATCCCGGGATTCTTCTCAGTGTAAATGGGTACATGGACAATTTCCCGGGACGAGCATCCCGGGATTTCATCCCAGGTCAAAAGCAGGGTTGAACCCGGGACCGTCCCGGGAAGCTGTGTAGTGTAAAAGGGTCCGTCCCGGGATTCACTATCCCGGGACTGTTAAAAGGACTTGGATTGGAGCTTTCTTGGGCCCAAGGCCATTTCTAATGACATACTAATGCATTTGCAGGGATATCCCGGGATCAGTGTAAATGGGGCTGTCCCGGGTCGATCCCAGGTCTTAATGCAGTGTGAAAGGGGTCAGTCCCGGGAATGCATCCCGGGAGTGACCCGGGAGTGCGAGTGTAAAAGTGGTATAAGTGATCTCAGTGCCTGGGCCCTCTAATTCATACAAGCCATGATGCACACTGTGTAGCTCATGAAGAAAGCTCTACTGGCACTTGTGTAAATAGGAGAGGTGAGCAGACACTGGGATTAACAGTCTTGAAGCCAGTTCTGTTTTCTTATGCTGCATTCACACCGCAAATGCCGGGTCCTACCCGGTAAGACAAACGTGTACTTACCGGGTGGGATCCGGCATTTGCGCTCCGTTGCAGGCTTCCCGACCCGGCAATATACCGGGTCGGTTGCCATGACAACGGAGGCCGCAGCAGGGGCGGGGGTGGAGGCGGCGTCGGGAGATGAGCTCATCTCCAGCGCCGCCTCTCCCTATCTTGTGAATGGGAACCGTGTCGCATCGACACGGCTCCCATTCACACCGCACCTGACCCGGTAATCAACCCGGGTAAAACCCTTCTTTTTTACCGGGTTGATTTACCGGGTCAGGCGACCCGCTAAATCGCCCAGTGTGCTTTCACATCGCACACTGACCCGGTTCGACACGGCAATATGCCGTGTCGGTACCGGGTTATTTGTGCGATGTGAAAGGGGTATAAGTTTCTTTCCATCCTGCTTGGCACACAGAATGTACAGACTCATACAAGATGTTCCTCTGCATGAGTCATTTCTTTTGTATTTCCCAATCAGGAGTCCTGCATCCAGTCAGCATTTACTGCCTGTAGCCTTTTGCTTTTGTTAATGCATGTTACACTGTCTATCTGCCATATTCAGTGTGTGTGCCCCTGCACGCTTACCGCTAAACCATCTGCACAGAGATGTATTACAGGCGTCAGGTACATTAACTTCTGTTGACCCATAGCCTTTGCTACAGGCAAGGAAGCACGGGCTGATTTTGAGTCGCAAGCAAAATTACTGTAGTTGTGAGGCAGCTGCAGACCTTCTGCTACTGTGAGAGTACGAGCAACGAATGCAGGGGTTCATGCTAGTGCAAGCGGTAACCGGTGCCGTCCATTTATTTTACACCCACTACAACAGTTATCAATAGTATCGGACACTTGCACCTGCACCATATTAGGTGCTAGAGATCTGTCAGCAACATGGTTCCTTCTGCCATATTCACAACTGAATCGCATGGAACGTTTGCTACTTGACCACGAAGCACCCATAAAACTCCCATGACAGACAGATACAGGTAGTTCTGTGAGCCCCAAGCTAAAACGGAGACACAGCTGTGTAATTTTGCTTCTGCACATGCGCTGTATGCCAACACTTGCCATTTGCATCCATGCTAACCGATCCTTCCAACTCTGCATCAGGCCCACTGCTATTGTAAATCATTTCAACCAACACCGCAGGCCTGGCCAACCTGTGGCTCCCCAGCTGTTGTGAAATTACAGGTCCCAGCATGCCCTGCCACAGTTTAGCTATTAGTGATTGCTGAAATTGTGGCAGGGCATGCTGGGATTGAAGTTTCACAACAGCTGGAGAGCCACAGGTTAGCGATGACTGCAACAGCGTGTAGCGTTCTATTTAAAAGCCGTTCCCATCTTTCTGATCACATCTGCGGCTGAACATGTCACAGGCGCTGGGAAAGCTCTCATGTATCTGAGCACTGTACACACCGGGCAGAATAAATAGTCGGAATATAGCACCAGATTATAATTTTGCACCAAGTTGTTGATTCTCCAAAACAGTTACATCAGTAACAACTGTGGCATAAATAACTACAAAAACTGGACCCATGAAATCTGCTGCTAGGGATGGTGCAATATTCATTTCAAGGAGAATAAATCTCCTTTAGTACTTTTCTCCTAAATTTAACATGAAGCTTGTCACATACGAGGATCATTAATGGTGTAGACTACAAATGAGCCATGCTGGGACTTCAGTCATTGGTAAAAATGAAGGTCTTAAATATTGGCAACCAGGCTGAACAGTGTGTTCCCATTTCAGTGTGCAGAAAATGTAACAGTACAAAATATCATTATTATAGGACTAACAGAGTAAGGAATCTTTTTAATTCTATATTTTTATTTGATTTTAGCATTTTTAGAATGTACCGCATGCCATTTATTATAAGGGAAAAACCAATAGTTCAATACTGTAGCTTTTCTGACTGTTGTATAATAAGGCAAGCTATGGGTAACATAGAAACATAGAATTTGACGGCATATAAGAACCACTTGGCCCATCTAGTCTTCCCCTTTTTTTTATCCTTTAGGTAATCTCAACCCTTTTTGTACCTTAATTCTTTGTAAGGATATTCATATGCCTATCCCAAGCATGTTTAAATTGCCCTACAGTCTTAGCCTCTACCACCTCTGATGGGAGGCTATTCCACTTATCCAGTAGTATCAGCTGTCAGCAGGGGCCGATGCAGCTGCACGGGACATGGTTCTCTCTGATGTCACCATTGGGCGATTGGAGCTTACGTCTAATTGATTCTGTGCCAAAGTCTTTATATGTCATTGTGCTTCTCTAACTTGCACACTGGGTGTTACTTAGAAGCAAACTGCAAAGGGCGTTTTATTTCTGACTAGCAGACTACCTTCATATCTCCTGGCTACTGTATCAAATAATGCAAACAAGAACTCCGAGAACTATTAGCTTCATTGCACAGACTTCACCTGTAGACCTGGCACCAGATTCCATATTTGCATACCTCATACTGTTTTTCCGATTAAAGGCATGTACATGAATTGCTGTGCTACCATACAGTGCGTCTGTCATACACAACCGGTAGCTTTCCCAAGCAGAACATATGGAGGCAGATACATCAAACCTTGTAAAAGGGGACAGGTGGAGGAGTGGCCTGTAGCAACCAATTATCTGCAAGTAATCATTTATCAAGTACAGGCTATAAAATGATAGCTAGAAGTTTATTGGTGGTTATGGGCAATGTATGCACCTGTCCTATTAATTATTAGGTTTGATGCATCTCTCCTATGGGGCTGGATGTAATGCGTGGTTGCTGGCCAAATAGGGACTTTAACATTTTTTTTTAAAAAGGAGTAGTCATTTACAAGGCATGGTTATGCCTTGTAAATGACTTCCCCTTTAAAACGTCCGACTTTGGCTGGCATCCCACATGTCAGGCATTACATCCAGCCCATGGTCTGGTAGCCCCGCCGTGTAATCAAGCTTTTTATAAAATGCCTCTTTACTGATGCAGCATGTTACCCAGATGTGAGAGCATTTTTCTGTAGGTGGTGACATTAGGGCCATATATGTTAGAAAAGACTAAAGGGATCTATTTACTGAGCCGTGGATGGAGTTAAGTACCAGCCAATCAGCTCCTATCTTCCATGTTACAGGCTGTGTTTGAAAAATGACAGGCGATGATTGGCTGGTACTTTATCTCCATCCACTTTATCTCCGTCCAAGGCTTAGCAAATAGACCCCAAAGTACCCTATAGATACAGACAGCAGTATAAAAATCTTATCCCTCTGCAGCTGTAAATGGGAGCCATTCTTGTTAAAAGAAGAGCAATGATACATAAGGACATTACTGATGGATAAGATGATCAATCAATACAAGCATTGTGGATATCCTAAATGCACTATAATTGAAGACTATCTTCTGTAATTAAATCACTAATAATCTGTGAATGTTTAAAAATAGACACTTTAAGGGGTATATGCAAGCCGGAATTCGACACAATTCGACAGTCGAAATCCTCCCGCCGGGACCCGAATTCGACATATTCAATAAATGACGGATCCGACAGTCCCGCTGTCGAAAAACGGACCAATTGACGAATAGTGGGTGGCATGGATTCGACTTCATGGACGGCACAAAAGTGTTAAAAAAAAAAAAAAAAAAAATACTGAAAAAAAAAATTGCGTGGGGTCCCCCCTCCTAAACATAACCAGCCTCGGGCTCTTAGAGCCGGTCCTGGTTGTAAAAATACGGGGGGGGAAATTACAGGGGTTCCCCCGAATTTTAACAACCAGCACCGGGCTCTGCGTCCGGTCCTGGTGCAAAAAATACGGGGGACAAAAGACGTAGGGATCCCCGTATTTTTCACACCAGCACGGGCTCCACTAGCTAGAGCGATAATGCCACAGTCGGGGGACACTTCTATATAGGTCCCTGCGGCCGTGGCATTAAATCCCCAACTAGTCACCCCTGGCCGGGGTACCCTGGAGGAGTGGGGACCCCTTAAATCAAGGGGTCCCCCCCCTCCAGCCACCCAAGGGCCAGGGGTGAAGCCCGAGGCTGCCCCCCCATCCAAGGGCGGCGGATGGGGGGCTGATAGCCTTTTGTGACAAAAAAAGAATATTGTTTTTTGTAGCGGGACTACAAGTCCCAGCAAGCCTCCCCCGCAAGCGGGTACTTGGAGAACCACAAGTACCAGCATGCAGGGGGAAACGGGCCCGCTGGTACCTGTAGTTCTACTACAACAAAAAATACCCAAAATAAAAACAGTACACACACACCGTGACAGTATAACTTTATTACATACATGCACACCAACATACATACATACTTACCTATGTTGACACAAAGAGTCGGTCCCCTTCTCCATGTACAATCCACGGGGTACCTGTAAATAAAATTATACTCACAACAATCCAGTGTAGATCGGTCCTCTTCTTGTTTGTAATCCACGTACTTGGCAAAATAAAAAAACGGAAACCACGGACCACGCACTGAAAGGGGTCCCATGTTTACATGTGGGACCCCTTTCCCTGACTGGCGGGACCCCCTATGACTACTGTCAAAGAGGGTCCCTTCAGCCAATCAGGGAGCGCCACGTCATGGCACTCTCCTGATTGGCTGTGCGCGTCTGAGCTGTCAATCATGGGACCCCTTTCAGTGCGAGGTTCGGGTTCTTTGTTTTTTCTGTTTTTTTGCCAAGTTCATGGATTACAAACAAGAAGAGGACCGATCTACACTGGATTGTTGGGAGTATAATTTTATTTACAGGTACCCCGTGGATTCTACGTGGAGAAGGGGACCGAGTCTTCGTGTCAACATAGGTATGTATGTATGTATGTATGTAATAAAGTTATACTGTCACGGTGTGTGTGTACTGTTTTTATTTGGTTATTTTTTTTGTAGTAGAACTACAGGTACCAGCGGGCCCGTTCCCCCCCCGCATGCTGGTACTTGTGGTTCTCCAAGTACCAGCTTGCGGGGGAGGCTTGCTGGGACTTGTAGTTCTGCTACAAAAAAGCAATATTCTTTTTTTTTTGACACATGGCTATCAGCCCCCCATCCGCCGCCCTTGGATGAGGGGGACAGCCTCGGGCTTCACCCCTGGCCCTTGGGTGGCTGGAGGGGGGGGCCCCTCTATTTAAGGGGTCCCTACTCCTCCAGGGTACCCCCGCCCAGGGGTGACTAGTTGGGGATTTAATGCCACGGCCGCAGGGACCTATATAAAAGTGTCCCCCGGCTGTGGCATTATCTCTCTGGCTAGTGGAGCCCGGTGTTGGTGTGAAAAATACGGGGGACCCCTATGTCTTTTGTCCCCCGTATTTTTGGCACCAGGACCGGACGCAAAGCCTGGTGCTGGTTGTTAAAATACGGGGGAACCCCTGTCATTTTTTTCTCCGTATTTTTACAACCAGGACCGGCTCAAAGAGCCCGAGGCTGGTTATGCTTAGGAGGGGGGGACTCCACACATTTTTTTTCAGGAATTTTAACACTTTCACACCCCTTCCAACCTAAAAACATGCTCTGATCTCTCCATATTATTGTAGTTAGTAAAAAAAAATATATATATTCTTTTAAAAAATCGATTAAATAATACTTGTGGCTCCTAAGGACAAACCAAGTAGATAATCCCTTCTAATATAAATAGAGATGCTATTAGCAATAAAAAAAAGCACAAAAAAATTCTTGTTTTTTAAATTTTTTATTAGAACACGACAGGAAAATGAGGCAGAATGAAATTGACGAAATTACTGTCGAAAAGCACTGTTGTCTAATCGACATTCTTCAATTGAATATACTTTTGTCGAAAAGCCGCATTTTAACATTGCAGACATGTTGAATTGAAAAAAAGTCGAATTGCCAAAAGTCGAAAATGAAACGGCAGTTTTTTTGTCGAAAAGTACTGTATTGCATTGTCGAATCAAATTCGACAGGTTTTTTGTTTCGAAAATGACCCGTTTTTCGACATTTTCGGCAATTAGACCGCAATTGCATATACCCCTTATAGTAACCTACACAGTATCTGAATACTTCTAGGGGCAGTATACACAGAATTCCAATAGAGCTAAATCATGTAACAAAGCTACAGGCTCGTGTTAATGGCTGTGTTACGATGATCACCAGCTGATAGTAAAGTAGCAGTAAATATATGACCGCTGTTGTGCGCATGAAAACCGGAGTATTGGAAGTCCGCAGATTAGGTATAGCCCGGGTATAGCAATGTTGCCAGAATGAATACTGCAAGTCCGAGCAATATTTTTCTGGCCTAGAACCGGTTTACTGGTTGGTTTTTAGTACAGAGACGCTGAAAGCAGTAATCTATCCACGTGAGGATTCCGTTAATAACTTTATGTAATGTGTGTCTTAATTAATTGGGATATTTTTAGCAATTTTATTAAGAAAATTATTATTTTTATTATAGTGCTTTCAGGGTATTCGCAAAGCCTGTAGTATTAATTGATCAACTCATATCTCAGCACTGTCTTTCTATTTTTTCTTTTTATGGCTTGATAATACTTTTACTGAGAATCGCATTAATACACAACTACTGCACAAACCAATGAAACATGCAGTTCTGCAAGAGCTTCTGATACCTCTTCTATGTCTATGGAGCGTACTTGCCGACATTGTCGCAAATCTCTGCCCAGGAGAGGAGGAAGGTGGATGCGATGTGGCAATGCATCGTGATATTCATCATTGCAGTGCCACCCCCTTTATGGTTTGTCGGCAGTCCTGACTTTATGTGGGCAGAATAATGCAAATTTGTGCATAACAAACACCCAAATCATGCCCACTAAACAGGTGGGGGGATGCAGGGCATCTGCCCACTTACCAGGAGCCAATCCTCCAGATTCAGGAGTCTCCTGTAACTTCAGGGAGAGTGGGCATGTATGCTGTGAGGCTGTAATGACCTGGCTTGTAAACAAGATTTAGAGCAGGGTTTCTCAATCTAGGGCTCATGGAACCCTAACAGTGCGTGTTTTCAAGGTAGCCTCAGGAATAATTGGTACCACCTGTAGCTCTATTGTGTTAGTCCATTTACACACCAGTGCTCCAGCTAGATGATGTGGAAACGTGCACTGTGATACCCCTGTTCCACGGACATGAAAATTCTGGGTTATTTCACGTGAACTCTGTTTTTTTGTTTTTCCCCCCGCTCAGTGGAAAGTGTTCAACCCGGGTCCAGTGACCCAGTTTTACCCTGGGAAGGATCTGGGTAAGGCTCAGTGTAAATGGGTAACTCAGGTCGATCCAGCTCGGGACTCATTTACAACATAGTAAGAGTTGGCGCTTGGAGAGGATCTTATTTCCAAGTGCCGGTGCTACGCCGGTGTGAGTGACATTGCGAATGGGTTGAGACACCTTTCTGAAAGGGTTCCCAGCCTGGTCGCATTCAGGTTGCACCCATGTATAAAATCCCAGGTGTAATCCGGTTTTTTAATCTGAAACGAGTATGAGTGTTCCACTAAGAGAGGGTTTCAGAAACACTTCTTGAGAAGTGATGTGGTAAGTATTACACCTAAAAGTAATTACACATACTTGTAGATGAAAATAAAATGATACCTAGACCCTCTGTTCTCAATGTGGTCGGTTAGGCCATTGTGTCCACTTGAAATCGGCAAGCTGCAACTGGCACAGATGGTAAATTGTAGTGCAACTCCTGTGATTTCCAATTTTTCAGCCCAAGCACTTAAAAGCCAAATCTTTGAGATTAAAGCACACGTGTGTTAACGGGCAAATCTAATTAGTCAGCTTAGCTTGTGTGTCATCATCCGAACTACATACTGTATGCACACAGTTATCCTGTAACCAAAAGGTAGAACGTTAAACATTTTCCATTCCTAGCTACAATGTACTTAAGTTTTGTCCGCTTCACCAAAGTGAATTACTATTAGTTATTTCTCTTACGTCCTAGAGCAGGCTTTTTCAACCAGTGTGCCATGGCACACTAGTGTGCCGCAACCAGTTGCAAGGTGTGCCGCAGAGCCAGAGCAGCTCCGGCCGTGACCTATGCCTTGAAGACGCGCCGATATTATATCATAGGTCACGACCGCCGCGTCTCACCACCCAGCCAGCCCACCCGCCTGCATACACATCTTCCAGTTCCCACCTGCATACACAGCTTTCCTTGTCCACTCACATCCACACCTGCCCGACCGCCCGCTGCTCAGTATTTGCAAGGAGGACAGCTGACCGGTAGGGGCTAATATTTGTTATGTTATTTCTCCTGTGGGGAACAATAGGATTTATGCAGAGAGAATAAGGATTTATATGGATTTATGGTGGGAACAATGTGATTGATTTATGTAGGGAGCAATAGGATTCATGTGGGGAGAAATGTGATTGATTTATGTAGGGAGCAACATGATTTATGTGGGGAGCAATGTGATTGTTTTTTCTGTGTAGGCCAATGTATGTGTGGAATTTTTTTTACTGTGAGGGCCAATGTGTGCTTTTTGTTTTTTTTCTGTGGGGAACTGATGGTGTGCCTTGGGAATTTTAAAATATTGTTCGGTGTGCCGCGAGTAAAAAAAGGTTGAAAATCACTGTCCTAGAGGATGGTGGGGTCCACATTAGTACCATGGGATATAGATGGGTCCCTTGGGAGCCATGGGCACTTTAAGAGTTTAATAGTGTGGGCTAGCTCCTCCCTTATTGCCCCTCCTACCAGACTCAGTTTAGAAAATGTGCCCGGTGGAGCCGGTCACAGCTAGGGGAGCTCCTAGGACTTTTTCTAGTTTTTATTTTTTAAAGAGGTACAGGAAGGCTGCTGGCAACAGCCTCCCTGCTTCGTGGGACTCAGGGGGGTAGTAGGAACAAACTCTAGAAGTTAATGGTTATCTCCGCTAACAGGACACTGAGCTCCTGAGGGTGCTGATCGCAAGCCCACGAGGCGACCGCTCACTCCAGCAGCACGGCTGCCACCCCCTAACAGCCAGAAGATGGAGTGGTGAGTATGACGCCGGCGCCCCTGTAAGCGGGTCGCCAGCGGGAATGGCAGCACAAGGGTAGGAGCGCAGCTCTGACAGGCTGCGCTCCGGAGGGCTCAGCGGTACTTGAAGTGCGGTGCTGTGAGGGGCGCCCTGAGCCAGCGCACATACCCTACACTGGTCACAGATACTAACAGGGGCTAATCCCACTGTTAGCAGCCAAATCACCTCAGGCCAGTATAATCACTGAAAGCGGGAAGATGCGCCATTACAGGGGGTGGGGCTTCTTCCTCAGAGCGGATGCAGCACTTGCCAGCACCATTTTCTCCCTGCAGATCACACTGAAGAGACGCTGACAGGGAGCGCCACCCTCCACATAACTCCAGCATACCTCTGCGGTACCAGGGTGTTATAGATAGGGGGGGGGGAGAGTAACCTTAATAGATTAAACAGCTAATATGTCATTCAGTCAGCGCCGGCTGTTTACTGTATAAACTGCTTACTGGGGCGCTGTGTGGCTGGCTCCTTATACTCTGTGTCTCTCTGAAGGTACTCTGGGGGAAACTGTGTCTGCATTTTCCTGTGTGTGTGTATGTATGTATGTATGTATGTGTGTTTGTATAGCTCACATAAACATGTCTGGGAACTCTATCCTGTGCTGCAGAGTGTGTATCTTCTCCTGAAGAGTCTATTCCATGTACTCAGGACTGTAATATATTGTCTCAGCCTTCTGAATCCGAACCCCCATGGGTGGATTCTATTAGGGGAATGATATCCCAGATTTCCTCTCGGATAGCCAAAATGAGACTGAAACACAGGTTTTGAGAAGGTCTGTTGAAGTTTTGTCGTATTCAGCTCCCACTACCTCTTCAAAGACCCCAATTAATTACCCTAAGAAGCGTGCTCTTGCCCAGATAATGCAAGCTGACACGGATATCGACTCTGATACAGGGGACGGTAATGGGGATATGCAGGGGGGAGATACATCCCTTGCTAAGGGGGTGCAACTCATGATTGAGGCTATTAGGGACGTTTTACACATTACTGATAAGGTACCTGAGCAAGTAGAGGAGGCTTACTTTACTGATAATAAGAAATCTTCTCTTACATTCCCTGCGTCTAAGGAATTAAACGCATTGTTTGAAAAATCCTGGGAAAACCCAGAGAAAACATTCCAGATCCCAAAAAGGGTTCTCATTGCTTTACCTTTCCCTAAGGCGGACAGGAAAAAGTGGGAAATCCCGCCTGTAGTGGACGCTTCTGTGTCTAGGTTGTCTAAAAAAGTGGTTTTACCTGTCCCAGGGTCCACCGCTTTAAAAGCCGGTTGAGCGTAAGATTGAGACTACACTCAAATCATTATACACAGCTACTGGCGTAGCTTTAAGACCCACTATTGCTTGTGCATGGAATCTAAAGCCATAGTAAAGTGGTCAGGCACATTACTAGAGGAATTAGATTCTATGGTTAGAAGTGACATTCAGTTGTTCTTACGTCACATACAGGACTCTGCAGGTTTCACGGTGGAGGCCATGAAGGACCTTGGCCATCTCAATGCAAGAGCTTCTTCCATGGCTGTCTCGGCACGCAGGGTTCTCTGGCTGTGCCAATGGGATGCGGAATCCAAGAAGAGTGTGGAGAACCTACCCTTCACAGGTCAGGCTCTGGGGAAGTGTTAGATGTGTGGATCTCCACGACAACTGCGGGTAACTCAACATTTCTTCCCTCAGCAGCACCGCCTCCTAGGAAATCTTATCCTTCATCTACAATGCAGTTCTTTCGGACCACGAAAGATAAAAAGTCCATACCCCCTTCCACTTTCTTTAGAGGAGGTCGGGGGAAATCCAGAAAACCTGCACCAACAGGTTCCCAGGAACAGAAACCTGGTTTTGCTTCCTCAAAATCCTTGGCATGACAGTGGACCTCCCAGCCTGGAGATCAGGCTGGTGCGAGCAAGATGAAGACATCTCTGTCATGTCTGGGCGTCATCAGGCATAGACCCCTGGGTACAAGATATTGTTACCCAGGGGTACAGACTGGAGTTTCAAGAACTCCCACCTCCCAGATTCTTCAAATCAGGCTTACCAGCTTTGCTGACAAAAAGTGCTATCCTACAGGAAGCCATTCAAAAATTGCTAAAGTCAAATGTCATTGTTCCAGTTCAACCTCACCTAGCAAACAAGGGTTATTGCTCAAACCGGTTTGTGGTACCGAAACCGGATGGTTCGGTCAGGCCAGTATTGAACCTAAAGTCGTTGAACCCTCATTTGAGGGAATTCAAATTCAAGATGGAGTCTCTGAGAGCGGTGATCTCAGGTCTGGAGGAGGGGGAATTTCTAGTATCCCTGGATATCAAGGATGCGTACCTTCACATTCCGATCTGGTCGCCTCACCAGGCTTATCTAAGATTTGTGCTGCTGACTGTCACTATCAGTTCCAGGCACTGCCATTTGGCCTCTCCACAGAACCGAGGGTGTTCACTAAGGTCATGGCAGAGATGCTACTCCTCCGCAAGCAGGGTGTGTGAACATAATTCCTTATCTGGACGATCTGCTGCTAAAAGCGTCTTCCAGGGAGAAGCTGTTGCAGAGCATTGCTCTCTCAACTCAACTACTCCAGGATTGTGGATGGATCCTGAATCTTCCAAAGTCGCATCTGGAGCAGACAAGGAGACCTGTCCTTCCTGGGGATGATCCTCGACACGGAAGTAGAGAGGGTGTTTCTGCCGGCGGAGAAAGCGTTGGTGATACAAATAATGGTCCGGGGGTCCTGAAGCCAGCCCGGGTGTCTGTTCATCAGTGCATTCGCCTTCTGGGGAAGATGGTTGCATCCTACGAGGCTCTACAGTACGGAAGATTTCATGCACTGTCTTTCCAACTGGATCTCCTGGACAAATAGTCAGGATCTCATCTTCACATGCACCAGAGGATACGTCTGACGTCTGTCACCGAAAACCAGAATCTCGCTCTTCTGGTGGCTGCAAACTTCTCACCTACTAGTGAGCCGCAGGTTTGGGATTCAGAATTGGATCCTCCTAACCACGGATGCAAGTCTTAGAGGTTGGGGAACAGTCACCCAAGGGGAAAACTTCAGAGGAAGGTGGTCAAGTCTGGAGTCCATCCTTCCGATATACATTCTGTAACTAAGGACTGTGTACAACGGTCTTCTACAAGCGGCACATCTTCTGAAAGGTCAGGCCATTCAGGTTCAGTTGGACAATGTAACGACAGTGGCCTACATAAACCGACAAGGCGGAACAAAGAGCAGAGCTGCAATGTCAGTAGTAACAAGAATCAACCTTGCGCTGCGGAAAAGCTCGCGCTGGCGCTGTCCGCAATCTTCATGCTGGGAGTGGGCAGCTGGGAAGTGGACTTCCTCAGCAGACACGATCTCCATCCAGGAGACTGGGGCCTTCACCCAGAGGTGTTTGCAGAGGTGACAAGTCTTTGGGGTGTACCTCAAATAGACATGATGGCCTCCTGCCTCAACAAGAATCTTCGGAGGTACTGTTCCAGGTCGAGGGACCCACAGGCAGTGGCGGTGGACGCTCTGGTAATTCCGTGGGTGTTCAAGTCAGTGTATGTGTTCCCTCCACTTGCACTTATCCCAAGGATTCTCAAACTAATAAATAAAAAGAGTGAAGATTTATATGAAGAGAACTTCTAGTCACAGAAAGTCAGACGCTCTGTTTATCCTTTATGATCCCAACAAGGTTGGATGTCCTGCTTCTAAGCAGACGATTTCTCGTTGGATTAGGTTTACTATCCAGCATGCTTATTCTACGGCAGGCTTGCCGTGTCCAAAATCTGTTAAGGCCCACTCTACTCGTAAAGTGGTTCTTCCTGGGAGGCTGCCTGGGGTGTCTCAGCTTTACACCCTTATCGAGCGGCTACTTGGTCAGGATCGAACACGTTTGCCAAGTTCTAAAAGTTCGATACTTTGACCAAACTTTAGGTCCTCAGAGGTCAAACGGGCCTATGCGCTCTCCCTCCCGTACTGGGAGCTTTGGTACCATCCACATGGTACTAATGTGGACCCCAGCATCCTCTAGGATGTAAGAGAAAATATGACTTTAATTACCTACCGGTAAATCCTTTTTTCGTAGTCCGTAGAGGATGCTGGACGCTTGCCCAGCACTTCGTTTTCCTGCATTTGTTACTTAGTTAAGTACTGCGTTGTTACTTGGTTAAGTACTGCATTGTTGCTTGGTTAAGTACTGTTGTTCAGCCGTTGCTGAATTGTTTCAAGCTGGTTAGCTTGGTTTTCTGTTGTTCTGTGTGAGCTGGTGTGAATCTCACTACTATCTGTGTATTTCCTTCTCTCGAAGTACAGTATGTCCATCTCCTCGGGCACAGTTTCTAGACTGAGTTTGGTAGAAGGGGCATAGAGGGAGGAGCCAGCCCACACTATTAAACTCTTAAAGTGCCCATGGCTCCCAAGGGATCCATCTATACCCCATGGTACTAATGTAGACCCCAGCATCCTCTACAGACTATGAGAAAGGATTTTAATTACCTACTGGTAAATCCTTATTTTCCCATTGTATGAAAGGATTAAAGAATTATTCTTTTTGTTCCCCTCATTGTAGTTGAGGCGTAGATTAGTTGAACAAAATATTGTCTATGTTTATTGTAGTTGCTTTATGTGGTTGGTGTGTTGCATTCCTCTGCATGCTGTACACATTATACATATGATATTGGCATAGAGATCAATACTGTGCCAGCAGCTGTCAGAGAAATGCCTCCTGGAAGACCAGGACAGAGGTGCATACAGTACATCTGAGTTATATTAATGTGACCATACCGTTTTGGACAAGCCATTCCACCTCCAAAAAGCAACAAGTGTGTAAGGGCTACTGACACATGTATGTGTATACATTTTTGGTGTGCACATACCGTACAGAAGTATTTTTACACATTATAAACATGCCTAATTGCATGGAGCTGTATGCTGCCTTCTTTGAGTTAAATTTGGACGTTATTGCACAGCAGGGAAGCAGCTGTAATTCCATATAAATAAAATGCAAACGCTGCAGGAGGTGTCTGTAGAAGATAGATGGCGCAGATGCAGGAGGAGGAGTCTGAGTGCCTGAGCCGCGGACGCAGTATTGAATCACTATACCACTACACGTGATGGTAGCAGGCCATAATCAGTCAGCACAAGCTGACGCTTACTCAGACTGGCCATGGATCCAGACAACTGGGACCAGGAAGTCTGCATTTGACAAAGCAAACCTTAGGCCCAGTATGCCAACAAAACGGGGAGGGGACATGCCATTATTTTGAAGAAGAATGCTGCTTGCCGCCTCCCAAGCACCACAGTATTTCAATCATCTTGGGGCTGCAAGCGATATCACAAGACCCATTCTGCCCCTGGGCTGACCCACAAACATCGGATTTGCATATACACCATCAGGTTTGACACAAATCTGAATCCAGTCCTGTGTGCGCATGACTGTGGCTCAGATTGAGCGCTATAAATCTCTCCAGTTATAATTCCAGAAGGAACAAGTGCAAATGTGTTAATACTTAGGACTATATTTACGGGTTTGGTGGATTTGAGGTGCACATGGAAAGCGGTGCTAGTAAAGCATGCTAGGCCTCGCACTTAATGTTAGTGCCATTTAAAATTTTCACCTCAAACCCAATGAGAAGTTAGTTGCTGCTTTGTAAATATAGCCCTTAAGGCGGGTACACACTGGTAGATATATCTGCCGATCAATTGATCGGCAGATATATCTATGGACGGATCGAGCAGTGTGTCGAGCATACACACTGCCTGATCCGTCGGGGACTGACGTCATGAACTGGGCGGGCCCAGTTCAGCTGTCAGTCACCGCCGGCGGCCGCAACATGTGTACGGGCGGTCGGCCCACCGCCCGTACACACACAGCGACGCGCCAATATATTGGTAGATATATTGGCCGTCGGCTGTGCAGCGGGGCCGACGCGATAAGTCTGAACGATGGACCTGCAATATATCGGCCGTTCAAGAGAATGGTCGATATATCGGCCAGTGTGTACCCACCTTTACTCCCAAATGTTCTATGAAGTTGGTTATGTTGAATAATAACCATGGGAAGATGTATGATTGTACTGATTGTTGCCGTTATATGTGAGTACCCGCGTCACCCCGTGGTGAAGCAGGTACTGATAAAGGCGGCATGTATGATAGCTTGTATTTTTGAGTGGGAGAGTTAAATCACCTGTCTGGTGATCTGTGCTCTCCCACTAACGGCTGTCCTTACCGGTGTTGTGCCATGTGGCAACGACAACTGCAGCTGTCAAAATAGATAAGCTGCAGCTGTTGAAACGGTCAGCCTCTGACCATACCTATCTTGGAAAGCAAGGCAATGTGCCTTCCGCTTTCCAAGATATCTCCAATACTAACAAAGGGGAGGGGGGGGGGGGGGCACACATAACGCACCTGTCATTTTTTTTTTTCAAACATGTTTTTATTGCAAATAGTACAAGTACTATCAACAATGAGAAATACAGTGAACCATTGTACACATTTTCTAACATTTTCTTCCTTCTGATATTACATCACAGATATACATAGCGATTTTTAGATTGTAAAAGGATATTATTACCACTGGGTATCAATAAAATGACAAATCGTGTTTTAAAACATACAATCTTTTGATTGTTTTTGTTACAATCAGTTGGTGTACAATAAATGATAGCAGGTTAGGGTTTTAATAAACTAAGTTAGAAAAAGCAAAGAGAGAAAGAAAGAGAAAGGGGGAAAAGGTAAAAGGAATACAGAAGTAAGAAAAGGAGGGGGGGAGTAAAGCCATGCGCATCCAAGTCATCCCTCAACCCAAGGCAACCGGTGGGTCCTGTATGAATAATCTAGTTTCATACCAAAGAGTCATACGAAAACATTTATGTATTTGCTGCCTAGTTTCAACAGGTAAGGTGTCTATGTAACTTTCCCACACTGAAAAGAAGTTTTCAATTTGGGAGTCTTTGTGAAGTGTAGTTTGTCGCGCACCTGTCATTTAACGCATAGTCCCACTTTAATACATGGGGGAGAAGCGGTATCCGCACACATCTACCCCCCAGTTTGGTCATGTGTTTCACACTTCCATAGCGTCAGGCTCCGTACCCTTGTGTGGAATGCACTGCACCGAGATATTTTGAAATAATTTTGTTACTTGGCCCAGTTACCTCAAGGTTTGATCATAAGAAATAGTTTTATGTAGCCAGCTGTATTATGCACAATTCAGTTTTTAACAGTAATCTTAAAGGGAATATTGACGAGTAACAGGACATTCATTATTAGGACTGACACACAAATGTGCAGAAAACAGCAACCGGGGGTGTTCCTCTATGTCCCCATTGTACACTACCACCTCTGTCTTGATGCTGTTTACCAGCGGCGTACTGCTGTAACACAGTGACTGTCAGTGTCAATGAAACATGAGTAGAAGATGGAAAGGACTTGTTCTCCCTTCCAGGCTCTTATACTGTCAGTCATTTTACTACATGCATGGCGTTTGAGTAGGCAGTGCCCAAATTGTTGGGAGAGGGGACCTGTAGAAGCCCATAGTGGGAATGTAATAAACTTGCTGAAAATCGTGGCGAGATTACGGCAACTTTCCATTCAAAGTCACCAGATGGCAATTTTGAGGGCTGGTAGGAAAACTTGACTGTTTCAGTGATTTGTGGCAGGAAAGAAAATGGTTCTGCCCAGAGAGATCGCTCAAACTCAATGTATTTGTGAACGGCTTGTCCAGACACAACATAATAAAGGGCCATTTTACACATCTCTGTCACTATTTATACTCAAGCAATATTATGGCTCATAGAGAAGGGCCATAATTAATTATTTACTATTACTATAATTACTATTATTGAGGCGATAATGTTTTCAAAATAACACTTTTTAATATTATGCAAACACTTTTATATTTAGGGCCATAGTAATGATGTAGTGTCACAAGTTTGTAATACAATTGGTGCTTCTATGTGCCAGCATGGATGTATTTCTAGAATTACTTAATATAGTCTCAACAAATGTATTATTACTGGGACAATAATGTGTAAAAAAAAAAAAAACACAACAATGGCCCATCAACATTATTTTTTGGGGCCCATTAAGTGAGTATTAAGCAGTGGCAAAGTAATACACAGTGTGGTTAATGTGGCCCTTTGCATGCATTTTGTTCTCCAGCCAGAATATAACAATCTGAGCAATCTCTGTGCCTCACCTCTTATTCTGGAAGCTTCCTGGTGCATTTCCAGTGCAACTACAAGTCACAGGCTATTACATCTGCCACTTGTCAATATTTATTTTTCCAGAAAGCATACAAGTTGCATCCAGTGGACAGATTCTGGCAACTTTACCGCTAAGTCGCTGTATGTGATAGAAATGCGACTAAATATCACCAAAAATTGGCAATTATATTCCCTCTCCCCTCAACCCATGCAGAAGACCTTTGCACCTATAAGATGTCATCGGAGACCAGCTTCTTATACCGCTTTCAGATCGCAAACGCCGGATCCCACCCAGGAAGAGAAACACGTCCTTACCGGGTGGGATCTGGCACTTGCTCTGCTTTGCTGGCTTTCCGACCCGGCAGTATACCGGGTCGGTTGCCATAGCAGCGGGGAGGGGGGGCAGCGCTGGGAGATGAGCTCATCTCCTGCGCCGCCTCTCCCTATGCTGTGAATGGGAGCACGGCTCCCATTCACACTGCGCCTGACCCGGTGTTCAACCCAGGAATAACCCTTCATTTTATATACCGGGTTGAATTACCATGTCAGGCGACCCGCTAATTCGGGCAAAGTGCTTTCACATTGCACACTGACCCATGTCGACACTGAAATATGCCGTGACGATACTGGGTTATTTGTGCGATGTGAAAGGGGTATTAGTTAGCCAAATTACAGATTTGGCTCTGGCAACCACCAAATCTACTTCATCCTTGTGTGAGAAGACGTGCACCTATTTCTAAAGCGGGAATGAAATCTAAAATTTACATACTTAAATATTAGGAAATTCAAAAACTGAACTGATTTGCAATCTGTGTGGTGTAAACTTTTATTTCTTTTCATGTAATCCTGTATCTCAGAACACAAGTCAGTGCTCTTCTCCTGTACAGATTTACAGTCACATTCAAATGATCCAAAAAAAGTGTATAAATTCAATGTTCTGGCGCTGTGAATGTTTTTGGTTCACACCATCATGATGTTTTGCACTCCATATTAATGAAGAAACAATTTATGAACCAGTGTTAGAATACGTGAAAATTAACTGGGCTGAGAGAATGTTTTGTATAGCTACTGTATTGCTACAAGTAAGTCTTCCACTTGTGCCTTGGAGAGTTGGACATTGTTTTTTTTTTTATATAACATGTATGGGGTATTAGCATTTAATTTATTTAGCATTATTGTCATCTGAAAATAAGTTGATGAATTTGGGTGTAAAGGTGGTTGCGCTATGACCTCTAGTTATTAGAATCCCTTTTGTATCACTGATTTTCTTGTGCAGGTAAACCCCAAAAGTATGTAACGAGGCCCCAGCTGTTGACAGCAACATTCAGTTGGCAAGGCATGCAGGGACTACTTCTTCAACACATGATGCAAAACCACAGGTTGCTTAAGCCTATGTTAAAGCATTGTACTATTTTTCTTCTTCTTTGTAAATACATATCTGTAGATAAAGAAAATATTACACACCTATTGTATGTTATTGTTGCCAAAGAGAGCGATAAAAACTATATATAATAAAAATGTGGCATTAGGGGAATTTTGTTGTTGTGATGTAGTAATTTAACCCCCTCCATGTTCTTAATTTGTATGTCCTTCATTTGAGGTATAGGATAACAATGCAATTGAAGATCAATAATTAATTTTTTTAATTTTTGGGTTATGAGAAATTAGGCTCGGAGGGGGGAGGAATTCAATTGCCAGTGAAGGGTGTGAATTGCCTTTGCAGTGGCATTTAAACGCTGGCAACGGCAGCCTGTCTTGCACCCTTTAGCTGGCCGAATTCCCATTTTGCACAAAAGTGCTCACTACCCTATGGGATTGCAAAGACTTTTGTGCAAGATCCCACTGCCATAAAGCGTGGTGGCTGTCATGCAAATTCATTTGGGCACGTGCATTTGTCCTTAATTGAATTCCATCTGTGTTACTACTTAACACCAGCATCCATTTTTTGTGGAGTTATTAAATTGCAGGAGCTTCTATCGCAGGTTTTTAGATACCTGTTGTACAAACAGTTAATTAGGCCGGTGGTTTTCAAACGGGGGGAGGAATTAATTTATGCTGCACGCCCCCTGCTAGCCCTCTATCAGAGCAATTAAATTGTTGCTTTGATCAGATGTCCACTAGCATTTAATGCGGCTGAAATCACAGGGTTTAGCTGCGCAATGTAGCTAAACCAATCTAAAGATCTCTAAACCCGGACATTAGATGCCCAATAGACTATGGACTTTTCACACATTTTGTCTTGCACATCCAGCGGCTGAGAGAAAAACGTAATAACTGAATTGCTCAGATAGATGCCCATTACTACAGATGACCAGCAACTGATGCAAGGCACAATTGAATCCCACCTCAGTCCCCAATGTACCGTAACAGTCCAGGTTTTAAAAACAACCAACCTTAAGCACATATGATCTAGTTAGTACCTCAATCATTTTGTATTATACCATCTGTTCACAAGCAGGGATATCTTTAAAACCTGGAGTCTTAGGGGTACCTTAAATAAGTTTGGGAACCACTGTACTAGCACAATTCAGATCACTAGGCACTTGTGATATTACTCGGGCACTACATATCAGTGAGATCACTGGTTCCTGCTGAGCACATACTGTAGAACTATCCTTTGTATATGTTAGTTAAGAGCACCTGCTGTTATTTATGCAGTGGATTGAACATGTGTCCAATTTAATGACAGTGACAACACTACAAGACTTTACTTACTCCTTCTACAAATCTGCTTACATTAAGCTGATCAAGGCTAATATTTGATGTCATGAACAGATTAATTTTTAATTAAAAGCTTGAACCAATTACGATTTCAGATTCAGTCCTCATCGTGATAACTATCAGGAGGGGAATACGTATCATAGTCAGAGTACAACTGATGTAGCAGTAAATGGGGAGGAACCTCTTTCTCAAATACATTGCTACCTTTTATTTCTCAATTGAAGATTTAGAGATATACATGGCTCAGATTAGACTTATTCCCACCAGATATAGTTCTGAAAAGGATACCAAGCAGACTTGTCCAGAAAGATTGGGTCTGGCATACTTTATACATGCTTTTGGAGCTTTTTTTCAGCTCCAAACTTGGCAGGGAGAACAGATTTGTATCTGAGCCGCTCAGCTATTTAAATAAAAATGAACGTTATGGTTGAACGTACCATTGATAACGTGATTTATCTTATGTCCACAGGTATCCACAGGATAACATTGGGATATTGTCGAGCGACAGCGAAAATGGCACCAACACGGTCACAAGCTTTCTGGCCTCCCAGGATGCATTGGGGCCTCCACTATATAGTCCCGCCCACTGACTCAGTCAGATCAGTTCTTTCCACAGCGATTTTAGGCAGGAACATTAGGTAGAGACCTGTACAGGCGATAAGAGCACACATGCACACCCTTCCATACCAGAAGGAAGAGGTTTAGTGATTGTCTAGATCCTCAAATCAGATGCGTCAGGGTGGGATCCCTGTGGACATAAGAGAAATCACGTTATCAACGGTAAGTTCTTACTATAACGTTCATTTCTCTGGCTGGGTCCACAGGATTATCCACAGGATAACATTGGGATTCCCAAAGCCATTTTAGTGGTGGGGACGCTCCTGATTGCACAGGAGGACCCTTCGCCCGAAGTCTGCGTCATGAGAGGCAAAAGTATCCAAGGCATAATGTCTGATGAATGTGTTTATGGAAGACCATGTGGCTGCCCTACATATCTGTTCTGCTGATGCACCCTGTTGTGCTGCCCAAGAAGGGACTTACGTGTAGAGTGTGCAGAGACATTAGCCGGAATAGGGAGATCTGCATGAGAATAAGCTTCTGATATTACCATTCGGAGCCATCTCGCCAGCGTCTGTTTACTAGCAGGCCACCCTCTCCTATGGAATCCGTACAGGATGAAGAGAGAATCTGTTTTCCTGATGGCACTAGTACGATCTATGTAGATTCTTAAAGCCCGGACCACGTCCAGCGACGCTTCTCCCGCAGAAAGTCCCGATACCTGAAAAGCTGGGACTACAATATCTTCATTCAGGTGAAATTTTGATACCACCTTTGGAAGATAACTAGATCTCGTTCTGAGAACTGCTCTGTCTGGAAAAAAACTTAGGAAGGGAGACTTACAAGATAATGCTCCTAAATCTGACACTCTTCTGGCTGACGCCATTGCCAGTAAAAAAAGAACTTTAACCGTTAACCACTTTAGATCTGTTCTCTCAAGTGGTTCAAACAAAGGACCCTGGAGAAATTTAAGAACTAAATTCAAATCCCAGGGAGCTGCAGGAGGAACAAATGGAGGTTGAATATGTACTACTCCTTGGAAAAACGTACATACATCCTGTAGGTCAGCAATCTTCTGCTGAAACCATACAGTCAACGCTGAGACTTGCACCCTCAAGGAAGCAACTTTCAACCCTTTATCCAATCCTGCCTGCAGGAAATCCAAAATCCTAGCTACTTTAAAAGATCTCGGATTGTAATTTTTTCCAGAACACCAATGAATATAGGCTAGCCATATTCTATGATATACACGGGCCGAAGAAGGCTTTCTTGCTCTAAGCATGGTTTGGATTACTTGCTTTGAAAATCCTTTAGCCTCTAAGATAGAGGTTTCAACAGCCACGCCGTCAAAGACAGGCGATCCAAATGACTGTGACAACAAGGACCCTGCATTAACAGATCCGGACGTTGAGGGAGCAGTATCGGTGCTTCCACGGACATTCTCAACAGATCTGTGTACCAATGCCTTCTTGGCCAAGCTGGAGCTATTAGAATGATTGCTCCTTTTGCCTGTTTTATCTTTCTCACTACTCTGGGTAACAGAGATATTGGAGGGAACAGATATGCCAGCTGAAACCTCCATTCTACTGACAGTGCATCTACCAGGACCGCTCCTGGGTCCCTTGTTCTTGATCCGTACCTCGGAACTTTGTTGTTTAGACGAGACGCCATAAGGTCTATCTCCGGTAGACCCCATCTGCTCACCAGTGTCTGAAACACTTCTGGGTGTAGCGCCCATTCGGTTTCCTGAATGGTGTGCCGACTGAGAAAATCTGCTTCCCAATTTAGTACACCCGGGACAAATACTGCTGACAATGCTGGGAGATGGAGTTCTGCCCATTTTAGAATGGGGGTTACTCCCTCCATCAGACTCTTGCTGTGAGTTCCTCCTTGATGATTGAGGTATGCTACTGCCGTCGCATTGTCTGAGCGGATCTGGACTGGTCTTCCTTGTAGATTGTCCTTTGCCTGAACCAGAGCCAAGTAAATGGCTCTTATTTCTAACAGATTTATCGGCAGGCGACTTTCCCTTGCGGTCCATTTTCCCTGGAACCATAGGCTTCCGAGTACCGCCCCCCAGCCTTGCAGGCTGGCATCTGTTGTCAGGAATTTGCCACTCTTTTATCCAAAAGGGTCTCCGCTTGTTTAAATGGTCTGTCTGTAGCCACCATGCTAGAGACCTTTTTACATTTACTGTAATCTTTATCATTTGCTTCTTTATCGTTTGATGATTTCCGTTCCATTTGGTCAAAATCAGGTGCTACAATGGTCTGGAGTGGAATTGCGCATATTCCACCATGTCGAAGGTTGATACCATCAGACCCAACAGTCGCATTGCTGCATGGACTGACATTGTCTGGGCTTGCAACGCTTCCTGAGCCATGACCTGCACCTTGACTATTTTTTTCTCTGGTAAGAGAACTCTCTGTAGGTCTGAATCCAATATGGCTCCCAAATGAACCATCCGCTGTGACGGATTCAGGGACGACTTCTCCCAATTTATGAGCCACCCGTGTCTTTGTAAACAAACTATCGTCTGTTGGAGATGGCTCAACAGTAAATCTTGCGACTGTGCTAAGATTAACAGGTCGTCTAGGTATGGGAATATTCTTATCCCTTGTTTGCGCAAACAAGCTGCCATAACCACCATGATCTTGGTAAACACCCTGGGTGCTGTAGCTAGCCCGAAGGGCAGAGCTTGGAACTGGAAGTGTTCCTTGAGGATGGCAAACCTGAGGTAACACTGATGTGATAGTGCTATAGGCACATGTAGGTAAGCATCCCGTACATCCTGAGATACCATATAGTCTCCCGGTTCCATAGCCAACATTATGGAGCGTAACGTCTCCATGTGGAACTTCGGGATCCATATGTAGTTGCTCAACCTCTTCAGATTTAGAATTGGTCGATATGACCCATTTGGTTTCTGGATTAGAAACAGATTGGAGTAATACCCCTGTCCCTTTTGTGATGGAGGTACTGGGATAATCACACCTGACTGCAGTAATTTTTGGACTGCTTCTTGCAGGACATTGGCCTTCGACTATACGAAATGGGCTGGTGCAAAAAAATCTTTGAGGCGGCTGCCTCCTGAATGGGAACCCATACCCCTGAGATACTACCTTCTGCACCCAGGCATCTGCTGTTGACTGTTGCCATATGTGTGCAAATTGCAGGAGTCGGTCCCCAACCCTGGAATCCTCCAGGCGGAGGGTTTCTGTTCAGGTTTGGAAGCTGGCTTTTTGCTAGCCCACTGCTTCCTACCCCTGGATTTAAACTGGGGTTGTTTAGGCTCCTCTTTTGCTTTCGCTTTGCTTTGCCAGCGAAATGAGCGAAATTTTAAACCCTTGGACTTAGGGTTATAGGTAGCTGGAAATCTGACCTTTTTCGATTCAGCCTCTGATTCTAGGATATCCGATAAAGGTTTTCCAAATAATATATTACCCACGAAAGGCAATGCTTCCAATTCTTTCTTGGACTCTGCATCTGCCTTCCAGGTCCGTAGCCAGACTGCTCTGCGAGCGACTACTGCCAGGGCTGAAGCTTTAGAAGCAACTGTACCTACATCAATTGCTGCTTCTTCTAAATACTGGGCAGATTGTCTTAAACGGCAAAGACGATCCTCTTGCTCCCTAGTAGGAGAGGGGATGTCATTCTCTAGTTCCTCTATCCATTCGCCCATTGCCTTTGTTACCCAGGCCGAAGCCATAGCAGGTCTTACCACTGCACCTACAAGAGAAAAAATATTTTTCAATAGGCTCTCTACCCTTCTGTCTGTGACATCATTCAAAGAGGTAGATGACAGTGGTAAAGCAGATTTATGCACGAGTCGCAGAACATGTGCATTTTCTTTTGTAGGAACTTCTCTCTTCGAACAATCTCCAGCAGGAAATGGATAATAAGAATCCCATCTCTTAGGAATCTTATACTTTTTACTGGGCGCTGCCCAAGACTCATCCATCATTTCAGTCAACTCATCTGACGCTGGAAATTCAGCTTTCACTGACTTTGTTCGTTTGAATACAGGTGCTTTTGCTTTTAACGCTGTCTTGGCTGGCTCTTCCAAAGAAAGCACAGCCTTCACTGCATTAATGAGTTCAGCTACATCTTCTGAACTAAAGCTCTGCGACTGATCATCATATGAATCTAATGTTTCCGCATCATCATCCGATGTATCATCTTGTGTAGTCTGCCATACAGACGTATCTGTCTTAGTCTTACCTGCCCCTTGGTTGCTTGTAGAAGCTACTGGAACCAAACCATAGGAAGGGAGCTGCATGTATGGGTTCATAGTGTAACCTAACCCTTGAGGTGGTGCTACCGAAGCTAACCTGTCCGCTATTGAAGACCGAGTCTTTGCGAACATATTCCATGGTGGCTCTACTGGAGGTTGAACTAACTCCTGTTTTTTACTTCGCTGAAAAGCGAAACAGTTTGCACACAAACCCTCATAAGTGACCAATTGATTCATATCAATTACCCCTGACTTACAAGATAAGCATGTTAGGGCTATGGGAGTGCTTGACAAAATCTCCTCATCACTTTTGCCGCTCACAGACATTTTATCTGATATTGACTACACAATTTTGTGACTGAAAAACACCCTATAATCAGTATATAGAGGTGAAATCAATCTGACCACAGTGCACCTGATTTGAGGGTCAGAACAGGACTGACATTACACAGAAAAGTCAGCACGCATACTAGCATTCAGTCACATGTTAAAGCATTAGACATTGTCATATGAGAATACAACCTCCATAATGACTTAAACATAAGTAAAAAAATTGTACTTCTGTTTAACTGGTTCTTTTTTTCAACATAACATGCAGAAAACACAGTAATATACAGGTCTCATATGCAATAGGTACTAAAAATTAACAATGCATACTAAGAAGTAGAAGGAATTTTTAGTACTGTATACCCTGCCTCCAGAGAGCGGGATACAGGGAGACTCACCACACTTCCATATCCAAGCAAAGACGCTCGTAAGACGCTGAGTGGATTCAGACGCTACTGGTGTACACTGCCGCTCTTGGTAACGGATAACGGACACGGACGCTCACCAACGGACACGGACGCTGAGCGACTTCCACGTGTATGCAGACGCTAAAGGCCTGCGACTCGGTCTGGGCGGGTTTATATCCAGTGTACACAACCGCAGCGTCTAAGCTGCGACCGAGTACCCTCGTGGTAGCGTCAGAGCCGGAAGTGAGGTCATTCAGTTCATGAAACGAGAGACACGCGGGAACTGGCCATGAACTCGGAGGAGGGGCGGCCAGGAGAGCATCTGAAACCCCCTGTTGACTTAAACTCCCAGGATCGCGGCCTCTACCTAGTCCTGGTGCCTATGATCCCCGGAGCGTAGCGCTGTCACACTCGAGATGTTCGGCGCATCAACACACTGTTTGTAGTCTCCACCAAATCAGTGTAGCTGTGTCCTGACCCCTCTAGTAAGAAGAAGTCCATAGACTCACCGTCTCCCCATGCTCCGGCCACAGCCTGGTTACATCTGCTGGACCTGATAGAACATCCGACACAGACGCCCGTCGAGACAGCACTGTACCGCGGAGGTAAGCGTTGTTGCGACCCGGTGGGGAGTTGTTGGAGCGATTCTTTCTAATATGCGTTTAAGACGCTGCTAAGAGAAGTCGCTCAAAAACCAAAACAGTAAGTCTATAAAAATAAATTAATGAAAACTTAAGGCTGCTTTCACAGCAGCCCTGTGACCATGCGGCTTCCTGTCGCACCAAGCAAAAAACTGATCTGACTGAGTCAGTGGGCGGGACTATATAGTGAAGGCCCCAATGCATCCTGGGAGGCCAGAAAGCTCGTGACCGTGTTGGTGCCATTTTCGCTGTCGCTCGACAATATCCCAATGTTATCCTGTGGATAATACTGTGGACCCAGCCAGAGAAATAAATAATAATAAATGAATATTATATATTTCTCTATCGTCCTAGTGGATGCTGGGGTTCCTAAAAGGACCATGGGGAATAGCGGCTCCGCAGGAGACAGGGCACAAAAAGTAAAGCTTTATGATCAGGTGGTGTGTACTGGCTCCTCCCCCTATGACCCTCCTCCAAGCCTCAGTTAGGTTTTTGTGCCCGTCCGAGAAGGGTGCAATCTAGGTGGCTCTCCTAAAGAGCTGCTTAGAAAAGTTTAGCTTAGGTTTTTTATTTTACAGTGAGTCCTGCTGGCAACAGGATCACTGCAACGAGGGACTTAGGGGAGAAGAAGTGAACTCACCTGCGTGCAGGATGGATTGGCTTCTTTGGCTACTGGACATTAGCTCCAGAGGGACGATCACAGGTACAGCCTGGATGGTCACCGGAGCCTCGCCGCCGGCCCCCTTGCAGATGCTGAAAAGAGAAGAAGGTCCAGAATCGGCGGCAGAAGACTCCTCAGTCTTCTTAAGGTAGCGCACAGCACTGCAGCTGTGCGCCATTGCTCTCAGCACACTTCACACGGCAGTCACTGAGGGTGCAGGGCGCTGGGGGGGGGCGCCCTGGGAAGCAATGTAAACCTATTTTTTGGCATAAAATACCTCACATATAGCCTCCGGGGGCTATATGGAGATATTTAACCCCTGCCAGAATCCGTTAAAGAGCGGGAGACGAGCCCGCCGAAAAAGGGGCGGGGCCTATCTCCTCAGCACACAGCGCCATTTTCCTCACACAGCTCCGCTGGTCAGGAAGGCTCCCAGGCTCTCCCCTGCACTGCACTACAGAAACAGGGTAAAACAAGAGAGGGGGGGCAAAATTGTGGCAAAATTATATATATTAAAGCAGCTATATAGGGAGCACTTATTATAAGGCTATCCCTGTCATATATAGCGCTTTTGGTGTGTGCTGGCAAACTCTCCCTCTGTCTCCCCAAAGGGCTAGTGGGGTCCTGTCTTCTTTAAGAGCATTCCCTGTGTGTCTGCTGTGTGTCGGTACGTGTGTGTCGACATGTATGAGGACGATATTGGTGTGGAGGCGGAGCAATTGCCAAATATGGGGATGTCACCCCCTAGGGAGTCGACACCAGAATGGATGGCTTTATTTATGGAATTACGGGATAGTGTCAACACGCTAAAGCAGTCGTTTGACGACATGAGACGGCCGGACAATCAATCAGCACCTGTCCAGGCGCCTCAAACACCGTCAGGGGCTGTAAAACGCCCGTTACCTCAGTCGGTCGACACGGACCCAGACACAGGCACTGATTCCAGTGGCGACGGTGACGAATCAACCGTATTTTCCAGTAGGGCCACACGTTATATGATTTTGGCAATGAAGGAGGCGTTACATATTGCTGATACTACAGGTATCACAAAACAGGGTATTATGTGGGGTGTGAAAAAACTACCTATAGTCTTTCCTGAATCAGATGAATTAAATGAGGTGTGTGATGAAGCGTGGGTTGCCCCCGATAAAAAACTGCTAATTTCAAAGAAGTTATTGGCTTTATACCCTTTCCCGCCAGAGGTTAGGGCGCGCTGGGAAACACCTCCTAGGGTGGACAAGGCGCTCACACGCTTATCAAAACAAGTGGCGTTACCCTCTCCTGAGACGGCCGCACTTAAAGATCCAGCAGATAGGAGGATGGAAAATATCCAAAAAAGTATATACACACATACAGGTGTTATACTACGACCAGCTATAGCGACAGCCTGGATGTGCAGTGCTGGGGTAGCTTGGTCAGAGTCCCTGATTGAAAATATTGATACCCTGGATAGGGACAATGTTTTACTGTCTTTAGAGCAAATAAAGGATGCGTTTCTTTATATGCGTGATGCACAGAGGGATATTTGCACACTGGCATCACGGGTAAGTGCTATGTCCATTTCGGCCAGAAGAAGTTTATGGACGCGACAGTGGTCAGGTGATGCGGACTCAAAACGGCATATGGAAGTTTTGCCGTATAAAGGGGAGGAGTTATTTGGTGTTGGTCTATCGGATTTGGTGGCCACGGCTACAGCCGGGAAATCCACCTTTTTACCTCAAGTTACTCCCCAACAGAAAAAGACACAGACTTTTCAGCCGCAGCCCTTTCGTTCCTTTAAAAACAAGAGAGCAAAGGGATATTCATATCTGCCACGAGGCAGAGGAAAGGGGAAGAGACTGCAACAGGCAGCTCCTTCCCAGGAATAGAAGCCCTCCCCCGCTTCTACAAAAGCCTCAGCATGACGCTGGGGCTTCTCAAGCGGACTCGGGGGCGGTGGGGGGTCGTCTCAAGAATTTCAGCGCGCAGTGGGCTCACTCGCAGGTGGATCCCTGGATCCTGCAGATAATATCTCAGGGTTACAGGTTGGAACTAGAGACGTCTCCACCTCGCCGTTTCCTGAAGTCTGCTTTACCAACGTCCCCCTCCGACAGGGTGACGGTCTTGGAAGCCATTCACAAGCTGTACTCTCAGCAGGTGATAGTCAAGGTACCCATTTTACAACAAGGAAAGGGGTATTATTCCACTCTATTTGTGGTACCGAAGCCGGATGGCTCGGTAAGACCTATTCTAAATCTGAAATCCTTGAACCTGTACATAAAAAAGTTCAAGTTCAAGATGGAGTCACTCAGAGCGGTGATAGCGAACCTGGAAGGAGGGGACTTTATGGTATCCTTGGACATCAAGGATGCGTATCTCCACGTTCCAATTTACCCCTCACACCAGGGGTACCTCAGGTTCGTCGTACAGAACTGTCACTATCAGTTTCAGACGCTGCCGTTTGGATTGTCCACTGCACCTCGGGTCTTTACCAAGGTAATGGCCGAGATGATGATTCTTCTTCGAAGAAAAGGCGTATTAATTATCCCATACTTGGACGATCTCCTAATAAGGGCAAGGTCCAGAGAACAGCTAGAGATGGGACTAGCACTGTCTCAAGAAGTGCTAAAGCAGCACGGGTGGATTCTGAATATTCCAAAATCCCAGTTAATTCCGACAACACGTCTGCTGTTCTTAGGGATGATTCTGGACACGGTTCAGAAAAAGGTTTTTCTCCCGGAGGAAAAAGCCAAGGAGTTATCCGAACTTGTCAGGAACCTCCTAAAACCAGGAAAGGTGTCTGTACATCAATGCACAAGAGTCCTGGGAAAAATGGTGGCTTCTTACGAAGCAATTCCATTCGGCAGATTCCACGCAAGAGTTTTCCAGAGGGATCTGCTGGACAAATGGTCAGGGTCGCATCTTCAGATGCACCAGCGGATAACCCTGTCTCCAAGGACAAGGGTATCTCTTCTGTGGTGGTTGCAGAGTGCTCATCTATTGGAGGGCCGCAGATTCGGCATACAGGATTGGATCCTGGTGACCACGGACGCCAGCCTGAGAGGCTGGGGAGCAGTCACACAAGGAAGAAACTTCCAGGGCGTGTGGTCGAGCCTGGAAACGTCTCTTCACATAAACATTCTGGAACTAAGAGCAATCTACAATGCTCTAAGCCAGGCAGAACCTCTGCTTCAAGGAAAACCGGTGTTGATCCAGTCGGACAACATCACGGCAGTCGCCCATGTAAACAGACAGGGCGGCACAAGAAGCAGGAGTGCAATGGTAGAAGCTGCAAGGATTCTTCGCTGGGCGGAGAATCATGTGATAGCACTGTCAGCAGTGTTCATCCCGGGAGTGGACAACTGGGAAGCAGACTTCCTCAGCAGACACGACCTTCACCCGGGAGAGTGGGGACTTCATCCAGAAGTTTTCCACATGCTTGTAACCCGTTGGGAAAGACCAATGGTGGACATGATGGCGTCTCGCCTCAACAAAAAACTGGACAGGTATTGCGCCAGGTCAAGAGATCCGCAGGCAATAGCTGTGGACGCGCTGGTAACGCCTTGGGTGTACCAGTCGGTGTATGTGTTTCCTCCTCTGCCTCTCATACCAAAAGTATTGAGAATTATACGGCAAAGAGGCGTAAGAACGATACTAGTGGCTCCGGATTGGCCAAGAAGGACTTGGTACCCGGAACTTCAAGAGATGATCACGGAGGATCCGTGGCCTCTACCTCTGAGAAGGGACCTGCTTCAGCAGGGTCCCTGTCTGTTTCAAGACTTACCGCGGCTGCGTTTGACGGCATGACGGTTGAACGCCGGATCCTAAAGGGAAAAGGCATTCCGGAAGAAGTCATTCCTACCTTGATTAAAGCAAGGAAGGAAGTAACCGCGCAACATTATCACCGCATTTGGCAAAAATATGTTGCGTGGTGCGAGGATCGGAGTGCTCCGACGGAGGAATTTCAACTGGGTCGATTCCTACATTTCCTGCAATCAGGATTGTCTATGGGTCTCAAATTGGGATCTATTAAGGTTCAAATTTCGGCCCTGTCGATTTTCTTCCAGAAAGAATTGGCTTCAGTTCCTGAAGTCCAGACCTTTGTTAAGGGAGTACTGCATATACAGCCCCCTGTGGTGCCTCCAGTGGCACCGTGGGATCTCAATGTTGTTTTGGACTTTCTCAAATCTCATTGGTTTGAACCACTAAAAAATGTGGATTTGAAATATTTCACATGGAAAGTGACCATGCTACTAGCCCTGGCTTCGGCCAGGAGAGTGTCAGAACTGGCAGCTTTATCTTACAAAAGCCCATATCTGATTTTCCATTCGGACAGGGCAGAACTGCGGACTCGTCCGCATTTTCTCCCTAAGGTGGTGTCAGCATTTCATCTGAACCAGCCTATTGTAGTGCCTGCGGCTACAAGCGACTTGGAGGACTCCAAGTTGTTGGACGTTGTCAGAGCTTTAAAAATATACATTTCAAGGACAGCTGGAGTCAGGAAATCTGACTCACTGTTTATACTATATGCTCCCAACAAGTTGGGCGCTCCTGCGTCTAAGCAGACTATTGCGCGCTGGATTTGTAGTACGATTCAGCTTGCACATTCTGTGGCAGGCCTGCCACAGCCAAAATCGGTAAATGCCCACTCCACAAGGAAGGTGGGTTCTTCTTGGGCGGCTGCCCGAGGGGTCTCGGCATTACAACTCTGCCGAGCGGCTACGTGGTCGGGGGAGAACACGTTTGTAAAATTCTACAAATTTGATACCCTGGCTAAGGAGGACCTGGAGTTCTCTCATTCGGTGCTGCAGAGTCATCCGCACTCTCCCGCCCGTTTGGAAGCTTTGGTATAATCCCCATGGTCCTTTCAGGAACCCCAGCATCCACTAGGACGATAGAGAAAATAAGAATTTACTTACCGATAATTCTATTTCTCGGAGTCCGTAGTGGATGCTGGGCGCCCATCCCAAGTGCGGATTATCTGCAATAATTGTACATAGTTATTGTTACCTAAATCGGGTTATTGTTGTAGGGAGCCATCTTTCAGAGGCTCCTCTGTTATCATACTGTTAACTGGGTTTAGATCACAGGTTGTACGGTGTGATTGGTGTGGCTGGTATGAGTCTTACCCGGGATTCATAAATCCTTCCTTATTGTGTACGCTCGTCCGGGCACAGTATCCTAACTGAGGCTTGGAGGAGGGTCATAGGGGGAGGAGCCAGTACACACCACCTGATCATAAAGCTTTACTTTTTGTGCCCTGTCTCCTGCGGAGCCGCTATTCCCCATGGTCCTTTCAGGAACCCCAGCATCCACTACGGACTCCGAGAAATAGAATTATCGGTAAGTAAATTCTTATTTTTATATACACACATACACACACACACACACACACACACACACCATAGATTGTAGATGTCTAGGTTGACATTGACAAAAGCTTTACATGAACATAAGGTCAACGGTGGAAATGGCCGACACTTTTTTTTTTTTCTCCATTTTTGGGGGTTAGTGTGGATAGTTTTTTCATTTGGGGCCACCATTAGTAACAACGTGTCCCCTTGCAGACTCTCTTCCACCCTCGACATGGCTAGTCAAGGATGGAAATAGTCCAAAAACATGAAAAACCCCAAAAAAAAAATGAGTTGGCCATTTGAACCTGTCGATCCTTTTCCAGTGTTGACCTTTCATAGGTTGACCTTTTGTCCATGTTGACCATATGCTATTGACCTACTATCTGTCAACCTAGACATTATAGATCTATAGTCAGGATCCCCGGGATGTAGTTATGTGACCGGTGGTCATGAGACTGACAGTCACAATACCGAAGCTCGGATCCCGCCCCCTCACAATGCCGACTGACAGGGGGTGGGTGTCCACTACACCATAGAGTGGGAATAGAACCTGCGCTCGCCACCAAGCCCCCAAAGGGCTTCATTGCGCTCTCCATACCTGCCGGGCATCTAAAAACCAGAATCCTGTTGTTGGTATGGTGATTGGTATGGTGAGACCCGTGGTCACACAAACCCAACCCGGATCCCCCATAGATTACAGTCATAAAGCACTTAAGAGGCATCATCCCTTTAAATATTAATTGCAAATCAAACTGTTAAAAAAAAAGAGTTATGGTAAAACTTACCTTTGTTAACTCTTTTTTCTTCAAGGTCCATAGGATCCACAGGGTGCCCACCCTGATGCACCTACCCTCTATGGGTTACTTCTCCTGGTCACCGGTTCCCATCTCAATTGTATGAGAGTGAATTTCTTGTGTACCATTCTTCCTTCTCTTCTCTCATCTTCTGTTTTGGGGTATTTATTTATTATTTACTTATTTATTAACAGTTTCTTATATAGTGCAGCAAATTCTGTTGCGCTTTACAATTGGACACAATTAGAAGACAAAACCGAGTAAAAACAGTCAGAGGTAGGAGGGCTCTGCTCGCAAGCTTACAATCTATGGAGAAACAGGCATTGAAACACGAGGATAGGCGCTATCTATTGCATACAGTAGTTGTCCACCAGATTGCAAAGGGTCTTGGTGGGCTGCATGATATCACATCACAGCAGTGATGAACCAGGGTCAGGAGGACGGGAGTGTGAAGAAAAAAAATATGTGGGGGATATGTATGTACTGTACTGTGGGGATATCATTGGATAGGAAAGCTATGAAGGTAATGTGATCAGTTCTGGAATTTGATAAGCTTGTCTGAATAGGTGAGTGTTCAGGGAATGCTTGAAGGTTTGAAGACTAGAGGAGAGTCTTATTGTACGTGGTGGTGCAGTCCACAGAAAGTTCTGTAATCGTGCATGGGAGCAAGTAATGAGTTTGGATGAGAGACGTAGATCTTGTGAACAGCGAAGGGGCCGGGTTGGGAGATATTTTGAGATAAGCAAAGAGATGTATATTGGTGTAGTATGGTTAATAGCCTTGTATGTAAGTAACAGTATTTTATATTGAATATGGTAGAATACCGGTAACCAATGGAGGGACTGACAAAGTGGATCTGCAGACAATGAACATCTAGCGAGGAATATTAGCCTCACAGCTGCATTCAGAATGGATTGTAATGGTGAGAGTCTCTTCTTAGTAAGACCAGTAAGAAGACTAATGCAATAATAAATGCGGGAGATAATGAGAGCATGGATTAGAGTTTTAGCAGTGTCTTGTGTAAGGTATGATCATATTTTGGACATGGTCTCAAAATCATGTTACATGCATCTAAGAAACGATTGAATGTGGGGAGCAAAGGACAGTTCTGAGTCAAGTATGACACCTAGGTAGCAAGCTTGTGGTGTAGGGTTGATTGTAGCATTCTCAACAGTGATAGAGATATCAGGTTGGTAACTGCTATTGGCCGGTGGAAATATGATTAACTCTGTTTTGGAAATATTAAGTTTGAGGTGGCGAGATGACATCCAAGATGAAATGGCAGAGAGGCATTTATTGACCCGACCCAATACAGATAGAGACAAATCAGGGGAGGATAGGTAGATTTGAGTATCATCTACGTACAGATGATACTGAAATCCAAAAGAACTGATTAGTTTCCCAAGAGATGAGGTATAGATTGAGAAAAGCAGAGGACCTAAGACCGAGCCTTGTGGTACTCCAACTGAAAGAGGTAGCGAAGAGGAGGTGGATTCAGAAAAGAGCGATTAGATAAGTAGGATAGGAACCAAGAGAGGGCTGTGTCCTGAAGACCCAGGGACTGTAGTGTTTGTATGAGAAGAGAGTGGTCAACAGTGTCAATAGCAACAGAGCGATCTAGAAGAATGAGTAGTGAACAATGGCCTTTAGACTGCGCAGTGACTAGATCATTCACTAGTCAGTGCTATCTGTGGAGTGTTGGGAGCAAAAGCCTGATTGATGTGGTTCCAATAACTTGTATGCGTTAATAAAGTGTGTGAAGCGAGTGTAGGCAAGTTTCTCAAGTAGCTTGGAGAGACATGGGAGCTGAGAGATGGGATGGTAGTTTGAGAGTGTTAGGGTCAGAATTTTTTTTTTTCAGAATGGGAGTAATCACTGCATGTTTGAACAGTGAAGGAAAGATACCAGTAGAGAAAGAGATTACAGATGTTCGTTAAGGTTGGGATGAGCACAGGAGACAGAGCTTTACTTATTTGTGAGGGTATAGGATCAAGAGGAGAGGTAGTAGAGTAGCAGGATGAGAAGAGTGTTGATACTTCATCTTCATTTGATCCCACTAATGAAGATGAAGTGCCAGAGGGTTCAGGTAAGGAATTGAGTAGATCACTGGTTGAGGAAGAGCATACCATATTATGAGGGAGTTGGACCAAGGGATCTTGGGAGCTCAACTGCTTAACGGTTTGGTGCCTGCCTGGATTCCATCATACCAAGGTAATCCCTGTGGATCCTATGGTACTCGAAGAAAAAGCGTTAACAAAAGGTAAGTTTTACCATAACTTCTTTTCTTCTTCTTCGGGTTCCATAGGAATCCACAGGAATTACCTTGGGGATGTCCCAAAGCAGTTGAATTAGGGAGGAGACGCTTCTAAACTGAAAGGATGCTTCTTTCAGACGCAAAATGCTCCTGAGAGGCAAATATATCAAAGGCATAAAACCTAAGAAACGAGTGAACAGAGGACCATGTGTTTGCCTTGCAAAATTATTCAGCAGATGCGCCACGACAGGCTGCCCATGAAGGTCCCACAGAGCGAGTAGAATGAGCACAAACCACATCTGGAACCGGAAGGTCAGCTGACGTGTAGGCCTGTGAGATAGTCAAGCGAAGACATCTGGCCAAAGTCTTTGTTAGCTGGCCAGCCCCGCTTGTGGAATCCATATAGGACAAAGAGGGAATCCGTTTTCCTAATGGAGGCTTGCGTCCATGGTGAGAAGGACCCAGTTTGGAATCCAGAAGGAACGACCCCTGTCCAGGTAGGACATTTTCAACCACCAGAAGAAAGACGCCCTTCCAGAGAACGAACCATAGTCTGAGACTTGACGTTGGGAAGGCAGTTTCACTCTGATAGGATCAGGTGTAGTAGACGCCAGGAGTGGAACTGATCATACTGTATTCCACTATGTCGAAAGTGGATACAATGGATCCCAATGTCTGCATTGCCAAGTGCAGACACACTTTTTTTTTGTGGATCAAGCTGCGTAAGTTAGTTGCGAGCGTCACAATTTTGTCTGCTGGAAGGGAAATCCACAGTGTGTGAGCATCTAGAGCTCCTAGATGTACCATTCTCTGGGAGGGATTTAGAGAAGACTTTTTCCAGTTGAGTAGCAATCTGTGTCTTCGTAGGAAGGCTATGGTTACCCGAAGATTGTGTTGGAGGATCTATGGGGAGTGCACCAGGATCAACAGGTCATCCAGGTAAGGAAGTATGCCAATTCCCTTAAGATGGAGCTGAGCCTCCATGACTGCCATGATTTTGGTAAAGACCTCCAGGGCTGTAGGAAGACCAAAAAGTATTGCCTAAAATTGGAAATGCTATTGCAGGTCAGCAAATCAAAAGGTATTGCTGATGAGGGTGCTATAGGTACATATGGGTAAGCGTCCTGGGTGTGCAGAGATACCATAAAGTCCACAGGTTGCATAGCCAGGACAATAGAGTGTGGGGTTTCCATACAAAACCTGGGTATCCTGAGAAATTTGAGATTGAGTATAGGTCGATGGGACCAGTTTGGTTTCTGAACAAAGAAGAGAGTGAAATAAAAACCCTTCCCCCGTTGTGAAGAAACAACAGGAATTATCATCCCTGAATGCATTAAAGAATGAATGGCCTCTTGGAGAGCCTCGGCTTTGCACAGGTCTGTTTGAGGACTTGTGTAAAAGTACTGCTGTGGGATAGTCTCTGACGGAGAGGGTGCATCCATGAGAGACCACTTCTTGCACCCAGGCGTCTGTTGTGGTCTGACACCAGGACTGTGCAAATTGAAGAAGTCTGCCTCCAACCCTGGAATTTCCCAGTAAGAAGCCCATTCCGTCAGGCTAAAGGTTTATCTTTGGGTTTGGCAGTTGAACGTCTGGTAACGCAGGCCTGCTTGGTTCTGGACTTAGAGGCCTTGTGGAGTGTGACTGTTGAGGAAAGGACTGACCATTAACCTTGTCCTGGGAACGAAATGACGACACCCAAGGACTTGAAGTGGATGTCGAGAGTAAAAAAAAGCAGTCTTAAAGGCTGCCAGGGTAGTGACAATCTTGTCTACCTCTGGTCCAAAAAGTATTTCCCCAGTATAAGGGAGTGCTTCCAGAGCCCTTTTAGAATCAGAGTCAGTTTTCCAAGAGTGAAGCCAAAGAATGCGGCTGTAGGTTAGATATGGCTGAGCTTCCTGGGGAAGAGAACTTTCCATGGCATCAGCCCAGCTCTCAATGGCCTTAGCCACCCAAGCTGTTGCCGTGGCAGGACGAGAAACAGCTCCTGAGAGAATATATATATATTTGAGACAAGTGTCCATCTGCCTATATGTTACTTCCTGTAAGGAAGGAGCTGTAGAGGTAGGTAAAGTAGGGCTTTTGATTAGACATGTCATATGGGAATTTACTGCTGGAGGATTTTCCCACTTCACAATCAGCTGCTGGAATCGGATAAAAAGAAACCATCCATTTAGGGACATGGAACTTTTTACCCGTAGCTTTCCATGCTTCTCCCATACCTTCAGTGAAGTGAATTGAGTGAGGGAATTCCGCCACCATAACCTTCTGGCGTTTGCAAAGTGGGTCCTTTGCTTTTGGTGGGGGCTCTATATCTTCCAATTGAAGAGTCAATTTAACAGTCCTTACTTAGGCCACTACATTAAATCTAAACTGAACATTTTCCTCCTCTGCAAGAGATTCAGTGGCAGAAAGATATGCATCTTCAGTCTCCACAGAAAACCCATCAGAGTTTGATGGTGGTGTAGACTGAGAATGGCATAGCCCGTTTAGGACTTTACTAGACCCTGCAGCATTTGTTGAAAGGCAGTAGACGAAGCTGCAAGACTCTGCACAGAGGTGGAGAATGTGTCTAACCACTGAGGCGGCACCAGCGTGATTGGTATAGTCGGGTGCTCCAGTAAAACCAGGAGGACCTGTTGTTGTAATCCTGCATGATGTAATCCGTAAATGGTGCTGGGTTAATCCCATATGGGGAGTAATTGCAGGGTGCCCTTGTTGTGTTATCTGCTGTGTGAAGCTTGTTTGTGTGTGTGTATGGGGGGGGGGGGGTGTAGGGGTATTGCAAGGGTTGCTATGTGATCAGGAATTTTAACAAAATATATATTATATATACACTGCTCAAAAAAATAAAGGGAACACTAAAATAACACATCCTAGATCTGAATTAATGACATTCTTATTAAATACTTTGTTCATTACATAGTTGAATGTGCTGACAACAAAATCACACAAAAATTATCAATGGAAATCAAATTTATTAACCCATGGAGGTCTGGATTTGGAGTCACACACAAAATTAAAGTGGAAAAACACACTACAGGCTGATCCAACTTTGATGTAATGTTCTTAAAACAGCCGAGGCTCAGTAGTGTGTGTGGCCTCCATGTGCCTGTATGACCTCCCTACAACGCCTGGGCATGCTCCTGATGAGGTGGCGGATGGTCTCCTGAGGGATCTCCTCCCAGTCCTCGACTAAAGCATCCGCCAACTCCTGGACAGTCTGTGGTGCAATGTGTCGTTGGTGGATGGAGCGAGACATGATGTCCCAGATGTGCTCAATTGGATTCAGGTCTGGGGAACGGGCAGGCCAGTCCATAGCATCAATGCCTTCGTCTTGCAGGAAATGCTGACACACTCCAGCCACATGAGCTCTAGCATTGTCTTGCATTAGGAGGAACCCAGGGCCAACCGCACCAGCATATGGTCTCACAAGGGGTCTGAGGATCTCATCTCGGTACCTAATGGCAGTCAGGCTACCTCTGGCGAGCACATGGAGGGCTGTGCGGCCCGCCAAAGAAATGCCACCCCACACCATTACTGACCCACTGCCAAACCGGTCATGTTGGAGGATGTTGCAGGCAGCAGACCGTTCTCCTTGGCTTCTCCAGACTCTGTCACATGTGCTCAGTGAGAACCTGCTTTCATCTGTGAAGAGCACAGGGCGCCAGTGGCGAATTTGCCAATCTTGGTGTTCTCTGGCAAATGCCAAACGTCCTGCACGGTGTTGGGCTGTAAGCACAACCCCCACCTGTGGAAGTCGGGCCCTCATACCACCCTCATGGAGTCTGTTTCTGATCATTTGAGTAGACACATGCACATTTGTGGCTTGCTGGAGGTCATTTTGCAGGGCTCTAGCAGTGCTCCTCCTGTTCCTCCTTGCACAAAGGCGGAGGTAGTGGTCCTGCTGCTGGGCTGTTTCCCTTCTACGGCCTCCTGATGTACTGGCCTGTCTCCTGGTAGCGCCTCCATGCTCTGGACACTACGCTGACAGACACAGCAAACCTTCTTGCCACCTCTCGCATTGATGTGCCATCCTGGATGAGCTGCACTACCTAAGCCACTTGTGTGGGTTGTAGACTCCGTCTCATGCTACCACTAGAGCAGGGGTGGGCAATTATTTCAGCTGAGGGGCCACTTGACATTTCCTGTCATTATCCGAGGGCCACACACAAAATAGCAGCTCCCCCCACTTGCCAAAAATATAGGGACGTGGCTTCATGTGGAAGGAGTGTGGACAAAAAATAATACAGATTCGTATTAGGCTGCACAATAGTCTCCATTATTCAAATTGCGCCACTTACACACATTACAGCAGGTAGAGCTCCCTTTTACACAGTACGGAAGGTAGAGCCCCCTTTTACACATTACAGCAGGTAGAGTCCCCTTTTACACATTAACATTTTATTTAGGATAATTATTGCGCAGCAAGCCAATTATCCAGTGTCTTATGGCCCCTGGGGAAAGCTGTGACACAGTGACAGAACACGAGGGGTCACAGATAAGAGTCGGTACACACACAGTCCAGTCTCCGGGGGCAGCCAGAATCTTCGGGGAAGCTGGACATGCCCCCGGAGCGAAAGAGAAAAGACCCACCAGGCCACGCCCCTTTTAAATTAAGCCACACCCCCTTTTTGGGCACCACACGGCTTGAGCGAGGGGGGGTGTAATAGTACAGAGTGCGCCCAGGGTGTCATAACACCCGGTGACGCCTCTGGGCGACACGGTGACAGAAAACGGTGGGGTTGACAGTGACAGAACACCATGGGGGTGACACGGTGACAGAACACGGGGGGTGTGACACAGTGACAGAACACGGGGGGGGTGACACAGTGACAGAACACGGTGGGGGTGACAGTGACAGAACACGGTGGGGGTGACAGTGACAGAACACGGTGGGGGTGACACGGTGACAGCACACGGGGGGGTGACACGGTGACAGCACACGGGGGGTGACAGTGACAGAACACGGGGGTGCGACACAGTGACAGAACACGGGGGTGCGACACTGACAGAACACGGGGGGCGACAGTGACAGAACACCATGGGGGTGACACGGTGACAGAACACGGAGGGTGTGACAGTGACAGAACATGGGGGGTGACACAGTGACAGAACACGGTGGGGGTGACACGGTGACAGCACACGGGGGGTGTGACACGGTGACAGAACACGGGGGGGGTAACACGGTGACAGAACACGGGGGTGTGACACGGTGACAGAACACGGGGGTGTGACACGGTGACAGAACACGGGGGGGTTGACAGTGATAGAACACGGGGGGAGTGACACAGTGACAGAACACGGGGGGTGACAGTGGCAGAACACGGGGGGCGACAGTGACAGAACACGGGGGGCGACACAGTGACAGAACACGGTGGGGGTGACACGGTGACAGCACACGGGGGGTGTGACACGGTGACAGAACACGGGGGGGGGTAACACGGTGACAGAACACGGGGGTGTGACACGGTGACAGAACACGGGGGGGTTGACACGGTGACAGAACATGGGGGGAGTGACACAGTGACAGAACATGGGGGGGGTGACACAGTGACAGAACACGGGGGGTGACACAGTGACAGAACACGGGGGGTGACACAGTGACAGAACACGGGGGGTGACACAGTGACAGAACACGGTGGGGGTGACACAGTGACAGAACACGGGGGGGGTGACACAGTGACAGAACACGGGGGGGGTGACACAGTGACAGAACACGGGGGGGGTGACACAGTGACAGAACACGGGGGGGTGACACAGTGACAGAACACGGGGGGGTGACACAGTGACAGAACACGGGGGTGCGACACAGTGACAGAACACGGGGGTGCGACACAGTGACAGAACACGGGGGGGTGACAGTGACAGAACACGGAGGTGCGTGACAGTGACAGAACACGGTGGGGGTGACACGGTGACAGCACACGGGGGGTGTGACACGGTGACAGAACACGGGGGGTGTGACACGGTGACAGAACACGGGGGGTGACAGTGACGGAACACGGGGGGGTGACACAGTGACAGAACACGGGGGGAGGGGGTGACATGGTGACAGAACACAGGAGGGTTTGGTACAGCGAGAGCTAAAGATCTCTCCCCCCAACCTAAAAACAGTCTGACGCAACTGTCCGCACACACAAATACACACACACACACACACACACACACACACTTACTCTCACTCACTTTTCCCAGTAACTTACTGATCTGGATGGCAGTGGCAGGAAGGATGGATCTGCAGCAGTCTGACTCTTGTCCCATGTAGCTCCGCCCCCTGAGGTCCCGTGTAGCCCCGCCCCTTCATCGGCACATAACCCCGTCACCTTTTCGGCTGAACACAGCCGTTGTCACTGGGGAGTCTGGAGGCGGGAGGAGGAGCAGGGGAGAGAGGCGCCGCTGGCAGCTTGGAGGTACTGCAGTGCAGAGCAATGACAAGCAGCTCAGCTGGTCGGGCCGCTTGTCATTGCTTGCTGGTGGGATGTAGTGGGCCGGGCAGGATCGGTTTGCGGGCCGCATCCGGCCCGCGGGCCGTATTTTGCCCACCCCTACACTAGAGTGAAAGCACCGCCAGCTTTCAAAAGTGACCAAAATATCAGCCAGAAAGCATAGGAGCTGAGAAGTGGTCTGTGGTCACCACCTGCAGAACAACTCCTTTATTGGGGGTGTCTTGCTAATTGCCTATAATTTCCACCTGTTGTCTATTCCATTTGCACAACAGCATGTAAAATTGATTGTCAATCAGTGTTGCTTCCTAAGTGGACAGTTTGATTTCACAGAAGTGTGATTGACTTGGAGTTACATTGTGTTGTTTAAGTGTTCCCTTTATTTTTTGAGCAGTATATATATATATATATATACATATATATATATATATATATACATATATACACATATATATATATATATATACACATATATATATATATACACATATATATATATATACATACATATACATATATATATATATACATATACATACACACACAATATATGGCAATTCGCAGTGCGTAACCGCTTCAGTACTTATAACACACAATATTGCAACCAGGACAGTATGTGACCTGCTTCACCAATATGTGTAAAGTATAGTAAACCCTCTATACACCAGTATCCTCATGGTTACCATGAATAATAGGGAAGGGTATAAGCGGATAGGATGGAATATCAGAAAGCAGAGCTAGCAAAAGTCACACACAATGTATAATATAAACACAACTGCAATGGGCACTCACATCAACTATACAGATGCAGAGAGGAAATAGTGCAGTATACAAGGAGACGAGGCCCAGCGTTCCCAGAGACCTGCAGAATTGAAAATGGCTGCTGGCTGTCTCTGGAGGGAGGAGGGTGAAAGATCCAGCTGAATGGCGGGAAGGGCTGTGCAGACTGGCACCATGAGCTGGGGGAGTGGCCGCAGGGAACGGGCTTTCCTCCCCTATACCAACATCCACCACCAGGCACCATGGCCGTTATTAATGGTCCCTGTGCCATTACATTAAGCCCTGGTGGTCTAGTGGACCTCCTACAGAAGCAAGTGTTCACGTCAGTGCCTCCGGTCTGTCTCAAGGACTAGAGGCTTGACTGCATTAAGATGCGGGTTCCCGCGAGTTGGAGCCCACCTTACCTGCCCCCCCATTCTACGGTCACAGTCCGGAGCATCTCCAGGGACCCCTGCTAGCTGGTCTCCCTGCATCGCGGCCCGGCGAGGGTGATGGAGCAGCAGCACTGCATGCTCAATGAGGAAATGTAAAATAAAATGTAAAATCATAAAAACAAAGTTTGGGCTGCTTCATAGCGTTGAACCGAGGCATCTTGGGAGCTCAAAAGCTTTACTGTTTGGTGCCTGCCTGGACTCCAGCATCATATACCCAAGGTAATTCCTGTAGATTCCTATGGAACCCGAAGAAGAAATAGGCTTTCCACGGTTTTGGGACAAGGCATAGGCAAACAGAAAAAAAAAAAAAAATGCAACTCCATAAGAAGCAACAAAGTTGACTGGAGAACAAGTTTTGCGGTGCTTCTGAGTCACACACAACCTCTATCTTTAGCATCACCCCCTTTCATGCAATATATTCCATCTAGAATACCGATTGGCTTAAACATAATTTATTCCCAGGACCAGGTTAATGTTTGTTGGGGCCCCTGCTAATAAAACCTCACCAGCATACCTTATTAACAAAGTATAATGCATAAATACTCCAAGCACCAGCTAAGTCAGAAGTTCCAAAACCATTATGGTCCATGCTAGGCCACAGGTGACTTACTTACAGTAGTACCTCACTTCATTTGATTAACCATCTGGACTCAAGCATTGTTATCCTTCAATTCTGGACTGTTCGGCAAACTCTGCTCTAAGTGAATACTGAGAAGCAGGGCTGTTTCTAGCCAATTTGGTTCCCAGTGTGAGATTTAAAAATGCACCCCCCCCCCTCCATATTGACATAAAAAAAATGTGCCCCCCCCATATAGATATAAAAAGAAAAAAGTATGCACGCTCTCCAGGCAAGGGGGCTTGGCCTCATTAAAATAGGCGTGGTCTCGTTAAAATGGGCGTGACCTCATCTGAAAAGACTACCTTACACCCCAGTTTTTGACCTTGCACCAACAGATCACGGCCACCACAGGAAAAAAATAATAATAATAATAATAATAATAATAATATGCCATATACCGCAATGCCCTTGATACATTAAATCCCCATTTTACACATGACGGCAGGCAAGTGTCCCCATTTTACACATGACGGCAGCCAAGAGTCCCCATTTTACACATGACGGCAGCCAAGAGTCCCCATTTTACACATTACACAGGCAAGTGTCCCCATTTTACACAATACGGCAGGCAAGAGTCCCCATTTTACACAATACGGCACAGAAGTGTCCCCATTATAAACATTAGGGCAGGCAAAAGTCCCCATTTTACACATTAGGCAGGCAAGTGTCCCCATTTTTACACATTAGGCAGGCAAGTGTCCCCACCTTACACATTACGGCAGGTGGCAGGGGAGGGGGGGGGATAGAGAGAGAGAGAAACTTAAGTTTGAAGAGGTTTTACCCGATCTTCGGCCCGCCTCTCCCTCGTCGCGCCGGCCTCCTGGCCCTTACTGTAGCTTGGACCCCCCTCCTCTTGTAAGCAGTACTCCACTTGGGGCGGAGTTTCACGGAATGACGCAATTGCGTCGTGATGCCACAACGCAACTGCGTCATTCTGCGAAACTCCGCCCCCCGAGCTGGATACTCGGGAGGAGGGGGAAGCAAAGAGCAGAAGAAGTGCCGTGGCAGGCGCTCCGTGCGGTTGCACGGCGCGCGCGCCCCAAGAAACGGCACTGCTGAGAAGTGCCACATAAATAACGGTGTCCTCTGTGTCTTTTGTTGGGAAACATACTGTCATGGTCTACTTGGAACCTTTTATCTTTAAGCATATTATGAGACCTAGGGGTAGTCACTAAAGTTTGGGTTTAAAGAAGTGGAGCAACACGAGTCTACTCTATCTTATAGACCTATCAGTCTACTGAATGTCGACTATAAATTGCTTGCCAAAATAATGACAACACAGCTCCAATCTATACTCCCAGAACTCCTCACCGCAACACAAATGGGATTGGTGCATGGCCGGCACGTAGTCAAGGCAATTCATACAGCATTGGCTGCAGTGGTGGCGTCTCAGATTCCATGTACTGATTCGAATATGCTCCTAAGCCTTGATGCTAATAAGCCCTTTGATATGGTCCTGTGGCCACATTTGTTTACAGTGTTCGAAAAAAAGAGGATTTGAACCTGAATTCATTAATTACATACATTATATCTACCATGTGCACTCTGCCTCTCTTTTAATAAATGGGATCAGGGGACCACGATTCTATTTGGAGAGGGGCACCCGTCAGGGATACACTCTATCGCCAAAATTATTCAATTTAGCTCTCGATCCATTACTTAGGACGTTACAAGAATGGCCGGCCTTTCGGGGAATAAAAGTGGGCAGACAAGAAATTAAATTATCCGATCCTGAACATTCTCTCCGATTTATTCTGGAAAAGATTCACATGTTTTGCTGTATCTCCGGCTTTAGCATTAATATCGACAAATCTAAAGCAATGTTGTTATATGGTACTAATATTTGTCCGCACTGGACCACACACTTTTCGTTACAATGGGTATCAACACATATTTCATATTTAGGCATTATGGTGCCACGAAATATATCGGATTTGTACAGGTTTAATGTAAGCAAAGCCATAAATACCCTAACCGACTATGTTAGGGGATGGTAACGTTTACCACTGTCCTACCGTGGTAGAGCCAATCTACTTGGTAGCTATTCCATGTCTACTATATCCACTACAAACGCTCCCTGTCTTAGTGACGAAAGCAGATACACAATTAATAAACTTATTAGAAATTTTATTTGGAAAGGGGGCCGTGCCGTATAGCATTGCGTAAGCTTACCCAGCCCAAATCAAATGGAGGGATCAATTTCCCTGATGTTGTAGTTTATAACCAAGCGGCTCTTTTACGGCACTTGAGGGATTGGCTACAAAAAAGCTCGATTTACAAGAACACACCTCTGGAACAAAATATGCCGGCCATAGATTTAACGTGCTTTCTCCAACAACATGACCAGGAAATCCCAGACCATATTAAATCGAACCCGCTCCTGTGGTCCACCAGCAGAATATGGCACATCTTGCGCCACAAAGCGAAACTGAACCAATATCATTCCCTACATTTACCCTTAATCCAAAATTCTGAATTTCTTGGTGGCATGGCTGCTCACCCCTTTACCATGTGGAGATTGGCAGGTATAAACACGATGCGATCATTGGTCTCCATAGGAGACCACTGCATGCTAACCTTTTTCTGAGGCATCCGCAGAACACACTATGGTTAATCCGTATCCCCTGCCATTTCTACAAACACAATTTTATGCAAGACATGTCCTTACACATTTCACGGAAGGGGATTGGAGCAATTCGCTGGACAGCCTCCTGTCATACCCAATCCCTAGTCATAAAGCCATATCTATACACTACACATTCCTGAGAACAATATTGGATCATGCTACCATAACAGGTGGCATGTCCAAATGGTTAATCCATTTCCCTAGACTAACTATACCCATACTAGAAAAATCCCTACTATATTCACAAAAGGTTTTGTCTGCATGTATGTGCACAGAATTGTTTTTAAATGTGTACCACAATACTTATTTATCCCCAATGTGGCGTTTCCAAATGGGAACGTCAGAGATCCATTCGTGCCCAGAATGCCATCAGAGTAAGGCAGATACATATCATTGCTTATGGGCGTGTCCCATTATACAGTATTTCTAGCATCTCATCAGATGATATGCTGAAGCCAAACTCTTAACTTTTGTACCATTTACCCCATAATGGGCAGTTTTAGGTATTATTGACCCAAATCTTCAGATGCCATCAGAGTGTAAAAAACTGCTGGTGGCCCTCAGCGCAGCAGGGAAAAAAACGATACTACAAGATTGGATAGATGCCACGCCTCCACAGATAACTTTATTTCTGACTAAATGACATCTGTTCCAGATGGATTGGGTGGAAGCAATTGTGGATAAGGGTAAACAAGTGGATCATTTCTTCACGTTATGGGATTCATATATCTCCAGTCTCCCCCTTACCACACGACAACAAATTCACCACAGTCTGAGGAACACCACATGGTATTAAACCAAAGATACAGGCAGATCTTGTGCTGCCAACCTAGTTAGAGGGCTGGGGATAGCTGGCGGCTCCCTTCAAGGCTATTGTATTAATCATAAAGAAACAGAGGACTGTTTTAAATGGATATTTACTGTGTTTTACTATACTACTCCAAGAATTTACCATGCACTGTTCACTTATGATCTCTTTATTCACAAGTGTAATTATGATCAAAGTTTTTTCATATGTACAATCCATGATGTCTCAATAAAATATTGTTTAAAAAAAGAAGAAAAAGTGGAGCTGTTGCCCATAGCAACCAATCAGCTTCTAGCTATTTTCTAGAAGGTGCTAGATAAATGATATGTATAATCTATTTGGTTGGTATGAACCCACACTTTAATAAATATACGCTCTAGTCTCCATGCTGATGAAAACTACCAATGGCCTTATCCTAGTCACACACCAATAAACACCCCTGGAATATTGTATGCTCTCATTCCAAACTACCTCAATCAGTACAAAGTTTTGCTCAGTCATCTTAAAACTTTGGGGGTGATTGAGATCTGATTGCTGCTGTGTGTTTTCACACAGCAGCCAATCAGCGATAGACTGTGTATGCACCGCAATGCACACGTGCGTCGGCAAAACAGGCATCGCTGGACAGCGACAGGCTGGTGCGAAAAATAGGATTTTAATTAACTACCGGTAAATCCTTTTCTCATAGTCCGTAGAGGATACTGGGGTCCACATTAGTACCATGGAGTATAGACTGATCCACTAGAAGCCTTGGGCACTTTAAGAAATCAATAGTGTGCACTGGCTTCTCCCTCTATGCCCCACCTACCAGACTCAGTCTAGAAACTGTGCCCGTGGAAACGGACATATCCTGAGGAAGGATGTAACAGGCCAGTGGTGAGATTCGAACCAGCACACACAAAGAGGAAAGCCATGCTAACCAAACTTGAACAGGAACAGCAACAGCTGAACCAACAACATTACTTAAAGTAACAGTGCAGGAAAAAACGAAGCACTGGGCGGGCGCCCAGTATCCTCTACGGACTACGAGAAAAGGATTTACCTGTAGGTAATTAAAATCCTATTTTCTCTTACGTCCTAGAGGATACTGGGGTCCACATTAGTACCATGGGGATGTTCCAAAGCTCCCAAACCGGATGGGAGAGTGCTGAGATTCCTGCTGAACAGATTGACCAAACTTTAGGTCCTCAGAGGCCTAAGTATCAAACTTGTAGAACTTAGCAAACGTGTTCGAACCCGACCAAGTAGCTGCTTGGCAGAGCTGTAAAGCCGAGACACCTCGGGCAGCTGCCCAGGAAGAACCCACGACCTAGTAGAGTGGGCTTGTACTTTAGGAAACGGCAATCCTGACAATGAATAAGCATGCTGGATAGTAAGCCTGATCCAGCGAGCAATAGACTGCTTTGAAGCAGGACACCCAATTTTCTTTGGATCACAGAGAACAAACAGCGAGTCAGATTACCTGTGACGAGCTTTCCACTTCACATAGATCTTTAAAGCCTTCACAACATCCAAGGACTTTGAGGTAGCAGAGGTGTCAGTAAGCACCGGAACCACAATAGGTTGGTTGATATGAAACGCCGACACCACCTTAGGAAGAGATTGCTGCAGAGTTCGGAGTTCAGCTCTATCGTCATGAAAAATCAAATAGGGGCTCTTGTGAGACTACGCCACCAGTTCCGACACACGACTTGCAGAAGCTAAGGCCAACAGTGTAACGGTCTTCCACGTAAGAAACTTTACGTCAAACTATTCCGATTGTAGGAACTGCAACACCACATTAAGATCCCAAGGTGCCGTGGGAGGCACAAAGCGTGGTTGGATGTGCAGAACCCCCTTCAAGTACATCTGAACCTCAGGGAGTGAAGCCAAATGTTTCTGGAAGAAAATGGATAAGGCCGAAATCTGGACCTTCAAAGAGCCCAAACGTAGGCCCACATCCACACCAGACTGTAGAAAAAGGAGAAAACGTCCCAGCTGAAATTCCACTGCACACCACGAGACATTTTTTCCAAATATGGTGGTAATGTTTAGACGTTACCCCTTTCCTGGCTTGGATCAGGGTTGGAATAACCTTGTCCGGAATGCCTTTCCGGGCTAAAATTTGACGCTCAACTTCCATGCCGTCAAACATAGCTATGGTAAGTCTTGATAGACAAACAGCCCCTGTTGTAGAAGATCCTCTCGAAGAGGTAGAGGCCACGGATCCTCTAGGAGCATCTCCAGTAGATCCGCGTACTACTGGAGATGCTCCGGACCGATAAGAATTGCTTGAACCGGACCGATAAGAATTGCTTGAACCTTTTCCCTTTTTATTTTTTTGAGAATTTTTGGGATCAGTGGAAGAGGTGGAAACATGTAAACCCTCTGGTAGACCCATGGAGTCACCAAATCGTCCACTGCCACTGCATGCGGGTCCCTCGACCTGGAACAATACCGCTTTAGCTTCTTGTTGAGACGAGAGGCCATCATGTCTATTTGTGGAATTCCCCACCGACGTGTTAAGGACTCGAACACCTGCGGGTGAAAGCCCCACTCTCCCGGGTGGAGGTCATGTCTGCTGAGAAAGTCCGCTTCCCAGTTGTCTACTCCCTGAATGAAGATTGCCGACAGCGCCACTGTGCGTCTTTCTGGCCGGAGGAGAATTTTTGTTACCTCTGACATTGCTGCTCTGCTCTTCGTTCCACACTTGTCGGTTTTTGTACGTTTCTGCAGTCACATTGTCTGACTGAATCTGAATGGCTTGATCTTGAAGAAGATGCGATGCCTGTAGAAGGGCATTTTATATGGCCCTTAGACCCAGAATGTTGATTGGAAGAATGGCCTCCTGACTTGACCATTTTCCTTGAAACTGTTCCCCCTGGGTGACCACTCGCCAACCTCTGAGGCTTGCGTCTGTGGTTAGCAGAATCCAATTTTGAATCCCGAACCTTCGACCCTCGGTCAGGTGAGAAGTCTGAAGCCACCACAGAAGAGAAATCCTGGCTTTTGGCGACAGACGTATCCTCTGGTGCATGTGAAGATGCAATCCGGACCATTTGTCCAGCAGATCCAGCTGGAAGGGCCTCGCATGAAACTTTCCATACTGCAGAGCCTCGTAAGAGGTGACCATCTTCCCCAGAAGGCGAATGCATAGATGCACCGATATCCGGGCCGGTTTTCGAACATTCCGCCAATCGACTGGATTACCAATGCCTTTTCCAATGGAAGGAATACCTTCTGTTCCTCCGTATCCAGTATCATCCCCAGAAACGGAAGCCTCTGTGTTGGTTCCAGGTGGGATTTTGGTAGGTTCAGAATCCACCAGTGATCCTGAAGTAATCGGGTTGAGAGGGGAAACATCTCTGCCATAACTTTCGTGAATACCCTCTGTGCCGTGGAGAGGCCAAATGGCAGGGCCTGAAACGGATAGCGACAGTCCTGTAGTGCAAACCTTAGATAAGCCTGATGAGGCGGCCAAATCGGAATATGAAGGTACACATCCTTGATGTCCAGAGACACCAGGAATTCTCCCTCCTCCAGACGTGAGATCACCGCTCTCAGAGACTCCATCTTGAACACCCTTAAATACGGGTTCAGTGATTTCAGTTTTAAAATGGGCCTTACCGAACCGTCCAATTTCGTTACCACAAACAGGTTGGAGTAGTAACCCTTGTTTTGTAGGTGAAGTGAAACTGGGACAATGACCTGAGTCTGTACTAGTTTTCGAATTGCTGCTTGTAAAGTCGTACTTGCTTCCGGAGAAGCTGGTAAGCCTGATTTCAAGAATCTGTGAGGTGGGAGTTCCTGAAACTCCAGTCTGTATCCCTGGGCGATACGGTCTGTGATCCAGGCATCCTAGCAAGATGTTGCCCAAACGTGACTGAAATAACGTAACCGAGCTCCCACCTGCCTGTCTTCCAGGCAGTGCGGACCACCGTCATGCTGAAGGCTTTGAGGAAGCAGACCCGGAGGTCTGTTCCTGAGAACCTGCAGCTGCTGGTTTTCTGGGTTTAACTCTATTACCTCTGAAGGCTGTAGAGGAACCTTTGGATTTGCCTTTGAATTTTGCCGTCCGAAAGGACTGCAGAGTTGGAGCAGAGTAGGTTTTCCTAGCCGGGGGTGCTGCAGAAGGAAGGTACGTAGACTTATCCACCGTAGCCTTGGATATCAACTTATCCAGTTCATCCCCAAACAAGACCTCCCCTGTGAAAGGTAGATTTTCCACTCCTTTCCTGGAGTCCGCATCCGCAGTCCCTGGCGTAGCCACAATCCCCTGCGTACTGACACTGCCATGGCAGTGGTGCGTGTGTTGAGCAAACCAATTTCCTTTAAGGCCTCCACCATAAAATTAGCAGAATCTTGGATATGCTGCAGGAGTAAAACTCTCCCCCCCCCCCTGGGTAAGGTACCCAATTTGTCAATTAGGTTACCTGACCATTTTGCGATGGCTCTAGTGATCCATGCGCAAGCAATAGTGGGTCTCTGGGCCACCCCCGCAGACATGTATAGCGATTTGAGAGTGTTCTCAATTTTGTAGTCAGTTGTGTCCTTTAAGGATGCCAGGAACAGGTAAGACTATCTTACGTGACAACCTAAATACCGATGGGTCGACAATCGGCGGGTTTTCCCATTTCTTTATCTTCCAGGGGAAAGGATGTAATCAATCTTTTAGGAATCTGAAATGCTTTGTCAGGGTTAGCCCAAGTTACTTCAAACAGGGCATTCAATTCCTTTGATGCAGGAAAAGTAGCAGAGGATTTATTTTTTACATTAAAAAAGGATTCCTCCTCCACCTCTGCCATCTTGTCAGGAATGTGCAGGACATTTCTGATAGCCTCTATCAGGGCCTGTATGCCCTGTGATGAGACTGCATCCATTCCCACTCACATCCACCTCACCCTCCTCTGGATCGGATGTATCATCATCAGTGTCATCCTGCATGAGCTGGGCAAGAGAACGCTTTTGTAGGCAAATGGCGGGGGGGTGAGACGCTGGTATGGGAACTGAATCTCTATTCATCAGGTCATCCATAGTCTGTCTTATAATTTGCGTCTCTTTCTCATTATTGGAAAATTTAGTTAAAATATTCGATATCATTCCTTTAATGGAAGCTAACCATGGGGGTTCTGCCCCACTAGCCTGAGAATGAGCACTATCCTGGGTACAGGGTAGCGAGTCTCCAGGGGAAGAAAGGCACTCAGCCATGCAGTAAACAGTCCCTGGACATGGTAATCTGAAAGGACACACACCCACCCACAGAATGTGAAAACACAGTTTTAACCCACACAGAGCCCTCAGGGAGACACAGAAATCAGAGCCAGCCACACACAGCGCCCCTGTAGCCCCCCCCCCCCCCTTCTAAGACCCCCTTGTATCGCTGAGGAGACTTGGAGCCTTTGTGGAGGAGCTGTGCTTCCCTGCAATTCCTGTCAGTGCAAGCTGCAGAGGGAAAATGGCGCTGGTGAGCTGCTGGATCCGCTCTTAGTGAAGCCCCGTCCCCTTAATGGCACTCAGCTTCCCGCATTTTTTATACTGGCCTGAGGTAATTTTCTGTCTAACAGAGGGTTAAAACCCCTGTCTGATATGGGTGCCAGTGTGGGTAGTCATTGGTGGCTCAGCGCGCCCCTCACAGCGGGACACACGCATGTCCTCCAGAGCCCCCTGGAGCGCAGCCTGCACTCAGCGCTGCGCTCCTACCTTGTGCTGCCATTCCCGCCGGCGACCCGCTAACTGGGATGCCGGCGCTGTATTCACCACTCTTCTGGCTCTGTTAGGGGTGGCGGCGTGCTGCGGGAGGGTACGCTGCGCCGTGGTGTGGCTTGCGAATAACCCCCTCAGGAGCTCAGTGCCCTGTCAGCGGAGAAATGGGACCATTAACTCTTCAGGAAGTTGGGCCGTTCTTCCCCCTAAGTCCCACGAAGCAGGCAGGCCTGCCTGAAAACAACAAATAGAAAATAAATGCAGAAAACTCTTCAGGAACTTAACTAAGCGTGACCGGCTCTTCCGGGCACATTATCTAAACTGAGTCTGGTAGGAGGGGCATAGAGGGAGAAGTCCGTGCACACTATTGATTTCTTAAAGTGCCCAAGGCTCCTAGTGGACCAGTCTATACCCCATGGTAATAATGTGGACCCCAGTATCCTCTAGGACGTAAGAGAAATTTCGATTGCACAGGCGTTTGCAAGGTGATTGACAGGAAGAGGCCGTTTGCGGGTGGTAACTGACAGTTTACTGGGAGTGTCAGGGAAAACGCAGACATTCCCACGCGTTTTCAGGGAGGGTATGTGACGTCAGCTCCGGACCTGATCATCCTGTTCTCATCGCACTGGAGGAGTAAGTTCTGGGCTGCGTACACACTGCACACACTGGAAAAATCATTCAATGACGAGTGAGGTGCGACCGGATTTGCAGCTGTCCGCTGACTGAGGGATTTTTAGCAGCTCGGTGTACACATGCGATCGCACACTTGCACGGCAAATATACACGCCCCTTGGGCGGCGACTATCTGAACGCAGCACAACAAAATTTAGCAGCCCAGCAATCAGGTCTGAATCACCCCCTTTAATTATGCACTTTAACACTATCTAGGAGCACAAGTGTAGTGTGCGGAGCTACCAAAAGGGATTCTGCACTCTGCATTTTTGAAAGTCAGAAGATAAAATGGAGTTCATTCATGTAGAGCAACTAGGAAAGGCAGGGTAAAATGTGGCTAACATTGTATTTGTTAATGTTGACAACATATGTGGAATTACACCATATATGAGTGAGAAGGTTGGGCTAAGCTGCCATACTTTCCTTGGTTACCAAAAATATACACTGTTCAAGCTGTTGCCATAAGAACAGGTACAATTACCTACCTAAATGAATACAACTCCCTAGCAATCCCAGAGTAAACCTCTAATCCCATGTTAAAACCAGAAACACTTTAGCCATAGCTTTTTAATAGTTTTTATTATATATAGTTTTAACATTACAATGCTGTACAATAAAATTATACAGTAAGAATTCTTTAAAATTTACAATAGACCTAAAATATTAAATTATTTCATTCATAAACACACAGTAATTGTAATAAGCAGTTTCCGGGTTCATTCCGGTGCTTCCCGTCTGCCAGTGGCATTTAACAGCTGTATACCAATCCAGTGTTCTGATAGTGTTATTGTGCATGATCTACAGTTGTGTCTACAGCAATTAAGCAGCCTAACATACTTTTATTTCAATAAACCTATATACATTGTTCGTTTTACAAGGTCTACATGAGATCATTAGGATACCATTACTAAAAAGGTGGAACTATCTCCTGCATACGGTCAAGGCAGACATTTTATTACTTTCATTTTCAACCCATCAGTTCACTAGGAACCAGCGACATCACTGGGTTGTGAAATGGCAGCCTTCACTGTAGGCGGTAGTACAAGTAAGGTTAACAACACAGACTTTTCCTTTGTACTAAATTTGTTGGCAACAGTTCAATATAAATTACTGCACTAAACCTACAACTTATTTTGACACAGTTACATTTATTTTTAACAACTATATAGTTAAAGAGAATAAGCGACCCCTTTTACTGTTGCATGGGCCAGCCACTGATAACAGTGGGGAGAGTTAACACTGAACTCAAGCATTCTCTTTGCACACAAAAACCCCACCTCCTGTGATTAGACAGCTGTTTTATTTATTTTAATTTAAAGCTCACATTGCAATCCCGCTGTACATACTAGCGTCACTAAATATACTTATGTACATATTAAATATCATATGTCTCTTTATGGAGTCTTGAATTCAGATCTTCTTTGAATGGATTGGCAGCCATGTTGTGTTCTGAACCAAAAGGTGGCCTTTCCACTCATGGGAACTATCAATCAGAGACTCAAGTCTGTATTTGCAAAATGGCTTCTTCAGTAACTACTAATTTTGCTGAGTAACGAAACCACCCCTGCTATTTCCACTTCGGTCCTTTGTACTAAGCCAAACAAAGTGCATAAATCCATTTTACAACACACATGAACACTGACTGTAGTCCCAGCCCTTTTCTGAAATTAAATGCTTGTATTGCTAAATTCAGTGTTGGTATACAAATAAATGGATGGAGAAAGTGGGCCACTTCCAACACGCATAGTCACAGATTTAAGGTGCACATTACTGCCTTATACATATATTCATCTGTGATCATATAATTCATTGTGTCTCCACAAGTTTTGATAATAAAGTTACCATACAAATGTACAGAGATACATTCACACAAGTGTCACTGTTAACTAATGGCTAATGTAGGATAAAAACCATACACCGCAGAATGGAGGTGGGGAGTTGAGCGCTGTATGGAAGGTAGCGTTGGATTATTACCGTCAGTTCACAAGTGGTGCAGATCGGTCATTTGTTACTGTGGGTTTCAAACGGACTTCAAAAAATGGATTTCTGTTGGAAGAGAAAAAGTTGCATGAAGGAAGTAATGTGCAGATCATTCTATTTGGGATTAACACCACCAGAAAGTAAAAGATCTTTTCTATAGCATAAGAAGATTAGAAACATTTTAGAACTTGTTTTTAATGAGATATAGTGAGTAGAGTCTAAGCTATCTTACCCATTACCTACACTGTGAAGGCAATTTTGTGAGCTTAATCACTATGCTTTCCAATCCCCTGGGCAACATACTGTAGAACTCACCAAGTTCTGAAGGAGCATTTTTCTAACATTATTTAAGTATCTGTATGAAGATAGAAAAACCACAGACTCACCAACCTGTGGCATAATTTACCGTATGGGCATTGTTCTTATTAACACTTAAGATATGTTTAGACATGTATGGTGGTACATTGGCAGGTAACTAAGACAACGCAAGGTTAGTAGACACACACACACACACACACTAGAAGAGGATGCTACCAGTGGTACAGAACAAACAGCACTACAGGCACAGGGGGAAAATGTAAACAAGATGGGACTGTCCCTTCCCAACAGAGTGATGATACAATGCTGTATGCATGCATGCATATATGTCTGTCTACTCTAGGCAGTAAACATTTTACTGCCATGAGAGACCATTAATGGTTCCTCTGAGATGGCATGGGGTAGTATCACTAGAGCGGTTCTAGGGCACAGTTTTGCAAGCTTGTCATCTGGTAACAAGCAAGTGTTAATGTAGACCTCTTGTCATGGCCATAACATGTACTAACATCACAGGGAACAGGCCATCAATCTCATGGGCAACAATGTGACCAGCTGTGCTAACTGGGTCTACAGGTTAGCTACAGAAAATTGAATCATTCAACTTTGCATTATTTCATGTGGGACAGAGTATGGATTTTGCATTGTGTAAAAGAAACATGCTGGGAAACACCAATAGTTTACATATTATGGACCAAATTGAAAATCTTCAAATCACAAAGTACAATACTTGGTTTTTTTTTGCACTACAGCACAGTGATATTCTGCCCAGTGCACATTAAAGCGATTTTGAGCCGAAAGCAGCTCACTTTTGGTGTTTTGAGCGGCTTTCAGATCAAAACTGCCCAGTATGTATGCCCCGGTCCATGAACAGCGGGGTGAACGGCTTTCCATAGCGTCCTGTTATGGAAAGCCGTTCACCCCCGCTGACATCGCTGGGCAGGGGGGAAAAGTGCTCAGTGTGTATGCACTGAGCGATTTTCAGCCCAGCGATGTCCGTGATCATCGTTGTGCATACATGCTAGGCAAAAACGCCTTAAGTATATACAAGAAAGACGTGCTCATCCATTTGTACAGTATACATCGTACATCCCTCTATCACCTCACAACTGGCAGTTTTGTAAAGCATTTCCGTTTTTCTAAAAATATTCTTCATTTATTCTCAATGATTCGAGGGAGAGATGACATCAGGACTGTCTATTCCATACTAGTTTGTTTGAAGCAGAATTTTTCAATGGGAAAAGTGCATCTAGAAATGCATTTCAGCCTAAGGGGACTTAATTGTGTGCCACTTTGCCATTAACAGTTTAGGACAAGAGCAGATATGTTTGTAGTCTGAAAAAGGGGGGGACCTGAATTGCACATCCTATTACTAAAGATAACAAGAGGTGCTATCATGCTGAGGCTTCTAATACTATGCTGGAGGAAGAGAGATGCAGATGCACACTCTTAGCACTAACATGGAGTATAATTTAAGTTCTTCGCACACATTTGCGCAAATATTTGGGCCCATGTACCGCGGCCAGGTGACTTCATCACATGGGTCCCTAAGGAATGTTATAGGGACCCATGTGATGAAGTCACCTGGCCGCGGTACATGGGCCAACATATTTGCGCAAATGTGTGCTAAGAACTTCAGTTATACTCCACGTTAATTGTGAGGGTTTATTTAAATTATGTTTACTATCAGTGTTCTTCGTGCTAAGCGTGTGCATCTGCATCTCTCTTCCCCCAGCATAGTATTAGAAGCCTCAGCATGATAGCACATCTTGATATCTTTAGTAATAGGATGTGCGGTATCCGGACTCCAGGTCGACAACAAAAAGGTCGACACCTTAGGTCAACGCCAATCGGTCGACACACCTAGGTCGACATGGACAAAAGGTCGACAGGAACAAGGTCGGCATGGAAAAAGGTCGACATGGGGGGCGTGGCCTGGCTGGCATCAGGAGAAGTCGGGTTCCTGCAGAGCTCCGGCCAGCAACACAATAAAATAAACCTCTGAGCTAACTTTGGGGGCCCACCTGCAAGGAAACAATCCCCTGAGCCCTGCTACATCACCCTGCACCCGGAGGTCGAGGCTGCGGAATCGGGGAGGCCCTGTGTTGCCCCCTGCGGATTGCGGCCTACCTCCGCCCCAGAAGCCGGGGCCTCGATTTTGGTGTGGAGCCATCGGTCCGTCGGACCTGGTGCGGCGATTCTGCGGACCCCTCCCCCACCTGAGCGGCGCTCCCTGGCACCCAAGAGCTCACCCATCAGCCACTGACCCTCACAGGAGACCGGCGACCGGACAATCTGCGGGAGGTGAGAGCCGGGACGAGTGTGACTGGCGGCCGGCGGCCATCTTGTGGTTGGCGCCGCCCGGACTTTAAGCTCTGCTTTGCCGATCCCTGGCCTCTCCGGGCGCCTGCCCTCCGACCCCCACCTCATACATCCTCGCAAGAACAGATCTCCTCCCCCCCCCCCCCACCCCCACTGGTGGGGATCAACGACCCGGGGTCCTCCGGAGGATCCGTGTTTCATTTACAGGTGGCGGCCATCTTGTGACTGGCACAACTCTCTCCTCACTCCATAGCTAGAAATGGCTGTAGCTCTAGCTCCCTCTTGTGGCGACTTTTAGATTAGACAACTCACAGCCACTATAAATATATTTCTATACTCCTGCCTATTCTCATGTCTCCTGTTTAGCGGCTGGAGGGGAGTTATCATATTACACCTTGAAACAACAGGTGCAAACTTTAACAGCCCTGCCGCCATCTGCCCGGAGGCTTTCACCCTGCAGAGAGCTGACCCTGCACCCCTGCTGGAATAGGCGCTGCTGCGATCACCTATATCTCGGAAGCTCCACCTGCTCCACCCATAAACCCATGCCGGCCTCTACACCTGTGCGACATTTCTCCTCGCCCATGTGCGCTGTTCACGGACTGATGCCTACCGGTCCTGAGCTATTACTCGTTGAGATGTAACCTGTTATACTTCCGCTTCTTTTTTCCTCTCCATGTGACCTCATTATAGCCTGCTCCTTGCGTGAGGCGACTCCTACTGTATAAATCGGTTCTCCGTTGCCCGCTTATTTTTATGGAAAAATTTCTCATACCCACCCCGATGTCAATTGCTGACCCCGCCTCTACAACCCGAGGCGATACTGTGTGGAGACACTCGTCTGATTCAGATTGCTCTGTCACCCGTTCCAGGTCCTTACAAAAACGCAAGTCTGCTCCGGCCAATAAGCCTCCCAAAATGAAACCTGCGGATATTGCGGCGGTGCTGGGCCCTCTACTAGATGAAAAACTGGCGGGCCTTAGAGAAGCTATTGACTCTACTCTATCCAAATTAACTCAACACTCTGGCCGCTTAGATGACGTCGAACAGAGGGTGTCTACCCTGGAGGATGATTTGCATGCAGCACAACTCACCATTAATTCACAGCAAAGCGACATTTCGGATCTGACCCAGAAGCTAGATGATTTGGAGAATCGCGGACGCAGAAGTAATCTCCGCGTGGTGGGTATCCCCGAATCGGTCAAAGGCTATGAGTTACTTGATCTTCTCTCTAACTGGATACCGCAACAACTGGCCATGGATCTCAAAGGTGCCCCTCTGGCTATTGAGCGGACACATAGAATAGGCCCTGAACGTAAAACGAACTCTGGTCGCCCTCGCCCGGTGATCATGAAAATCCTTAATTATGCCGACAAAGCTCGACTCTTAGACCACTACCGGAAGACGGATAGCTTAACCTACAACGGAGATCGGCTCTTGATATTTCAGGATTTTTCCACCATTGTCGCTGCTAAACGCAAGGAGTTTGCCCCGTTGTGCAAGCAACTGTTTAATGCCAAAATCAAATTCTCTCTCCTGTACCCGGCCCGGCTGCGGGTCTTCGAGGACGGCAAGCCGTTGTTCTTCGATGACATAACACTCGCCAAGGCCCACTTCTCGAGTTTACCCACTTGACTGTTGCACTGTTATTATTGCTTGCATGCATGTTTTTCTCTCTTTTTTTTCTCCATCTGCAGGTCACGTGGAGAGGAATAATTGCGCAGCTCTGTGTATACAATGAGCTGTAAATTTTCTTGTTTTTCTTGTTTGTTTTCTATGTTACTGTTTAATATTGTTGGTTGCACCTGCCAGACCTGCCGACCCCGATCCTCCATGGGTCAACCCCTTCCCGCTCGCTGGGACGGGCAGGGGCCCTACTTTACCTCTAGTATATTTTTTCTTGCATTCCCAACCATCGGTATAGGCTGATATAGCTGACCCTGCTCCTACTCCCCCCGCCGCCGCGGAAGATACCCCAGTCCTTGCCTTCAATATAGTATCATGGAATGTGGAGGGCCTTAACGCTCCAGTGAAGCGTAAGAAAGTGCTCTCCCACCTCCACCGTTTGACCCCTCACATCACCTTCTTACAGGAAACACATTGGCTGGACGATCCCCGTAACACTCTACGTGCCCCCTGGATCGGGGATTGTATCTCGGCCCCTTACTCTAATAAGACCAGGGGAGTTGCCATCCTTTTTCACAAGTCCCTACAATATTCGATACGCAGAAAATTTCTCGATCCTAATGGGAGATTTATTTTGCTAGATGTGATTATTGATAATGTCTTGTATACTCTCCTTAATCTATATGCCCCAAATGTCTCTCAACAGGATTTTTTTGCAGTTGTCCTACAGAAACTTTCCTCTTGGGGGAGCTCTAATCTAATCCTAGGAGGAGATTTCAACACGGTCATCGATCCGTCCATGGACAGGTCTGGGGTGAGTACTTCATCCTCCAAATCCGGCTATGATCTTCTTTCTTCCCTCTGTTCACAACTTGCTCTCTCTGACCCTTGGCGTATCCATCACCCTCTTCTTCGTGATTACTCTTTCTACTCTCACCCCCACTCCACACACTCCCGTATTGATTATATTTTCTTATCCCGACACCTCTTTCCTAAAGTCACTCACACATCGATTCAAAATATTATTATCTCAGACCATGCCCCTATTATGATCTCTCTTAAGCTTGCGTTGCCCCAATGCTTTTCCAAATGCTGGCGATTCCCTGCCTATCTTACTCACTCTGAGGATTTTCTCCTACACACTTTAGACACACTTGGCACACCTACGTTTCTGATAATTTGACCCAGGCGGAGGATGTCTCACTGTTCTGGAGCGCCTCTAAAGCTGTTATCCGGGGCCACATTATCTCATACGTAAATTCCAAACGCAAAGCATTTAACTCCCGCCTCCATGAACTGAGCTCCCTTCTCACCTCAACTTATAGAACGTATAAGCGTTCCGACACTCCCGCACATAAAGAGGCTTACCTGACTGCTAAACAAGTATATGATACCTTCCTAACAGAGCAGGCCCAGACACGATATGATTACCAGCGGAACAAATTTTTTAGATGGGGTAATAAATCGGGCAGACTCTTGGCAAACCTCGCTCGGGGACCCCGGACGCGCACATGGGTTGAGGTGGTTAAATCTTCAGACACTATTATATCAGATCCGACAGCCATTTGCGCCGAATTTATGCAGTTTTACAAATCCCTATATACAGCAGAGCCAGATAACGTGGAGACAGGTAAATCCTTTCTGTATGACGCTCAGCTTCCTGTCCTCTCTCGAGATGACAGGGACCTTCTCGAGATGTCTATAACTGAGGAAGAGATACTCACAACTATCAAATCTTTACCAAACGGCAAGAGCCCAGGCCCTGATGGCTTTGGGGCTGAATATTATAAATTACTTAATGCTGAAATCACACCCACTCTAGCCAAATTATATAATCATATCTTTACCTCCGGAACTATACCCTTATACTTCAATGAGGCACGGATAATCGTAATACCCAAGCCGGGTAAAGATCCCTCCCTTGTGGGTTCTTATCGCCCTATCTCACTTCTTAACCAAGACTTCAAATTGCTTACCAAACTAATGGCCAACCGTCTACAGTCTTGTCTGCCTCATCTCATTTCCCCGGCCCAATTAGGCTTTATTAAAGGCAGACAATCTGTACAAGGTATTAGATCGGCGATAGCTGCTATTTCCCATACCCGCCTTCATAATTTGGAAGACAATATTCTTATCAATCTAGACGCCGAAAAGGCCTTCGATAAAATCGCTTGGCCACACCTTTTTAGAGTGCTCTCCCATCAGCAATTTGGCACTAATTTCTGTAGTCTAATGCGGACCCTCTGCACTGCTCCGATGGCCCAGGTGGTAGTTAATAATGTGGCCTCCTCTTCCTTTTTTCTTGAGAGAGGCACCAGACAAGGATGCCCTCTCTCCCCTCTGCTTTTTAATTTGGCCTTGGAACCTTTTATTCGTTATATCCAACTACTACCTGGGTTTAGAGGCATTGTTATTGGGGATCGCGAACTCAAAGTTATAGCCTTCGCAGATGACCTACTTATATGTACCTCTGACCCTAAACGCTCCCTTCCTGTATTGGTAGAGGCAATTGACAGATTTTCGTCTTTTGCTGGCTTCTCCATTAACTTTGCCAAGTCTGAAGCCCTGGCCATATTTGGCCAGGCGAGACTGGGTTGGATTAGACCCTTCCCGTTTAGATGGGCCCCCTCGCATATCACCTTTTTAGGAGTGGCTCTACCACAACATCTCTCCACCCTCTATGCACGTAATATTACCCCGATCATACATAAAATACAGACTGAACTTAGCCTATGGCAAAACCTTCCCCTTAATATGTTAGGGAGATGCAACCTGTTTAAAATGGCAAGCTTCCCGAAACTCCTGTATATTCTCCAAATGACTCCCATTCTTCTCACTAACTCCGACTTTTCTTTACTTAATACCTTGCTTTCCAAGTTTATATGGAACCGTAAGCGCCCCAGGATAAGCCTAAAAAAAATGACGCAATCGGTGCGCCAAGGGGGTGTAAACCTACCAAACATTAAACAATACAATCTAGCGTGCTTACTACGTTTCGCTATGGATTGGCTCAGTGGCAACGATGTATTCACAGATACCAAGTTAGAATCTCAGCTTTGTGCTCCTCTCTCTCTTGCTTACCTCCTACATGCCCGGCCCTCTCAAATAAAATCTTCCCAATTTGATAACCCGCTATTGTCTTCCACTATTAAGGCGTGGAAAATGGCTAGGAAAGCCCTTGGTCTCAAATATTATTACTCAGTATCTCTACCTTTGCTTGGAAACCTGGAGTTCCAAAATGGTACTGCCTCTTTGCCTTTTGGTGCTTGGTGCTCCTCTGGTTTAAAGACTCTACGTAATCTGATGACACCTACTCACACTCCTTTGCCATTCCAGGAGGCTATTGAGAAATATGCAATTTCACCCCTGCATGGATTTTACTACTCCCAGGCTATACATTATCTTACATCCGTTCTCCCTCACCTCACGGGAAAAGACTTTGTTAACCCCTTAGACTCCCTTTTACGCTCCAACACATACTCCATATCTTCTATCTATGCGCGCATCCGCACTGAACTGGACCCCCACACTGATTTTCCTGATCTGGCTAAATGGATCTCCCAAGTTCCTACACTCACAGTAGACACCCTACTAGATACTTTTTTTATGACCCTTAAACTAATACCGGCTAGTATATATCAGGAAATGGCCTATAAACTGCTACACAGGGCATATATTTCGCCCAAACAAGGTTTTCTAATGGGTATATCAGATAGGGCCGGATGTAATAAATGCTCAACGGTAGAAGCTGACCTTTTCCATTGTCTCTGGGCCTGCCCTGTCATCCAAAAATTCTGGCATACCTTACACCACTATGGCACCTCAACGCTAGGCATCCCCTTTCAATGCACTGCTCCCTGGGCCCTCTTTGGTCATCTGTCGGACCAACCTGGAATTCCACGCACTGATAAAAAATTGATAGTGCTACTTTCAGCAGTGGGGGAAAAAGCTATATTGCAACAGTGGATCCATCCTACCTCTCCTACTCTCCCTATGGCTACTTCTAGGTTACTCTTCTTATTTAATATGGACTGGCTGGAGGCCTCTATCCACAAGGAAACCCTGACTCCTGCACTCTTTAAGTGCTGGGATAAATACATTTGTACCCTCCCTGCCCACACTAAACTAGCAATACATAAATGTTTCCAATCTAACTTTTGGTACTCTCTCCGACAACTTGATAGCCAACTTTCTCTAACTGACTGAGCCTCCTATCTTCCCCTCCCCCTCTTCTTCTTCATCCGTACTTCCCTCTCCACACACTTCTTCTTTTCTTTCCCCTTTCTTCTTATTTCTCCTGTTTCTTCCCTGGCGGATTGGTTGGACACTTCTATGGACGGATCGGTGGCCTGTGGCTCTTGGTAGGTGTTTTTGCCTATTTTTGTTCTAACGTTTTTGTGATGTTCTTTTTTACCTCCCCTTTTTTTTTTTTCTTTTGTTATTTGAACTGCCGGAATTGAGTGTCAGTTTTTAGTCAGTCATATTCAGTCCCATTCTCAATATATTATAGCCTGACCGCCGCTCTTCTGGTGGTTTACAGTTTGTTCTTGTTGATTGTTTTGGAAAATTGGAAAATTTCCTCCACCTACTCATATATGCTGTGTACTTTTACCTTTCTTATTTGCCTACTTTGATGTAGATATGTTTGATATGTATGCGGTTTTTTCCTTACTTCTGTACCATGTTTTGGAGGTATTTAATAAACATATTTGGAAAAGGAAAAAGGTCGACATGAGTTTCACGATTTTTTTTCTTTTTTGGAACCTTTTCATACTTAACGATCCATGTGGACTACGATTGGAACGGTAATCTGTGCCGAGCGAAGCGGTATCGGAGCAAAGGCACCATGCCCGAAGCATGGCGAGCGAACGCGGTGCACTAATTGGGGTTCCCGGTCACTCTACGAAGAAAACGACACTCATGTCGACCTTTTTCCATGTCGATCTTGTTTCTGTCGACCTTTTGTCCATGTCGACCTAAGGTGTGTCGACCAATTGGCGCCGACCTAAGGTGTTTCGACCTTTTTTTTGTCGACCTGGAGTCCCAGACCCGGATGTGCAATCCAGGTTCCCCCCTTTTTCCACTATATTTGTGTATATATTGTACACTGGAAGGCAAGGCTTCCTTCCCCCTGTATTGGCACTCCTCCCATCCACCCTCAGGTGTTTTAATTAGCTGGGTTCCTGCATTTCAGATCACACATTGATAAGGCCCTATTTAGAGGTAAGTCCTGAATAAATTTATAGAATGTATTAGGAATATTAGGGACCCATGTGATGAAGTCATCTGGCCGTGGTACATGAGCCCACATATTTGCGCAAATGCGTGCTAAGAACTTCAATTATACTCCATGTGAATTGTGAGGGTTTATTTAAATTATGTTTACTATCAGGGTTCCTAGTGCTAAGAGTGTGCATCTGCATCTCTCTTACTCCAGCATCTTTGTCGATTGACAGAGGCACGAAAAACCCTCTACACCTTTTCTATATATTCAGCTCATTCCAATTATTTCTATGGTGGGAATTTATCTTTCTGCATTGCTTTGCAAAATATAGGATTTTAATACCTACCGGTAAATCCTTTTCTCTTAGTCCGTAGAGGATGCTGGGGACTCCAAAAGGACCATGGGGTATAGACGGGATCCGCAGTAGACATGGGCACACTATAAGACTTTGAATGGGTGTGAACTGGCTCCTCCCTCTATGCCCCTCCTCCAGACTCCAGTTATAGAACTGTGCCCAGGGAGACTGACATTTTGAGGAAAGAATTTATTGTTTAAACACGGTGAGCGTCATACCAGCTCACACCTCAAACATGCCGCAGAACGTGGCATTCAATAGAACACCAGCCGACGGCATGAAAAATATACAGCAATATGCTGATCGAAAACGAAACACAACCTGTGTGTAAACACGACCAATAATAGTATACCGCATGCCATGGCATGAATAACGTCAGCAACAGACTGACTGAAAGGAAACACAACATGTGTAACCATCACCAATAACTGCAGATACAGTACGCACTGGGACGGGCGTCCAGCATCCTCTACGGACTAAGAGAAAAGGATTTACCGGTAGGTATTAAAATCCTATTTTCTCATACGTCCTAGAGGATGCTGGGGACTCCAAAAGGACCATGGGGTCTATACCAAAGCTCTAGAACGGGCGGGAGAGTGCGGATGACTCTGCAGCACCGATTGCCCAAACAAGAGGGCCTCAACAGCCAGGATATCAAACTTGTAGAATATTTGCAAAATTGTTTGAACCCGACGAAGCAGTTGCTCTGCAAGGCTATAAACAGAGACCCCTCGGGTAGCCGCCCAGGATGAGCCCACCTTCCTGGTAGAATGGGCCTTCACCGATTTCGGTAACGGCAAACCAGCCATAAAACAAGCAAGCTTAATTGTAATTCAGATCCAGCGTGCAATAGTCTGCTTGGAAGCAGGAACCCCAACCTTGTTGGGAGCATATAGGATAACAGATACTCCGTTTTCCTGATCTGAGCCAATCTGGCAACACAAATTCTCAAAGTTCCGACCACACCGAGATACTCCGATGTCACCCAGGCGTCAGTAGCCACCGGCACCACAATAGGTTGGTGTAAGTGAAAACGATGAAACCACTTTTGGCACAAACTGTTGCCAAGTTCTCAACTCCGCTCTATCTTCATGGAAGATTAAACAGGGTTCTTTTGAGACCAAACCGCCAATTCAGACACCCGCCTTGCAGATGCCAAGGTCAAGCGCATGACCACTTTTCAAGTGAGGAATTTCAACTTAACCATACTGAAAAGTTCAACCAAAGAAATTGCAGGAACTGCAACACCACGTAAAGATCCCATGGCGTCACAGAGGCACAAAGGGAGGATGTTAGACTCCTTTTACGAAAGTATTAAAACTCTGGAAAGGAGGCCAATTGTTTCTTGGAAAAAAAACGATAAGGCTGAAATCTGACCTCAATCGAGCCCAACCAAAGATCGCCTCCACACGATCTTGTAAGAAAAGAAGGGAGAAAACGATCCAACTGGAATTCTTCCGTAGGAACCTTCTTGGATTCACACCAAGACACAAAAATCCCCCCCCCCCCCCCCCCCAAATATGGTGGTAATGTTTTGACGTTACTTCTTTTCTGACTGAAAAAGAGTAGGGAAGACCTCACTGGAAATACCCTTCCGGGCTGGAATCCGACGTTCAATCTCCAAGTCGTCAATGGAAACCGTGGTAAGTCTAGGAACACACATGGCCCCTGCCATAACAGATCCTCTTGCAGAGGAAGAAGACAGGGATCTCCTATGAGTAATTTGCTTAAGATCCGGATACCATCCCTCCTTGACCAGTCTGGAACAAGGAGGATCATCTGAACTCATGTTCCTCTTATCTTTTAATATTTTTGGAAAGAGTGGAAGTAGAGGGAACACAGACCGACCGAAACACCCACGGTGTCACTAGGGTGTCCACCGCTAATGCCTGAATGGACCCCCGACCCGTAACAAAATTTCTGATTTTTTTTTTTTTGTGTGTGTCAAGGCAAGATGCCATCTGGTCTATGTTCGGAATTCTCCAAAGACTTATCATTTCTGTGAAAAACCGCTTGATGAAGACTCAACCCTCCTGAATGGAGAACGTGTCCGCCGAGGAAGTCTGCTTCCCAGTTGTCTACTCTTGGAACGAACATTGCTGACAGAACGTGTAAATGTTTTTGTCACCCAGCGGAAAATCTTTCTGGCTTCTGCCATTTCTTCTCCGGTTCTTGTCTATAGAAAACCGTTATAAACGGCCCTTAACTCTAGACCGTTAATGGGGCGACAAGTATCCTAACATGACACTTGTCCTCACTGAGAATTGCGCCGCTACCGCAGGAGCAACATACTGGTCTTGAAACCATGATTATCCCAGGTGGGAACCGGACCACTTGTCCAACAGGTCCCGCTAAATACTCAGGCCTGGAACCTGCCCACTGAATGGCCTCGTAGGCCCCAACCATCTTTTTTCAGCAACTGACTGTATCGACGGATTGACACCATTGCAGGTCTGCCAGACTCTGAATTCTCAGAGCTTCCCCTTTTTTTTGGAAGCAAAGAAACTCTTCTCAGTATTGCCTCTAATAATATTGCCCAAGCCGATCACTTCGTCGTTGGGACCAACAAGGATTCTGGCAAGTCCTGTTGTTGAAGAACTGTCAAGGAGAAAACAACGTTTCTCACCATTTGGCTTCTTGATCTCTCCATAATTCGGAGAGCGATCCAGTACAGAATAAATATGACTCCTTACTAACGAAGGAAACCCATCATACCGCCATCACCCTGGCGAAATGGTAACAATCCTGAATCGCAAACCTCAGGTAAGCATAAAGCGGAAGAAACCGTAATTAGACCTCCTTACTCCACTTTCAGAGTGGAGAACCCTGCCATGAGAGATTTCCTCATGAAGTTTAAGTAGGAAAATTTAGGATTTAACTGATCGAGTCGTCCGGCATCGGGAACACGAAAAAGCTTGAACAGCTTCTTCTTTTATGACCGGAACAGCAGGACAATGATCTGATCCAGACACAACTCTTGTATTGCGTCACATAGTCTACCTCCCTGTCATGAGGAGGATCGGTAAGGTTGATTTGAAAAAATCAGGGAGGGGAACGTCTGGAACTCCCATATGTCCCCCTAGGGACTCTATCTTTAACTTACTGGTCCATGTCCTTTCCAGGACTGACTGAAGAGTTTTAGACGAGGTCCAACCTGTGTGGGCCCCCCGCAAGATAGACCCAACGTCCCACGATGGACGTGGCAGAAAAAATGGATGATTTCTGCACCTGTGAACCTGAAAAGGCAGCTGACCTCTTACCTTTTTTACCTTCCTTTACCTGCAAAGAAAGAGGAATCCTTATCTATTCGGTCGAAATGACTGCATACTACAACAATGCGTCACCAACCGTTGTGAGGGAACATAGGGCAAGAAAGGTAAACTTACCCGTGGCACCTGCCGAGAGCATAATAACAAGGCCATCACCAACCAGGCTTCCCTTCATGGGGAAGAGACTCTACTTCTTTTCGGATTCAGCCTTTGCATCTGTTTGGTGAAACCACAACGCATTCCTAGCCGAGACCGCCATGGAAGTGGCCCGCGCACCCAAGAGTCTCATCCCTTGTAGTCGCACGGTAGTATGTTGCAATGTTTTAGACATGACCCAACTCAAGGAGTAACACATCTCTCCTCAGGGTAATTATATCGGATGACCAAGTAACCGACCATTCCTGAACACAATCACTCCCCCCTGCGCATGCAATGCAAGTATAATCAAAGCATATAATTAAAATATCACTTAGCTTCCTGTAAACGATCCTTTGTGACAGGGCCCCGTGCAGAACAGGGGTTGACTCTCACTTTATTCTATCCATGGCGGGAAAAGAATAAACACTCGGAATCCTCGTGATGATTTGAAACCATCTGGTCACGGCTGACCTAGTGTTATCGAACAGAGCGACCAGCACATGAGAAGGAAAAGTTTACTTCAGCATTCATTATAAAAAAAATTGTATAAATATACACATTTAAATACACATATATCCATATATACACGTATCTCATATATATATATATATATATATCAGGAACAGCATAATGCGTTCATAATGTTTATGAACATGTACTGAATGCCGATGTTGTGGCTCTAATCAGGAAGCATTATGGTCGACATAAGACATAGTAGTCGTGTCGACAACAGGGAGTAGTAACTGGGCAAAATAACATCTTTTGCGACCCGAGGGGTCTGAGGGAAATATATGCATAATTTTAATATTACGCCCCCATTTACCACGTCTGTGCTCGAGCTACAGATCAATGCAACTGTACCATATATATACACAAATATATACAGGTATAGCCTTTTTTTTTTTTTTTTCAAATTGCATCACATCATAATAATAATTTATACCCAGTCATATTAGTTTGGTGCCGACAGGGTCACCCACATACGTCTGTCTCTCCCATATAGTTTCTTCTTTGGAAAAGCTTACAACTACTGACATGCTGACACTTAATCTCATGAATCAAGTAACATCAGGAGTCGGCGGTGCCGACAGAGGGATTCCCATAGCCGTTTGTGGTAGAGCACTCACACACGCCGACACACGTGTACTAAACACCCACCGACATTACACTGACTCTAATGGGTAGATCCCAGTATCTGACAGGGAAAAAACACATAAAACGTACGTTCACCAACACATCTACCACACGCTATATATATATATATATATCTATATATCTATATATATATATCTATATATATATCTATATATATATATATAATTCGTGATGGTCAATTTATAAAAATCTGAAAAATAGCCCCACTCAGTGAGAAGCTCAAAAAATGATTCGTATATATCCCCAAAAGGACCACAGATTCCAGTGTGCTCTCCCAAAGTGCGAGTGAGTCTTGCACTTTGGGAGAGCACACAGGAGCACACTGGAATCTGTGGTCCTTTTGGGGATATATACGAATCATTTTTTGAGCTTCTCCCTGAGTGGGGCTATTTTTCAGATTTTTATAAATTGACATTCACGAATTAAGACAGAAGTCTTTCAAACTTTTAAAATTGTCATACAAACCTGTACTGGTAAATGGTCTAAGGACCTGAAGATTTATGTGATTGTCATTTTGGAGTATATAGCTGTATTGATCACCCCTCTGAAGAAGTCCGCTAAGGACGAAACGCGTCAGGGTGGAAGAGAGAATATATACCTTTCATTTTATCATCTGACACTCATCAATGTTATGTGTTTGTGAAAGGGTCATCTCTTTTAGCAATATGTGCTTTTAATAAATTGTTATTTATTCATTGATGTGGTCAATTGTTTGGCTGGTTAAGCAAAGAAGTGATTATTAGCGCCATCTGATACATTGTTTTGGAGGTAGTTTGGTCGGGTCCTGGCTAACAGCAGGACCGTTTCAGAAGGCAGCAATTTTACAGTGCAGGATAAGGGTGTTCCTGGTTTTATATATATATATATATATATGTATATATATATATCTTTATTTTTAGCACTAAACAACTGTGCCCCCTTCCCCCCAGTTTTACACAGTGAGCTGTGCAACAGTGTTTTGGCGGGACCAGCATCTCAGAGGAGAAAATGCTGCTGGATAGAGTGTTGAGGGCTAAGCCACACCCCCTTATCAGTCCCGCTATTTACATTATTATACTGGCGGGGGTCTGTATACAGTGCCTATGCACTGTATACCACTTTGCCAGGCTATAAACATGAGGTATATTGCTGCCCAGGGCGCCCCCCCTGCGCCCTGCACCCTTGTAGTGCCGCTTGTGTGTGGGAGCAATGGCGCGCAGCGCGACCGCTGCGCGTTACCTCAGACTCTGAAGTCTTCTGCCGTCACTGAAGTCTTCTGTTCTTCCTTTACTCACCCGGCTTCTTTCTTCTGGCTCTGTGAGGGGGTTGACGGTGCGGCTCCGGGAACAAGCAGCTAGGCGCACCAAGTGATCGAACCCTCTGGAGCTAATGGTGTCCAGTAGCCTAAGAAGCAGAGCCCTTGAACTCAGAAGAAGTAGGTCTGCTACTCTCCCCTCACTCCCACGAAGCAGAGAGCCTGTAGCCAGCAGGTCTCCCTGAAAATAATAAACCTAACAAAGTCTTTTCAGAGAAACTTAGGAGAGCTCCCCTAGTGTGTGTCCAGTCTCTCTGGGCACAGAACCTAACTGGAGTCTGGAGGAGGTGCATAGAGGGAGGAGCCAGTTCACACCCATTCAAAGTCTTATAGTGTGCCCATGTCTCCTGCAGATCCCATCTATACCCCATGGTCCTTTTGGAGTCCCCAGCATCCTCTAGGACGCATGAGAAATCTGCATATTGGTGGTCCTACTCCATATTTTGCAAGACAACCATTACACTGCCTAACTCCTCCCTTTGTGCAGAACAAACTTACACTCCTCTACAAGTGTAGTTATCTCACTTTGGTGGACACTATGCCCACATCAATCATGTGGCACCAGGATCCTATACTACATGTTGCCCATTTTGTTCATAACTACTGTATGTGGAGGAAATTGAAAAATTATTGTCCAAATCTTTAGTAACGTAAATGATCCACAATTCCATAAAAGTTGCCTACAAACTCAAGACCCAATATCTGAAAATTTACATTAACATAAAACTTGCCTTAAGTAATCTACCACAGACCTAGTATAACCCAAACCCAACATTTCAGACCTGGCAATTAATGGAGCAGCGATGATACATAATTAAACTATTTGAAACTGGTCTATTTAAATAACAGATCAGTGCACCAGAGCATAATTCAACACTACATAAAGCATATGTTTTCCATTTTCTTTGACGTAATCATAACTTTCTCTGTAATACAGAGAACTGTCCTCATCTCTAACTGAGACCCATTTCAGACTGGCGGCCCCGAACCGGGTTATTGCCGGGTTGGTGACGTCACCGCCGACACATCCCAATGCAGTGCTTGGAAAGGAGGAGATTATCTCCAAGCGCCACCTCTTCCTATGCAGTGAACAGGTACCGGGTCACAATAACCCGGTTTACCCGTTCACATTGCTCCGTGAGACAGGTTGAACCAGTGTGCAACCCCAACCACGCCCCCTACCCGGGTTGAAATGCTGGTCGAACTGGATTATTTCAACCTGGTGCTTTCACACTGCACAATGTCCTGGGTTGCTGTGCGTTCAAGTGCAATAATCCGGGATATTTATGGCAATGTGAACGGGGTGTAACACTATGTTTTCAGTATTGCCACAGAGCACATGTGGGCTTGTTTTAAAATGGGAAATGTACAGACTGTATGTGGATCTTTCAAAGAGCCCACAGTTAAGGCCATATATATATATATATATATATATATATATATATATATATATATATATATATATATATATATATTTATTTGGGCACTGACTATTTGTGTTATTTTAGCTGTTTACCAAAACCTATTTAAATTAGTTATATAATTAAATTAGGTTTTAAAGTGCAAACTATCCGCTTTATTCACATCTAAATTGGAAGGGTTTAGGAAGACTCTGGTGAACTCTGCAACACAAAAAGACCTAGACCTTCACTGAAGACAACAGTGGTGGATGATCGCAGGATCCTTCCCATAATAAAGTAAAAATCACTTAACATCATCCAACCAAGTAAAGAAACGTTCTTCTGGCGGTAGGCATATCATTATCCAGGCCTACATAAAGAATACTTCATGAGAACAAACACAGCCTCAATAAAAAGGCCAGATTAGACTGAGCAGGCTTTCTTTTTTAGAGGATTTTTTGGTAGTTCTAATGCATCAGCCTTTGGACAGATGAAACTAAAATCAACCTGTACCAGAATAATTAGAAGAAAAAAATGGAATGGCTAATGATCGGCAGCATACCACATCTATAAAGCACTGTGGAGGCAGTGTGATGGCACAGTCAAGCGTGGCTTCTAATGGCACAGAGTCACTAGTGTTTATTGATGATGTGACTGAAGCAGCAGATTAATTCTGAAAAGGTACACTATCTGCTTAGATTCAGTTGAAATCTGCAATTACATTGATTGTCCATCTGTACTGTGAAGCCCCGTCCAATGACCCAAAACATACTGTGAAAGCAACCTCAGGAGTTTAATTCTGCAGTGACCAAGTCAATCACCTGATCTCAACCATTGAGCATGCATTTCGCTTGCTGAATACAAAACTAAAGGCGGAAAGACCCACATGCAAACAACTGAAGACAGCTGTAGTAAGGGCCTGGCAAAGCATAACAGAGGAGGAAACCCAGCATTTGGTGATGTCCATGGGTTCCAGACTTCAGGCAGTCATTGCCTGAAAAGGATTCGACAAAGTATTGAAATTTAACATTTTATGATTATGATAGTTTGTCCAATTACATTTCAGCCCCTAAAAAATACTGGACAGTGAATAAATATTGTTGCAATTCCCAATCATTTTAGACCATATGTTTTTGTTCAACTCATTGAATGAAAGCTGAAAGTCTGCACTTCAATTACATCTCCTTTGTTTAATTTCAAATCCATTGAAATGGACATGATTTTTATAATTTTGGCTCTGTTTCCATCGTTTAGTGTCCAAATATATATGGATGGAACGGGCATGTCAATATACACTGGCGTTCTGATATACGGTTGTGTTCAGTATACAGTAAACTCAGATTAATAGAAACTCACAGCATGGATCCTAATTCATCAATAAGTCAAGAGGAAACATCCCGACTGCTTTTAGTAAATGGCCAATGCTCTACAAATAGAACAGGTAAGTTCTTCTTACTTATGTTACCAAACTGATCTTTTATGGATCTAACATGCAGAGTGCCAATCAAAACTAATGAGATAATTGGTTGATAAGCAGGTACAGTAATTAACAAGTACATTGATTTTGGGACTGGGCTGGAGGCAGAAAACACTGTACTAGCAACAAAGAATGCTTTGACAGTCACACATTTTTATGACACAATTATGTTTTGTCTACTCACATTGGATAGAGGTAGAACAGTAGGTTTGACAGACACCAGAATTAGGGAAATGTGGGTTATCACAAACCGTTATGAGACACCATGTAAAACAGGGTTGTCCAACACAAAAGTTGATATTCGTGCAGCCAAGACTTGAGGATCTGGCTGTATTAACAGTAGTTGGCAACATACAAGAACCTTAGTGAGTAGTTGGCACCATAAAAGAACCTTCGTGAGATGTTGGATAGGAGACCGTCCCAAATAAGTGTTAGGAGGGCAAATAAGATGGAAGCACCAAGTGTAGAATGTTGGTTGAATGATGGGATACAAGTGCTCTACCTTAACTGCCAGGCACTACCCATTACTAGGGCAGAATATAAGGGACATTACAACTTGTATAAAATGCAAAAGAAATCATTTGCCATAAATTTTGGTTTGCACATTAACTATTCCAAATGTTAATGGCATGGCTTTTAAAATACAAGTTACCTTATAATTCTGCTAATAACCTAGATAAATATGAACATAGTAGATGTTTGATATGCTATCAACATTTGCTGTGAAGCTGAAGATACTATCATCCCACATTATGAAAACAAGATGACAGTGTCCTTTAATGGCGTTAGAGGAATTATCTACCCATAATATTATATACTGTATTACAATCTCGCATCCTCTTATGAGGTGTCTGGTGTGGACTAGGTGTATCCCAGCAGCCAGAGCAGAGCACAGACACCAGGTTAAGAATATACCGTTATGTTTAACACATAAAAACTTACTAACTGCAGAGACCTCTCAAAACCTTGCAAATTCAGCTTCCAAGCTGCAACACAAACAGAAATGTGGTTTTATAACATGTGAGTGTGGTGGGGAGTCTGTTAGAGAAGGAATACAGGTACTGGAACAGGTCTCCTCACAGGGCACGGTCTGTTCCTGTGTCTCTGAAGAATAAGTAAACATATTGTTCTTTACTGCAGTTACCATTTACTGGATAGGGAGGGGGAGAGTGATGAGTAACCCTGCGGCTGAATTAAGCAAAGAACAAAATGTACATAGGTGGGCAGAGTCTGTATGAAAGACAATTCACCTCTGGTTCATTCATGGTCATTGACAGTCTTCATCAAACACTACATATATTTTGCATATGACGTTTGCTTCTTTTGTTGGAAAAATATAATAATGGCTTTTTTATTCTGGAGGGTTTAAAAAATGTTTTTGTTATTGTGGGAAGGGGGGAGAGGGGGGTGTAAACGCAGTCTAATAACCCCGTTTCCCAGACTAGTGCTGATATCGCAAAAGGCATCCAAATTTACTGTTTTTACTGGTGACCTAAATTAAATTCTGATACTTCACCAAAAAGTAATCGTTACTGGAGCTTTTTTTGATCATGACAGAGCAGCTTGATTGAATAGCTGCAGCATTTATCCAATTAGGAGCTGTGTCAGGGCAACATAATTGTGCTTTTGTTGTTATTTCATGTACAATGACAAGAGTTAAGTTACAATATATGGGTCTGGGACTCCAGGTCGACAACAAAAAGGTCGACGCCAATTGGTCGACACACCTTAGGTCGACATGGGCAAAAGGTCGACATGGGCAAAAGGTCGACATGAGTTTTTTTTGTGTCATTTTCTTCGTAGTGTGACCGGGAACCCCAATTAGTGCACCGCTTCGCTCGCCATGCTTAGGGCATGGTGCCTTCGCTCCGCTCAGATTACCGTTCCAATCGTTGTCCACGTGGATCGTTAAGTATGAAAAGGTTCCAAAAAAGAAAAATTGTGAAAAACTCATGTCGACCTTTTTCCATGTCGACCTTGTTCCTGTCGACCTTTTGTCCATGTCGACCAATTGGCGTCGACCTAAGGTGTGTCGACCTTTTTGTTGTCGACCTGGAGTCCGGATACCACAATTAATAGCACGCCTTCTCCCTGCAAACAAGAAAATAAAAATAATATGAAACCATATTAATATTCCGTTTTCTAGCCTGGTAGGAGGACTGTTCATCTCCAGTGCACCCTCTGTTGAACAGAAGCAAAGGGTTAAGTAGTTTGTATGTATTGAACTAAAGCTCAGTGAGCCCTCTGCTGGCCATGGAGAGTGCATCACTTGGGGAACATGCGGCAGACATACAAGACCGATATACAAAAGGAAACCTTCAAATACAACAGGTATCAGACTCCAATGCAAGGTGCCCAGGGTTTACGTGCAGATCACATTAAAAATATACGAAACCAGTAAGAAATAGTGACCAAATAATACTGATTAACGCATGTAAAAAAATCTGTTCACAGCAAGTGTATTTCAGCTGAAAATCACTAGCTGCACTAATATACTAGAATACAATGCCACATATTTCAGGACTACGGTGTAAAACAGCTGTGTTCAACTTTTTCTTTACTTTGTAAATACTTGGGAATTAAAGTCTCAAAGTTATGTAACCCCTGAGTGTCAGAGTGCTACTGCTCAGCGACCACAGGTGTTACTGTACTGAAAATCCTTGTGTCAGTGCAGCATCTCAAGTGTCAAGGTGCCATTGCTATGGATCTCTAAAAGAAGCTTTTCCAATAGGAAATATTGCATATTGCAGTATTCCTGAGCTTCCAGCTCATCGATTTCGCACCTCCGCTGTAAAAAGTATAGGAAGGCAAATATAAACATAAAAAATAAGAATTTACTTACCGATAATTCTATTTCTCGTAGTCCGTAGTGGATGCTGGGGACTCCGTAAGGACCATGGGGAATAGCGGCTCCGCAGGAGACTGGGCACATCTAAAGAAAGCTTTAGGACTATCTGGTGTGCACTGGCTCCTCCCCCTATGACCCTCCTCCAAGCCTCAGTTAGGATACTGTGCCCGGACGAGCGTACACAATAAGGAAGGATTTTGAATCCCGGGTAAGACTCATACCAGCCACACCAATCACACCGTACAACTTGTGATCTGAACCCAGTTAACAGCATGATAACAGAGGAGCCTCTAGAAAAGATGGCTCACTACAGCAATAACCCGATTTTTTTGGTAACAATAACTATGTACCAGTATTGCAGACAATCCGCACTTGGGATGGGCGCCCAGCATCCACTACGGACTACGAGAAATAGAATTATCGGTAAGTAAATTCTTATTTTCTCTAACGTCCTAAGTGGATGCTGGGGACTCCGTAAGGACCATGGGGATTATACCAAAGCTCCCAAACGGGCGGGAGAGTGCGGATGACTCTGCAGCACCAATTGAGAGAACTCCAGGTCCTCCTCAGCCAGGGTATCAATTTTGTAGAATTTTACAAACGTATTTGCTCCTGACCAAGTAGCTGCTCGGCAAAGTTGTAAAGCAGAGACCCCTCGGGCAGCCGCCCAAGATGAGCCCACCTTCCTTGTGGAGTGGGCATTTACAGATTTTTGGCTGTGGCAGGCCTGCCACAGAATGTGCAAGCTGAATTGTACTACAAATCCAACGAGCGATAGTCTGCTTAGAAGCAGGAGCACCCAGCTTGTTGGGTGCATACAGGATAAACAGCGAGTCAGATTTTCTGACTCCAACCGTCCTGGAAACATATATTTTCAGGGCCCTGACAACGTCTAGCAACTTGGAGTCCTCCAAGTCCCTAGTAGCCGCAGGCACCACAATAGGTTGGTTCAGGTGAAACGCTGAAACCACCTTAGGGAGAAACTGAGGACGAGTCCTCAATTCCGCCCTGTCCGAATGGAAAATCAGATAAGGGCTTTTACAGGATAAAGCCGCCAATTCTGACACGCGCCTGGCCCAGGCCAGGGCCAACAGCATGACCACTTTCCATGTGAGATATTTTAACTCCACAGATTTAAGTGGTTCAAACCAATGTGACTTTTGGAACCCAAAAAACTACATTGAGATCCCAAAGTGCCACTGGAGGCACAAAAGGAGGCTGTTTATGCAGTACCCCTTTTACAAACGTCTGAACTTCAGGGACTGAAGCTAGTTCTTTTTGGAAGAAAATTGACAGGGCCGAAATTTTAATTTTAATGGACCCCAATTTCAGGCCCATAGACACTCCTGTTTGCAGGAAATGTAGGAATCGACCCAGTTGAATTTCCTCCGTCGGGCCTTACTGGCCTCGCACCACGCAACATATTTTCGCCAAATGCGGTGATAATGTTTTGCGGTTACATCCTTCCTGGCTTTGATCAGGATAGGGATGACTTCATCCGGAATGCCTTTTTTCCTTCAGGATCCGGCGTTCAACCGCCATGCCGTCAAACGCAGCCGCGGTAAGTCTTGGAACAGACAGGGTCCTTGTTGGAGCAGGTCCCTTCTTAGAGGTAGAGGCCACGGATCCTCCGTGAGCCATCTCTTGAAGTTCCGGTTACCAAGTCCTTCTTGGCCAATCCGGAGCCACGAATATAGTGCTTACTCCTCTCCATCTTATCAATCTCAGTACCTTGGGTATGAGAGGCAGAGGAGGGAACACATACACTGACTGGTACACCCACGGTGTTACCAGAGCGTCTACAGCTATTGCCTGAGGGTCCCTTGACCTGGCGCAATACCTGTCGAGTTTTTCCCAACGGTTTATAATCATGTGGAAGACTTCTGGGTGAAGTCCCCACTCTCCCGGGTGGAGGTCGTGCTGAGGAAGTCTGCTTCCCAGTTGTCCACTCCCGGAATGAATACTGCTGACCGTGCTATCACATGATTTTCCGCCCAGCGAAGAATCCTTGCAGCTTCTGCCATTGCCCTCCTGCTTCTTGTGCCACCCTGTCTGTTTACGTGGGTGACTGCCGTGATGTTGTCCGACTGGATCAACACCGGCTGACCTTGAAGCAGAGGTCTTGCTAAGCTTAGAGCATTGTAAATGGCCCTTAGCTTCAGGATATTTATCTGAAGTGATGTCTCCAGGCTTGACCATAAGCCCTGGATATTCCTTCCCTGTGTGACTGCTCCCCAGCCTCGCAGGCTGGCATCCGTGGTCACCAGGACCCAGTCCTGAATGCCGAATCTGCGGCCCTCTAGAAGATGAGCACTCTGCAACCACCACAGGAGGGACACCCTTGTCCTTGGTGACAGGGTTATCCGCTGATGCATCTGAAGATGCGACCCGGACCATTTGTCCAGCAGGTCCCACTGGAAAGTTCTTGCGTGGAATCTGCCGAATGGGATTGCTTCGTAGGAAGCCACCATTTTACCCAGAACCCTTGTGCATTGATGCACTGAGACTTGGCTCGGTTTTAGGAGGTTCCTGACTAGCTCGGATAACTCCCTGGCTTTCCCCTCCGGGAGAAACACCTTTTTCTGGACTGTGTCCAGGATCATCCCTAGGAACAGAAGACAAGTCGTCGGAACCAGCTGCGATTTTGGAATATTGAGAATCCAATCGTGCTGCCGCAACACTACCTGAGATAGTGCTACACCGACCTCCAACTGTTCCCTGGATCTTACCCTTATCAGGGAATCGTCCAAGTAAGGGATAACTAAAATTCCCTTCCTTCGAAGGAATATCATCATTTCGGCCATTACCTTGGTAAAGACCCGGGGTGCCGTGGACCATCCATACGGCAGCGTCTGAACTGATAGTGACAGTTCTGTACCATAAACCTGAGGTACCCTTGGTGAGAAGGGTAAATTTTGACATGAAGGTAAGCATCCTTGATGTCCCGAGACATCATGTAGTCCCCTTCTTCCAGGTTCGCAATCACTGCTCTGAGTGACTCAATCTTGAATTTGAATCTCTGTATGTAAGTGTTCAAAGATTTTAGATTTAGAATCGGTCTCACCGAGCCGTCCGGCTTCGGTACCACAACAGTGTGGAATAATACCCCGTTCCCTGTTGCAGGAGGGGTACCTTGATTATCACCTGCTGGGAATACAGCTTGTGAATGGCTTCCAAAACTGTCTCCCTGTCAGAAGGAGACATCGGTAAAGCCGACTTTAGGAAAACGGCGAGGGGGAGACGTCTCGAATTCTAATTTGTACCCCTGAGATATCACCTGGAGGATCCAGGGGTCTACTTGCGAGTGAGCCCACTGCGCGCTGAAATTCATTGAGACGGGCCCCCCACCGTGCCTGATTCTGCTTGTAAAGCCCCAGCGTCATACTGAGGGCTTGGCAGAGGCGGGAGAGGGTTTCTGTTCCTGGGAACTGGCTGATTTCTGCAGCCTTTTTCCTCTCCCTCTGTCACGGGGCAGAAATGAGGAACATTTTGCCCGCTTGTCCACGAAAAGACTGCGCCTGATAATACGGCGTCTTCTCATGTTGAGAGGCGACCTGGGGTACAAACGTGGATTTCCCAGCTGTTGCCGTGGCCACCAGGTCTGAAAGACCGACCCCAAATAACTCCTCCCCTTATTAAGGCAATACTTCCAAATGCCGTTTGGAATACGCATCACCTGACCACTGACGTGTCCATAACCCTCTACTGGTAGAAATGGACAACGCACTTAGACTTGATGCCAGTCGGCAAATATTCCGCTGTGCATCACGCATATATAGAAATGCATCTTTTAAATGCTCTATAGGCAAAATATACTGTCCCTATCTAGGGTATCAATATTTTCAGTCAGGGAATCCGACCACGCCAACCCAGCACTGCACATCCAGGCTGAGGCGATTGCTGGTCGCAGTATAACACCAGTATGTGTGTAAATACATTTTAGGATACCCTCCTGCTTTCTATCAGCAGGATCCTTAAGGGCGGCCATCTCAGGAGAGGGTAGAGCCCTTACAAGCGTGTGAGCGCTTTATCCACCCTAGGGGGTGTTTCCCAACGCACCCTAACCTCTGGCGGGAAAGGATATAATGCCAATAACATTTTAGAAATTATCAGTTGTTATCGGGGGAAAACCACGCATCATCACACACCTCATTTAATTTCTCAGATTCAGGAAAACTACAGGTAGTTTTTCCTCACCGAACATAATACCCCTTTTTGGTGGTACTCGTATTATCAGAAATGTGTAAAACATTTTTCATTGCCTCAATCATGTAACGTGTGGCCCTACTGGAAGTCACATTTGTCTCTTCACCGTCGACACTGGAGTCAGTATCCGTGTCGGCGTCTATATCTGCCATCTGAGGTAACGGGCGCTTTAGAGCCCCTGACGGCCTATGAGACGTCTGGACAGGCACAAGCTGAGTAGCCGGCTGTCTCATGTCAACCACTGTCTTTTATACAGAGCTGACACTGTCACGTAATTCCTTCCAACAGTTCATCCACTCAGGTGTCGACCCCCTAGGGGGTGACATCACTATTACAGGCAATCTGCTCCGTCTCCACATCATTTTTCTCCTCATACATGTCGACACAAACGTACCGACATACAGCACACACACAGGGAATGCTCTGATAGAGGACAGGACCCCACTAGCCCTTTGGGGAGACAGAGGGAGAGTTTGCCAGCACACACCAAAGCGCTATATATATACAGGGATAACCTTATATAAGTGTTTTTCCCCTTATAGCTGCTGTATTGTTAATACTGCGCCTAATTAGTGCCCCCCTCTCTTTTTTAACCCTTTCTGTAGTGTAGTGACTGCAGGGGAGAGCCAGGGGAGCTTCCCTCCAACGGAGCTGTGAGGGAAAATGGCGCCAGTGTGCCGAGATAGGCTCCGCCCCTTTTTCGCGGACTTTTCTCCTGCTTTTTTATGGATTCTGGCAGGGGTTAAAATTCATCCATATAGCCCTGGGGGCTATATGTGATGTATTTTCGCCAGCCAAGGTGTTTTTATTGCTGCTCAGGGCGCCCCCCCCTAGCGCCCTGCACCCTCAGTGACCGAAGTGTGAAGTGTGCTGAGGAGCAATGGCGCACAGCTGCAGTGCTGTGCGCTACCTTGGTGAAGACAGGATGTCTTCTGCCGCCGATTTTCCGGACCTCTTCTGTCTTCTGGCTCTGTAAGGGGGCCGGCGGCGCGGCTCTGGGACCCATCCATGGCTGGGCCTGTAATCGTCCCTCTGGAGCTAATGTCCAGTAGCCTAAGAAGCCCAATCCACTCTGCACGCAGGTGAGTTCGCTTCTTCTCCCCTTAGTCCCTCGATGCAGTGAGCCTGTTGCCAGCAGGTCTCACTGAAAATAAAAAACCTAAACTAAAACTTTCACTAAGAAGCTCAGGAGAGCCCCTAGTGTGCACCCTTCTCGTTCGGGCACAAAGATCTAACTGAGGCTTGGAGGAGGGTCATAGGGGGAGGAGCCAGTGCACACCAGATAGTCCTAAAGCTTTCTTTAGATGTGCCCAGTCTCCTGCGGAGCCGCTATTCCCCATGGTCCTTACGGAGTCCCCAGCATCCACTTAGGACGTTAGAGAAATAAATAATTATTGCAAAATCAAGCAATGTCAGATTATTTATTAGCGTACTCATGCTTGAGATTGTCATGTTGTCCTTGTAACAGTTGTTCAGTGTGAAGAAGCCCCCATTCTCAGAGTTACCACCCTTAAGATGCCACTCCAACTAATTTTCCTCAGACATAGTTCTTCCATTATAAATAGGACATAGTGTGTACATCCGCTTGTGCTAGCGGGCGACCTACCAGACCATACTCTGCAATGCACTATTTGTATGGCATATTAAATATTTTTAGGTTATATTTAATAGTACATAACATATACATTTGATGTAAATATCTTTAGACTAAAATGTCTTCCCTTTCTGTGGCTCCGAGGTGCCATTTTTCTGACACAATGTCTGCTACTATAAAAAGTCAGTAAGCACTGGTAGTGTAGAATGCACTATCTTGTTACTTTTACCCCTATACACTATTCCGATTTCCTAAAAATAGGTAAAAATATTCCTATCATCAAGGAGACTGCTATGCAGCATGGCAACTAGTGATGGATATTACCATGACAGCTACCAGTGAGATCAGGTGCACTGCCACACGTCATCGGTAATCTGGCTTCCCTATGCATGACAGAATGCCCCTGGGGGAATGGCAGGGCAGAGGGGCATTCTGATTGGTACGCTTCCCAGACATAATTCCCCTGTTGATCGTTTAGTAGCATGGCTTGGATTATCATCTATTAGAGCAGTGGTTCTCAACCAATACAAACTTGTATTTATTTCTGTCTGTGGAAGCAGGCAGTGGTGGATTTCCCACAAGACACTTTAGGCACATGCCTAGGGGCAGCACTTGCTGGGGGGAGGGGGCAGGTTATTTTTTTTTTTTACTTTATTTTTTTTTAATTACACAAATGATGGGGGTGGGGCAATGGGCAGCAAATTGTGGTCCAGAGGTGGTAATGGGGTGAGGTAAGGGCTGCATTGGTGGTCTGGAGGCATACGGACTGGCCCCAAAATGAAGGGGGCAGTGATGTGGGGCAACCAGTATGTGCCTAGGGGCAGTATGACCCCTAAATCCGCCCAAGGAAGCAGGTGGGATAATAACTGACCCAGCAACATACTGTAGACTAACTCGCTGGTGCATGATTAAAGACATCCACAACATGACCTGTTGGTGGTACCTGAGGACTGGAGTGGAGATCCCCTGTTTTAGAGGTGTGAAGTTACAAACTGCTTTGACCATCTGTTGCGTATCCAAGTACGCCTAAGCCACCCGTTTTAGGTCTAACCCAAAATTTAGCCGGTATCATTACTTTTCAGAAATCACAAGACAGGTTTGTGAACATGGATGAAGAATTATGTATAATTTATTAATATGGAGATGGCATTGATGGTAACCGAAGAGGAAAAATAAGAAAAAAAAAGGAGCAATGATCACAAGAAACGCACAGTAGTCAGAAAAAGAAAAGGCAGGTTGTAGAAAATGTTTATTGTCTTATCAGCCCGATGTAGGATACAGCTGCGCAATGTTCAAAATCACACTTAGCATCTGTCACCATGGAACCATTTCCCCCAAAAAATAAGCATATAGGAAGAAAAATAAAGAAAGAAAAGATATATACTGAGAGAACAGGTTAATTAAGCAAGCCTCATGTTTAAAAGAGAATTAAAAAAAAAAAAAAAAAAAAGATCCCCAAGGTCCCAATTTAAATGCAATAAATAAAACTTTATTCATACAATAACATCATTACAGGGTACAGATTTCTTTGACTTCTGAAAAAAGTGTGTGCAGTGCTGTACATTCTTTTTACAAGATTCTACATTCTGTTCATCACTGAACTGATTCATAGAGATCACTAGCACAGTTATGACATCATAAATGCAGAAAGAGTCTCATTTCCATGTTCTGTTGCAATAACAAAACAACGTATGGATAATGTATATGGGTACACATATATTGCCGGCCATGTTGTTACACAAGAGGTCTTTAGAACATAGTCTAGTTTATCAGAATTTACCACAGCAAGTTTGGATGCTTTTGGCACAGGCGAACGTTCACAGAAGCTAAGTCAGGGTTGAACGCCCCATTAAATCCCACATGACATGATATCAGTGCGTGAGGAAGCAATGCAGATAGCCATTAACGCCAATTCTACTTTGTTTGTTTCTAAAGTTTGTAAAAACACAGACGAACAAAGATTTAGCAAAAATGAAACTCAAATCGCAGCACAAACATAAAAGCACAATTTGTGACAAACCAAGATAAAATGGTCAAAAAAGACCACTTCAAAACAGAAAGCTATAAGTGTAATTTTTTTTAGTCAATTAAGTAGCAGAACACAAATTCAATTGAGCAAACATAGCAATGTGCATATTATGCCACGTGCTCAGTTTTCTCTCAATGGGGCAATTCAATTCAACATGCTGTTAAATAGTGCAGGATTGAGTGTGCAGATCTATTCAATTAGCCGCATTGTGCCCCACACTTAAGTTGGGAGATGCAGGTTACCGCACCAAAAGAATGCCATTTACGTATTCTCAGACATATATACCAGGTGCAATGCTGGTAGCACAGGCAGTAAGCCTACAACTCACATCGCAGCTCTAGTTTTGTCAGATTTCTACTTGCACCTCTGGAGGGTGTGAGCAGAAATCTGCAGCTAATTGAATAGCTCTGGGCACTCATTCCCAGTGCATGGGGGCCTAGTCAGTGCTTTGTGGTGCTCATAATATTTTGAAGGGTCCCAACTCCGAAGCAGTTGTTAATTTTATGCCCCATAATAGTGTCCTACGTTATTTTATGAACCACATTGGGCGATATTCAATTGTATGAAAAGTCGGTTGGGTGTCTGTTTTTTTCTATTAGATCGGAAAAAAAACAGACACTCAACTGACTTTTCAAACAATTGAATACTCCCCATTATGTCACATTTTATGGCTGCCAGTACATATTATGCAACACAGTACCCCCAATTCATATTATGCAACATTACAGTGCCCCTATTGCATATTGTGCCACATTACAGTGAGCCTAGTTCATATTACAGTATGTGACAGCATAGTGCCCTCCTGTTAATTTTATACCACGTTAAAATGAAGGACTACAAACAGTACCTAGAATCTCCCCGAATTCAACTGGGGGTCGAGCTTTCAACTTTGTGGCTCCAACTATGGAACTCTTACCCGCACAGTGCGAGAAGCCTCCACTCTAGAATCCTTCAAAAACAGACTAAAGACTTACCTATTTACTCACGCATTTCACTAATATCTACTGTTAAGCATGTTTTGTATTTTGAGCTGTAAAAGACAACTGTAAAGCACTTTTGAGTCCTTTTAGTAGAAAAGTGCTATATAAAAAACATTATTATTATTATTATTATTATTATTATTATTATTAGGGGTATAACTAGATATATTACACACCACAAGACAAATGTTTGTCCCTCTATGTATCACCCAATGGGGAACAATGTATAGAAACATATGTATCTTTGTCAGGGAAGGTGGACCCCATAGCAGCTGCACTATCTGCACCTCTGGTAGCTATACCCTTGCCCGATGCTTTTCAATAGCGCATTGAACTGAATTGCCTCCAATGTTACTAACCATAGGCAGAATAGTAAGGAACCCATAGCAACCATTCAGCTTGATAAGTCTACTGCAAATTAGACAAAAACAGCAAGTGGCAGAGTTGTTGCTATGGGTTACTGCACAAATATGATAGTTAGACCTTGACATCCATAAAATACAGCCAGTAACACAAAAACAGATATGGATATATTCGTATTTAAGTAGCACAATGCATGTCCCCATTTTAGTCCCACTTTATAACCCTTCCGATTTTAGAAGTCTTTATAGTCACTCTTTACTACCTCAAAATGAAACGACTCCAAAACAAGCAGCTGATCAGAATGGTACACTGAGAATTAGGGTAAAAGTGATCACTTCTGATCTGTCTGCAAGAACGTTCAGGGCATAGGAGAGAATGGGAAGGATGTGGGAGAAGCTAATCTTATCATACACAAACTGTTTAGTCTACGTTAACTTAATCTCTCCTTAAAAAATGCAGGATGGAGTTGGAATAAATATTTAAACTTTGTTATATAATCCATTAGGTATGGCTACTACACAAACAGATATGAATTTTGAAAACTGAAAACATTTGGACATTTGACTCCGCATTGGGTATTACCCTGAAACGGAATCCCTTCAGGCCAATCTAAGTGGCCTTTCATATGTATGTAATAGATCCATAGAGTCTTTTTTCCATATATGACCCTACCTAGCTGGATCTTTTACGGGTTTATCAAACATATACCCAAATGTAATAAAGCATCAGCTGGCTATGTAATGGGCATACCCTACAGACATGACTGCCAACAATAATGTGTCATCAAGCCAACGTAAAAATGCTATTGGGTTAAGTTCTCTTCTTCAGGAGCCCAGACTGTTCAGTTTGCTACGGTACTGTAAAAGATAGCCCTTATAAAAGGTCTACAAAAGATTTTCAGGTGTATATAACCCATAAGCTCATTATATTTTCTTGCCGGCAGAGAAGCAGTAAAGGTTGAGAAAACATTTATGTAAGTTTAAAAATTGTATCAAGACTTTGTTTTCTACAAATATCTGCTCCAAAAGTTTTAATTTCAGGGAAAAAAAAACAGTTTGTAACTTGGTCCTGTCACCTACATCTATCAGAGGCAGATATTCTGTGGACTGACCCAAACTTCACGAGAATACAAGTTACTAGTTATTACACTGAGATATGAAGTGCCTCGTGCCTCCATGATGGCACTAGCTAACTGTATGCAGAAAATGGGTCAACCTGAAAAACAACCTATAACAAGTGGTGTGGATGTGTTTTCTTATACAAGTACAGTAGATGACTGACAAAAGCTTTTTTACATGCTCCAAGGAGGAAAACATGTTAACATCGCTTATTATAGGTCTTTGAATCACCTCATTAATTATAATAAACCTGTAGATGTTTCTCTGGGCTCTTGTTTAATATAGAAGGTTATACTCTTGTCCGAAAGTAGCACTGTTCGCAGTCGGAGGTAAAGCATTCATTTCCAATGATATCTGTTCAACACCAGAGTATATGGCTACTATTTCCTTTAATCTTTGCTGAACAATAATAATAATTTTATTTATATAGCACTATTTCTCCAATAGGACTCAAGATGTCACTCACATAAACGGAAAGTAGACAGAATTATGTGTAGAGTAACTAATGCAAAGTTGTGAGATGGAACATTTATAGAAATGTACTCTGTTTAATATTTACAGCCTGGCTAAGAGACCAGGAAGGGAATTGTATAGATTATTAGGTTTTCAACAAGGGTCACTAAGAGCTCTCCAGACGACTACATGCTGGGAAACGGGTGGCAAAGGGCTCAGGAGTAAAGTTACAAAACTTTCTTTACTTTTCCAAGTATCTAGTTATTTTTCACAAACAGAAACTGGACAATCAATAGAAAAGACCCGTCTTTCTTAAGCAGATTCACCAATAAACTAAACAAGCAGCAATAAATATTCATCTGTTAGCAATATTCTAGAATCATATGGAGTTATGTCATGAGTTGCATGTTCTCCAAATCCAGTCTAGAAACCCGATACAGACAGGAATGACAGCTGCAGAAAAGGCACCAGGAAGATTAACAAAGCTTTAGAAATAAGTGTATTTTTTTATATATATTTGCTACAATGTGGAACAGCCCTAAGTTTCCTGGAAATTGCCAGTTGTCTGTAGTTTACGCAAACTATCCAGTAATCTATATGTACAGTGCATTTAATTTGGCATTTCTGCATAAACTGCGCTAGGCTAGGAAGGAAATACACCTGTATATTTCTGCAGGACGTTTCCTACTACTGAAGCAGTCATGTTCCTCACTCCATATTTTCTACTAACTTCGAAATGATTTGGAAGTTCCTTGTCTGTTATTCTACGGTGTCCAGATAAAGTTTACGGATATAGGGGTATATGCAATTGCGGTCGAATTCCCGAAAATGTCGAAAAACGGGACATTTTCGCAAAAAATAAATAAAAAAATTCGACAATGCAATTCAGTACTTTTCGTCAAAAAAACGGACTTTCCAAATTCGACTTTTTGAAATTCAACATTTGACAAATTCGACATTTCTGCAATGGTACAAATGCGGCATTTCGACAAAAGTATATTCAATTGAAGATTGTAAATTCAACAACAGTGCTTTTAGACCGTAAATTCGTCATTTTCAATCCACCTCACTTTGCTGGCGGACTCTAATAAAAAATTTTAAAAACATTTTTTTTGTGTTTTTTTTTATTGGTAATAGCATATCTATTTATATTAGAAGGGATTAGGTACTTGGTTTGTCTATTTAGGAGGCACAAGTATTTTTTAAAATATATATATTTTTTAAATGGAATGGGTTAAAAATCAGAAAAAAAAATGCGTGGGGTCCCCCCTCCTAAGCATAACCAGCCTCGGGCTGTTTGAGCCAGTCCTGGATGTAAAAATACGGGGGGGAAAATGACAGGGGATGCCCCGTATTTTTAGAACCAGCACCAGGCTCTGCGTCCGGTCCTGGTGCCAAAAATACGGGGGACAAAAAGCGTAGGGGTCCCCCGTATTTTTGGAACCAGCACCGGGCTTCACTAGCTGGGGAGATAATGCCACAGCCGGGGGACACTTTGATATCGGTCCCTGCGGCCGTGCCATTGAAACCCCAACTAGTCACCCCTGGCCGGGGTACCCTGGAGGAGTGGGGACCCCTTCAATCAAGGGGTCCCCCCCCTCCAGCCACCCAAGGGCCAGGGGTGAAGCTAGAGGCTGTCGTCGTCCCCATCCATGGGCTGCGGATGGGAGGCCGATAGCCTTTTGTGAAATGAAAGAATATTGTTTTTTTGCAGCAGAACTACAAGTCCCAGCAAGCCTCCCCCGCAAGCTGGTACTTGGAGAACCACAAGTACCAGCATGCGGGGGGGAAACGGGCCTGCTGGTACCTGTAGTTCTACTGCAAAAAAAATACCCAAATAAAAACAGGACACGCACACCTTGAAAGTACAACTTTATTACATACATGTCGACACACACACATACTTACCTATGTTGACACGACGTTCGGTCCACTTGTCCAAGTAGAATCCACGGGGTGTATCTGAAAATAAAATTATACTCACCTAAATCCAGTGTCCAGTGATATTTGTAATCCACGTACTTGGCAAAATAAAAAAATGCATTTACCCGATCCACACGGACTGAAAGGGGTCCCATGTTTACACATGGGACCCCTTTCCCCGAATGCTGAGACCCCCTGTGACTCCTGTCACTGAAGGTCCCTTCAGGCAATCAGGTAGCGCCACGTCCTGACACTCTCCTGATTCCCTATGCGCGTCTGAGCTGGCAGACAGTGCATCGCACAGCACCTCCATTAGTTTCAATGGTGGGAACTTTGCGGTCAGCGGTGGGGTTACCCGCGGTCAGCGGCTGACCGCGGGTGACCTCACCGCTGACCGCAAAGTTCCCACCATTGAAGATAATGGAGGGGGCTATGCGATGCGCGTCTGACAGCTCAGACGCGCATACAGCCAATCAGGAGAGTGCCACGACGTGGCGCTCCCTGATTGGCTGAAGGGACCTTCTGTGACAGCAGTCACGGGGGGTCTCTGCATTCGGGGAAAGGGGTCCCATGTGTAAACATGGGACCCCTTTCAGTCCGTGTGTATCGGGTAAATGCGTTTTTTTTGTTTTGCCAAGTATGTGGATTACAAATATCACTGGACACTGGATTTAGGCGAGTATTAAGTTTATTTTCAGGTATCCCGGATTCGTCGACATTGGAGACGTGGCAGTCGGCGTGTCAACATAGGTAAGTATGTATGTGTCGGCATGTGTGAAATAAAGTTGTATTTTCACGGTGTGCGTGTCCTGTTTTTATTTGGGTATTTTTTTGCAGAAGATCTACAGGTACCAGCGGGCCCGTTTCCCCCCCGCATGCTGGTACTTGTGGTTCTCCAAGTACCAGCTTGCGGGGAGGCTTGCTGGGACTTTTAGTTCTTCTGCAAAAAACAATATTCTTTAATTTTTACACATGGCTATCAGCCCCCCATCCGCAGCCCTTGGATGGGGGGGGGCAGCCTCGGGCTTCACCCCTGGCCCTTGGGTGGATGGGGGGGACCCCTTGATTGAAGGGGTCCCCACTCCTCCAGGGTACCCCGGCCAGGGTTGACTAGTTGGGTATTTAATGCCACGGCCGCAGGGAGCGGTATAAAAGTGTCCCCCGGCTGTGGCATTATCTGTCCAGCTAGTGGAGCCCGGTGCTGGTACAAAAAATACGGGGGACCCCTACTCTTTGTCCCCCGTATTTTTTGCACCAGGATCAGGCGCAGAGCCCGGTGCTGGTTGTTAAAATACGGGGGATCCCGTGTCATTTTTTTCCCTATATTTTGGCAACCAGGTCCGGCTCAAAGAGCCAGAGGCTGGTTATGCTTAGGAGAGGGGACCCCACGCAATTTTTTCGGGTTTACCGTTTTTTTGACATTTTTAAAAATAGAATCAAAATCCGTCAATTGGCCCGTTTTTCGACAGCGGGACTGTTGAATCAGTTTTTTATTGAATATGTCGAATTCCGGCACCCGCCGGCCGGAATTCGACGGTCGAATTGTGTCGAATTAAAAAACGGGCGAAAAATTGCCGCAATTCGCCCGGAATTGCATATACCCCATAGTATTATGGGAGGGGGCGACGGACGACACACACTAGACTATTTTAGCCTAAAAAATAAACAGAAATGTCATTATAGTTTATTTTTAGGCTTATATCATCCAGTGTGTATGGGAACAATATTGGTGACCAATGAATGATGCACACTCAATATCGAGCTGACATGCAGCTCAACCCGTCAATGTCGGGATGAGCTGCATGTTCGGGAATGCTGGCAGTGAAGTCACTGATAGTTATCGTTGTACACACTATATCGTTGAGCATTATATCGTTCAATGATATAGTCGTCCATTGCCGGCAATTCCCGTCGCCTAGTGTGTACCCGCCTTTAATTTTGTTTTACACTTTCAGTAAATTACTGCAGTTTATGACCTACAAACAGAAAATGAAAATGAAATTTAGAAGACACAGAACACGTATATAGCAGAGAACTGTAGAAACAAGATGCATGCAGTATAGCAGATGATACCAAGCACTGGCAGCAGCAATAAACTTAAATGATCCCCTTTCATCTAAAAAGAACATTGAAGTCCCAAGTCTATAGACTGAGAAGCTCCTTCAATGTGTAGCTGATGTATCAAGCTGGAACAAAGCAAATGGGGGATAAACTATCGAATTTGAAGGACAAACAAAACAAAACCAAAACATAGAAAAATAGTTGCAAGGAAAAATAAAACATCAAGTACACTTGGTAACATTCAAAGGTCTGTATAAATGCAGTATTAAGTAGCAGCGTCACAGCCAAACGCATATTACAAAATAAATGCACACATCACATCTGTTATTACAGCCAATTACATTTAAGGATATTTTTCCATTAAAATCTGTGATTTTTGTGAAGAAAGTGCAAGAATCTTATTAGGACTTACTGGATCCTCATTTCAAACCAGCAACTTATGTGTGAGACTCTGCTGCATAAGCAGGTAGGCAGCAAATTGTGCCAGGTACGTGGCTCTTGAATTCTAGATTACGAAAGTCAACATAGAATGCTCTTAAATTAAAAAGATGGCCTTTCTTTTCTACCCGTGTAGAGTATGGCTATATGTTCCATCTCTTTCTCCGTAAATTAAAATGGCTACTTTTAATTTCTTTTAAATCTACACTTCTTCTGATTCACATGTAGATAAGGACACAGCATAGCAGTCCGTTATGTGATGCAGAAATCAGTTTGGGAAGCATGGACTATTGGACTACAGTAAGTAGACTTTACCAGTGAGGCACCTAAACCAGATTTTTAAAACTGGGAGGGGTCACTGGCAGAATACAATGGTAGGTGAAAAATGGCGCTTTCAGTTGCTAACATATAAAATGTAATTTAAAAAAAATTTTTTTAATAAAAGCATAACAACATGCATAAAATAAAGGAGTCCTACCGGAAGGATGGTGGAGCAGCTGCAGGTCACATGCCTTGAAAAAGGAACATCAAATTTTGAAACGCGTTGGTGCCAGCACTTACAGGGACAATGGAGATTTTACCAGGGAGGGCTTTTAGATCTGGAAGCTTGTGCAAGGTAAGTCCAGACTGCTCTGCACTATTTTGTGACCTGCAGCTCCCCCACCATCCTTCCGGTAGGACTCCTTATTTCATGCATGTTATTATGCTTTTATTAAATTTTCTTTATTACATTTTATGTTAGCAACTGAATAGTGCCATTTTTTTACCTACCATTGTATTCTGCCTGTGATGGTTTTTTGGGGGTTTAGAGTTACCTCTCTTTTTGGTAACAAAGGCAAGCTGTTATTCAGAGACGCGCTCAGGGGTGTCTGTCACCTATTGAGAGGAAAAACAAAGGCTGGGAGTGCAAAAAGCAGGTGAAGCTAAGCTATCTTCAAGGTAATATCTCTGTGTTGTATTGGGAGATAAGAAAAAAAAGACAGACTCCCCCTCTATAAAATAGTAATTGGCTAGGGATTGGAATTACCAAGATGCTGAATTTGTGGAAAGAAAGGGTCCATATGCGCCATTCTAGATAAACCACATTTTTCAAAGAGAAGTGTTCACAGGGGTGAAAGGAAACAAGTAACAGTCCCTTCATAGCCCAGATGCATACACAGCCATAGCCTGCTGTAGTGGAGGGGCAGAGGAAGAGGCAATTCCCACCTCACCATGCAGATAAGGCCTTGTGCTAAGGCCAGAAAAGGTGACCATACACCCAATAAGAACTGGTATAAAACAACTTCACCTTATGTTCAGTAATTACAGATACACTTTGGCAATTTCTGCTTTGTAAGAGACCGTGCCAAGCAATGGCATCAGGAGGAGATACCAGCCACCGCTACTGCTCGGCAATACATTATACATTCCTCCAGCAACTCATGGAAATTACACAGAGGAATAACAGACCTTGTAAATAAATTCCAGAAAGTACAAAAGTAAAACAAATAATATTTCCAGGAAAATCAATGTTTTCAAAGGAAAAAAAATAAATAATAATGAAGAAAGATGAAAGTTCTTCAAAGCAGCAGATGCCATGCCTGTGCAAGCCTCTCCTCACACAGTGGATATCATTGTCCCATTGCCGCTGTGAAATAGAAAGCAAAGGGATACTGCCAAGATGCACATTATACGGTGTCTGACGTCACATAAGCACAAGACTGATGAGCACAAGAAGCTGCAGTATCTCTTACACATGGCCTCACGGGCATACCACAATGCCGAATCAGAAGTCCTATTAAAAATGAAACTAATATTTTAATTTTACTTGTGTTGGTCTAAATAAACAAATTTAAAAAAAAAAACAACACAAAAACATGAATATAAAACATATACCATCCTCTGGGTATAGGACTTTACCAAGTTTCTCTGTAAGTGATAGTTTACTCGAGTATTTTTTAATTGCTCACTGGATGCTGTCAAACTGGAAGAGGTTGTCCACTCCTCAGTGACTTCCCTCAGGTACATACACGGTATCCCTAGCAGCCTAATTGTATGCTTTAGGAGATTCTACATCTCCATTAGTAATCCGCCCCTCATAGTGGTATTGATGTCCATCTACTTAGCACAATCCGTCATTTGGAAGCTAGGTTCCCCAATACACAAGAACGTACTATATGTAACTGTACATTACAGTGCAGCCTAGCACTATCACATTAGACACATCAGGGAAACCACCAGCACACAGAAATTGGGATCAATGAGCTGAACCATAACAAGTTGTTGTGTAAATGTAAAGTGGGAAGTGTTACAAGCTAACACTGTTGTGGCAAAAAGGTGTGTGCGCGCATGTGTTTTTATATGCTGCTGTTTGTCGGTGGGGTAGAGGTGATGCCAGCCTCTGTTCTGGAAAATGGAGCCGTGCCACCCCTCATTTCTGGGTGTGCCGAGGCCAAGGAAGACTTGGACTTCCTGACCTCGGTTATGGAACTAGGAGTAACCTCAGGGATAGGTGACCTCAGGGATCAGCTGACCGCCCATACAATTGCTAATGCTGCAGATGCCGGTGGTGAATTACAGCACAACTGGGCGGGTGCATCAGTCCCGACGGATCGGGCAGTGTGTATGCATAACACACTGACCGGTCCATCTGCACATATATCTACTGCTTCCTAATGCTGGGTACACACTTGTACTCAGACCTGCGATGCCAGCAAGAGGCATCTTGTTCCCTCAGACGCCTCCTGCTTGCTGCATTAGCATATTTTTACATTACCCCTGCATCCAAGGAAACAGCAGTGACGTGAACAGAGCCCATCTCTGAATCAAGGCCAAAATTAGACTGAAAAGTGCACTGCTGCATGCTTTTGCTGGTTTCTGCATGTATTTGCAACTGGAGTCTTCATGTTTATGAACATACACAGTTGTTGCCTTAATAAAATGGTGCTTTATATACAGATATGTTGATCAGTGCTTTAGTTATATATGAAAACAATAAAAAAAACTAAATAAAATAAGAGTCTTACATATGCTAGGGGGAGGGGGGGGGGGGGAGTGTCTTACAGATTCTTACTGTAATTCTCACTTTAACACAAAAATACACAACAAAAAGGACATCAATTAGTTGTGAATATATTTTGTGAAACCATTATGTTATAAGTATTTATTACCAAGCCTCTGTCCTTCCTGACATTAATGGGTCTTTAATGCAAATTTGTCACTGGGCATAAACGACCTGTGTGAAGACTGAATGTGTGGCAAAGCAAGTGTACTGGTTTCACTTTCCATAACTGTACATAATAATGGCAGAATATATTCCTGTTTAGATGTAAGTATTTGGGGAAAACGTCTAAACCCTAAAACAAAAATTGCATGGTCACATGACTTGCACAAAGGTCATGTTAAAGAAAACTTAATGTTTCCATATAATGGTGGCAGCCATTTTGTGGGATGACCAAATCTTAGACAACCAACATCACTGTGGTATCTATACCCAAAAGAGGACAGGCTGCATTCTTGTGAATGTCAGCTCATAACATGGCTCCCTCTACTGCGTGTGAACTAGTTATTTAACCTACAAAAGGGTCAAATCGAGGCCCCAGGTTAATTTGTCGACCTCATAGCCATAGCAATAAGCGATACTGCAGGTGACGTGAAGTACACAAACACACTGAATGTGGTAGAAAACACTGGTCAGAATACAGTGAGAGTACAAATGGGCTGAACAAGTTAAACGCACACAAAAAGTAAAGAACGAGAACGTTGTGCATCACATTACCTGCTTGTGGGACGTGCTGCTCCATAGTCATCTAAATCCTATTAAGGAACAAATTAAATAAACAATTAATTAAATTACTTTAACAATATGGATAGTGCTAATCTAATGGGCTAAATAAAAAAAAATAAAAAAAAAGCAGAAGGCCAAGAAAATGATTGTTAATTTCTATATGTGCACATAAAAAGCAGCAGGTGGATGCAGTGCAATGTATTTGTTGGGCTCTAATTGGGAGGCATCCAGGAGACAATTTCTAGGGATGAACTAAAAGTTACTTTGCAGCCTTTTCAAATGGAACAGAATAAAGAAATGCTTGATATCCGCCATGGCACTGGATATGCTGGCAGCACAGCGATGCACAACTGAGCTGTGTACAAGCAAGAATGACAATTCGCATGTTACCATTGTCATCAAGAGTGATGGAAGCGACAAGGACAGTTTATAAAAAAAAAAAAAAAAAAATAGACTTTACAATACAAGGACTCCCACCAGAAATCATAGGTTACATTCTTACCCAGTACAGGAATATTTGATTTGTCTTGCAACAGCAGCAGCTTAGAATGGATACAGCCAGCTGCTTATGATATAGGTTTACACTGCTTCATACAATAAGGTTTATTTTGTTTGGTGTATAGTAATTATATAGGTTTAAATGGTATAAAGCTAGGCTATATAATGAAGTCTGGAGAAGAGATGCTTTATACGTAGAAGACATTAACTGAAGAGGTTAAACATATATTGGGTTTTTTATTTTCTTGCACGTAAAATTATGGGTTCTTTACTTCATGAGTGTAAAAAGTCCCACAGGATACAGCTATCACACCACACTAGAGCCCAATTCATACTATAGGGTATATGCAATTGCGGTCGAATTGCCGCAAAAGTCGAAAAATGGGGCATTTTCGACCAAAAAAAAAAAAACTGTCGAATTGGATTCGACAATGCAATACAGTACTTTTCGACAAAAAACCTGCCGTTTCAGATTCGACTTTTGCCAATTCGACATTTCTCAAATTCGACATGTCTGCAATGGTAAAAATGTGGCTTTTCGACAAAAGTATATTCAACTGAAGAATGTCGATTCGACAACAGTGCTTTTCGACAGTCATTTCGTCAATTTCATTCCGCCTCATTTTGCGGTCGTGATCTAATAAAAAAAAATGTAAAACATGGGTTTTTTTTGTGTTTTTTTGATTGCTAATAGCATATCTATTTATATTTTTATATTAGAAGGGATTATCTACTTGGTTTGTCTATTTAGGAGTATTATTTAATAGATTTTTTAAAATAATTTTTTTTTTTTTTACTGACAAAAAAAATAGGAGAGATCAGTGCATGTTTTTCAGTGGGAAGGGGTGGGATTGGGTTAAAATTCCTGAAAAAAATTGCGTGGGCTCCCCCCTCCTAGGCATAACCAGCCTCGGGCTCTTTGAGCCGGTACTGGTTGCAAAAATACGGGGGGGGGGGGGGAAATGACAGGGGATCCCGCGTATTTTAACAACCAGCACCGGGCTCTGCGTCCGGTCCTGGTGCAAAAAATACTGGGGACAAAAGACGTAGGGGTCCCCCGTATTTTTAACACTAGCACCAGCCGGAATTCGACCGCAATTGCATATACCCCTATATGTGCCAGCTCACATCGGTATCTGGATGGTAGTAGACAGTAAATGGTATGTGGTCAATATACCGCCTGCCGGGATCCCAGCGTTGGGCATGTAAATGCAGGCGGCCAGAATCCAGACAGAAGCCCGGTATTCCCCCACGGGTGGTGGTCCATGCCACCACCTGAAGGGGAATTGAAGTGTGGGGCTAGCAAAGCTTGCCACGGGGCCGAAACCCGGATGTCGGGATATCGGCATCGGTCTCCTGACCGCCGGGATCCCATACTGAATCCCAGTAAATATACGGTCAATACCAGATGGTCGACAGTCAATAGGTCGGCAGGATCAAAAGGTAGACAGTAAAATGGTCAACATTGATTTTGGTCGGCAGGGTCAAAAGGTCGGCATATGGTTTTTCATTATTTTTAGGGTTAGTGTTAGGCACTTGGGGAAAGGTTAGGCTGTCAGAGGGGACGGTTAGGGTTAGATACTTGGTGACAGGTTAGGCTGCGGAAGGGGACGGTTACGGTTAAAATAAACAGAAAAACATATTGACCTTTTTGTGTTGACCGTTTACATTTTGACCTTTTGACCCTGTCAACCTAAATCCATGTCAAACTTTTACCCTGTCGACCATCTGGTGTCAACCTACTGACTATCTAGATACTGTTGATCTTTTAATCCATACCCTCTCCCATCAGTCTCATTTGAAATACAATCCAATTCCCTGGGACTGGCCTGGATTACAAGGCAACTAGGCAAATTCCTAGGGATGGAAACATATAGAAGGTCCCAAAGGCAATAACACTGTTGTGATTTATAATCTGATTACAGTAATATTTGTGAAGGACAATAATGATGTAAATCCTTCTGGAGATTGAGAAGAACCAGACGATATTGCTAGTGTTCACAGAGGACCCTCACCTAAGAAATTAACACAGGGGGGAAAAAAAGAAACAAAATTTAAAGGGCCATAAATTTATATTTGTGTCTAAGAAACCCATTTAACAAGACATAACCTCCTTTAGCACTTACTAAAGGGTTATGTCCACCTTTCAGTATTTAACAAATAGCGGTAAGCTTATTTTACTGCTCTTTGCCACTGTACCACTTATGCCATTTGGCAATGGGGACCCATCGCGGCCTTTTCGGCTTCAGCAATGCCTTCCAACTGCTGCCGGATCCCCACCGACTAGCCTCTGCGCATGCGCATGACACAGTAGCCTGTTACTAGCAGCAATATACTGCCAGCAACAGAGGGAAGGACGCCGCTGAGGAGGAAGACGTTGCTGGACCTCGCTGGAGAGGTAATATTAAATACCAATGGCATATTCTTTAGTATTAATGCGATGCTAAACAAAATATGCCACTAGTAATAAGTACAGTTATTAACGGAGGCCCTAAGTGAATGTCCAAAGCATATCTTCTTCCAGATTTTAGAACGGTTACTATTAATGTGTAGCATGAACATATTCCAAAGTGCTTTACAAGTTAACATTATATTATCATTATTTGCGCTCTGTGTAATCTTTTGCAGGTTTCAGGTTATCTTCATGTGCCAAATTGCCATCGCCTTATAGACTAAGCTTGCAAGCAAGGCCCTCTGACCTCTTTGTTATTACCCAGTCTGGTCTAATTACTGTTTTGTTGCCAATTGTAAAGAGCAACAGAATATGCTGGCGCTATATAAAATAACTGTTAAATAATAAATAAAATATTTTACATTTTTGGCTCAGCCCATTATTACAGTCCAAATGTATCCTTAAAATGACAGGTCACTTATGTGTCTACAGCATCCCACTGGTTTACATTAGTGCTAAGGATAGCCAAAAGCACATTTTAGTCAATCATGGTAGTACAAATCTCAGTGTAGCACAATTAGAGGGACTGGGGTGTTTTATGCCAAGATACAAGTGACACATTTAACGCTTCCATCAAAGGATATAAATTCTGCACCTCCAAGAATGCTGTTCATCTTGACCCACAAAAGGTTTTACACTTTGTATGTGGACCCTCACAATTCTGTACCCCCCACCCCCCCAAAAAAAGGCTTTCTGATGATGGAATCCACTACTCATTCTATGCTAAGGTAGAGAAGTTACCAATCCGCTTCAGTCATGTCATATATTGTTCTAGATAAAAGATATCTAGATGCTGATTGGTTGATATGGGCAACTCTAAAAGGTGTGTACACGGTGAGATCCTTGCTATGCCCGATTTTCACTTTGCGATTTCCCCTGAACTCCCCGAAGCCCAGCACCACCGATTTTGACTAACTTTTCTTGAGATATGGACTATGTGTGCTTACGATATTGGTTTATGTGAGATTTTGGCTTTTGTGAGATGTAATTGACATGTGAGATGAACTAGATAACACACCGATCTAGCAAGGATTGACTTACCTGCACAGTCAATCTTTTCTTACAATGCCGACCCCGCGGGAGTGCGCATCGGGATCAAATCGGGATTGCAAGCAGCATAACACCTTGAGATTTGCACTAATTTTTCTTGCGTATTTGACTATAAAGTCAAAATCGAAAGAAAAAATCTTACCGTGTGTACACACCTTAATTAAGCTCTCTTGCAGGTTAGATACATCTCCCTTTAGGTGTGTTTTTAGCTAATGGTGGGATCACTTCTACCCTTTTTCCACTGCTGCAATAACCCGGGTTGTAGAAAAGGGTGCCTGAAAAATAACCTGGGTCCAGTGACCCGTGAATCTGACCTGGTAGCTACCAGGGTCAGACTCGGGAAGAAACCATGAATGGAGCAATGTAAACAGGTTGCCGGGTCCCATTAAGAGCATAGGGAGATACGGATCACCTGCGCTGGAGATGCGGTCATCTCCAAGGACCAGCAAAACAGAAACACTGCACATGAATGCAGTGGAAATGGGATATAACCCTGTTTGGAACTATGTTCCAAAACCTGGGATTGTCCTGGGATCTAGGAGGAAAAGTGGTTTTTAAAGTCAGGCCAACCAGTCATTACTAGAAGATCTCATTATAACTGAGGCACAGGTGACAACACTTTTAAAAAGAGCAGCACTAGGGCACTCACAGTGAAAGCATAGGACATTGACCACTTGCTCAACTATTATTGATATATGGCAGTTCCTGCATATGGCTGTAAGTTGTACACACAACTTACACTAAAAGGAGCCTGCTTTCTTTGTTTTAACCAGCTGTTCGAATGCAGCATTATATACACTGGCTTACGCTGGCTGACTTACGTTTTTTTTCAGAGATGGACGCAGATTTTGTTTCAGTCGACCCCCGGACACATGCCGCCTGTCAATCACCATGCGATCGCATCCTTCCTGGATGCGATCATATAGTGTAGGGTCATGCACGCGCACTATGGCCGATGTGCATGCACAGACCCTATGGACACGGCTGCTGCATGCGAATGCAGCGGCTGCGTCCATCTCTGAATAAGGCCCTTATTGAGCACAAGACTAAGCTCTGTATTTTATGCGCACAGTACTGGCACTAATCAGCTGCTCTAATACTTGTGCTTAATGCTACTACCATATAGGAGCTCTGCCTACAGAGACTGGCTTACTGACCCTGCACAGCATATGCAGCATCATCAACAAGCCATGGAGAGATTGTCCGTGTACACAAAGGTCTATTTTAGATTTATGGTTTATTTTAGATGCACTATACTGGACTTCTTGTATATTACTTAGTGTTAATGCCTGCAGATGAATAAATCTGCTTTTCATTTGCTTGCTTCCCTTACCTCACAGGCATTGCAGCTCACCGCACTCATGCTGGGGAACAGACTGGTCTAGGAAATGTGTTTGAGGTGGACCTGCCCACTTCATGCCACAAATAAGGGGCCATCCAGGCATTTCCTCTATTTGTGCCAAATACGACCACAAGAACACCTCTGTACTCAATGTATTGCTTCAGTAGACTAATCCTCTAAGAAAAAGGATTTCTGGTGGAAGTGCTAGCGAAGCATCTTCTATTACAGCAAATCTCACAGTTTGAGTTCACTTTGTATCCTGAATGATTTGTGTTTAATATGAATGTTTTTTTAAGCATTTTGAGGATTTCAAATGCCGCTGTCAGAAAGGTGGAAAAAAAAATGTATTAAGAAAAAAGAAAAAAAGTACACACAAATCAGCCAGGGTACTAAGCTTTAGAAACATCAAACAGCGGATTTCCTGCAACAGAAGAGCCTCACTGATACCAACTTACGGGTGTTGACCTCTTACAAGGTTTGTACAGTCCGGCTGACTGTGGGTACAGAATGCTGGCACTCTTGTTTATTGCATACCCATAGGGCACTGAGTATCCCTATAAATAAGGAACATATAGCTATGGAAAAGGCCAATTAAAAACAATTACACGCTTTATCATGAAGTCAATCAGTAGTAGTCATTTCAGAAGTGTCTAAATATTAGATTGTAGATTGCCCATTGTCCCACAAAATGTATTAGGAATTTCTATATTTTGGAATGTGACCAAATACAGCATCATTTTAAAAAACATTCAAGCAAATACAAAATCCAGAAAGCAAATTTGGAAGACATAAGTAAATGATCTGAAATTGTCAACTCCTGGGAGCAGGAACAATCTTGTGCACAGGAAAAAGATCAGAGGAGAATGTAATAGGGTGTGAGAATCAGGAAGCGAGAGATTAAAGTGGCAATCATGTACATGGTAAAACCAGATTTGCTATGTAAAGGATTGCCACTTAAAAAAATAAAAAGAAGGAGAACTATCACTTCCTGATTCTCACACCCTATTACATTCCCCCACTGTAACCTACAGCTGCCAACCTTGTTAAACATTTCTAAATTGGGTATCTGAATGATGCATAGAGGGTGTCTAATTAGACAGTCAATAGACCGACATCATATGTTAGACATTAGTTCGACAGGGTCAAAAGGTCAACATGAAAATGGTCGACATAAAAAAGGTATTATTTTTTTTTAAACAAATTTTACATGTTTCTGGACTTTTTCATACCTTCTCTATCCATGTGGGCATAGAGTTGGTCATAAACCTTGTGGCGAGCCCTGCGAGGGGATGCCTTTCTACTACAATTGGGGTACCAGATGACAAAACTATCCACACAAACCCCCATTTTCATGTCTGCCTTTTGAACCTGTCAAACTTTTGACTGTCTAACATGTGATGTCTATCTAGACACTGTATCTATTATACCACACCCGAATTACACCAACTTTTTGTGTGCTCCAGTTTTGTAATCCTAAATGTACTGCACACAAATCACTGTAAAAGAAGGATTTGGTGTTTAGTTTCATCAGAAGAAGAATCCTGATTAGTAGCTTAGACACAAATACAATAAAATAATTATAATCCATAAATCTGGTTATAAGGTAACATATGTATAATTCAAGTGCATACTCTGGAACCTGATCCTTAGAGCAGGAAGTGGGCCCAAAGGCAGTGGGGACCACCGCGGGTTTCCCCCCAGGCCTCTGTGGGCCAGTCCAACCCTGGTTAAAAGGGTATAGCCATGTAGTCAATCACATTCACTTGCAGGTTTCAATACCAGCGATCAACACTGTTCAAGAGAGACCCTAACAAATCATTGGATTTTGATAGGAGGGGAGTTGTTCCCTATGGTTACCTGCCAGGTGTTTGTTGCCAACGTGCAAGATTACTCCCACTCACATTTGGTGTACCGGAGAATAGCAGAGTCCATTGCTCTGCATGTCAGATAAAAGGAGTCGTCTCCCTGTGTATATTGATGTGAACCCATCATTCATTGTTTTTATTTTTGTTTTACTTGGAACGGGATGTAATACGCATCGCAATTTGAGCGAGATACATCCTGCCCCTATCTGCGCATACATACCGACATTTTTTTACACTGGTATGCATGAATGATTGCCTACCGGGAAGTTCTTGCGATATAGAGCTATCCTGGTGAAGTCGTAACTTCTGGGTTTATGACCCACAAGTCAAAATGCTCATGCGCACCATTCAGTCAGCACACGTGCAAACCAGGGGGCAAGGAGAGAGATTCTTGCATAAGGATGCCCTTAGGTCTCTATAGGCAACATCACACCCCCATAAAAATCTATAGGGATTTTAATACATATGGGAATGCATATGCATTGTGGTAAACCTACAAAACTATAGTTTTACTGTTAGTTTCATAAATCCATCCCTTTGTCTTTTTACTGGCTAACAGTGTGTTGTGGAGGATTTATTTGTGCATTTCTTTTCTAGATAACTTCCTCCATTCATGTAATTCTTGAACTCCCTCATTGTTGCTGCAGTCAAGTCAAACAGCCCTTCTAGTTGTGCCTAGTCGTGATCACATTTCCTAACAATGAGCATCTTTTTGTGCATTTTTTCCCCTTGAAAATGTGTCTTACTTGCATCTCTATGCAAATAAGACGCACTTTGCTGATTAAAATGATATGCTGCATGCCTATATTCTGTGTGCGGCTGCAGCTCTATCTGCATATGAAATGCTACATTGTTTTTCTGGAAAATGCATTTTCAGTATAGAAGACGCTCAACGTTGGCAGGAGCTGGCGGATCTCATGCGCCCTGTGTGTCACAAATCATTACGTATGCAGGCTAGATGAGGAAGGACGCATCTGTATAGACGCAAATCAGTAGTGGAGAGGAAAGTGCAGATCCTTGTTAGGTTATTTATTTTTGGAGGCTTTTGGGCACCTCCTGATAAATGGTCTCAATTTAAAAGCACATAAATGGGAAACCCCATATATGGACATTCATTGTTTAACATTAGGCCTTCTCTGCTAGCAGACGTATATCATATATTTGCAGTTTTAACTAAGATGTAGCAAGAGCATGGTGCTGAGCTGAGGTTTATACTACTTTGCATACACTATTGCCATCTCCAAATATTATATTGCATATATACAGATGCGCCCTCCTACATCTTGCCTCAATATTCCACGCAGCGGGAGATGCCTGGAGCGAGTGAGCTGACAGGTTCCGTGCAACTCTATTAGCGTCGAGCATCTTTTTTTTGCTTAAAATTCAGCGTACTCGCATCACTATGTGAACAAGACACGCAAGCAGACTGATTAAAATTATATGCGGCATACCTATATTCCATGTGTGACTTTGTATCTGCATACAAAACACTACGTTACAGTGTTTCTAGGAAAACATTAGCATTTCATATGCAGATACAGACACAGAACATAGCCATGCCGCATACCATTTTCAGCATAAGATACTTGTGCATCCTATTTGCATCATTTTCTGAATAAGACGCATTTTAATAGAAAAAGTCACACAAAGATGCTCGGCGATACCAAGTCACGCTAGAAGGACTGTTTAACATACAAGGAGGCTACATATTAGTGGACACATCTGTAATGTATGTATTTTTTCTTTACATGTTGCCAGGAGCAGTCCTAGTGCACTGCTATATTGCCCAAGTAGTAGGACTCAACTCATACTATGGACTAAGGTAATCTGAATCTACAGCAGTGGTGTTCAACATACAATATGGCCCTCCAGCTGCTGTGGAACTACACATCCCAGCATGCCCTCTCATAGTTTTGCTATTAGGTCACTCTAAAACTGTGGCAGAGCATGCAAAGATGTGTAGTTCCACATCTTTGCATGCTCCGCATGTTAAATACCCCTGCTCTAGAGCATCCAGTTTCATTGTATGGCCAAATAGGTGCCCCACTAAGACTAGCACGACTGCCCTGAACCACTCACTTCATGGGGTCTTCTGCATCCCTAGAACTCAGAGGAGGTTCAGTGATGGAGCAGACACCATTCCTGGCCCAATGAGATAAAGAGATTTCCCGTTGGTGGTCACACCAGGCGAACAGTTTGGCTATAGAGTGCAGCCTCAAGCCAGCCTCCTTCTGACCTGGTTTAAGATCACATCAATGGTCAAATCTTCAAGTCTCTGTGGGCCTTGCTACTTTGTGGACCTGCCAAATGCATGACATCAGGCTTGGTTCCTGCAGGGCAGTCTTTTTGTATGGACTCAATGGGCAGTTGCCCAAGGGTGCCAGGATTATAAGAACCCTATGCTGATAGCTGAGGGCCCCATATTTCCTCAGGCACCAGATTTTTGAGAATCTGGCCCTGGGGAACCGGAGAGATCGGACTTCAAAGCAGTGGTCCCCATCAGAGTCTGTTAATTGCTCTTCCCATCCAGCTATCTCTGGTTCTGTCTGCCTTACAGTTTGAGGGTATACTCCAAAATCTGGGACTCTCCCTTTTAGGTGGACACTGGCAGCTTGTCTCTACTATGCCCAGAACTAGAGATATGAGCCTTCCAGCAACTGGTCCCTGCTCCAGCTTCACACACCTGGTATGCAGTTTTATATTTTCATCGGAGGATTGATTTGGCTTCTGAACTCTGATCCGTAAACCAGTACCTCCTGAAAAATGGGGCTCTATTTTTTATTATTATTTTTTTTATCCCACTGAAAACTAAGAAATCCATCTCCAGGAACTGGAAATATCTGCAGTCAAGCATGTTGCCCTCCCACCGGAAAACTATGAATATTAAGCCCACTACATTATCCAACCCCTCCCTGCATATTAAATACCCCCTACCACCCTGAAAGTCATGTACCAGGCTCCTTCATTCAGGCCAATGCCCCCTGCTGCACTTTAGCAGTCTTCCTACAGCCACATCTACCACCATCTGTGCAGTAAAGGAGTAATTAGCAGAAATTACTGCTCCAGGTCCTATATGCTGAGTAGAAGACAGAACAACCCCTACCGCTAGCAGGACATCAAAGCTGCTGCTGATAGCACCACCAACCCCTACTGCTGGAGGATGGGTAGGGGTCTCAATACATTGCTTTGCCCAGGGGACTACACTGCTGTTAAAACTCCCTTGGGTACCTGCCATGCTAGCGGAGTAACCAAAGAGACAAACATCAGGACAGCACTCCAAGTTATTCTGTGATAATGAATCCTTTAGGGTAAGATTTTGTGTGGTGACCCTCCTAGTTGTGTGTTTTTTCATTATACGGTGTGTTGTAAAATAGACAATAAAATACACTTGTACTTATTAATTTGCCAAAGTGCATCCGAATCCACAAGAGCTACCCTCAGCTAGCACATAAGGCTGCCTTCAGTCTGACGCAGGGCCGTAACTACGTGTGTGCCAAGGGGGCTTGGCACACAGCGCAGTTGCCCTGGGGGCGCAACGGCCAGCGGCATGTAATGAGTCAAATTGACTCATTACATGCCGCCTCTGTGTGCGCCGTGCACCGCGCTGGAGGAGAGAGACCAGCGCCGGGTTCAAGGAGGAGGAGGGAGGGGGAGCAGGGAGCCGCAGCAGCGCTATTTGATTGGTAGTAAGCGCCGCTGCAGCATCCCCCTCTCCTTCTGTATTGGCTGCCCGGCGCTGCTATGGATGCTGGGATGCGGTTCCTTCATCCCAGCATCCACAGCAGCGCCAGGCAACCAATACAGAAGGAGAGGGGGATGCTGCAGCGGCGCTTACTACCAATCAAATAGCGCTGCTGCGGCTCCCCGCTCCCCCTTCCTCCTCCTCCTTCTCACCTCACACAGCCTGCACCGAGAGGGAGCTGCACGAGGAGCCTGTCAGCGGGGAGAAGGTAAGTATGTCTCTCTCTCTCTTTCTCTCTCTCTTTCTCTCTCTCTCAGGGGGACACCGTCTGCCGCAATGTGTAAAAAGGGGTCCTGGCTGCCGCAATGTATAAAAAGGGGGTCTGGCTGCCGCAATGTGTAAAAAGGGGGCCTGGCTGCCGCAATGTGTAAAATGGGGTCCTGGCTGCCGCAATGTGTAAAAATGGGGTCCTGGCTGCCGCAATGTGTAAAAAGGGGGACTGGCTGCCACAATGTATAAAAAGGGGGTCTGGCTGCCGCAATGTGTAAAAAGGGTGCCTGGCTGCCGCAATGTGTAAAGAGGGGGCCTGGCTGCCGCAATGTGTAAAGAGGGGGCCTGGCTGCCGCAATGTGTAAAGAGGGGGACTGGCTGCCGTAATGTGTAAAAAGGGGGACTGGCTGCCGTAATGTGTAAAAAGGGGGGGTCCTGGCTGCCGCAATGTGTAAAATGTATAAGGCCATTAAATTTAGTCTTTGTTGGCCAATGGTAGTGTGCCTATCTATTAGATAACCAATACATGTGTTATCATGCTTGTTTGGGTCACCTATTCATGTGTTATTATCATCCCTGCTATTACGTATAAATTGATTGAGCAACTCCTCAGTTTATGTACCCATCAGAAGGCAGCCAGTCAGTGGGAATGAGAATACAGTCCAATACACTTGCTGCCCCACTCCACGCAGGGCAGCTAATCCCAGTTGACCACATACAGGTACAGGAAAGAAGAAGAGGAAAGGAGTGTTGGTGCAAAAAAACAGGTTATGTATCTAAAATTACTATTTATTAAATAAAACATACATCTACAGTCAAACATTATATTCATTAGATGAATTAAATGAAGCGCTGTTCTCATTTATCCAATTAATTCATATTCTATCATCAGTCCTGGATAGTTCAGGAGAGAATGTGTTTTTTTGCTGCCGGATTTTAGCATATTGGTTCCCTGGGGACTTCAGTGCTTAGATACATTACCTCTTTGTGCACTGTTTAAAGTCATTGGTAAATGTTTGTCTCACCTGTGTAAAGGCTGGAGCAGCCACACTGTAGGGTCGTGGTTTGAAAGAGCTTATAGGTTGAGGAGGGAAACCGCGTGCAGCCATATTGTAGTCTGGAGGTGGCATGGAGAGGTCATCTTTATCTAGCAAATTCCCAGTGCTGCTACTCTTCCCTGGCTGTAAACTGTAGGGGCACAACAGATGTTTTTTTTTTCTTCTTATAATGCAATATTAGGACTTTAAGTCACATAGAATAAAAGCATCTACAACTCACCGAAAAGCACAGGGAAGGCAGCCATTTAGAGAGCTAAACCAATATTCATAAATATACAGCTCATCATTACGTACTAGGAACAAATATCAGCACTTAATACTTATCAGTCCTAAATATGGCTGCCTCCACGGTGTGGAGGCCACTGGTATACTTAAAGCCTGTTTACTCACTTCATCTGTGATCGGGCTGCTGTATCTCCACGGTCTAGCACTCGCGTGTAAGAGAAAGGGAACCATCCTCTCCTAGAAGGTAGAAAAAGCGGAGGTGACTGAATAAATTTATGATAAAAAAGATTTATTTTGACTGAAATCAATGGCTTGTACTTATTCCTATTGATGATTGTACACTATCAAATTCAGATTTTGGACAATACTGTTTAGCAGAGTTTTAGCTGTACAGAAAAAAAAAAAAAAAATCACCAAAAATTCCCAAAATGGGAAACTGCATAATTAATAAAATAAATAATAAAATTATATTCAGATATAAGTTTATTCATGACTGTAATGAATAGTCTGGCTGATGCCAGAACAATGAAACACACATGTATTCCCTTTTAACCAACAGTGTGTACATTCACTGGGATAATATGCATACTTGGGATCCTCACACATTAAAAACAAAAGGTAAAAATAAGAATTTACTTACCGATAATTCTATTTCTCGTAGTCCGTAGTGGATGCTGGGGACTCCGTAAGGACCATGGGGAATAGCGGCTCCACAGGAGACTGGGCACAAAAGTAAAGCTTTAGAACTATTTGGTGTGCACTGGCTCCTCCCCCCATGACCCTCCTCCAAGCCTCAGTTAGGATACTGTGCCCGGACGAGCGTACACAATAAGGAAGGATTTTTGAATCCCGGGTAAGACTCATACCAGCCACACCATATAACTTGTGATCTAAACCCAGTTAACAGCATGATAACAGAGGAGCCTCTAGAAAAGATGGCTCACTACAGCAATAACCCAATTTTTTGGTAACAATAACTATGTACCAGTATTGCAGACAATCCGCACTTGGGATGGGCGCCCAGCATCCACTACGGACTACGAGAAATAGAATTATCGGTAAGTAAATTCTTATTTTCTCTGACGTCCTAGTGAATGCTGGGGACGCCGTAAGGACCATGGGGATTATACCAAAGCTCCCAAACGGGCGGGAGAGTGCGGATGACTCTGCAGCACCAAATGAGAGAACTCCAGGTCCTCCTCAGCCAGGGTATCAAATTTGTAGAATTTTACAAACGTATTTGCTCCTGACCAAGTAGCTGCTCGGCAAAGCTGTAAAGCCGAGACCCCTCGGGCAGCCGCCCAAGATGAGCCCACCTTCCTTGTGGAATGGGCTTTTACAGATTTTGGCTGTGGCAGGCCTGCCACAGAATGTGCAAGCTGAATTGTACTACAAATCCAACGAGCAATAGTCTGCTTAGAAGCAGGAGCACCCAGCTTGTTGGGTGCATACAGAATAAACAACGAGTCAGATTTTCTGACTCCAGCCGTCCTGGAAACCTATATTTCCAGGGCTCTGACAACGTCTAGCAACTTGGAGTCCTTCAAGTCCCTAGTAGCTTTCCATGTGAGATATTTTAACTCCACATATTTAAGTGGTTCAAACCAATGTGACTTTTGGAACCCAAAAACTACATTTAGATCCCAAGGTGCCACTGGAGGCACAAAAGGAGGCTGTATATACAGTACCCCTTTCACAAACGTCTGAACTTCAGGGACTGAAGCTAGTTCTTTTAGGAAGAAAATTGACAGGGCCGAAATTTGAACCTTAATGGACCCCCATTTCAGGCCCATAGACACTCCTGTTTGCAGGAAATGTAGGAATCGACCTAGTTGAAAATTCCTCCGTCGGGGCCTTACTGGCCTCGCACCACGCAACATATTTTCGCCAAATGCGGTGATAATGTTTTGCGGTTATATCTTTCCTGGCTTTGATCAGGATAGGAATGACTTCATCCGGAATGCCTTTCTCCTTCAGGATCCGGCGTTCAACCGCCATGCCGTCAAACGCAGCCGCGGTAAGTCTTGGAACAGACAGGGTCCTTGCTGGAGCAGGTCCCTTCTTAGAGGTAGAGGCCACGGATCCTCCGTGAGCATCTCTTGAAGTTCCGGTTACCAAGTCCTTCTTGGCCAATCCGGAGCCACGAATATAGTGCTTACTCCTCTCCATCTTATAATTCTCAGTACCTTGGGTATGAGAGGCAGAGGAGGGAACACATACACTGACTGGTACACCCACTGTGTTACCAGAGCGTCTACAGCTATTGCCTGAGGGTCCCTTGACCTGGCGCAATACTTGTCGAGTTTTATAAACATGTGGAAGACTTCTGGGTGAAGTCCCCACTCTCCCGGGTGGAGGTCGTGTCTGCTGAGGAAGTCTGCTTCCCAGTTGTCCACTCCCGGAATGAATACTGCTGACAGTGCTATCACATGATTTTCCGCCCAGCGAAGAATCCTTGCAGCTTCTGCCATTGCCCTCCTGCTTCTTGTGTCACCCTGTCTGTTTACGTGGGTGACTGCCGTGATGTTGTCCGAATGGATCAACTCCGGGTGACCTTGAAGCAGAGGTCTTGCTGAGCTTAGAGCATTGTAAATGGCCCTTAGCTTCAGGATATTTATGTGAAGTGATGTCTCCAGGCTTGACCATAAGCTCTGGAAATTCCTTCCCTGTGTGACTGCTCCCCAGCCTCGCAGGCTGGCATCCGTGGTCACCAGGACCCAGTCCTGAATGTGCGGCCTTCTAGAAGATGAGCACTCTGCAACCACCACAGGAGGGACACCCTTGTCCTTGGTGACAGGGTTATCCGCTGATGCATCTGAAGATGCGACCCGGACCATTTGTCCAGCAGGTCCCACTGGAAAGTTCTTGCGTGGAATCTGCCGAATGGGATTGCTTCGTAGGAAGCCACCATTTTTCCCAGAACCATTTCATTGATGTACTGAGACTTGGCTCGGTTATAGGAGGTTCCCGACTAGCTCGGATAACTCCCTGACTTTCTCCTCCGGGAGAAACACCTTTTTCTGGACTGTGTCCAGGATCATCCCTAGGAACAGAAGACGAGTCGTCGGAATCAGCTGCGATTTTGGAATATTGAGAATCCAATCGTGCTGCCGCAACACTACCTGAGATAGTGCTACACCGACCTCCAACTGTTCCCTGGATCTTACCCTTATCAGGGAATCGTCCAAGTAAGGGATAACTAAAATTCCCTTCCTTCGAAGGAGTATCATCATTTCGGCCATTACCTTGGTAAAGACCCAGGGTGCCGTGGACCATCCATACGGCAGCGTCTGAAACTGATAGTGACAGTTCTGTACCATAAACCTGAGGTACCCTTGGTGAGAAGGGTAAATTGGGACATGAAGGTAAGCATCCTTGATGTCCCGAGACATCATGTAGTCCCCTTCTTCCAGGTTCGCAATCACTGCTCTGAGTGACTCAATCTTGAATTTGAACCTCCGTATGTAAGTGTTCAAGATTTTAGATTTAGAATCGGTCTCACCGAGCCGTCCGGCTTCGGTACCACAACAGTGTGGAATAATACCCCGTTCCCTGTTGCAGGAGGGGTACCTTGATTATCACCTGCTGGGAATACAGCTTGTGAATGGCTTCCAAAACTGCCTCCCTGTCAGAAGGAGACATCGGTAAAGCCGACTTTAGGAAACGGCGAGGGGGAGACGTCTCGAATTCCAATTTGTACCCCTGAGATATCACCTGAAGGATCCAGGGGTCTACTTGCGAGTGAGCCCACTGCGCGCTGAAATTCATTGAGACGGGCCCCCACCGTGCCTGATTCTGCTTGTAAAGCCCCAGCGTCATACTGAGGGCTTGGCAGAGGCGGGAGAGGGTTTCTGTTCCTGGGAACTGGCTGATTTCTGCAGCCTTTTTCCTCTCCCTCTGTCACGGGGCCGAAATGAGGAACCTTTTGCCCGCTTGCCCACGAAAAGACTGCGCCTGATAATACGGCGTCTTCTTATGTTGAGAGGCGACCTGGGGTACAAACGTGGATTTCCCAGCTGTTGCCGTGGCCACCAGGTCTGAAAGACCGACCCCAAATAACTCCTCCCCTTAATAAGGCAATACTTCCAAATGCCGTTTGGAATCCGCATCACCTGACCACTGTCGTGTCCATAACCCTCTACTGGCAGAAATGGACAACGCACTTAGACTTGATGCCAGTCGGCAAATATTCCGCTGTGCATCACGCATATATAGAAATGCATCTTTTAAATGCTCTATAGGCAATAATATACTGTCCCTATCTAGGGTATCAATATTTTCAGTCAGGGAATCCGACCACGCCAACCCAGCACTGCACATCCAGGCTGAGGCGATTGCTGGTCGCAGTATAACACCAGTATGTGTGTAAATACATTTTAGGATACCCTCCTGCTTTCTATCAGCAGGATCCTTAAGGGCGGCCATCTCAGGAGAGGGTAGAGCCCTTGTTCTTACAAGCGTGTGAGCGCTTTATCCACCCTAGGGGGTGTTTCCCAACGCACCCTAACCTCTGGCGGGAAAGGATATAATGCCAATAACATTTTAGAAATTATCAGTTGTTATCGGGGGAAACCCACGCATCATCACACACCTCATTTAATTTCTCAGATTCAGGAAAACTACAGGTAGTTTTTCCTCACCGAACATAATACCCCTTTTTGGTGGTACTCGTATTATCAGAAATGTGTAAAACATTTTTCATTGCCTCAATCATGTAACGTGTGGCCCTACTGGAAGTCACATTTGTCTCTTCACCGTCGACACTGGAGTCAGTATCCGTGTCGGCGTCTATATCTGCCATCTGAGGTAACGGGCGCTTTAGAGCCCCTGACGGCCTATGAGACGTCTGGACAGGCACAAGCTGAGTAGCCGGCTGTCTCATGTCAACCACTGTCTTTTATACAGAGCTGACACTGTCACGTAATTCCTTCCAACAGTTCATCCACTCAGGTGTCGACCCCCTAGGGGGTGACATCACTATTACAGGCAATCTGCTCCGTCTCCACATCATTTTTCTCCTCATACATGTCGACACAAACGTACCGACACACAGCACACACACAGGGAATGCTCTGATAGAGGACAGGACCCCACTAGCCCTTTGGGGAGACAGAGTGAGAGTTTGCCAGCACACACCAGAGCGCTATATATATACAGGGATAACCTTATATAAGTGTTTTTCCCCTTATAGCTGCTGTATTTTTAATACTGCGCGTAATTAGTGCCCCCCTCTCTTTTTTAACCCTTTCTGTAGTGTAGTGACTGCAGGGGAGAGCCAGGGAGCTTCCCTCCAACGGAGCTGTGAGGGAAAATGGCGCCAGTGTGCTGAGGAGATAGGCTCCGCCCCCTTCTCGGCGGCCTTATCTCCCGTTTTCTGGGTATTCTGGCAGGGGTTAAATTCATCCATATAGCCCAGGAGCTATATGTGATGCATTTTTTGCCATCCAAGGTGTTTTTATTGCGTCTCAGGGCGCCCCCCCCCAGCGCCCTGCACCCTCAGTGACCGGAGTGTGAAGTGTGCTGAGAGCAATGGCGCACAGCTGCAGTGCTGTGCGCTACCTTGTTGAAGACAGGACGTCTTCTGCCGCCGATTTTCCGGACCTCTTCTGTCTTCTGGCTCTGTAAGGGGGCCGGCGGCGCGGCTCTGGGACCTATCCATGGCTGGGCCTGTGATCAGTCCCTCTGGAGCTAATGTCCAGTAGCCTAAGAAGCCCAATCCACTCTGCACGCAGGTGAGTTCGCTTCTTCTCCCCTTAGTCCCTCGATGCAGTGAGCCTGTTGCCAGCAGGTCTCACTGAAAATAAAAAACCTAAAACTAAACTTTTCACTAAGCAGCTCAGGAGAGCCACCTAGTGTGCACCCTTCTCGTTCGGGCACAGAAATCTAACTGAGGCTTGGAGGAGGGTCATAGGGGGAGGAGCCAGTGCACACCAGGTAGTTCTAAAGCTTTACTTTTGTGCCCAGTCTCCTGCGGAGCCGCTATTCCCCATGGTCCTTACGGAGTCCCCAGCATCCACTAGGACGTCAGAGAAACTAAATTTAACAATAAAAACAAACACAGTTAGTGTATAAGTGTTACATTATGTAACTGTATAGTTTTCTTTTATCCAGAACATGAGAATACCAAGGGCCTTGTTCTAGGCTGTAGGGATGCCTATGTGAACATTAGCCTGCATTCGGAATTGTATGCATCTACTGTATGCGACTGTGCCTCCTCTAACCATACAGATACAGGCCAAAGAGCAAGGGCTTCACTGGGATAAAGGGTTTTCCATCATCACAGCTGCAGAAGAATCGAAGGTGGTCTGAGTGTGGTGACTTGTCAGAAGAAGGCAGCATGTGAACAGCTTGAAGTCATGGCTGGACAATCACAAACCACCTTCTCCACAAGATAACCTGCCCCCCTATACACATCTGCTGAGGATCAAATGCTGTTAAATACAGAGGAGATCACGCTTTATCATGGGAAGGTGCAGATCATTGTTTTGTGGCAGGAGCTCAACAAATACATTCTATAATGGGAAATAACTAAAAAAAAAAGGGTAATTAACACATCAGACTGTTATTCCTCAAGTATAAGAACAGAAATAGTGACACTTTAGCCTTGTTGAGATATCTGCAGTCAGGTGCATTGTGTACACACACACACACATTTGTGTGATAACATATTGATGTTTTGTAGTGTCGAGGAATAAAAAGGCTGCACATTTAGTATTCTCAACATGCATCAGTTCAACTGTTATACGTCACTATTGATTACCATTTTAGCAGCAGAGAATGAATGAGCAGTTTAAAAAGTCCTGACAAGTCCTCGTTCAAACAAGCTCATAGGAGTACTTGATGTTCCAGGTAAGCTGTAGCCAGCAGACGAGAGAGAAAAGAGTTGTGTTCTAAGCGGCTATTCTGCTCACTAGCTCATCTCCTCTGGGGTGCAGGAACAGAGGACAGACACCCACAGCCAGTAATGTGATGTGATATAAGCAATCTGCAGATCTTCTCCCAGGGTTGCTAACAGCTGGCTAATTGTTTACTTTGGAGGCCAATGCAAATTGTAAAGGGTATTTGTTCATTAGGGATAAAACACCCTTTATATCTCATTGCCATTAAATAACTATTAATCAATATTTACCACTTCAAGGGCAGTTTGTAAGTTCAGTAACACTCACTGCAAACTAAGGCAACTGGTATGTTATATACACTTTATAAGAATAGGTATAAAACATACTGTAAACTATTATTTCTATTTGAAGAGTAGCTGGGTCACATGACACATTAGAAAGTGTTCTGTGATGGAGTGCATCGATGTCGCTGAAGAGAAAATGCACCTTATACAAAAAGCTGGGTAACCCTAGGTACAACACAACGTTTGTTAGCAGTCACCTGGGAGTTCCATGACCTGAATAAAAAGCACTCTGCCTGTGGACTTGCACTTTTCTTTTATAAGGTTACAGAACTCCGTGGCTTCAAATATCCTTATAGTTTACAGCAGTAATAATATAGTGCGGTGTATGCTTACATTTTCTTTCATGTCAGAACAAAAAGGAATATGCATATGTTTCTTACAGTTTTGTCTTCTCACTCTCCCCATAATGCCAGCCATCCCTTGCCTCAGGAACCAGTAGGGTGATGAAGTCGCCATCTTTGAAGCTGAGCAAAGTGGTATTGTCCCCAGCGGCATGTGAGAAGATGGCCTGAACTCGTGTCCTGCCATTCTTTTCTAGCCCAGCTGCCATGGAGCTGGAACGAGGCAGAGTCTTATTCTCAGCTGCTCAAAAACAGAAAATTGTATAGTTAATAAGTTGTCCGGAAACGTACAGCTCTGCAGAAAACAGTACTTTAATCACTCTCTGTACATGTTACTTCTGCCCCAAAGCAGTGCACATGGTTTTGCCCAATTACTAACTTTTTTGGTTTGCTGACAAACCTGAATAAGGCCAATAGTCCAGTTAGAAGACTGGCACATTTAGTAACAGTAGATCAAATTTGCACACTTACCCACGGTGTAACTGTTTTTGGGTGGAACACTCTTGCGGGCTGGAAGGGTATTTGAGTAGGAATCACTGATCTGTTTGTGTGGCTGTGATGGAGAGATTTTGGGCTGGATTGGTTTCAGTTCTCCCCAGTGTTCATAACTGCTGGGTGCTGGCCCTGAGACCCCATTCATTATAGGGGTGCCCTCTTGAGCAGACATTCTCTGTGGAAGGGAAGATAACTTTGTGACTTAAACAGGATGCCTAAAGCAATATATGCAGTATTGCGTAAGATCTAGAACATCTACTTACCCCTACAAAAGGGGCAAGCTCTGGTGGCACTGGCAGAGGTTTGGCACCTGGGATAGGGTCCGATATGGACAGGCTGGATTTTGAGTTGGTCAGAGGCCCAGAAAGTGTCCCAGACATAATTGTACCATTGCTGCCTATAGCCATCTGTTGCATTATCTGAAGGGCTCTGTCTGGAATCTTGTTTGGGTCAGCACATGACTGTTGCCAGGGAGGAATCTTCTGAGCCAGTATATCTTTACCCTAACAAGAGAAGAACATAAAATGGATCAAGAAATGAATAACCTTCCATGCAGTACTTGCCACCAATTTGCAATGATTGAAGCATTAACACCAAAGATATCTGCGTAATAATTGCTGGGTTGGTCCAGCATGCAACGCCAATACAGGAAATTATGAGAGACTACTAGATAGACTTTCACCACTAGATGGCAGCAAACATCTAAAAGAGGAATCCTGAACGGTAAAGAAGGGATTTTCTCTACCCTCCCTCCTTCCAACCACAGTGGCACTGCATCTAGCTGAGTAAGAGGCATGTGGGCAGCACAAAATGTGTGTGTGGGAGTTGGGAATAAGGCTTTCATTTTCAATTGCTCTCCACCTCCTCCTTTCCTGAGAAATAGGTGGGCTGTGAACACTGGAAGACACTAGCACAGCTCTGAATAAACCAAAACAACAAGCAGAAAATTATTTATTAAAATAAGACTGTAGCAAAGCAGACTACATTTGTACAATGTCAGGATGTAATCCTCCGATATCAGTTCATCTAGTTGGGTCGGTGAACAAAGAAATGCCTAAGGGTGGAGAATAATTACAAATCTATAATCCAGAGGAGACTTCTACATTAAAGGGTTTTCCATCCTCACAGCTGCAGAAGAATGAAGGTGGTCTGAGTGTGGTGACATCTCAGAAGAAGGCAGCATGTGAACAGCATGAAGTCATGGCTAGCCAATCACAGGCCACCTTCTCCACAAGACAGCCTGTCCCCTAACACACATCTGCTGAGGATCAAATGCTGTTAAATACAGGGGAGATAACGCTTTACCCTGGAAAGGTGTAGATCATTGTTCTGTGGCAGGAGATCCAGCTCAACACACATTCTATAATGTGAAAGAACTAAAAAATTTCATTAACACATCAAATGGTTATTCCTCAGTTATAAGAACAGAAATTTTGACACATATATATATATATATATATATATATATATATATATATATATATATATATACACACATACATACATATTTATATATAAATTTCCCCCTCCAAGTTGAACGATGCATCTTCAAGCATTTGTTTCGCAAAGCAGGCGATTTTATCTGGCATGATTTTATAGCACTTATGCACTTTATAGATATTTATGGTTTATTCCATACATTGGGATCAATGTGCTGCTATTTACAAGAGACTGATGTATTTCATGGATGTATGGGGATGCATATCATATGAACTGTGATAGTTTTCTGCTGGGAACGGTTATGCTGCAGATACAAGAACTGAGACCAGGTTTCATGTCAGACTCTGAGACATTTATTACATTGCTGCAAGTATTCTTTATGAAACAAATTTACATGAATTTACAGCATTTGAGACACAGTAAAAACATGGACTTTAAAATCCTTTTAAGAGTGCGGCATGGTTTATGATATATTAGCATTTGCCTGTGGCTTCGCTCGTGTGGCTGTTTGTTATTGCTCAGCGCAATTAATTCTACAAACACAGTAGTACCATCTAATGTGATGTATAATTTATATTGTACACAATGATCAAAAAGGTTTTCTTCAAGCAATATTTCCAGTTTTTCCATCAAAGGTTAACACAAAAAGATGCTTGGGGTGTATATATATATATATATATATATATACCAGTAGAGGAATGGGCGCACTTGGGTTGTTTTTCCACCCAATATTCAATGGGGAAAAACAGCAGTCTCCCTAAGATATTTACTCCTAATTCGTGAGCATAAAACCACATTTAACATTTAATTAAACTGGTTGTGACTTGAAGCTATTGTAGCTACTGGTAAGGTTACACACGCATATGAAATTGTGGTAGACCTGTGTATTTGAACTTGTTATCCAAATCCCTGAATCATAAGGTCACATACCTATTTGAACTTGCGTTCAGGCCTATGCGTTTGAACTTGTTATTCAAGCACTTAACCATAAGGCTTAATCTAACTTTCACCTGTGTACCCCACCGGTGTGTGGTTTTTTCAAGTATCCAGAATACGTAATTGCCATTTCATTGATGCACTAACAGTATTTATCAAGCACTAGAGACATACCCCTGATGAAGTCTTAGAGTAAGACGAAACGCGTCGGGTTATTTGTTCATAAATATCAAATCTCCGAATTGTCAAAGGAGAAGGAGGAATCTATCAAAGTTATTTCAACTGGTCCTCTGTACCATATGGTGTTATCTGCAAGAAGAGATACTATACCGTTTTGTATCATTGCTTTTATGTTGTAATAAATTTTACATGGAACATGTTAAATGTGGTTTTATGCTCACGAATTAGGAGTAAATATCTTAGGGAGACTGCTGTTTTTCCCCATTGAATATTGGGTGGAAAAACAACCCAAGTGCGCCCATTCCTCTACTGGCACATATTTGTATCTTTTTAGCCCCTCCTAACAAGGGACTTAGTGGAATTTGGCAGCCTTAACCCAATCCTTTCTCACTTTCTGTTTAATAGCGCAAAAGGGAGAGTATCTGTTTTGTATATATATATATATATATATATATATATAAAGAATTTACTCACCGGTAATTCTATTTCTCGTAGTCCGTAGTGGATGCTGGGAACTCCGTAAGGACCATGGGGAATAGCGGGCTCCGCAGAAGACTGGGCACTCTAAAAGAAAGATTAGGTACTATCTGGTGTGCACTGGCTCCTCCCTCTATGCCCCTCCTCCAGACCTCAGTTAGGGAAACTGTGCCCGGAAGAGCTGACACAATAAGGAAAGGATTTGGAATCCCGGGTAAGACTCATACCAGCCACACCAATCACACCGTACAACTCGTGATACTATACCCAGTTAACAGTATGAATAACAACTGAGCCTCACGAAAAGATGGCTCATAACAATAACCCTTTAGTTAGGCAATAACTATATACAAGTATTGCAGACAATCCGCACTTGGGATGGGCACCCAGCATCCACTACGGACTACGAGAAATAGAATTACCGGTGAGTAAATTCTTATTTTCTCTGACGTCCTAGTGGATGCTGGGAACTCCGTAAGGACCATGGGGATTATACCAAAGCTCCCAAACGGGCGGGAGAGTGTGGATGACTCTGCAGCACCGAATGAGCAAACTCAAGGTCCTCCTCAGCCAGGGTATCAAACTTGTAGAATTTTGCAAATGTGTTTGAACCCGACCAAGTAGCAGCTCGGCAAAGCTGTAAAGCCGAGACCCCTCGGGCAGCCGCCCAAGAAGAGCCCACCTTCCTCGTGGAATGGGCTTTTACTGATTTAGGATGCGGCAGTCCAGCCGCAGAAAATGCAATTTGAATCGTGCTATAGATCCAGCGAGCAATAGTCTGCTTTGAAGCAGGAGCACCCAGCTTGTTGGGTGCATACAGGATAAATAGCGAGTCAGTTTTCCCGACTCTAGCCATCCTGGAAACATAGATGTTCAGGGCCCTGACTACGTCCAGCAACTTGGAATCCTCCAAGTTCCGAGTAGCCGCAGGCACCACAATAGGTTGGTTCAAATGAAATGCTGATACCACCTTAGGAAGAAATTGGGAACGAGTCCTCAATTCCGCCCTATCCATATGAAAAATCAGATAAGGGCTTTTGCATGACAAAGTCGCCAATTCTGATACACGCCTGGCCGAAGCCAAAGCCAACAGCATGACCACTTTCCGCGTGAGATATTTTTGCTCCACGGTTTAAAGTGGCTCAACCAATGCGACTTTAGGAAATCCAACACCACGTTGAGATCCCAAGGTGCCACTGGAGGCACAAAAGGGGGCTGAATATGCAGCACTCCTTTAACAAAAGTCTGAACTTCAGGCAGTGAAGCCAGTTCGTTTTGGAAGAAAATCGACAGAGCCAAAATCTGGACCTTAATGGAACCAAAGTTGAGGCCCATAGTCACCCCTGACTGTAGGAAGTGCAGAAATCGACCCAGCTGAAATTCCTCCGTTGGGGCCTTCCAGGCCTCACACCAAGCAACATATTTCCGCCATATGCGGTGATAATGTTTTGCGGTCACATCCTTCCTAGCTTTAATCAGCGTAGGAATGACTTCCTCCGGAATGCCCTTTCCCTTTAGGATCCGGTGTTCAACCGCCATGCCGTCAAACGCAGCCGCGGTAAGTCTTGGAACAGACAGGGCCCCTGCAGTAGCAGGTCCTGTCTGAGCGGCAGAGGCCAAGGGTCCTCAGATCATTTCTTGAAGTTCTGGGTACCAAGCTCTTCTTGGCCAATCCGAAACAATGAGTATAGTTCTTACTCCTCTCCTTCTTATTATTCTCAGTACCTTGGGTATGAGAGGAAGAGGAGGGAACACATAAACCGACTGGTACACCCACGGTGTCACTAGAGCGTCCACAGCTATCGCCTGAGGGTCCCTTGACCTGGCGCAATATCTTTTTAGCTTTTTGTTGAGGCGGGACGCCATCATGTCCACCTGTGGCCATTCCCAACGGTTCACAATCAGCTGGAAGACCTCTGGATGAAGTCCCCACTCTCCCGGGTGGAGGTCGTGCCTGCTGAGGAATTCTGCTTCCCAGTTGTCCACTCCCGGAATGAACACTGCTGACAGTGCTATCACGTGATTCTCCGCCATCAAAGAATCCTTGTGGCTTCTGCCATTGCCACCCTGCTTCTTGTGCCACCCTGGCGGTTTACATGGGCGACCGCTGTGATGTTGTCTGACTGAATCAGAACCGGTTGGTTTTGAAGCAGGGGTTCTGCTTGACTCAGGGCGTTGTAAATGTCCCTTAGTTCCAGAATATTTATGTGTAGGGAAGTTTCCTGACTTGACCATTGTCCTTGGAAGTTTCTTCCCTGGGTGACTGCCCCCCCCAACCTCGGAGGCTTGCATCCGTGGTCACCAGGACCCAGTCCTATATGCCGAATCTGCGGCCTTCGAGCAGATGAGCACTCTGCAGCCACCACAGCAGAGACACCCTGGCCCTCGGGGACAGGGTGATTAACCGATGCATCTGGAGATGCGATCCGGACCAATTGTCCAACAGATCCCACTGGAAGATCCTTGCATGGAATCTGCCGAAGGGACTTGCTTCGTAAGAAGCTACCATCTTTCCCAGGACTCGCGTGCAGTGATGCACCAACACCTGCTTTGGTTTCAGGAGGACCCTGACCAGAGATGATAATTCCTGGGCCTTCTCCTCCGGGAGAAATATCTTCTTCTGTTCTGTGTCCAGAATCATGCCCAAGAACAGCAGACGCGTCGCAGGAATCAGCTGCGACTTTGGGATATTCAGAATCCAGCCGTGCTGATGCAGCACTTCCTGAGATAGTGCCACGCCGACTAGCAACTGCTCTTTGGACCTCGCCTTTATAAGGAGATCGTCCAAGTACGGAATAATCATGACTCCCTTCTTTCGGAGGAGCATCATCATTTCGGCCATTACCTTGGTAAATACCCACGGTGCCGTGGACAGACCAGACGGCAACGTCTGGAATTGGTAATGACAGTCCTGTACCACACCCTTGAGGTACTTTGAACTTGAACTTTTTTATATAAATGTTCAAGGATTTTAAATTTAGAATGGGTCTCACCGAACAGTCTGGTTTCGGTACCACAACATTGTGGAATAGTAACCCCGTCCCTGTTGAAGGAGGGGTACCTTGATTATCACCTGCTGAAGATACAACTTGTGAATTGCCGCCAGTACTACCTCCCTTTCTCTGAGGGCAGCAGGCAAGGCTGATTTGAGGTAACGGTGAGGGGGAGTCGCCTCGAACTTCAGCTTGTATCCCTGTGATACTACTTGCAGAACCCAGGGATCCATCTGTGAGCGAGCCCACTGGTCGCTGAAGTTGCGGAGACGCGCCCCCACCGCACCTGGCTCAGCCTGTGGAGCCCCAGCGTCATGCGGTGGACTTAGAGGAAGCGGGGGAAGATTTTTGATCCTGGGAACTGGCTGTCTGGTGCAGCCTTTTTCCTTCTTCCCTTGCCTCTGGCAGAAAGGAAGCGCCTATGACCCGCTTGCTTTTCTGAGGCCGAAAGGACTGTACCTGATAATACGGTGCTTTCTTAGGCTGTGAGGGAACCGGACGTAAAAATTTTGACTTCCCAGCTGTGGATACGAGGTCCGAGAGACCATCCCCAAACAATTCCTCACCCTTATAAGGCAGAATCTCCATGTGCCTTTTAGAATCAGCATCACCTGTCCACTGCCGGGTCCATAATACCCTCCTGGCAGAAATGGTTATTGCATTAATTCTGGATGCCAGCCAGCAAATATCCCTTTGTGCATCCCTCATATATAAGACGACGTCTTTAATATGCTCTATGGTTAGCAAAATAGTATCCCTGTCGAGGGTAACACTATTATCTGACAGGGTATCAGACCACGCTGCAGCAGCACTACACCTCCATGCTGAGGCAATTTCAGGTCTCAGTATAGTACCTGAGTGTGTATATACAGACTTCAGGATTTCCTCCTGCTTTCTATCAGCAGGCTCCTTCAAGGTGGCCGTATCCTGAGACGGCAGTGCCACCTTTTTTGACAAACGTGTGAGCGCCTTATCCACCCTAGGGGATATCTCCCAACGTGACCTATCCTCTGGCGGGAAAGGGTACGCCATCAGTAACTTTTTAGAAATTACCAGTTTCTTATCGGGGGAAACCCACACTTCTTCACACACTTCATTCAATTCATCTGATGGGGGAACAAAACACTGGCTGCTTTTTCTTCCCAAACATAAAACCCCTTTTTAGTGGTACTTGGGTTAATGTCAGAAATGTGTAACACATTTTTC